>NC_091282.1:64208758-64844715 GCF_032444005.1 Ranitomeya imitator
CCTCATACCATTAAATAACTTGTCCTTTTTTTCAAATAGTGCAGCCTGTTGAAATTTTTTTTTAAAATTTCCTATTAGTGTCTTTCCACCCGTCTCCAGCTAAATAGTGGAAAAACACTACATAGGATAACCTAGAGGAGTGTTTTTGGGCCTTGCAGCGCCGTTTACGGCTGTCTGCACGGTCTCCGTGTGAGCGCAGCTCGCCCTGTAGTCTGTGTGCAGCCACAGCCGGTTGTATTCAGCTCAGGGTGCGTCACTGCCTCATACCATTGAATAATTTGTCCTTTTTTTCAAATAGTGCAGCCTGTTGAAAATTTTTCCCAAAATTTCCTATTAGTGTCTTTCCACCCGTCTCCAGCTAAATAGTGGAAAAACACTACATAGGATAACCTAGAGGAGTGTTTTTGGGCCTTGCAGCACCGTTTACGGCTGTCTGCACGGTCCCCGTGTGAGTTAAACTCGCTCTGTAGTCCGATCTGCAGAAAAAAAAAAAGTAAAGTTCACCAAACACCACTTAACACTTGTGTAGGCCACATTTTATAAATAATAAAGTCTAGTCCACACATTACAACATTAGTGTTTCTTACACCTGTTAGGAGGAGCATTTCAGGAATAAGCACACTAAGGCCTTAGTACTTTTCTGCTTATCTTTATCTGTCAACCAAGATGAAGAGGGCAGGGAGTAAGGCACGTGGGTGTGGCCGCTCTTGGCTCCGCCTCCAGTGTCTCCGCTCTTGGCTCCGCCTCCAGCATCTCCGCTCTTGGCTCCTCCTCCAGCATCTCCGCTCTTGGCTCCGCCTCCAGCGTCTCCGCTCTTGGCTCCGCCTCCAGCGTCTCCGTCCTTGGCTCCGCCTCTTGCGGCTCCGTCCTTGGCTCTGCCTTCTCCTTCTCTTCTCTTAGTTCCACCTTCTACTTGTTACTTGGTCCTCCTGTGTGAACAGGTCCCTACCTGTTCCTTCATTCTCCTTTCCTTCTGGCTTGTTTCCGTACCTGCATCTTCTGTGTGTACAGGTCCCTACCTGTTCCTTCATCACACTCACAATAGGACTGCACTCGGGTGTCATCAGAGTGCAGCCTGATTCATACACCACATCAACCATTCCTGTGTATCCTGTGTTCCTGCCAGTCCTGCCGTTCCTGCCCTGCCTTCCAGTCCTGTGTTCTCTGCAGTACCTCCCAATCCTGTGTTCCTGCCAGTCCTGCCGTTCCTGCCCTGCCTTCCAGTCCTGTGTTCCTGCTGTCCTAGCCAGTCCTGTTTCCTGCTGTGTCTCTGCCAGCCCTGAGTTCTCTGCCGTGTTTCTGCCAGTCCTGCCTAATGCCCGCACCAATCCAGGTGTTCCTGTCTCCCAAGTGGGATCAGCAGCCACAGCCAGACACCACCCTGGAGTAGCACCTGGCAGCTGCCTGCTGCACAAGCCTGTCCTCACCATCAGAGGCTCCAGTGAAAACCCAGGCAGCTGTCATAGTCACGCCCCTTCCAGGGTAGTCTGGTTTGTGGCACAGTGGGGCCACAAACCCCCCGAGCTCACGTCCACCAGTCAGGGCGTGAGCGTGACAGTTTGCACAGGCCATGGCCTCCGCTGTATCCCATGTCCTACCGCTCTCAGAGCATGATGAACTTTCTGTCTACCAGTATGAGCAAGCTGAAGAATTTGTTCTGCCCTGTGTCGTTCCAATTGAGGAGACCTCGGCCCCAATCATAATTTCAAACACTCTCTACGATCAACTCCGGGCCTATGAGGAGCAGCACGACCCAGCTGACCCACCTAGGTTCCCTGGGGAATCCAGAAGAATGCCAAAGCTTCCTGGAACAGTGCTTGCGCTACATCCTGCAGAATGCAGCTTGTTTTCCCTCTGACCGGATTAAGGTGGCCTACATCATGTCCTACCTAGCAGGAGATGCATTATTATGGATTTGTCCCCACTGGGAAGCAGGGGATCCTATCGTCATGAGTCTTGGGGCCTTCCTGGTGGCCTTCCGTAAAGTCTTTGACAAGCCTCGTCCTGCTGCTCCTGTGAAGTCTTCCCCATCTAGATCCGAGAGGCGCTCCAGACGGGCGAAACCTGTGAGGAAACCTCCACGTCAAGCCATGACCGTCTGTGATCCTCCAGTTCCTCTACCCGTTAAAGTAGCTACTCTAATAGAACCCAAAAAGACTGTCAAGAGTGGACTGGCAAAGCATCAGTCTAAGACCAGTCGTAAGAAGGGCTTACTATGTCGCTGCTGTTGTGAGGAACACCTGGAAGACCTCTGTCCAGGGGATCTAAAGCTCCAAAACCTCGGGCCAGTAGGAGAGACTGCCCTTGGTGAGAATAACTCCCTTCCGCTAAAGTCTGAGTCTGTTCCAGTGCCTTGTGGGAGCTTCAGTCCTGCAGATGTGTTAAAGCTGCTAACCAGACGGAGTCTAAGTGTGATTCCTGTTCCACTGCTCCAGAATCCTGTGAAGGTGTTTGGTGATTGTTGAGTCCTACTTATGAACAGTCCAGTGTTGAAGGGACAACTACAGCTCCAAATCAGAGCATTGTATGCGGAGAGATTTGTTTTCCACTTGTTGACCAGTCCGCCCGTCGGTCGTTCTGAACCGGATACTCTGCTGCCTGTTCCGGTCCAAAGACCCAGCGTGGTTCTGCGTTTGGAACTATCAAGTCTCCAGAAGTTTCTTGTTCCTAAACTGCTAGGTCAACCTACAGTGTTGATATCTTCTCCACCCAATCAGCTGGCTATTGAGTCACGGTGTGCTGACCTCACTGAAGTAAAGGAAACAGTGGCGTCCTCTCCGCACACCTCCAGTGTCAATACCTGTGACCAGTTCCCAGGAACATCCCTGTCACTTAAAAAATTTTCTATGAACTTTGGGAAGAAGATGCTTCCTGTAATGATGCCTTCGGATTCCATGTGGCAGGTGGATGAAGAAATTGAAGCTGAAGCTCTTGCATCTCTATTCTTCACCAATCCGGAGGAAGAGATGGTCCAGTCTTGTCTGAGCAACTGGCTGATGGGGCTTGCTAAATGTATGTCTTCTGCTTCCAAGTGGCTACTTGCTGATAATACTAAGACAGAGACTTACTCATCCTCTAATCTTGAAGAGGAGGTCCAGTTTTTTCAGGGTACCAGGTTGAAGATGTTTCCTATATGTATGCCACCAGTTTCCATCTGGCTATCGGGCGAAGATCCCAAGACTGAAGTGTTCTCATCTCTGCTTCCCACCGGTCTAAAGGAGGAGGTCCAATTATCTTGTGATGATGGACTTAAGTTGGATCCAGTGAAGGTGTCTTCAGTGTCCAAAGAATCAGACTATGTTGTGGTCAAATCACAAGCTTCCAAGTCCCTGCTTCCTGTTGACCAGGTGAAAGAAGTCCTGTCCCTTGTGTCTTCTGAGTGGGAGGCTGATCTTACTGGACTCAAAGAGACTGAGCATCCTGAGATCTTTAATGTCTCAAATACCTCATTCTACGAGAGGAATGTTGTGATGGCTATGACTATGTGTCCTCCTATCCTTCTTCTACAGGTTGTTCTGGCGGGCTTGAAGAGGAGGGGCCGTAAAGGGGGGGGGTACTGTAACAACTCTGCTGGCATCACAGCATGGCCTCACATCTCTCACACAATCTTACCCACTGCTCCAGGCCATGATGTGCTTTCTCTTTAATGCCAGCTCCATGTTCTGTGTCTCTGCTCTCTGCAGGCCTCATGGCTATGTGTATAGGGGGCCGGCGCCTGAACTCTCTGGTTCTTATAGGAATCAGGTGCACCTGTCCAATCAGTTCCTGACCAATTACCAAGAGGCCTCCTGTATATAGTGCAGCTCCACCCTGTGGTCTGGGCCTGTGCAATGTGTTAGCTCAGTTAGTGTTTAGCTGCTGAGTTTGCCTGGCCTTGCTCTGAGTTACTTCCTCTGAGCTTTTCTCTGTGCTTTGCCTTGTTCTTGTAGTCCGCCCTCCAGGAGGCAGAATATCCTGGTCCCTGTGTCTTTGTCCCTGTGTCTTGTTCTATTGCCTTTTCTGTACTTTGTCTTTTCTCGGTCTCCTTGTCCGTGGCTTCCTTCCTCGCTTTCTTTCCTTGTGTTTTCTGTCTGCTTATACTCCGCACTCTTGCGGCTCTGCACTCAGACCTTGCTTCGCACTCTCTGGCTTTGCTCTGTGGCTCCGCTCTTTGCGGTTCTATCTGGCTCCGCTCTTTGCGGTACTATCTGGCTCCGCCTCCTGTGTTTCTGCACTTGGCTCCTTCTCTGCTCTTGGCGTTACCTCCAGCGTCTCCGCTCTTGGCTCTGCCTCCAGCGTCTCCGCTCTTGGCTCTGCCTCCAGCGTCTCCGCTCTTGACTCCGCCTCCAGCGTCTCCGCTCTTGGCTCCGCCTCCAGTGTCTCTGCTCTTGGCTCCGCCTCCAGCGTCTCCGCTCTTGGCTCCACCTCCAGCGTCTCCGTCCTTGGCTCCGCCTCTTGCGGCTCCGTCCTTGGCTCTGCCTTCTCCTTCTCTTCTCTTAGTTCCACCTTCTACTTGTTACTTGGTCCTCCTGTGTGAACAGGTCCCTACCTGTTCCTTCATTCTCCTTTCCTTCTGGCTTGTTTCCGTACCTGCATCTTCTGTGTGTACAGGTCCCTACCTGTTCCTTCATCACACTCACAATAGGACTGCACTCGGGTGTCATCAGAGTGCAGCCTGATTCATACAGCACATCAACCAGTCCTGTGTATCCTGTGTTCCTGCCAGTCCTGCCGTTCCTGCCCTGCCTTCCAGTCCTGTGTTCCTGCTGTCCTAGCCAGTCCTGTTTCCTGCCGTGTCTCTGCCAGCCCTTTGTTCTCTGCTGTGTTTCTGCCAGTCCTGCCTAATGCCCGCACCAATCCAGGTGTTCCTGTCTCCCAAGTGGGATCAGCAGCCACAGCCAGACACCACCCTGGAGTAGCACCTGGCAGCTGCCTGCTGCACAAGCCTGTCCTCACCATCAGAGGCTCCAGTGAAAACCCAGGCAGCTGTCATAGTCACGCCCCTTCCAGGATAGTCTGGTTTGTGGCTCAGTGGGGCCACAAACCCCCCGAGCTCACGTCCACCAGTCAGGGCGTGAGCGTGACACCATCTGTCTCTTCACCACCTGCCAAATTGGCCAGGCAGTCAGAGAGCCCAGGACAGGAGCCGTCTCTACTTCTGTTCTCAGAATCTCTTGGCTTGGAAACAGGGGGCCAGCCAAGCAGCATTGGAGAAATGGAAGAAGAGGCAGTGTGCAGTGATGCCCAACAGCTTTGTCTCTCTGACTCTGAAGAGGCGGGTGGGCCAGTGCCTGCGGTGACCACAGAGCAGTACGCATCTGATGATGAAACTCAGGTGCCGCTTTCTGGTGCGTACTGTGCTGCCGAGACTACCCAGGAGGAGCAGTTGGTGGCAGAGGGTAGTGGAGATGATGAGGTCCTTGACCCATCGTGGCGTGAGGAACAGGAAGGTGGTGGGAGCAGCTCTGAGGAAGAGATTCCCCTAACGGGTCAAAGAGGGAGAGGGAGGGGGAAGACTGCGGAGCCTGTAGCCTCCACTTTGACACCCGTTAGGAGCCTGTCTCTTTCAAAAGCCAAAAAGGGCGCTCCCAAGACTTGCAGTGCCTGGTCCTTTTTTGACACAGTTGCAGATGACATTTGTTTTGTCAAATGCAAGCTGTGTCATCAGAAAGTAAAAAGAGGGAAAAGTGTCAGCAGCCTCAATACCACAAATATGTGGAAACATGTGCGGACCAGGCACGCGGTGGAGTTACAAAAACACACTGAAGACCTAGGCCAACCAACAGCGGCAGCTACCACCTCTTCAGCTCGTGTTGCCTCTTCCTCCAGCTCACGCACAGCTTGTTCGGCTTCCTCCCAGGATCGCCATGGAAGAACCTCTGGCACTGTTGTCCAGAGACCTAGTGTAATTCCACCCACAGCACCACATTCCCAGTCATCCTCACACTCCCAGTCTACTCTACAGCCATCGGTAGTACAGGCATGGGAGAAAAGGCGGGCATTCTCGGCCAACCACCCCCGAGCACAGGCTCTGAATGCAGGCATTGCCAAACTTCTGTCACTGGAAATGCTCTCATTCAGGCTGGTGGAGACTGACAGCTTCCGTGACTTGATGGCATTGGCAGTCCCACAGTACCAGGAGCCCAGCCGCTTTTACTTCAGCAGGCAAGCTGTCCCTGCCCTGCACAAGCATGTGGAGGGACACATAAAACACGCGCTACTGAACGCCGTCAGTAGCAAGGTCCACCTCACCACCGATGCGTGGACCAGTCAACATGGACAGGGGCGATACATTTCCCTCACTGCCCATTGGGTAAATGTTGTTGAGCCAGGTACAGATTGTGCGAGTGGTGCAGGACGTGTCCTGCCCACTCCAAGGATTGCAGGAATCCAGTCTGTACGCATTGACTCCTCCTCATACACAAGTTCCTCGGAATCATCGCTGCAGGAGCCGTCACAGTCCACCTCCACATGGACCCGTGAACGTTTCCCTTTTACGACCGACATGAGCACAGCCGTGGCCAAACGTCAACAGGCCGTCTTGATACTTGTTTCTTTGGGGAATCGAAGCCACACAGCACAGGAGCTCTGGAATGCCATCAAGCAGGAGAGCGATGTGTGGTTTGTGCCAGCGAGTCTCCAGCCAGGCATGGTAGTGTGTGACAATGGCCGAAATCTGGTGGCAGCTTTGGCCATTGGCAACCTCACTCACATCCCATGTCTGGCACATGTGCTCAATTTGGTTGTGCAGAGTTTTCTGAGGGACTATCCGGATCTTGATGCACTGCTGCACGAGGTCCGCCTAGAGTGTGCTCACTTGCGGCGTTCCAGCTTGGCAAGATCCCGCATTGCTGCTCTGCAGTGCCGATTCCACCTTCCGGAACACCGCATCATATGTGACCTACTTACCAGGTGGAATTCCACGTTACATATGTTGGAGCGGTTGTGTGAGCAGCAGCAAGCAGTAATGGAGTACCAGCTGCATCAGGCGCAAAAAAGTCGCAGTCAGCGCCGATCAGACTTCACAACCACAGAGTGGGCCACTATGAAGGACGTCTGCCAGGTTTTGCGTCCTTTTGATTATTCCATGTGGATGGCAAGTGCAGATGATGCACTAGTCAGCATGACTGTCCCCCTTATCTGCCTGCTTCAACAAACTTTGCAAGCGTTAAGGGATGATGTTGTGGAAGAGGCGGAGGATGAGGAGTCACCTTTTCCATCAGCTTCTGGAGAGTCAGCGCCACGTGGTTCCTCACAAAGGGGTACGCAGGGGCCGCTTTGTGAGGAGGATGAGGAGGAGTCAATGGAGGAGGAAGAGCTCCGTCCAGAGGAGGGAGTTAGACAGTTGTCCAGTGGTCAGTGTGTACAGCGAGGGTGGGGTGATGACGAGCGGGCAGAGATCATGTCTCAAGCAGGGGACAGCGTTTCTGGGCCAGTTGGCAGTCTGCAGCACATGGTTGATTTCATGCTGCAGTGCCTGAGAAACAACCGCCGCATCGACCACATTCTCAACATGCCTGATTATTGGGTGTTCACCCTCCTCGATCCTCGCTACTCGGACAACGTCCAAAACCTCATCCCAGCGTTGACCCGGGAGCGTAAAATGCGGGAGTACCACGACACAATGGTGAATTCCATCATCTTCTCCAGTCCAACTGAGAGGAGTGCTGCTAGTGCACAAAGAGGGAGCAGAAGCAGTGCCTTTGCCCAAGGCAAGACCAGTATGGCACAACTGTGGCAAACTTTTGTGTGCCCACCCCAAATGTCTACACCATCACTGTCGGCTCCAGTCAGCAGGAGGCAACGGTTCCGTCAGATGGTGACAGGTACATGTCTTACCCTCTTACTGTACTCCCAGACGGCTCTTCCCCGTTCAAGTTTTGGGTCTCCAAGCTGGATACATGGCCAGAGCTAAGCCAGTATGCATTGGAGGTGCTGGCTTGCCCTGCGGCTAGTGTCTTATCGGAACGTGTCTTTAGTGCCGCAGGTGGTGTACTAACAGACCGTCGCATGCGACTATCCTCCGATAACGTTGACCGGCTTACTTTTCTGAAAATGAACCAGGCCCGGATCTTGCAGGAATTTGCCACTCCTCTGCCTGATTAAGTAATTGGGTGTCATCCAGGTCTCGTGATGTGTTCATCTTTCTACCACCTGAACTGCTATTCCTGGGCTCCAACACCGCCAGTTGCGGCTCAGAAGTGCAGGCTGCACAGTCAAAACATACGACCCAGTGTTATTGGGTTTCAGTAACGTCAGCTGATCCCTAGCTGTGTAGCCGGCAATGTGTACTGCGACCGCCACGCTGGCACAACAACCTAAATGTAAGGGAACCTGTCCCCTGCCCTGGCGTTTGTTACTGAAAGAGCCACCTTGTTCAACAGTAATGCTGCACAAGGAAAAGGTAGCTTGTTTAGTTTAGCTCCTTGCACACGCAGACCTTAACACTTATAAAATGTTTTCACTGATACCGTTATACCGTCCCGGAGCTGGGACTTTCCTTCGTAATGTGACACAGCACAGCCGTCATTCCTACCCCCTTGGTGCAGTGCGCTGCCTCCTCAGCATTGTTTTAAGCTGTCACGGACCCTGCACTGTTCTGTTATCCCTTGTCCATGCCCAATTTGCGCTGCCTGTCTTCTGACATAATTTGGTGTCAGGCTGGCTGCGCCTGTGTGCCCGCGCTGCCCGAGATCCCGCCTCGCAGTGTCTTCTGATTGAATCACACTGCGAGCCTGGGATCCATGGGCATGCGCAGTGTATATCTTCCCCTCAGGCTCTCGCTCATCTCCCTCCGCCTTCTTCAGACTGTGCGCCGTCAGCTGATCCCTAATAGCATGCCACGGCCGTGACGCCGCACAGTCTGAAGAAGAGGGAAGGAGGGGAGTGAGAGGCGAGGATATGCACTGTGCATGCCCATGGATCCAAGGCCCGCAGTGGGATTACATTAGACGACACTGCGAGGTGGGATCTGGGGCAGCGTGGACACACAGGCACTGACAGCCTGACACCAAATTATGACAGAAGACAGGCAGCGCAAATTGGGCATGGCCAAGGGATAACAGAACAGCGCAGGGTCCGTGACAGCTTGAAATAACGCTGAGGAGGCAGCGCACGGCACCAAGGGGGTAGGAATGACAGCTGTGCTGCGTCCCATTACGAAGGAAAGTCGCACCTCCGGGACGGTTTTACGGTATAAGAGGACACATTTTAAGTGTTTACTTCTGTGTTTGCAAGGAGCATAATTAAAAGAGCAACCTTTTCCTTTTGCATCCTTAGTGCTGCACAAGATGGCTCTTTCAGCTACAAACGTCTTGGGGGGGGGGTTAAAGGTTCCCTTTCAACTTGCTCCAATCAGGCTTCGGCCTACACTGTTCCTCTGCTACTCGTGCTGTCCTTGGGCTCTAACACCGCCAGTTGGTGCCTGGAAGTGCTGTCCGCACAGTCAACAGTCGCTCCTCTGTTATTGGGGTTCAGTAACGTCAGCTGATCCCCAGCTGTGTGTGCGGCAATACCTCCAATCTGCTTCTCCTGCTGTCCCTGGGCTCTAACACCGCCAGTTGGGGGCTGGAAGTGCTGTCTGCACAGTCAACAGTCGCTCCTCTGTTATTGGGGTTCAGTAACGTCAGCTGATCCCCAGCTGTGTGTGCAGCAATACCTCCAATGTGCTCCTCCTGCTGTCCCTGGGCTCTAACACCGCCAGTTGGTGCCTGGAAGTGCTGTCTGCACAGTCAACAGTCGCTCCTCTGTTATTGGGGTTCAGTAACGTCAGCTGATCCCCAGCTGTGTGTGCGGCAATACCTCCAATCTGCTCCTCCTGCTGTCCCTGGGCTCTAACACCGCCAGTTGGTGCCTGGAAGTGCTGTCTGCACAGTCAACAGTCGCTCCTCTGTTATTGGGGTTCTGTAACGTCAGCTGATCCCCAGCTGTGTGTGCGGCAATACCTCCAATGTGCTCCTCCTGTTGTCCCTGGGCTCTAACACCGCCAGTTGGTGCCTGGAAGTGCTGTCTGCACAGTGAACAGTCGCTCCTCTGTTATTGGGGTTCAGTAACGTCAGCTGATCCCCAGCTGTGTATCCAGCAACGTGTCATGCGACCGCCACGCTGGCACAACTAAAATGTAAGGGGACCTGTCCCCCCCCCCTAGGCGTTTGTTACTGAAAGAGCCACCTTGTGCAGCACTAATACTGCACAAGGAAAAGGTCGCTCTTTAAATTATGCTCCTTGGAAACGCTGAACTATACACTCATGTAATGTGTCGCCTCACACCGTCAAACCGTCCCGGAGGTGGGACTTTCCTTTGTAATGTGACGCAGCACAGCCGTCATTCCTACCCCCTTGGCTCCGTCCGCTGCCTCCTTAGCATTGTTTGATTTTGTCACGGACCCTGCGCTGTTATGTTATCCCTTGGCCATGCACAGTTTGCGCTGCCCGTCCTCTGACATCATTTGTTGTCGTCCTGGCTGTGCCTGTGCGTCCACGCTGCCCGAAATCCCACCTCGCAGTGTCGTCTAATGTGATCCCACAGTGGGCCTGGTATCCATGGCCATGTGAAGTGCATATACCAGCCTCTCACTCCCCTTCTTCACGCTTCTTCAGACTAGGCGGCGTCAGCTGATCCCAAATAGCATGCCACGGCTGTGACGCCGCACAGTCTGAAGAAGCAGGAAGGAGGGGAGTGAGAGGCGATGATATGCACTGCGCATGCCCATGGATCCCAGGCCCGCAGTGGGATTACATTAGATGACACTGCGAGGTTGGATCTCGGGCAGATTGGACGCACAGGCACTGCCAGCCTGACACCTAAATGATGTCAGAAGACGGGCACCGCTAACTGTGCATGGCCAAGGGATAACATTACAGCGCGGGCTCCGTGACAGAATCAAACAACGTTGAGGAGGTGGCGCACGGCACCAAGGGGGTTGGAATAACGGCTGTGCTGTGTCACATTACAAAGGAAAGTCCCACCTCCGGGACGGTTTAACGGTGTGAGGGGACACATTATATGAGTGTGTACTTCATTGTTTTCAAGGAGCATAATTTTAAGAGCCACCATTTTCCATGTGCAGTATGTGCTGTACAAGATGGCTCTTTCAGCAACAAATGCCTGGGGGGGGGGGGTTAAAGGTTCCCTTTCAACTTGCTCCACTGCAGGCTTCGGCTTACACTCTACTCCTACTGCAGACCCTGGGCTCTAACACCGCCAGTTATTGCCCGGAAGTGCTAGCTGCACAGAGAAAAACACCCGATATTGTGTCAGTGGGGTTCAGCAACGCCAGCTGGTCCTCTGCTGTGTAGCCGGCAACGTGTCCAGCACAAGCCACGCTGGCACAATAACAGACATTTTCCTGCCTCCAGTGCAGGCTTCGGCCTACACTTTGCTCCTCTTTGATTCCCTGGGTTTCAACACTATCAGTTGTCACCTGGAAGTGTTGTCTACACAGAAAAATACTCGCTGATGTGTCAGTGGGGTTCCGGAACGCCAGCTGTTCCCCTGCTGTGTAGCCGGCAACGTGTCCTGCAAACGCCACGCAGACACAACAGACCTAAAGCTGCCACCAGTGCAGGCTTCGGCCTACACTCTGCTCCTCTCCTCCTCCTGCTGACCCTGGGCTCTAACACCGCCAGTTGTTGCCCGGAAGTGCTAGCTGCACAGAGAAAAACACCCACCAATGAGTCAGTGGGGTTCAGCACCGCCAGCTGTTCCCCTGCTGTGTAGCAGGCAACGTGACCTGCAAACGCCATGCAGGCACCTGAACTGAAATTAAAGGGAACCTGCCCCCGCCAGGTGTTTCTATGTATAACAGCCACCTTGTACAGCAGTAATGCTGCATTTGTACAAGGTGGCAGACTTTTTTTCCTTGCCCACGTGGAATTTAACCCGTACAAAATGTGTCTTATTACAGACCATTACATTGTCCCTGAGGTGTGACTTTCCTTTTTAATGACACACAGCACCACCCTTGGTAGCGCTACCCGTCTTCTGACATCATTGGTTGGCTGGCTGTGCCTGTGCGTCCGCCATGCCCGACACAACGCCCCTCGTTGTCTGATCTATTTTGACTGCGAGGGTGTGATTGATGGGCATGTGCAGTGCATATGTTCACCTGTCTTCACTCATCTCCTTCTGCCTTCTTCAGACTGTGCGGCCTCATGGCCGTGGCATGCGATAAGGGATCAGCTGAGGCCGCCCAGTCTGAAGCAGGTGTAAGGACATGAGTGAGCGGCAAACATATTTACTGCGCAAGGCCATGAATCCCAGCCCTGCAGTGTGACTTTATGAAAAGACACTGCGGGTCTGGGATTCCTGGCCATCGATAACCGCAGCGGCCAACATGAAATGAGGTGAGAAGACAGGCAGCACTCACAGCACATGGCCAGGGGATAACAAGAGCGCAGACTCCTGTACAGCAAATAACAGCGCTCAGGAGGCTGCGCCCAGCACCAAGACGTTGTTATTGGACACCTGTGCTGCGTCTCCTTAAAAAGGCAAGTCAATCACGCCTCCAATACAGTTTGACTGTATAATGGGCAAAATTGTGTACGTGTTTCATTCAGCGTGTGCAAGTAGAATAATTTATAGAGCAACCTCTGACTTGTGCAGCATTAATGCTGCACAAGGTGTGGCTCTTGTACTTTGCAACACCTGAAGGGGGGGTTAAAGGTTACCTTTGGAATTGGCTCTACTAGGCTTAGGCCTAAACTCTGCTCCTCCTGCAGACCCTGGGCTCTAACAACGCCAAAAGGGGCCCGGAAGTGCTGGCTGCACAGAGATAAACACCCGCCATTGTGTCAGTGGGGTTCAGCACCGCCACCTGTTCCCCTGCTGTGTAGCCGGCAACGTGTCCAGCACAAGCCACGCTGGCACAACAGAACAATAGCTGCCACCAGTGCAGGCTTCGGCCTACACTCTGCTCCTCTCCTCCTCCTGCTGACCCTGGGCTCTAACAACGCCAGTTGGGGCCCGGAAGTGCTGGCTGCACAGAGAAAAACACCCGCCATTGTGTCAGTAGGGTTCAGCAATGCCAGCTGTTCCCCTGCTGTGTAGCCGGCAACGTGTCCAGCACAAGCCACGCTGGCACAACAGAACAATAGCTGCCACCAGTGCAGGCTTCGGCCTACACTCTGCTCCTCTCCTCCTCCTGCTGACCCTGGGCTCTAACAACGCCAGTTGGGGCCCGGAAGTGCTGGCTGCACAGAGAAAAACACCCGCCATTGTGTCAGTAGGGTTCAGCAATGCCAGCTGTTCCCCTGCTGTGTAGCCGGCAACGTGTCCAGCACAAGCCACGCTGGCACAACAGAACAAAAGCTGCCACCAGTGCAGGCTTCGGCCTACACTCTGCTCCTCTCCTCCTCCTGCTGACCCTGGACTCTAACACCGCCAGTTGTTGCCCGGAAGTGCTAGCTGCACAGAGAAAAACACCCACCAATGTGTCAGTGGGGTTCAGCACCGCCAGCTGTTCCCCTGCTGTGTAGCCGGCAACGTGACCTGCAAACCCCATGCAGGCACCTGAACTGAAATTAAAGGGAACCTGCCCCCCAGGTGTTTCTATGTATAACAGCCACCTTGTACAGTAGTAATGCTGCATTTGTACAAGGTGGCTGACTTTTTTTCCTTGCCCACGTGGAATTTAACTCGTACAAAATGTGTCTCATTACAGACCATTACATTGTCCCTGAGGTGTGACTTTCCTTTTTAATGACACACAGCACCACCCTTGGTAGCGCTGCCCGTCTTCTGACATCATTGGTTGGCTGGCTGTGCCTGTGCGTCCGCCATGCCCAACACAACGCCCCTCGTTGTCTGATCTATTTTGACTGCAAGGGTGTGATTGATGGGCATGTGCAGTGCATATGTTCGCCTGTCTTCACTCATCTCCTTCCGCCTTCTTCAGACTGTGCGGCCTCATGGCCGCGGCATGCGAAAAGGGATCAGCTGAGGCCGCCCAGTCTGAAGCAGGTGTAAGGACATGAGTGAGCGGCAAACATATTTACTGCGCAAGGCCATGAATCCTAGCCCTGCAGTGTGACTTTATGAAAAGACACTGCGGGTCTGGGATTCCTGGCCATCGATAACCGCACTGGCCAACATGAAATGAGGTGAGAAGACAGGCAGCGCTCACAGCACATGGCCAAGGGATAACAAGAGCGCAGACTCCTGTACAGCAAATAACAGCGCTCAGGAGGCTGCGCCCAGCACCAAGGCGTTGTTATTGGACACCTGTGCTGCGTCTCCTTAAAAAGGCAAGTCAATCACGCCTCCAATACAGTTTGACTGTATAATGGTTAAAAATTGTGTACGTGTTTCATTCAGCGTGTGCAAGTAGAAAAATTTATAGAGCAACCTCTGACTTGGGCAGCATTAATGCTGCACAAGGTGTGGCTCTTGTACTTTGCAACACCTGAGGGGGGGTTAAAGGTTACCTTTGAAATTGGTTCTACTAGGCTTAGGCCTACACTCTGCTCCTCCTGCAGACCCTGGGCTCTAACAACGCCAGTTGGGGCCCGGAGGTGCTGGCTGCACAGAGAAAAACACCCGCCATTGTGTCAGTGGGGTTCAGCAACGCCAGCTGTTCCCCTGCCGTGTAGCCGGCAACGTGTCCAGCACAAGCCACGCTGGCACAACAGAACAAAAGCTGCCACCAGTGCAGGCTTCGGCCTACACTCTGCTCCTCTCCTCCTCTTGCTGACCCTGGGCTCTAACAACGCCAGTTTTAGCCCGGAAGTGCTAGCTGCATAGAGAAAAACACCCGCCAATGTGTCAGTGGGGTTCAGCACTGCCAGCTGTTCCCCTGCTGTGTAGCCGGCAACGTGACCTGCAAACGCCATGCAGGCACCTGAACTGAAATTAAAGTTAACATGCCCCCCAGGTGTTTCTATGTATAACAGCCACCTTGTACAGCAGTAATGCTGCATTTGTACAAGGTGACTGACTTTTTCTCCTTGCCCATGTCGAACTCAACACGTACAAAATGTGTCTCATTACAGACCATTACATTGTCCCTGAGGTGTGACTTTCCTTTTTTATGACACGCAGCACCACCCTTGGTAGCGCTGCCCGTCTTCTGACATCATTGGTTGGCTGGCTGTGCCTGTGCGTCCGCCATGCCCGACACAACGCCCCTCGTTGTGTGATCTATTTTGACTGCGAGGGTGTGATTGATGGGCTTGTGCAGTGCATATGTTCGCCTGTCTTCACTCATCTCCTTCCGCCTTCTTCATACTGTGCGGCCTCATTGCCGCGGCATGCGATAAGGGATCATCTGAGGCCACCCAGTCTGAAGCAGGTGTAAGGACATGTGTGAGCGGCGAACATATTTACTGCACAAGGCCATGAATCCCAGCCCTGCAGTGTGAATTTTTGAAAACACACTGGGGGTCTGGGATTCATGGCCATCGATAACCGCACCGGCCAACATGAAATGAGGTGAGAAGACAGGCAGCGCTCACAGCGCATGGCAAAGGGATAACAAGTGCGCAGACTCCTGTACAGCAAATAACGCTCAGGAGGCTGCGCCCAGCACCAAGGCATTGTTATTGGACACCTGTGCTGCGTCTCATTAAAAAGACAAGTCACGCCTCCAATACAGTTTTACTGTACAATGGGCAAAAGTTGTGTACGTCTTTCATTCTGCGTGTGCAATGACCAAAATTTAAAGAGCAACCTTTCACTTGTGGAGCATTACTGCTGCACAAGGTGTGGCTCTTCTACATTGTAACACCTGAGGGTGGGTTAAAGGTTACCTTTGAAATTGGTTCAATTAGGCTTCGGCCTACACTCTGCTCCTCTCCTCCTCCTGCTGACCCTGGGCTCTAACACTGCCAGTTTTTGCCCGGAAGTGCTTGCTGCACAGAGAAAAACACCAGCCAATGTGTCAGTGGGGTTCAGCAACGCCAACTGTTCCCCTGCTGTGTAGTCAGCAACGTGTCCAGCACAAGCCACGCTGGCACAACAGACCTAAAGCTGCCACCAGTGCAGGCTTCGGCCTACACTCTGCTCCTCTCTTCCTGCTGACCCTGGGCTCTAACACCGCCAGTTTTTGCCCGGACGTGCTAGCTGCACAGAGAAAAACACCAGCCAATGTGTCAGTGGGGTTCAGCAACGCCAACTGTTCCCCTGCTGTGTAGTCAGCAACGTGTCCAGCACAAGCCACGCTGGCACAACAGACCTAAAGCTGCCACCAGTGCAGGCTTCGGCCTACACTATGCTCCTCTCTTCCTGCTGACCCTGGGCTCTAACACCGCCAGTTTTTGCCCGGACGTGCTAGCTGCACAGAGAAAAACACCAGCCAATGTGTCAGTGGGGTTCCGCAATGCCAGCTGTTCCCCTGCTGTGTAGCCGGCAACGTGACCTGCAAACGCCACGCAGGCACCTGAACTTAAATTAAAGGGACCCTGCCCCCCACCGCAGGTGTTTCTATGTATACCAGCCACCTTGTACAGCAGTAATGCTGCATTTGTACAAGGTGGCTGACTTTTTCTCCTTGCCCACGTCGAACTCAACAAACACGTACAAAATGTGTCTCATTAGAGACCATTATAGTGTCCCTGAGGTGTGACTTTCCTTTTTAATGACACGCAGCACCCCCATTGGTAACGCTGGCCGTCTTCTGACATCGTTGGTTGGCTGCCTGTGCCTGTGCGTCCGCCCTGCCCGACACAACGCCCCTCGTTGTCTTACTTATTTTGACTGCGAGGGTGTGATTGATGGCACGAGCAGTGCATATCTACGGCTGTCTTCACTCCCCTCCTTCCGCCTTCTTCAGACTGTGCGGCCTCATGGCCGTGGCATGCAATAAGGGATCAGCTGAGGCCGCCCAGTCTGAAGCAGGTGTAAGGACATGTGTGAGCGACGAAGATATTTACTGCGCAAGGCCACGAATCCCAGCCCCGCACTGTGACTTCATGAAAAGACACTGTGGGTTTGGGATTCATGGCCATCGTTAACCGCACCGGCCAACATGAAATGAGGTCATAAGACGGGCAGCACTCACAGCGCATGGCCAAGGGCTAACAAGAGCGCAGACTCCTGTACAGCAAATAACAACGCTCAGGAGGCTGCGCCCAGCACCAAGGCGTTGTTTTTGGACACCTGTGCTGCGTCTCCTTAAAAAGACAAGTCACGCCTCCAATACAGTTTTACTGTACAATGGGCAAAATTGTGTACGTCTTTCATTCAGCGTGTGCAATGAGCAAAATTTTAAGAGCAACCTTTCACTTGTGGAGCATTACTGCTGCACAAGGTGTGGCTTTTCTATATTGTAACACCTGAGGGTGGGCTAAAGGTTACCTTTGAAATTGGTTCTATTAGGCTTTGGCCTACACTCTGCTCCTCTCCTCCTCCTGCTGACCCTGGGCTCTAACACCGCCAGTTTTTGCCCGGAAGTGCTAACTGCACAGAGAAAAACACCAGCCAATGTGTCAGTGGGGTTCAGCAATGCCAGCTGTTCCCCTGCTGTGTAGTCGGCAACGTGTCCAGCACAAGCCACGCTGGCACAACAGACCTAAAACTGCCACCAGTGCAGGCTTCGACCTACACTCTGCTCCTCTACTCCTCCTGCTGACCCTGGGCTCTAACAACGCCAGTTTTTTCCCGGAATTGCTAGCTGCACAGAGAAAAACACCAGCCAATGTGTCAGTGGGGTTCAGCACCGCCACCTGTTCCCCTGCTGTGTAGCCGGCAACGTGTCCTGCAAACGCAACACAGACACAAAGCTGCCTCCAGTGCAGGCTTCGGCCTACTCTATGCTCCCCCTGCTTACCCTTTGCTCCAGCACCGCTAGTTGGGGCTCTAGGAAGACAATCTTGAATAGGCAACGCATCCGAGTTCCAGCACCGCCAGCTGGTTCTCGGCAGTGTTTTTGTCACGGGTACTCCCTCGCGCCCAGCCTGGTTCCAGCACTGTCAGCTGTTTCCGGGTAGTGTCAAGCTCACTGAGACGCCTATGTGTTGCCCCGTCGTGTTGCAGTCTGGTTAGCCAACTCCATGGTGCCTCCAGTTTAGGAGCTTCCTATGTGGGCTGCGTGAATTGGCAGTCAAGGCTGGTTCTGTAGTGCCAGTAGGCCAAGCACCCCCTGTAGGACTGTTGGTGTTCGGTAACTGCGGCTGCCTCGCGGCCTAGCTGTTCTCTCCTCTCCTGTGGACCTTCTGATCCACATCCTGGTTCCAGCACCGTCAGCTGGTTCCGGGCAGAGCCTTTGGCTTTGGTGCCTCCTTCTGGGTATCCGAGTTCCGCCAACGCCAGGCGGTCCTTGGTAGTGCTTTTAAGCGCGGGCACCTACAGCTTAGTAACCGTGCTCCAGCACCGTCAGCTGGTCCTCGGTGCCATTTGCTCTTACACACTTGGGCAACGCATCCGTGTTCCAGCACCGTCGGCTGGTTCTTGGCAGTGTTTTTGTCACGGGTACTCCCTCGTGCCCAGCCTGTTTCCAGCACCGTCAGCTGTTTCTGGGTAGTGTCAAGCTCACTGAGACGCCTATGCGTTGCCCCGTCGTGTTGCGGTCGGGTTAGTCAACTCCAGGGTGCCTCCAGTTTAGGAGCTTCCTATGTGGGCTGCGTGAATTGGCAATCAAGGCTGGTTCTGTAGTGCCAGTGGGCCAAGCTCCCCCTGTAGGACTGTTGGTGTTCGGTAACTGCGGCTGCCTCGCGGCCTAGCTGTTCTCTCCTCTCCTGTGGACCTTCTGGTCCACATCCTGGTTCCAGCACCGTCAGCTGGTTCCGGGCAGAGCCTTTGGCTTAGGTGCCTCCTTCTGGGTATCCGAGTTCCGCCAACGCCAGGCGGTCCTTGGTAGTGCTTTTAAGCGCGGGCACCTACAGCTTAGTAACCGTGTTCCAGCACCGTCAGCTGGTCCTCGGTGCCATTGGCTCTTACACACTTGGGCAACGCATCCGTGTTCCAGCACCGTCAGCTGGTTCTCGGCAGGGTTTTGTCACGGGTACTCCCTCGTGCCCAACCTGGTTCCAGCACCGTTAGCTGTTTCCGGGTAGTGTAAAGCTCACTGATACGCCTATGCGTTGCCCCGTCGTGTTGCGGTCGGGTTAGCCAACTCCAGGGTGCCTCCAGTTTAGGAGCTTCCTATGTGGGCTGCGTGAATTGGCAATCAAGGCTGGTTCTGTAGTGCCAGTGGGCCAAGCTCCCCCTGTAGGACTGTTGGGGTTCGGTAACTGCGGCTGCCTCGCGGCCTAGCTGTTCTCTCCTCTCCTGTGGACCTTCTGGTCCACATCCTGGTTCCAGCACCGTCAGCTGGTTCTCGGCAGTGTCTTTTGCTCTTGTACCTTCTGCTCCCCATCCTGGTTCAGTACCGTCAGCTGGTTCCGGGCAGAGCCTTTGGCTTAGGTGCCTCCTTCTGGGTATCCAAGGTCCTCCAACGTCAGGTGGTCCTTGGTAGTGCTTTCAGGCACGGGTACCTCCTGCTTAGTAACTGGGTTCCAGTAACGTCAGCTGGTCCTCGGTAGTTCGATTGGCTCTTGGACCTTCGGCTACCCATCCGGGTTCCAGTACCGTCAGCTGGTTCTCGGCAGTGTCTTTTGCTCTTGTATCTTCTGCTCCCCATCCTGGTTCAGTACCGTCAGCTGGTTCCGGGCAGAGCCTTTGGCTTAGGTGCCTCCTTCTGGGTATCCAAGGTCCACCAACGTTAGGTGGTCCTTGGTAGTGCTTTCAGGCACGGGTACCTCCTGCTTAGTAACCGGGTTCCAGTAACGTCAGCTGGTCCTCGGTAGTTCCATTGGCTCTTGGACCTTTGGCTACCCATCCGGGTTCCAGTACCGTCAGCTGGTTCTCGGCAGTGTCTTTTGCTCTTGTACCTTCTGCTCCCCATCCTGGTTCCAGTAACGTCAGCTGGTTCCGGGCAAAGCCTTTGGCTTAGGTGCCTCCTTCTGGGTATCCGAGTTCCGCCAACGTCAGGCGGTCCTTGGTAGTGCTTTTTAGCACGGGTACCTCCTGCTTAGTAACCGGGTTCCAGTAACGTCAGCTGGTCCTCGGTAGTTCCATAGGCCCTTGAACCTTCGGGTAGCCATCCGAGTTCCAGTTCCATCAGCTGGTTCTTGGCATTTTCTCAGCCTTCTTGTACCTTCTGCTACATTTCCAAGTTGAAGACCCTAAAGACGACGACCCGGAAGACCACCCCTAAGATGACGACGACACCAGAGACGACAACCAGTGAGATGACGACGACCCTGGAGATGACGACCCTGAAGACCACCCCAATGACGACAACCACGGTGGAGACGACGACGGCGGAGACGATGACGGCGGAGAAGACGACCCTGGAGACGACGACCCTGGAGACGACGACCCTTGAGACGACGACATGGAAGACCGAGAAGCAGAAGAACAAGAGGCTGCAGAACAAAGAGCAGAAGAACATTAAGCATAACACTTAATATCAGAGCAAAAGATATTATCTAAATTATACGCAGAAGAAGACTAAGCAGTGTATGGGGGTGAGTCCGTTCCTCCTCGTGGTGCCCCTGGATAAACTGAACGCGGACAAATGTAACTTTTGTGACAGGCAGAACGGAAGGTGTAATCTTCAAACATTTATAGATAACAACTACAGGAATGCCTGTCACAAATGAGAATATGATGAAGAAGTAGGATAGGAAGAATAATAATAGTTGAATAAAATGAATATGAAGAATGTAATAAAAAAAAATAGGTAGAAGATGAAGAAGAAGATGAATAAGGTGAAGAAGAAGTTGATGTCAAAGATGCTGATGATGATGAAGATGAAAGTGTGGGAAAAGTAAAAAAAAAGAAGGGGAAGGGCGTGGAATAGTGAAACATCAATATCTGACAAAATAAAAAAAATTACATAGTCAATATCTTTGTCACTCCGAACGTCTTTAAAAAAAAAAAATCATGCTATTCTATTTGATTGGGCTAAACCTCTATGCCTTTAATGTCTCCGCCACCTCCCCAAATACATCCTGCATTATTCTCAGTTGTTTTCCTTCATGTAGAATGAACCTACAAGGAAAGAAAGGGTTTATTTTAATTCCGATATTTTGGTCCCATTGACTTGTATTGGGATTGGGTATCGGTATCGGCGATATCCGATATTTTTTTATTATCGGCCGATCCAATCCGATACCGATACTTTCCGATATCGGAAGGTATCGCTCAACACTAATGTTACCTTCATAACTATTGTTTGAAGATAATTAATAATGAATTATATTTATCATTATTATTGTTATTATTATTATAATTATCATCATTAGCATCACTTTTATTATCATTATGATCATTACTATTACATTTGTAATATATTTCTAATTTTTAACTCTTAAATATTCCTTGATTTCCCTGATCATAATACAATTATACCCGAGGATAATAGCTTACTTTTGGGGAATGACAATTGTTTTTTTTTCATGCATTATTTCAGAAATATTTACACCTTTCTTCCGAGATTGAAATAATGTTTTCATTTTATGCACATATTACATCATGCAAGCATTCTCATTTCTAGAATTCCAATTGTCTGGTAAGGGGACCTTAAAAATCAATTCTTCATACTTAGAAGAAGCTAATACACATCTCAGCTTGAAGAATGAAAAGCAACTGATTGATTCTGGGCAACTGTGAAATTCTGTTTTCAGAATCAGAGCGGATTTGTGCATCTTCCTTGAACTATTCATTCCTTCTTATTTCCTTTATAAAGCCATTCAGCGCTTGATGGAATAAATGATGAATTTATCAAAGGATGACTTCAGGCAAAAGAAGGTCAAAGTCTTAATAAATGATGTTTGCATTTGATATGTATTGAAGATGCCACAAGTCAAGATTGGGTTTGGTATACGAGCCAAGAACAAAAGTGAAATTGTTTGTTACCGGCGCTACTTAATTATCTATTTATTGCTGCAGTGAAGGAATAGAGAGCCATAATTAAGTTACATTTTTGTGGCTAAATATTAATCAAAAATGTAGTTTGAAGCATAATATAGGAGCCATTACTCTATGAGCATTGTGGCTCCAGGCCATTTCTTTTAACTCTTCTCTATAAGTAAAGAACCGAGATCAATGAGCTCCAGTACAGAAATGCACTGTAAACTCAGTGTCTTAAGGTGCCCATATACCTTACATTAGTTATGGTTGAACAAACATTTTACCAACAGCTATCTCTGCCAATTTCCCACATATTGTGCATGTGCACACTTAGTTTAGCAGAGCATGCATCTGTTTCCAGTAATCAAACAGGAAAAAGCCACAGTCAGCCATCTTTGCCAGAAGTTTATCTCCCAGATGAATAAAGGATCAAACATTGAAATTCAGCACGCATGATCCTTCTTTTCCCTTTCATCATCCATTGTGGAGACTTGGGTTGAGCGGCTTTTACTTTTATAGGATCGGGTCGGGTTTCACGAAACCCGACTTTTTCAAAAGTCGGGTCGAGTGAAATCGGCCGATCCTATAAAAAAGTCGGGGTCGGGGTCGGCCGAAACACGAAACCCAATGCAGTGCATTGGATTTCCAATGGTTCCCAGGGTCTGAAGGAGAGGAAACTCTCCTTCAGGCCCTGGGATCCATATTTAAGTGTAATATAAAGAATTAAAATAAAAAATATTGCTATACTCACCCTCTGACGCGCCCTGGTAATAACCGGCAGACTTCCATCTTTAGAACCAGCGCGTGAAGGGCCTTAGATGACGTCGCGGCTTGTGATTGGTCGCGCGACCGCCCATGTGACCGCTCGCACGACCAATCACAAGCCGCGACATCACCGAAGGTCCTTCAAGCGCTGATTCTTAGGAAGGAAGGCTGCCGGAAAGAAGCAGGGCACGTCCGAGGGTGAGTATATTCCTATTAGGTACAGTTAGGGCCAGAAATATTTGGACAGTGACACAAGTTTTGTTATTTTAGCTGTTTACAAAAACATGTTCAGAAATACAATTATATATATAATATGGGCTGAAAGTGCACACTCCCAGCTGCAATATGATAGTTTCCACATCCAAATTGGAGAAAGGGTTTATGAATCATAGCTCTGTAATGCATAGCGTCCTCTTTTTCAAGGGACCAAAAGTAATTGGACAATGGACTCTAAGGGCTGCAATTAACTCTGAAGGCGTCTCCCTCGTTAACCTGTAATCAATGAAGTAGTTAAAAGGTCAGGGGTGGATTCCAGGAGTGTGGTTTTGCATTTAGAAGCTGTTGCTGTGAGCAGACAACATGCGGTCAAAGGAACTCTCAATTGAGGTGAAGCAGACCATCCTGAGGCTGAAAAAAAAGAAAAAATCCATCAGAGAGATAGCAGACATGCTTGGAGTAGCAAAATCAACAGTTGGGTACATTCTGAGAAAAAAGGAATTGACTGGTGAGCTTGGGAACTCAAAAAGGCCTGGGCGTCCACGGATGACAACAGTGGTGGATGATCGCCGCATACTTAATTTGGTGACGAAGGACCCGTTCACAACATCAACTGAAGTCCAGAACACTCTCAGTGAAGTAGGTGTATCTGTCTCTAAGTCAACAGTAAAGAGAAGACTCCATGACAGTAAATACAAAGGGTTCACATCTAGATGCAAACCATTCATCAATAACAAAAATAGACAGGCCAGAGTTAAATTTGCAGAAAAACACCTCAAGAAGCCAGCTCAGTTCTGGAAAAGTATTCTATGGACAGATGAGACAAAGATCAACCTGTACCAGAATGATGGGAAGAAAAAAGTTTGGAGAAGAAAGGGAACGGCACATGATCCAAGGCACACCACATCCTCTGTAAAACATGGTGGAGGCAACGTGATGGCATGGGCATGCATGGCTTTCAATGGCACTGGGTCACTTGTGTTTATTGATGACATAAGAGCAGACAAGAGTAGCCGGATGAATTCTGAAGTGTACTGGGATACACTTTCAGCCCAGATTCAGCCAAATGCTGCAAAGTTGATTGGACGGCGCTTCATAGTACAGATGGACAATGACCCCAAGCATACAGCCAAAGCTACCCAGGAGTTCATGAGTGCCAAAAAGTGGAACATTCTGCAATGGCCAAGTCAATCTCCAGATCTAAACCCAATTGAGCATGCATTTCACTTGCTCAAATCCAGACTTAAGACGAAAAGACCCACAAACAAGCAAGACCTGAAGGCTGCGGCTGTAAAGGCCTGGCAAAGCATTTAGAAGGAGGAAACCCAGCGTTTGGTGATGTCCATGGGTTCCAGACTTAAGGCAGTGATTGCCTCCAAAGGATTTGCAACAAAATATTGAAAATAAAAATATTTTGTTTGGGTTATGTTTATTTGTCCAATTACTTTTGACCTCCTAAAATGTGGAGTGTTTGTAAAGAAATGTGTACAATTCCTACATTTTCTATCAGATATTTTTGTTCAACCCTTCAAATTAAACGTTACAATCTGCACTTGAATTCTAAATACAAAAAGGAAATGGAGTTCTATACGGAGAACATTTAAAACAGCAATATTTATTAAAGAATCATTTTAAAATTTACAACAGTAGCAAAAATACAAAAGAAGGGAAGACCCTAGAAAATACACATCCAAGTCATAGGTACCTAGAGAACGTATGAAACATCATGGTATATCATGATATATGTAACCATCAATGGTAGCACACAATACTACGGTATATTTGCTGGCTCTCGTATGGACAAGTGTCCTTCATGCATACCATTAGCAGAGAGACCAGTATATAAATGGCATATCAAGAATCAAATTTCTTACCCATGATGAAATGGAAGGCACCTAATGACTCCGGAGAGCCCCCTGACGCGCGTTTCGCGTTGCTTTCTTTGAGAAACGCGCGTCAGGGGGCTCTCCGGAGTCATTAGGTGCCTTCCATTTCATCATGGGTAAGAAATTTGATTCTTGATATGCCATTTATATACTGGTCTCTCTGCTAATGGTATGCATGAAGGACACTTGTCCATACGAGAGCCAGCAAATATACCGTAGTATTGTGTGCTACCATTGATGGTTACATATATCATGATATACCATGATGTTTCATACGTTCTCTAGGTACCTATGACTTGGATGTGTATTTTCTAGGGTCTTCCCTTCTTTTGTATTTTTGCTACTGTTGTAAATTTTAAAATGATTCTTTAATAAATATTGCTGTTTTAAATGTTCTCCGTATAGAACTCCATTTCCTTTTTGTATTTATGTATATTCGGAGTATACGTTATTGTCCTGATAGATACATGGGCGCTGACATACGTCTTTTTTCTATAACACACCGAGTGTGTGTGTCCCATGTTATTTCTGTTGGTGTATTTTTGCTGCACTTGAATTCTGTTGTAGAGGTTTCATTTCAAATCCAATGTGGTGGCATGCAGAGCCCAACTCGCGAAAATTGTGTCACTGTCCAAATATTTCTGGCCCTAACTGTATATACTTACCCTCGGACGCGCCCTGCTTCTTTCCGGCAGCCTTCCTTCCTAAGAATCAGCGCTTGAAGGACCTTAGGTGACATCGCGGCTTGTGATTGGTCGCGCGAGCAGTCACATGGGCGGTCGCGCGACCAATCACAAGCCGTGACGTCATCTAAGGCCCTTCACACGCTGATTCTAAGGAAGGAAGTCTGCCGGTTAGTACCAGGGCGCGTCAGAGGGTGAGTATAGCAATATTTTTTATTTTAATTCTTTATTTTACACTTAAATATGGATTCCGATACCGATTTTCGATATTGCAAACATATCGGAACTCGGTATCGGAATTCCGATACCAGATTCAGAAGATCGCCGACCTCAAGGCCGACCCCACACAGGGGTCGGGTCGGGTTTCATGAAACCTGACTTTGCCAAAAGTCGGCGACTTCTGAAAATGGCCGACCCATTTCGCTCAACCCTAGAGACTTGGAAATTACAAATTAGATGGTTAATCAGTTTCTCCTTTTCCTTTTGTATGAGAGGGTCTGGTTCCAATATCTTGTAGGACTTCATGGCCATAGTCATTTTCATCAGAACCATGCTTTAGTAAAGTATCTCAGTGGTCAGCACCATTGCAAGAAACCCATGTGATGACACTACCAAGGATGTGAACTTTGATGTAAAAGTACAATATTGATTGATTGAAGGCTTCGGTCACAAAGGTCTAACGTCACCCTGGAAGACCCAGAGTCAGAAAATCACGTCGGGAAATTAATTGCAGTCCTTTTTAGAGATGGTGTTATTCAACATTTTCCATAGGTAAATGCTCAAAAAAATATGTAGCGCCTGTGGAGACGTCACTCTTGCCACCTCCGGTTATTCATAGTGGTAATTTGGAGTTCCAGGTGGCAAGAATTGTGGATTCCTGTGTGGTTCATCATACTTTACAATAGTAGGTGCACTGGATGGAGTATAGTCCCAAGGAGAGGATGTGGGTACCAACATTTGAGGATAATGCCAGTAAAGTAATTTAGTCCTTCCATGTGACCCATCCGGATAAACCCAGTTCAGAGGGTACAATGGACCCTCCAACAAAGGGGGGTACTGTCACAAGGGTATCACATCCCCCTGGAAGACCTGGAGCTACAAAATCATGAATAACATTCCTCTTTAGAGATGGTGTGACTCATGTCTATATTAAATTGATTTCCTTTGCTTCAGTTTTGAGAAGGTTAAGTACTCTTTCCATGGTGGTTCAGACCATACAGCCTGGTTGTTCTTATCTGCAAATGCGAATCATTTACTCCTTCTATATATAGTAGCTCTGGGCATTTAGTTCTTGCCGGTGAAAGAGTCATCTTCCTGTTCTAGTGCTAAAGCTAAGTAGTTGTAGTTGTAGTAGTAGAGATCTATTGTTTGCTGTTGTGCATGAAAGTTTATCTCCTGGTACCTATTCCTATTTTGTTTATTCTTCCCTGTCCCTGTCCTTCCTATTATTGGTGAGTGCTTTTGTATTTTTTGTATGAAATTGGTTTTCTGTAATAATAATAATCTTTATTTGTATATATCACAAACATATTCTGCAGCGCACATTATCATTGCTGTCCCAGATGGGGCTCACAGTTTAAATTCCCTATCAGTATGTCTTTGGACATATCCTTTTTTGTCTTTGTGACTTGTTTATCTTTCATTTCTGGCCCATTCCTCATGGGGGTTAGGGAGGGAACAGATCAGGGTTTAACTAGAGCATGGTAAGGTCAGAGACCCGGGTCTCTCTATCTTGAAGAATACCTCTGGAACAGGGATATTTAAGTTCACAGTTCCAGGGACAGATTGAAGCCCTCTCCATTACTAAAGACCATCACAGCATGTCCTCATTTTTTATCTTGTTATGGACCCCGTCACAGTCCTTGCCAAACAATTACAGGGTCTGTCGCATTGTCAGACCTGCAACCTAGCAGAAGCTTCAGACTATTAATCTTCCAGGCAGTCAGGCTGAACCAAAACCAAATGTAGCCCTCCGGGATAGGTCTTCTAGGGGACTGGATACATTTGCTGCTTTTCCTGAAGTCTTCAAGCTTTATTTTAGTCTTTGTTCAAATTCATCTGGGAGTGAGGAGCAACGGGTTGGGATTGTAATTTCATTACTTCAGGGAGATGCTCGATTCTGGACCTTTTCACTTCCATCATACTCACTGTCTCTCCGGTCGGTTGATGGTTTTTTGAGTCTCTAGGCCTCATGTACAATGATCTGGACCATGTCGCCCATGTCGATTCTAAGCTACATAAGCTTCAGTATGGATATCAGCTGACAGATGAATGCTCTGAGTTCTGTAGATGGGCTACTGACACCCAATGGAGCGATCCTGCTCTCAGGAGTCAGTTTTGTCAGGTCTTGTCTGAAAGATTAAAAGACGCACTTATCATTTACAAAACTTCTGAGTCATTGGAGGCCATACGTATAGAAACCTCAGGGATAGACCTATTGTGACTCTGCCCCCTAAAACCTGATCAGGGATTAACAGGAACATAGTATGGTCGGAGACTCGAGTCTGTGTACTTCAAGAGTACACCCAAGGACAGAGATAGTTAGGTTCCCAGTTCCAGAGACAGTTTGAGGCCCCTCTCCCTTACTAAAGGCCATCACACTGCTATAGCTCCATGGCAAACACTCATTCCAGGATGATTACATAGTGATTGAAGTTGTATCCATGTTGTTACGCTGGTGCATTTGGACCAACTGTGCCATGGTCCGGGCATACCAAAGAGGGCATGACTAAGAGACTATCTGGTTTTTGCTAGAGTCTCTGGTGGTGAGGTTAAGCTTTGCTGCAGTGTAGTCACAAGGACAACTCCAGGGCACCATTGGTTCGTGGTACAGGAGGGCAAATACAAAAGCGTGGTCAGATGGTCCAACGTTGAGGCAGTTAGCACATGATCAGTAAACAGAGCAGAGGTCAGGAGTAGGGAGGTCAGACAGAATGAGTAAACAAGCCTGGACTACTAACAGTAAACTGAACAAAATGCAATGTATGAACGGGTTCTAAACAGATATGTTCGGGTGGTAGATCGAGCTGCCTAAAAAAGGTCCTGCTATCAGGGGATTTGCCAAGAATTTTTATTATAAACCTAGGACCTAGGACCTAACAGGGTTAAATTCCTGCAGATACCAGCCTTCCCCCCCTAAAGCTAAGTAAATGCCACAAGCAATGAAGCAGTGCAGTACTATGCAGAGTAGCTGATACAGGAAAAATCGCATGGTGAGTAGAGGGGCTCTAGAGAGCCACATGAGTGACTGCTGTCACACATTTAAATTACATCTGGACTTCCTTTGGAATAGCAAGTAAAACCACTGAGTCAGACTATACCTTACCAAGTTGTGATTATGAGTTACTAAGTCTACCATAGGAATTTGTCTTCTAGGCCTTGTTGCCTAATAGATTATTTGAGTCATGCCATGCCAGGAATAAATACTTTTTGAATTCTAAGTATTCACATATTTTGAGTAATCAAATTATTGTCTCTCCTCAGAATCTTTGAGGCACTTGGGTAGCAGATGTAATGTGAACAAATCAGGACAGTCAGATTAGGACAACTGAGTCGGTAGTGACTGGATATCAATTGCAAAAGTAGAGTAATTGTTCCCTAAGAAGATGAAGGTTTAGTGTAAGAAGACTAGGAAGGAAAAGTTGAAAAAGTAAGACAACAGAGTAGTCTTTTCAATGAAGCTTAGAAGAGCATGTCATGGAGTCCTGTGCAAAACTGTATAGCAGAGCCAATAATATGGCAGTGCTGAGAAATTCAGGTGGTCAGTGCTGCAATGTAGCGCAGCTTAGTAATGTAACAGAGTTGAATTGGTGAAAAGACCATCGATTTAAGTGTCATAAAGTCCAGAGACATGCTAATCAGCAGTATTGCAGAGTACCAAGTGAAGTATAGTCTCTAACTGGGTCGCTGTGACCAGTGGGGTACCGCAGGGGTCGGTATTGGGACCTGTTCTCTTCATCATATTCATTAATGATCTGGTAGAAGGTTTACACAGTAAAATATCGATATTTGCAGATGATACAAAACTATGTAAAGCAGTTAATACAAGAGAAGATAGTATTCTGCTACAGATGGATCTGGATAAGTTGGAAACTTGGGCTGAAAGGTGGCAGATGAGGTTTAACAATGATAAATGTAAGGTTATACACATGGGAAGAGGGAATCAATATCACCATTACACACTGAACGGGAAACCACTGGGTAAATCTGACAGGGAGAAGGACTTGGGGATCCTAGTTAATGATAAACTTACCTGGAGCAGCCAGTGCCAGGCAGCAGCTGCCAAGGCAAACAGGATCATGGGGTGCATTAAAAGAGGTCTGGATACACATGATGAGAGCATTATACTGCCTCTGTACAAATCCCTAGTTAGACCGCACATGGAGTACTGTGTCCAGTTTTGGGCACCGGTGCTCAGGAAGGATATAATGGAACTAAAGAGAGTACAAAGGAGGGCAACAAAATTAATAAAGGGGATGGGAGAACTACAATACCCAGATAGATTAACGAAATTAGGATTATTTAGTCTAGAAAAAAGACGACTGAGGGGCGATCTAATAACCATGTATAAGTATATAAGGGGACAATACAAATATCTCGCTGAGGATCTGTTTATACCAAGGAAGGTGACGGGCACAAGGGGGCATTCTTTGCGTCTGGAGGAGAGAAGGTTTTTCCACCAACATAGAAGAGGATTCTTTACTGTTAGGGCAGTGAGAATCTGGAATTGCTTGCCTGAGGAGGTGGTGATGGCGAACTCAGTCGAGGGGTTCAAGAGAGGCCTGGATGTCTTCCTGGAGCAGAACAATATTGTATCATACAATTATTAGGTTCTGTAGAAGGACGTAGATCTGGGGATTTATTATGATGGAATATAGGCTGAACTGGATGGACAAATGTCTTTTTTCGGCCTTACTAACTATGTTACTATGTTACTATGTCACTATGTAAGTAGCTGGGCTAGGTATATCAGGTGGCCCAAAGTAGAACTGACCAATGATAAAAGTCCATAGTATCGACATGGACACTAGCTACCAGAATACTTATGTAGTGAACTACCATCTGAGCTTATCTATCAGACCAAATGCATATCTTCTGAAAAGTGCACCAGTTTGCCATGACAATCTGATACACCAAAGACCCAGAGAGTTGGCAGCAGGGGAAGGAAGAATCATCCAGAACTGGATCCAGGAAACAAAAGTAATACAGATTATTATCACTAGAGGACTAGGACATTTGCTGCCCAGTAGTCCTCCATATTCATGAGCTCTTTGTAACCCCACCCCCACCACTGATTGGGAGCTTTCTGCCTATGCATAGTGAACGCAGGAAGCTGCCAATCAGTGGTGTGGGTGGGGTTATACAGTTCAGCATTCCTAGAGCTGGTAGATCTGCAGCAGAGAGAACAGATTTTATCAAAACTACCGCCTGCAGCCTAATAAGTGACACATGGTTGGACTCACGGTCTCTACCTTTAAATTATGCTGCTCTCAGATGGGGATGCAAATATGTGGTGATGTTGAATGCATTGAATGGAGCACCACTACAGTACCCCTGTTATTAAAAAAAATCCCTGCCCATCCCCCTCAGCCCCCAACATCACATCAACTGGAATTACTAGAAAGATTCTAGCTCCTGATCTTTACAGTGTGCTGCGTGAATACATAAAAATGATGTGAAACGTATGCATTCCGTTTTTCAAATAGAAAAAATATTCTGCAGCTGAGCAATAGCTGCTTATTAGCTTTATAAACAGTAGCCCTTTTTTTATTCCAATTTTCTGGCTAAGGAAGCAACCATAGATGATTTCTTTCCATTGCCGTGATTTAAGCATGTTTAATAACAGAACGCAATTTGTCATAAACCTGAATCATCATAATCCCTTATGTGGAATAGAAGTAAATAAAGTACTAAAGCGCAATTACCTAACAGATGAAAAAATAGCGCTCCTGTAAATCACCACGGTAAACATCATCGCTTTTAATTATCTATTTGTGCAATATCCAGATATCAAAAAGCAATTTCAGCCTTCAGTCGTGTGACTTTATATGACTGCAAATAGATACAAATCCATTTTTATCTCTTATACAACCAGCGGTGAAATTTTTTTTTTTTTTTTTGCCAGTCAGCACATTTCCATAGATCTTCTGGCTGTTTGACACAGCTTCTGAGCAAAAATGTCAGTTTAAGTGGATAGCTGTTCATACTCACTGCGATCAGCATCTGGCATTAGCTATCAATTATATAAAAAAAAAAAGTCATTTGGGAAATCATAGACAACTGACTCATTTCACACCTCTAGAAGCTCTGTAACTAGTTCATTGACTGGACACGGATAATCTCTCGACTCGTCAAAAACTTGTTATAGATTTGGGGTAAACAGTAAAAGATATGGGAGTAGAATTGATTGTGCAGATGATACTATGAGAGATCAAAAATAATTCCACTAATTTTCCATTTCCATAAAATACCAAACAGTGTAAAATCATTCTAAAATTTGGTGGAATAAAGTACCACCCCTCAAAATTGCCGTTAACGTAGAAGTGAAGAATTGTTAGAAATGAAGGTGCTCTGGAAAATTTTCTTTTCAAACAGATTTACTATTTCTGATTACCTACAGTTATATGAAAAAGTTTGGGCACCCCTATTAATCTTAAGCTTAATGTTTTATAAAAATTGTTTTTTTTTGCAACAGCTATTTCAGTTTCATATATCTAATAACTGTTGGACACAGTAATGTTTCTGCCTTGAAATGAGGTTTATTGTACTAACAGAAAATGTGCAATCTGCATTCAAACAAAATTTGACAGGTGCATAAGTATGGGCACCCTTATCATTTTCTTGTTTTAAATACTCCTACCTACTTTTTACTGACTTGCTAAAGCACTTTTTTTGGTTTTCTAACCTCATTGAGCTTTGAACTTCATAGCCAGGTGTATGCAATCATGAGAAAAGCTACTTAAAGTGGCCACTTGCAACTTGTTCTCCTGTTTGAATCTCCTCTGAAGAGTGGCATCATGGGCTCCTCAAAACAACTGTCTAATGATCTGAAAACAAAGATTATTCAACATAGTTGTTCAGGGGAAGGATACAAAAAGCTGTCTCAGAGATTTAACCTGTCAATTTCCACTGTGAGGAACATAGTAAGGAAATGGAAGAGCACAGGTACAGTTCTTGTTAAGGCCAGAAGTGGCAGGCCAAGAAAAACATCAGAAAGGCAGAGAAGAATGGTGAGATCAGTCAGGGACAATCCTCAGACCACCTCCAGAGAGCTGCAGCATCAACTTGCTGCAGATGGTGTCACTGTGCATCGGTCAACTATACAATGCACTTTGCACAAGGAGAAGCTGTATGGGAGAGTGATGCGAAAGAAGCCGTTTCTGCAAGCATGCCACAAACAGAGTCGGCTGAGGTATGCAAAAGCACATTTGGAGAAGCCAATTTCTTTTTGGAAGAAGGTCCTGTGGACTGATGAAACCAAGATTGAGTTGTTTGGTCATACAAAAAGGCGTTATGCATGGCGGCCAAAAAACACAGCATTCCAAGAAAAACACTTGCTACTCACAGTAAAATTTGGTGGAGGTTCCATCATGCTTTGGGGCTGTGTGGCCAATGACGGCACCGGGAATCTTGTTAAAGTTGAGGAACGCATGGATTCCTCTCAGTATCAGCAGATTCTTGACAATAATGTTCATGAGTCAGTGACAAAGTTGAAGTTACGCAGGGGATGGATCTTTCAGCAAGACAATGATCCAAAACACCGCTCCAAATCTACTCAGGTATTCATGCAGAGGAACAATTACACTGTTCTGGAATGGCCATCGCAGTCCCCAGACCTGAATATCATTGAACATCTGTGGGATCATTTGAAGAGGGCTGTCCATGCTCGGCGACCATCAAACTTAACTGAACTGGAATTATTTTGTAAAGAGGAATGGTCAAAAATACCTTCACCCACGATCCAGGAACTCATTAAAAGCTACAGGAAGCGACTAGAGGCTGTTATTTTTGCAAAAGGAGGATCTACTAAATATTAATGTCACTTCATTCAAATCATTTTTGTTGAAAAATTTTGATTTATTTTATTTTTACAGCTGTACTTTATAAACCTTATAAACCTCTGTGAAGCACTCGGAAGTTCAAAGTGCTCACCACTCATATAGGTAAGTTCCATGGGGGGGTCTAGTTTCCAAAATGGGGTCACTTGTTGGGGTTTCCACTGTTTAGGCACATCGGGGGCTCTCCAAATGTGACATGACACCCTCAGATCATTCTATCTAAGCCTGCATTCCAAAACATCACTACTTCCCTTCCGAGCCCCGACATGTGCCCATACAGTAGTTTTCTCCCACATATGGGGTATCAGCTTACGCAGAACAAATTGGACAACAACTTTTGGGTTCAATTTCTCCTGCTACTCTTGTGAAAATAATAAATTGGGGACTAAATGGCCATGTTTGTGGAAAAAAATGTGATTTTTTTTATTTTCACACCTGGGCATTGTAAACTTTAGTGAAACATCTGGGTTGTTCAAAGTTCTCAACACTCATCTAGATATGTTCCTTTGGGGGTCTAGTTTCCAAAATGTGGTAACTTGTGGGGGGTTTCCACTGTTTAGGCACATCAGGGGCTCTCCAAACACGACATGACGCCAGCAGACCATTCCATCAAAGTCTTCATTCCAAAATGTCACTACTTCACTTCCGAGCCCCGATGTATGCCCATACAGTAATTTTCTCCCACATATGGGGTATCAGCATACTCAGGACAAATTGGAAAAAAAACCTTTGGAGTCCAATTTCTCCTGTTACCTGTTCCTGGGAAAATAAAAAATTTTGGACTAAAATACAATGTTTGTGGAAAAAATATGATTTTTTTATTTTTACACCCTGGCATTGTAAACTTTAGTAAAACACCTGGGGGTTCAAAGTTCTCACCACAAACCTAGATAAGTTCCTTGGGGGCTCTAGTTTCCAAAGTGTGGTCACTTGTGGGGAGTTTCCACTGTTTAGGCACATCAGGGGCTCTCCAAACGCGACATGGCGCCCGATTTCAATTCCAGCCAATTTTGCGTTGAAAAAGTGAAATGGCGTTCCTTCCTTCTGAGCTCTGCCATACACCTAAACAGTAGTTTACCTGTACATATTGGGTATCTGCGTACTGAGGACAAATTTCACAACAACTTTTGGGGTCCAATTTCTCCTGTTACCCTTGGTAAAATAAAAAAATGTTGGTCTGAATTACATTTTTTGTGAAAAAAAAGTTAAATGTTCATTTTTTTTAAATATTCCAAAATTTCCTGTGAAACATCGGAAGGGTTAATAAACTTCTTAAATGTGGTTCTGAGCATCTTGAGGGGTGCAGTTTTTAGAATGGTGTCACACTTGGGTATTTTCTATCATATAGACCCCTCAAAGTGACTTCAAATGTGATGTGGTCCCTAAAAAAAATGGTGTTGTAAAAATGAGAAATTGCTGGTCAACTTTTAACCCTTATAACTCCCTAACAAAAAAAAAAAAAAATTGGTTCCAAAAGTGTGCTGATGTAAAGTAGGCATGTGGGAAATGTTACTTATTAAGTATTTTGCATGACATATATCTGTGATTAAGGGCATGAAAATTCAAAGTTGGAAAATTGCAAAATTTTCAAACTTTTCGCCAAATTTCCGTTTTTTTTTTCACAAATAAACTCAAGCAATGTCAAGGAAATTTTACCATTATCATGAAGTACGATATGTCACGAGAAAACAATGTCAGAATCACCAGGATCTGCTGAAGCGTTCCAGAGTTATAACCTCATAAAGGGACACTGGTCAGAATATTAAAAATTGGCCCGGTCATTAACGTGCAAACCACCCTTGGGGTAAAGGGGTTAAGCAGCAATGGAGATGACAGAAGATAACAGAAGCATGGATAATATGTGTAATATACTGTATATATGAATGAAGATTATATTTAATCAAGTGCAGTACACATGATACAATACTATCTTCATTCATTACTAAGCATTGCTTTTATATTTTTAAATATTTTTTCTGATCTTAACTAGAGATAGGGTCTAAGTACCAAAATCATCTCATTGCTAGAGTTATGAGGGCTCACAGCTTGCACAGGCATCTATTTGGGTCCACAGAGTCTTCATTACCAAACTAAGAAAAAGTCCAGAATTGCAGAGATAATCTCATAAGACATAAAGTTTACTCCATCATGGTTAAAACAAGGAAGACTATACCATATGAATAAGTCAGGTTATGCCTCATTCATGGCCAAAAGCCACATTGGATGTTGGCCTTGAATAAAACATAACCTGCCAAGACAAGTAAGTCAGTTCATAAACTCCTGTTTTTTTTTTTTTTTTGGATACAATGTTTTAACCATGATGGAATAAATGTTATGCATTATGCAATTGCTTCTACATTACTAGACTCTTTTAAGTTTGGTAGGTTTAGGGAATTATTATTATTATTTATTTATATAGCACCATTGATTCCATGGTGCTGTACATGAGAATGGGTTATATAAAAGTTACAGATATCACTTACAATAAACAAGCTAACAATGACGGACTGATACAGAGGGGCGAGGACCATGCCCTTGCGGGCTTACATTCTACAGGATGGTGGGGAAGGAGACAGTAGGTTGAGGGTTGCAGAAGCTCCGGTGTTGGTGAGGCGGTAGCTTCGGTAGTGGTGAGGATGCAGCGGGGTCAGTGCAGGCTGTAGGCTGTTACGAAGAGATGGGTTTTCAGGTTCCGTCTGAAGGATCCGAATGTGGTTGATAGTCGGATGTGTTGGGTCAAAGAATTCCAGAGGATGGGAGATATTTGGGAGAAGTCTTGGAGGTGATTGGATGAGGAGCGAATACGTGTGGAGGCGAGAAGGAGGTCTTGGGAGGACCGGAGATTACGTGAGAGAAGATATCGGGAGATTAGTTCAGAGATATATGGAGGAGACAAGTTATGGATGGCTTTGTAGGTTAGTGTGGAATGAGTAAGGTTTAGTGCTAGGGTAAGGATTAATCCTGGGATAAGACTTAGGATAGACTTAGGGATAGGGTTATGGTAATTGTTACATATATAAAACAATTACATGATTAATAAAGGCAGAAAAGTAATTTCTATCTTTAATTTTTTTTAAGTGCTAAATATAATTATATCAATATTTTCCTCAAATTACAATCAAAATGTTAAGGGGTAAAGGTTTCAATTCTAGACTTCTGGAATGAATTCCAGAAGTTCAAACTGTTCATGGATTACAAAATGCTAAATATTGGCCTTGACTTGTGTGCTGACAAACAGCACTTATCCTGATCCTAACCCTAGCCCTAAACCTGGATAAAGACTGTCAAACAAAACTCCAGTTTTGAGGAAAAAGTGTCAAAATAACACTGCCATATGAAATTTTAATCAGTAGCCATTGGCAATAATAAAATAATAAATAGTCGGGATTAAGGTTGAGCGAAACGGATCGGACAAATTTAAAAATCGCCAACTTTTGACAAACTCGGGTTTCATGAAACCTGACCCAATCCTAGTGTGGGATCAGCCATGAGGTCAGCGATCTTCGCGCCAAAGTCACATTTCGTATGACGCTTTCAGTGCCATTTTTCAGCCAATGAAGGAGGACGCAGAGTGTGGGCAGCGAGATGACATAGGTCTCGGTCCCCACCATCTTAGAGAAGGGCATGAAAGTGATTGGCTTGCTTCCTGCGGCATCACAGGGGCTATAAATGGGCATGCATGCCGACCGCCATCTTACTTCTGCTGATCGTAGCATAGGGAGAGGTTGACGCAGCTTCAACAGAAGAAGGGATATAGTTGGGGAGGGAAGATTAAGCCTCGAAACTGCTTGTGCTGTAGCGATTTCCACTGTCCAACACCACCATTTGTTGCAGGGACAGTGGAGGCTATATTTTTGTGCATCAGCTCTGTAGCTTATTAGGCTGCCTTATAAGGCTCCCTGATAGCTGCATTGCTGTTTGCATGCCGCTGTGCAAACCAACTGCTTTTTTAAAAACAAAAATCCTGTTGCTCCTTTCTGCACAGTTATCTTGTTAATTTGTCCACACTTTTGTGTGCAGCAGTCCCTTTTATTGCTGCCATACTTTTCCTGAGATCACTGTAGGGAGATTGAAATTGTAATACAGTCCTTGTATTTTTTCATATATCTTCCAGCCACTTTCTGCCACTTAGATAGCATTGTTATATACACTGGGCTTAAGTAGTGGTTCAGTCTCCCAAAAAAAAGGGAGATTCAAATTCCCACAAAGTGGATATACTTCTGTCCTGTTAGTTTGTTGTATATCAGCCAGCCACTTTCTGCCACTTAGATTGCGTTGTTATATACACTGGGCCTAAGTAGTGGTTCAGTCTCCAAAAAAAAGGGGAGAATCAGATTCTCACAAAGTGGATATACTTCTGTCCTGTGAGTTTGACGTACAGTTAGGGCCAGAAATATTTGGACAGTGACACAAGTTTTGTTATTTTAGCTGTTTACAAAAACATGTTCAGAAATACAATTATATATATAATATGGGCTGAAAGTGCACACTCCCAGCTGCAATATGATAGTTTCCACATCCAAATCGGAGAAAGGGTTTAGGAATCATAGCTCTGTAATGCATAGCGTCCTCTTTTTCAAGGGACCAAAAGTAATTGGACAATGGACTCTAAGGGCTGCAATTAACTCTGAAGGCATCTCCCTCGTTAACCTGTAATCAATGAAGTAGTTAAAAGGTCAGGGGTGGATTCCAGGTGTGTGGTTTTGCATTTGGAAGCTGTTGCTGTGAGCAGACAACATGCGGTCAAAGGAACTCTCAATTGAGGTGAAGCAGAACATCCTGAGGCTGAAAAAAAAGAAAAAATCCATCGGAGAGATAGCAGACATGCTTGGAGTAGCAAAATCAACAGTTGGGTACATTCTGAGAAAAAAGGAATTGACTGGTGAGCTTGGGAACTCAAAAAGGCCTGGGCGTCCACGGATGACAACAGTGGTGGATGATCGCCGCATACTTAATTTGGTGAAGAAGAACCCGTTCACAACATCAACTGAAGTCCAGAACACTCTCAGTGAAGTAGGTGTATCTGTCTCTAAGTCAACAGTAAAGAGAAGACTCCATGACAGTAAATACAAAGGGTTCACATCTAGATGCAAACCATTCATTAATACCAAAAATAGACAGGCCAGAGTTAAATTTGCAGAAAAACACCTCAAGAAGCCAGCTCAGTTCTGGAAAAGTATTCTATGGACAGATGAGACAAAGATCAACCTGTACCAGAATGATGGGAAGAAAAAAGTTTGGAGAAGAAAGGGAACGGCACATGATCCAAGGCACACCACATCCTCTGTAAAACATGGTGGAGGCAACGTGATGGCATGGGCATGCATGGCTTTCAATGGCACTGGGTCACTTGTGTTTATTGATGACATAAGAGCAGACAAGAGTAGCCGGATGAATTCTGAAGTGTACCGGGATATACTTTCAGCCCAGATTCAGCCAAATGCTGCAAAGTTGATTGGACGGCGCTTCATAGTACAGATGGACAATGACTCCAAGCATACATCCAAAGCTACCCAGGAGTTCATGAGTGCCAAAAAGTGGAACATTCTGCAATGGCCAAGTCAATCTCCAGATCTAAACCCAATTGAGCATGCATTTCACTTGCTCAAATCCAGACTTAAGACGGAAAGACCCACAAACAAGCAAGACCTGAAGGCTGCGGCTGTAAAGGCCTGGCAAAGCATTAAGAAGGAGGAAACCCAGCGTTTGGTGATGTCCATGGGTTCCAGACTTAAGGCAGTGATTGCCTCCAAAGGATTTGCAACAAAATATTGAAAATAAAAATATTTTGTTTGGGTTATGTTTATTTGTCCAATTACTTTTGACCTCCTAAAATGTGGAGTGTTTGTAAAGAAATGTGTACAATTCCTACATTTTCTATCAGATATTTTTGTTCAACCCTTCAAATTAAACGTTACAATCTGCACTTGAATTCTGTTGTAGAGGTTTCATTTCAAATCCAATGTGGTGGCATGCAGAGCCCAACTCGCGAAAATTGTGTCACTGTCCAAATATTTCTGGCCCTAACTGTATATCAGCCAGCCACTTTCAGCCACTTACATTGTGTTGTTTTTTGCACAGGGCCAGATTTTTTGTTCAATCTCCCCCCAAAAAAGGGAGATTTAATATCTCAACACGTTTATATACACCTTCTACCTTGTTTTACAGTACCATATAATGGTTTTTATTTTGGTTAGATTTTCCAAACAATCAGGAAGTCAGGTGGAAGAGGCCTTGCGCGGTGGTTGCGAATTGGTACTGATGGTGGTGGTGGTGCATCTGGTGGTAGTGGCAAAAGCACAATAGCACCTGAGGCAGGAGGTGTTGAGTCAGCGTCATCGTCTGGCTACACAAGGCCTCGAAGACTCCCTTATCTGGGAGTAGGAAAATGGCTTTTAAAGCCGGAGCAGCAGGGAAAAGTTTTGGCTTTCCTTGCTGACTCAGCCTGTAGCTCTTTTGCCTCTTTCCCGGTCAGGAACAAGACATTTCCTTGTGTCCTTCACCCAAACTAAAAGTGAAGGATGCGTCAGGCGACACTACAGGTTACTCCATGGAGCTCTTTACACATACCGTGCCTGGGTAAGAACGGGAAATTGTTAACTGCCCATTACAAGATGAATCGGACATGAAGTGCCCTGATGCACAGCCACAGCTAGATTATAATGCTGTTCCATTGACTCAGATCACTACATTGCCCTCGCAATGTACTGAGCCAGAATCTGACCCTGATGAGACTATTGTGCCCCGTCCTGAACGCAAAAGCACCTTACACGGTGACACAGAGGAAGGTGCACATGATATTGAAGAGGAGGTGATAGATGATACAGTTTTTGACCCAGATTGGCAGCCATTGGGGAAGAGGGGGCGCCGCTGCCAGTAGCTCAGAAGCGGAGGATGATGATCCGCAGCAGCCATCTACATCGCAACAGCTGTCATCTGGCAGGCCCGTATCAGGCCAAAAACGTTTGTCAAAAACAAAAACAGTTTTAGGACAGCGTGGCCATTTGGTGAAAGTAGCACAGCGTGCAGTGCCTGAAAATGTATTCCATAGTAGGAAGAGTGGCAATTTTTGTAACCAAGATCCGAATGATCAGTCAAAAGTTATCTGTAAGAAATCCTCAAAGACCTTTAGCAGAGGGAAGAATCTTCAAAATTTAAATACAACATGCATGCTTAGACATTTAACCAGCATGCACTTGCAAGCCTGGACTAACTACCAAATGTCCCGTACCGTTGGTGCACCTGCTCAGAGTGAAGGTAGTCAGCAATGCTACATTGCTTTCCTCACTGTAAGCCCACTGGTTAGGACACCACCAGCAGCAAATGTGGAGGTATCATTGCAAGGCCAAAGCAGTCAGGGAATCACAACATTATTGGTAGGAAACATTGTATGTAGGCCAACATCGAGAATACCATCACCAACCCTCTCTCAATCCGCCATGTCCACCACCACCACCACCACTAGTTTCACCATATGCACCTCTCCAGTCGATCTCACCCTACAAGAGACTCTCTTTAGGAAAATAAAGTACTCATCCTCTCATCCATGTACACAGGGTTTGAATGCCCACATGGCTAGACTATTCTTGTTAGAGATAATGTCCTACTGGTTGGTTGAAAGCAAAGCTTTCAAAGCTCTGATGGCCTGCGCAGAACCACACTATGACCTACCCAGTCGACACTTCTTTGTGAGAAAAGCCATCCCAGCCCTCCACCAGCATGTCAAAGACCGCATTGTTCATGCACTGAGGCAATCAGTCAGTAGAAAGGTGCACCTCACAACAGATGCATGGACCAGTAGGCATGGCCAGGGACGTTACGTGTCCATCACGGCACACTGGGTTAATGTGGTGGATGCAGGTTCCACAGGAGACAGCCATAGTGGGACAGTTCTGCCTAGTCCACGGTCTAGGAAACAGTTGGCTGTAGGCGTTCACCACTCCTCCTCCTCCTCCAGAAGCGAAAGCTCATCCACAGAGCGCAGTTGCCCGACCACTCCATCAGCAGAAGCCAGTGTTGCACACGAGGTGTGCCATTATCGAACAGCTAGTGATAAGCGTCAGCAGGCTGTGTTAGAAATGAAGTGTTTGGGTGACAACAGTACTGGCAGAGTACTTGAGGCATCAAACTCAGTCATTGCTGGGCAGTGTACATCTTGAAGCAGGCAAAGTAGTCAGTGATAACGGAAGGAATTTTTTAGCTGTCATAGCCCTTTCAAAACTTAAACACATACCTTGCCTGGCTCACACTTTGAACCTCGTGGTGCAGTGCTTCCTAAAAAAATTATCCTGAGTTTCCAGCCCTTCTCCTGAAGGTGCGAAGACATTGCTCGCACATCCGCCGGTCGCTCGTACACTCCAGCCGTATGCTGAACCATCAGCAATCGCTGAATCTTCCCCATCACCGCCTAATAATCGACGTTGCAACAAGGTGGAACTCCACACTGCACATGGTTCAGAGGCTGTGCGAACAGAGGTGTGCTGTAATTAATTTGTGGGAGGATACACATACACGGGCAGGCAGTTGGATGGCAGACATGGAGTTGTCTGGTGTGCAGTGGTCGAACCTCCAAGACCTCTGTCAAGTCCTTCACTGTTTTGAGGAATGCACACAGCTGGTAAGTGCAGACAACGCCATCATAAGCATGAGCTTCCCACTAATGCATCTGCTGATGCAAAGTTTGATGCACATTAAGGAGCTGGCGTCTGCAGCCTAGGAGGAGGGAAGCCTTGATGACAGTCAGCCATTGTCTGCTCAGGGAACTCTACTGGACGAGGTGGCGGACGAAGAGGAGGAGGAGGATGATAGGGATGAATATTTATGGGAGGAGAATGCTTCACAGGGGGCAATAGAAACTGGTGGCGTTGCAAGGTCAGGTACAGGGTTTTTGCGGGACACAAGTGATGTTGATTTGCAAGAAAGTGCTCCTCAACCCAGCACAAGCAGTGAATTGACACCTGGAACATTGGCCCGCATGGCTAAGTATGCCTTGCGTATCCTAAAAAGGGACCCCCGCATTATCAAAATGATGACTGATGATGATTACTGGTTGGCCTGCCTCCTGGATCCACGATATAAGGGAAAATTACAAAATATCATGCCACATGAGAACCTTGAGCAAATATTGGCTACCAAACAAGCAACCCTTGTAGACCGTTTGGTTCAGGCATTCCCAGCGGTGATGGTTCTCACATGAGCCGTAGGGGGCAACATGGCAGAGGTGTTAGAGGTGCACATATCCGAAGTGGCATTGGACAGAGGGGTTTTATGACCAGGTTGTGGAGTGATTTCGCAATGACCGCTGACACGACAGGTAGTGCTGCATCGATTCAAAGTGAAAGGACACAGCATTTGTCCAGTATGGTTACAAACTACTTTTCCTCCCTTATCGATGTTCTCCCTCACTGGTCATTCCCCTTTGATTACTGGGCATCTAAAATAGACACCTGGCCTGAATTGGCAGAATATGCATTACAGGAGCTCGCTTGCCCTGCTTCTAGTGTGTTATCAGAAAGAGTCTTCAGTGCTGCTGGTTCAATACTGACCGAAAAAAGGACACGTCTGGCTACCCAGAATGTTGATGATCTAACCTTCATTAAAATTAACCAATCATGGATTTCAAATTATTTTGCCCCACCTTCTCCTGCTGACACGTAGCTTGCCTGAAAAATGTCTTGCTTTTGGCCTCCTCTTACTGACTTCTCCAATTCCTCCATTTGCAGCTGCTGAATGTCCACTATAGGCCATTTTTATACCTCCTTAAATGGGCTGACTTCCCCCACAGGGCCGTGGTCACCACCTGGCGCAAGCACCCATTTCTAAGGAGAGTAAAACTAATCCCAAACTGTTCTTCAACTATATCAATAGTAAAAGAATAAAAACTGAAAATGTAGGCCCCTTAAAAAATAGTGAGGAAAGAATGGTTGTAGATGACGAGGAAAAAGCTAACATATTAAACACCTTCTTCTCCACGGTATTCACGGTGGAAAATGAAATGCTAGGTGAAATCCCAAGAAACAATGAAAACCCTATATTAAGGGTCACCAATCTAACCCAAGAAGAGGTGCGAAACCAGCTAAATAAGATTAAAATAGATAAATCTCCGGATCCGGATGGCATACACCCACGAGTACTAAGAGAACTAAGTAATGTAATAGATAAACCATTATTTCTTATTTTTAGGGACTCTATAGCAACAGGGTCTGTTCCGCAGGACTGGCGCATAGCAAATGTGGTGCCAATATTCAAAAAGGGCTCTAAAAGTGAACATGGAAATTATAGGCCAGTAAGTCTAACCTCTATTGTTGGTAAAATATTTGAAGGGTTTCTGAGGGATGTTATTCTGGATTATCTCAATGAGAATAACTGTTTAACTCCGTATCAGCATGGGTTTATGAGAAATCGCTCCTGTCAAACCAATCTAATCAGTTTTTATGAAGAGGTAAGCTATAGGCTGGACCACGGTGAGTCATTGGACGTGGTGTATCTCGATATTTCCAAAGCGTTTGATACCGTGCCGCACAAGAGGTTGGTACACAAAATGAGAATGCTTGGTCTGGGGGAAAATGTGTGTAAATGGGTTAGTAACTGGCTTAGTGATAGAAAGCAGAGGGTGGTTATAAATGGTATAGTCTCTAACTGGGTCGCTGTGACCAGTGGGGTACCGCAGGGGTCAGTATTGGGACCTGTTCTCTTCAACATATTCATTAATGATCTGGTAGAAGGTTTACACAGTAAAATATCGATATTTGCAGATGATACAAAACTATGTAAAGCAGTTAATACAAGAGAAGATAGTATTCTGCTACAGATGGATCTGGATAAGTTGGAAACTTGGGCTGAAAGGTGGCAGATGAGGTTTAACAATGATAAATGTAAGGTTATACACATGGGAAGAAGGAATCAATATCACCATTACACACTGAATGGGAAACGACTGGGTAAATCTGACAGGGAGAAGGACTTGGGGATCCTAGTTAATGATAAACTTACCTGGAGCAGCCAGTGCCAGGCAGCAGCTGCCAAGGCAAACAGGATCATGGGGAGCATTAAAAGAGGTCTGGATACACATGATGAGAGCATTATACTGCCTCTGTACAAATCCCTAGTTAGACCGCACATGGAGTACTGTGTCCAGTTTTGGGCACCGGTGCTCAGGAAGGATATAATGGAACTAGAGAGAGTACAAAGGAGGGCAACAAAATTAATAAAGGGGATGGGAGAGCTACAATACCCAGATAGATTAGCGAAATTAGGATTATTTAGTCTAGAAAAAAGACGACTGAGGGGCGATCTAATAACCATGTATAAGTATATAAGGGGACAATACAAATATCTCGCTGAGGATCTGTTTATACCAAGGAAGGTGACGGGCACAAGGGGGCATTCTTTGCGTCTGGAGGAGAGAAGGTTTTTCCACCAACATAGAAGAGGATTCTTTACTGTTAGGGCAGTGAGAATCTGGAATTGCTTGCCTGAGGAGGTGGTGATGGCGAACTCAGTCGAGGGGTTCAAGAGAGGCCTGGATGTCTTCCTGGAGCAGAACAATATTGTATCATACAATTATTAGGTTCTGTAGAAGGACGTAGATCTGGGGATTTATTATGATGGAATATAGGCTGAACTGGATGGACAAATGTCTTTTTTCGGCCTTACTAACTATGTTACTATGTTACTATGTTACTATGAGTGCCGTTTGCCTGGACAGGTGGGTGCGCCCACTCTTGGGCAACGGCACTGGCACAGGGTCCCCCATAGTTCAATGACGTGTCTCTGACGGTGGTGGTGGTGCACAACCAACATCAGACACACCGTCGTAATATGAGGGGCCCTGTGCCAGTACAGCCACCCACGAGAGAGTGTTCCCCCCAGCTCGAACAGTGCTTTACCACTTGCAATACTTACCTCTCCCTGCTCCACCACTGTGTAGTCTGTGCTGTTAAATCCTTCAATGGCACTGCCAATACAAATTTGTTGAAATGATAGATGATAGTTAAAATACACAGGGGCCCTGGCCTCCATTATGACCAGTTAATATTTTGCGCCTACTACCACTGTCTGTTACTCAGCAGAGGAGCCCACCCCAATACCTAGCTATGCTGCCTGTTTAGTCCTGTTACCAATTTTGAACTGCTTTAGCCTACTTTTGTATTTGGGCCTACTAACCGTGTCTGCGCCACTCATTACAGTTGTCCTCCACTGAACAAAGCAATGCCACCTGTTTAGTCCTGTTTCAAATTTTGAACTGCATTTAGCCTACTTTTTTATTGTGGGCCTACTAACTGTGTCTGCGCCACTCATTACGGTTGTCCTCCACTGAACAAAGCTATGCCGCCTGTTTAGTCCTGTTACCAATTTTGAACTGCATTTAGCCTACTTTTTTATTGTGGGCCTAAAAACTGTGTCTGCGCCACTCATTACAGTCGTCCTCCACTGAACAAAGCAATGCCGCCTGTTTAGTCCGGTTACCAATTTTGAACTGCATTTAGCCTACTTTTTTATTGTGGGCCTACAAACTGTCTCTGCGCCACTCATTACAGTTGTCCTCCACTGAACAAAGTAATGCCGCCTGTTTAGTCCTGTTACCAATTTTGAACTGCTTTTAGCCTACTTTTTTATTTTGGGCCTACTAACTGTGTCTGCGCCACTCATTACAGTTGTCCTCCACTGAACAAAGCTATGCCGCCTGTTTAGTCCTGTTACCAATTTTGAACTGCATTTAGCTTACTTTATTATTTGGGCCTATATCTGTGTTTCCTCCTCATCCTGCCCATTTCCCAGCCACTAATAGATGAGTCTGCTGGTACATTGACCTAGACAACTACATTCCCCTTGCAGTCTACAAAGCCAGAATCTGACCCTGCTGAAAGTCAGGTTCCCCTTCCTGCATACTATACCACCTTACACGGGGACAATGAGGAAGGTGCAGATGAAAGTGCAGGTTCCTTCATCAGGTGTGGGGGGGGCATACTCGTTGGCGACGTCACTGGCACAGGGCCCCTCATAGTACGCAAAAGTGTCTCTGGCTGTGGGAGGCGCCACCTGCCATCAAGCACACCGCCGTACTATGAAGTGCCCTATGCCAGTGCCAAGTGCAAAGGAGTGGGCCCCCCCTGCTTGCTCAGGATCACAGCACTTGCAAAGTTGAAATACTTACCTCTCCCTGCTCCACCGCCGTGACATATTCCGCGTTTCCTGGGCCCACGAAAATTTTGAGCCACCCTACCCCCCACAACTTTAACCAAATGACCCCCTGTTTTCAATGCCTAACTATTATATTAATAATAAATTATTATTATTGTTATTATTATTATTGCCTCAAAAGAGGCAATTTGCATATTTAATTTCTCAGAGGAGCATTGCACAGCGAATAAGCCTCCTTACCTTGACAAGCCAGCTGGTATGTCACTCTCCATAAGGAGAAATGTTTCCCCTTAGACCCCAGTCCAGAGCCTCTCACCTAGCCAAATCAGTTCTCATGCTTCACACTGACGAGGGCCAACAGCCCGAAACACCGTGTCTGTGAATTGAGATACTGATTTGGCTTTTATCCTAAGTCACATTGCACGACTCGTTAAGGGGTTGATTGTGACTTGTAGGATCGCTACTTCCAACAGGTGGCGCTATAGAGTTTAAGTCCTCATTTTCTCAAAAGAGGCAATGTGCATAACTATTATTATAAAGTAAATTAAGATTGACAAGCTTAAGAAATAAGAATTCATGTTTTTGGCACTAAAATGGGCACTGTAGGTGTTTTCCTGTCCTCCACTCACTGCCGACTTTGATTCCCCATTGACTTGCATTGGGTTTCGTGCCTCGGTCGGCCCCCGACTTTTCGCAATAATCGTCCGATTTCACCCGACCCGACTTTTGACAAAGTCGGGTTTCGCGAAACCCGACTCGATCCTAAAAAAGTAAAAGTCGCTCAACTCTATTCGGGATGAGTGAACTTGCTCAGTGATTCTTGGATATCACTCAAGTATCTTGGTACTCAGGTATGCTCGGCACTAGGAGAGCATTAGCCAGTGCTCAAATTTGAAACTAGAATGCCTGCTGCGCATGTTTGGCACCTGTTACACAATCAATACTAATGCTGGGATAGTCTGCAACTCACTGTAATACCGTAGACATCTTGGTAGTGGTATTACTGTGATTGGCTGGCCGTATGATTTCATCAGAGGTTATAAAATCACAGGCACCACCAGGTATGGCACACTGATGTAATTGCACAGATAAGGACAGTTCTTATTGGCGGGAGAAAGTGCATGTCCAAGCCACGGTGGCTTAAAGGAGAGTACTCCTACAGTCAGGGGGGTGCAGAGTACTCACAGTGGATTTTAGTACAGTACTCTCACAGACAAGGGATGCAGGGTCCACACGGGCTCAAAGGTCACTGTGTATGAAGTTAGATTAGACTGGTCTGTATTATGAATCACATTGGTTGAAAGGCAGTGCTGCAATAATTCTGAGTAAAGTTTGTTTTGTTAATTTTTCATTAGACAACACTACATTCATACTTTCAATATCTGGTCAGTATTTTGCATCAGTATTTATAAGCCAAAACCAGGAGTGGGTGAAAAATGCAGAAGTGGTGACATGTTTCTATTATACTTTTCCTCTGAATGCTGCACTCCAGATTTTTAGATTTTGGCTTACAAATACTGATATGACATACTGAACAAACACTGAACACTAGTGTTGAGCGATAATTTCCGATATTTGAAAGTATCGGTATCGGATGGTATCGGCCGATACCGGCAAAATATCGGATCTCGCCGATACCGAGTTCCGATACCAATACAAGTCAATTGGACACAAATATCGGAATGTATCCTGTATGGTTCCCAGGGTCTGGAGGAGTGGAAACTCTCCTTCAGGCCCTGGGATCCATATCAATGTAAAAAACAAAGAATAAAAATAAAAAATATGGATATACTCACCCCTCCGGCGAACCCTGGCTGTCACCGCTGTGAGCGTCCGCCTCCGTTCCTGAGAATTGCAGAGAGTGAAGGACCTTCGATGACATTGTGGTAACCTGACCGCTCACGTGACCGCTCACCTGACCGCGACGTCATCGAAGGTCCTTCACTCACTACAGTCTCAGGAACGGAGGCGGATGCTCGCAGCGGTGACAGCCAGGGTTCTTCGGAGGAGTGAGTATAGCCATATTTTTTTTTTTTATTCTTTATTTTTTACTTTAATATGGATCCCAGGGCCTGAAGGAGAGTGTCCTCTCCTTCAGACCCTTGGAACCATACGCACCGCACACTCCGATACCGATTTCCGATATCACAAAAATATCGGAACTCTGTATTGGAATTCCGATACAGCAAGTATTGGCCGATACCCGATACTTGCAGTATCGGAATGCTCAACACTACTGAACACGTGTGTTAGGCGTCGGGATTCTTCCGCTGCATGGGATAGATCCCAAGCATTATCTGGAGCTGTGGTTTCCCATTCAGGTCCAGCCACTGCGATTGCTGCTCAGCATAGAAGTCTCTCCCATCGTCTTGCTCAGGCTCGTGGTATATGTTTGGCTACTGTAGGTTTTCCAGCCAAGTCTATCGTAACCAGTGATATGCAGGTGCAGCCATGCTCTCTGGTGTCTAAGTCTAGAGATCACCTTACTGAGCATGTCCGTGATGTGGCGTCTTTTCATTGGTGGTCGGACGTTAGCTGCACGGCTAATGTGGCTGCGCCAGGGTGGCCTGCAGCCGACTGGGCCTGAGTGTATGGGGTGGAGCTTAGAATTTAAAAAGCTCTCAGAGGCGCAAGCGGGCGCGCTATTGTCATTTGTGTTTGGTGTGTGTGGGTGACTACTCTACCACTCTGAACGTTTGTGTGTCTGTCTATGCTTAGAGGCTGTACATATGGGCAGGCAGATTACACACTTATACGGTTTCGTACCCATGGCTCAACGTCTGAGTCTCTAGTCTGCTACATGCTTAGGGTGCCTGTTAGGCATGAGCTCTGTAGTGTCAGGACTGGGGTTACCAGCTGCTTGGCTTAGCATCTGTTTTGTTTGTGTGCGCGGATAGCACAGATCAGTTACAGAGCAAGCTCAACTCTTATGCTTCCTCACATTTGAGGAGACAGGGTATTGTACATAGCATCTAAGAGCTCTTTCTCTAGGCTTAACATGTGCGTCCTTCCTGTGTGCGGTTAGCACTGTTTAGTTGCAGAACTGTCCCAATCCACATGCTAACATCCCTATGACGTTAACAGGGTATAGCACTTTGCATACTGGAACCGTACCTCTCTGTGAAGTAACACTGTGTGGCGTTAACTCAGTGTGTTCAAAGGTGGTGTTCACACTAGCAGCGGGGTTCATCTCTGCACTGTGGACCACGGGTTGCAATTGCACTTTATTTAATATTTTATCTAGTGCAATCCGCCAACCCTAACAATGTGAATGTGGCCATATGGTGATAAAAAATAAATCCTTGAAGTTGCTATTCCTGAAATCCAGAAGAAGTCTTAGTGCCCGGAAGAAGGCTTATTGCCAAAACATCACGGGGGTTGGCATCATGCTTGTTTTACCTGTTGAATCATTGCTATTTATGAACATTGCAAAGCTCGAGCTTTGCTTATATATTCCATATTTATTTATATACTTATTGTATTTTTACATTTATTCTTTTGTGCTTCGTATTCTGTGTTGGATATCTGATCCCTTTTACATAAAAGTAATTTTCTGCTGTCATGTCTCCTGCCTCTTGTGTTGCGATTTGCTGTGTAATTCCCTTTTTAACTTTTTCTATGTGTGTATTTTTGGAAGAATAATAACAATTTAATATTTTATTTCCCTTTATACATTAGTATAACGTGCATCCTTTGTCTGTTAAGGTCTTGTAGCTACTTTGTGTGCTTTGCAATATTTATTTTCATGCTTTTTTTATTTACATAACAATACATATTCTTTTTGTCGTTACTTAGATATCACATATTTAGTATGCCATTACTGTTCTTTATGAGTACTGATAACTAAATACGACCTTGAAATTTATCAACAAATGCAGAATACCAGAAACATGTTTGTAATGTATGTCAGAGAGATTCAGTCTTAGCGCAAAGATCAAAATAAGCAACCTGTTATTTGAGAAAGTTTTGCCTTCCATGACACTGCATTCCATGTGTTTTTGGCCATTTTCGAACCCCTTTGTATGCAGTTGAAAAGAGTGATGGAATCAAACCCTATATGTCAGGGATACAATATTTGTCAAGACTTTCTTAATCCCACAAATCCCTGAAATCACAGGCCGGGAAGGTCACAATACCACCCACTGTGATTTTTGGTGCGAGCCACTCACTGCTGCCCCCTACCGTCAAGACAATTACACGATTAGCCAACGATCAACAGAGAAAGCCAGAGCCAGTTTGCACCAATAGGCCAGCTATCGGAAAATTAACAGTGAGCGTATGGCATACACACCTCCGGATTCCAACACAGGGAATATGTGTACACAACCGGGCACAGCTAACTCTCCGATAACCCCAGACTACTCGCCGCCACCACTAATCTGTTTCAGTCGATTAGACACCGTTTACGGTAGCATATGTTTACAGAACAGAACTATTACATTTTATATTTAATCCAAAGGCAGGCAGTGTTTATGAAAAATATACAAAAGATTTTACAAGGGGGACAAAGCAATACAGCATAAACAGTTACATAAAATAAAAGGGATTAACAGGAGAACTTACTACAGAGATCGCAGATTTAGCCAAAGAAGAGCGCTTCGATTTGTCTGTCGATATACAGGGCCCCTGCGTACATACACGTAATGTAGCTCTCTGCACAAACACTGATGATAATTTGGATTGATATTTTATCAAACCCTGAGTCCCACCCACACACCCCTCTATGATGACCTCCCTCACAAGGGCCCAGTTGTCGGCTGGTCTCAGCCCTTCACGATGTCAGGAAATCCCAATTTATACAATAACTCCTCATGATGCGATCCCAGAAGGTTGAGACCGGTGTCATCTTTTGTATCAGGATTTTATCTATGCTCAGAGACCAAACATGGCCTAGCTGCTGGCGGTTATATGGCTCCTATGGATATTTGAGTAGTTATCCCGGTGCTGACAATGTATGTCTCATTAATATCGGATGGATAGAAATTCCAATATTCTCTATTTTCTCCCGAAGCAATACTGTCTGGTGATTTATTCTAACTGCAGTGACCATAGCTATTTGAAAAGGCTGTGAGATCTTCTTTGATCCTCGTAGGTCCTAATAACCTTTTCCTGTTTCTCTCTTTCTCTCTATGTGGACAATATACATCCTCTTTGGTCACCTGGCTCTAAAGAGGAATCCTTGCATTTTAATTAATCAGCTTCACGTCTCTGTCACTGCCATTTCACATAAAGTCATCCACCATTTGTCTCCTCACGACAAATGGTAGATGAAAGAAAAAAGGGAGGGGGCTAATGAGGGACCTCACGGATTTTTAATATTTTCTATGACAATGTATATCAAACCAATTTTATTACTGTAACTATTATTATGTAATACTTTATTTTCATATATCGTAGGGGTTCACAATCTCGAGTATCTGCTTGGAATACGAAGATAAAGAACTTTAAATCACACACGGAATAGTTTTTATCTCCACTGGTTGTACAGTACTGATAACAAAACCTTAAAGGGGTTGTCCACTACTAGGACAACCCCTACTTATACGAAATGTTCGGCCCAGATGAAAAGAAGCTTATTCTCACCTCTGGTGCCTACGTCATTCCCGCTGTGTCTGCACACTCTCTCCTGGGGCTATAATGCACGTGATTCCCAGTGCACAATCAGGGTTAACGTCGCTGTCTCCGCCTTTGGACAAACTGAACATGAAGAGGAAGTCCAGGGTCAGCTGCAGACCTGGTTTCCTCTTCATGTTCAGTTCGTATGAAGGCTGAGTCAGCGATGCCAGCGCTGATTGGGCAAAGGTGTCACTTGTCACAATACCACATCCCAGCCCGTGGGAGAGCGAGTACCGATACTGCGCCAACAGTGGCGGCACGGGAGGTAAGTAAAAACTTTATAATTTTATTGGCGCCGAACATTGACAACCCCTTTAGGCATAAAATCCCTACTCATTTTCAGACCCTAAATAAATAAAATCAACCCTGGCTACTCAGACATCGTCCATAACAAAAGGTGATAATTACAATTTGGTTCACACGGCTTGTACAGTCTCTTCTCAAAGAGATTCTAGTTTGTCCCTCTCCAGCTCCAACACAATCCACTCTGATCAACTTCCCCAGCCGACTGACCAGTTATCACATGGCCTGATCCTAGTAATAACTATCCAGGTGCACCTAATCTGGACCTGTAGTGCTAGGATTTAACCCTAGCCTACTCGGCTTTAATATAATATGTATATTCTACATACAGTATCATCTGTTTGCATACATTTTATTTTAGTGTACTTATTAATACAATTAATCTTCTGGTTACCATTTTTTAAAATATTTTTACCGGCATAGCAGAAACCTCATCATCTCGTCATTGACAATCTTATTTGTGAATAAAAACTGACCTTTTCCCCTCTGATAAAACTATTTTTTAATTAAATAGATAAGTCTGAAAGTTGAAGCCGAGTTTCGCCTATGAACAGTAATCTAAAATGGAAATGGTGATATACTCTTGAGGGATAATTGAAGAACTATACTTAATTATTAAACTATCTAGTGAAATACAGGTTCCACGTGTTATAGATAATGCAACATTTTCTGAATTTAGGAAGATGATTTTTTTTTTCTATATTATATATGATTTTTTTTTTATATATTATACTTTATCAGCAAATTCCTAATGTAGGAGAGAATGGACTATTGGCAACAAAGAATGTATTTCACTTTTTCCGGAGTCCAATTTAAAAGACCTACATTTTCTTACGCTCCATTTACACAAAATGTCTTTCCAGTTCAGATAAGGGTCTTCTTTTCCGCCCGTCATACATTACTTCTGTCTGACACATAATTGCATAAAATTGCACTGTTTGCTCAATTTTTGCAAATTGGGTTAATACGAAACTATTGAAATTATTTACCAAGGGAAAAAATGAAAAGAAAAAAAAGAATAGTATCATATTCTGAAAATTGTTTTTTTTTTTTTTCATTAAGAAAGCTGAATGTCTGTAATGACTTTCACCCCAGCATATCACAGTTCTACACTTTCTCCTGAAAACTTTTGACTTTTAGCCATAAGTGATATTTAAAGGAGAATTACAGCTAAATGTATTTTTCAAACAATGAAAAAAAAAAGCCTGGCCTTCAAGATTAGCCTTCTTAATTTTAGACGTAACCTTTGAATTTTTAAAATGAAAAAGCACAAGTTATTTTTTAAATATGACCAAACAATAATGTAAAACTGGAACATTGACAGAGGTGTATGATCTAAGTAGTGAACTTTACAGATCACCTTCTTAATGCGTAATTTTTGTCTCTTCTGTTGAAGAGTTTCACTTTTTCATACCAGAGATATTTGATTTCACGGATTTTAGAATTGACTTACTTAATGCTACCAAAAAATGCATTTATGTAAATCCTATGCACAAGGAAAGGTTACAGAAAAAAATCTACCTTCAGGGAGAAATCCCTAATGTGTTGGGTCTTTTGGGCTTTAAGGTATGTGCACACATTGCAGATTTGACTGTAGAATTTTTGCACAGATTCTTCCTTTCTTGGCAGAAAACGCAGGTTGATATTGGTTGAATTTAAAAAAAAAAAATGAAAAAAAATGGCATGGGCTCCTGCGCCATAAGTAGGTAATAACCATGGAGCTTCCCAGGATATGAAAATCAGCCCGCAGCTGTATATTTAGCCTTTACTGGCTACTAAAATAGGGGACCCCCCAAAAAAAAATGATGTGGGATCCACCTATAATTAATAGAAGAAAAGGCTATGCAGACAGCTGTAGGCTGATATTAGTAGCCTAGGAAGGGGCCATGGCTACAAACACCAGCTCACAGCTGCCCCAGAAATGGCGCATATCTAAGATGTGCCAATTCCAGCACTTAGCCTCTCTCTTCCCACTGCCCTGTAGCAGTGCCATATGGGGTAATATTTGTGGGGTTGATGTCACCTTTGTATTGTAAGGTGACATCAAGCCGACTTAGTAATGGAGAGTTGTCAATAAGACACCTATCCATTACTAATCCTACAGTTGGTAAGGTGTTAAATAAACACATAGCCAGAATAAAGTATTTTAATGAAATAAAACACCACACAGTTTCCCATCTTTATTGTACGCCTAATCCATGTGAAGCCCTCGATGATCTGTAAAAGAAATAAAATAATAATCCAACACACATACTCCCTGGTCCAACGTAATCCATTTAATAACGAGTATCCCACAACAACCACCCTTATAGAGCTGTCACATCAGATGTGACTGATCTACAGGGCCTCCAGTGACACACTGACAGGAGATATTGGCTCCTGCAGTGTTATCACTGAGGATTCACTGGAGTTCATGCTCTCGCTTTACGGCAATGCTGCATGAGAATTTTCTCACGCAGCAGTACCACAAGTGACAGCATAAATTCCAGTGAATCCTCAATGATAACACTCATTATTAAATGGATTATGTTGGAACAGGGAGTATACTGTTGGTTTATTATTTTATTTTTTCTACAAGTAATTGAGGCCACAGGGGATTAGCTGTATGGTGAGTATGTACTGTATATGTGTGTATGTGTTTTTTTTTTTACACTTGAACATAGTAGCAATGTATACTCCCACAGACACCCGCACACAAACACAGATATCCACACACAGACACCCACACACAGACATGCACACAGACCCCCACAGACACCCGCAGACAGCCGCACACACAGATAAACACAGACACCTATACACACAGACACGCGTATCTTCTCTGCTCGCACAGTCTCTGTCCACACACAGTCTTGGTCCACAAACTCTTCCTCCTCCCATTCTGCAGCGTTTCTCGCACGCAACTCCGCAGCAAAACCACAGATCTTTTTAAACCTGCAAGATTGTCTGTATTGATTTTAAATGTTGTTACAAAAATGTTTTTTATGATGGTATTAACAATGTTTGCTAATTGTATGGTGAAATGTGGAGTTACTAGACCACATACAAAGGGGAAGCACTCCCACATCACCAATCACCTGGACCCATAGAAGCGTCATACGAGAGTGAAACGGCTGTAGTCCGCAAGCCATCTCTGCATCCTTCCGTTCTGTGGGATGGTGATATTTGAATAAAGGACATGCTATTTCTAAGGAATGGTCAGTGCTACCCTTTCCCCTTCTTTTCTTAAAAATAACCAAGCATTTGCCTACTTTCTCTCCATAGGGTATCACCCTATTGTAGGCTCTATATCCCATGTCTAGATTTCTTCAAAATATTATTATGATGCTATAGTTTAACTACTAAGCTCTTCATCTCTAGTGTATAACCATCAAGCTTTATGTCTCAAGCTCTATGTTGTTATTCTGCTGTGTAATATTATTATTACTTTTAATATTAAGAATCTTCCAAGTTAACTCTTAAGTGAAGCCGACAAGATTGTGTCAGCAATGAGAGACTGTAACCACTATGCTTTATCATCCACAAATAAGTCATTATTAGGGATCCATAAGCATGTTTAGTGATACTCAGATATCACTCGAGTATCTGGGTGCTTGGATATGCTCAGCATTCGACGAGCATTGGCTGGTTCTCATACTTTAAGCTCAAATCACCATCCCGTATGTTTGGCGCTTGTTACACAGCCATAACCATCTTATTAGTGGCATTACTGTGATTGGCTGGCCGTATCACCTCATCAGAAGTTATAAACGGAGTGGTGCTGCTGCTCTCGGCTCACAGAGCCAGGGACAGTTCTGATTGGAGGGAGAGAGCAGTTATCCAGGCCTGTGTGTGCACAATTTAACTAAAGGTACCGTCACACTTAGCGACGCTGCAGCGATACCGACAACGATCCGGATCGCTGCAGCGTCGCTGTTTGGTCGCTGGAGAGCTGTCACACAGACCGCTCTCCAGCGACCAACGATCCCGAGGTCCCCGGTAACCAGGGTAAACATCGGGTAACTAAGCGCAGGGCCGCGCTTAGTAACCCGATGTTTACCCTGGTTACCATCGTAAAAAAACAAACAGTACATACTTACATTCAGCTGTCTGTCCCTTGCCGTCTGTTTCCTGCACTGACTGCTGGCCGTAAAGTGAAAGCAGAGCACAGCCACAGCGGTGAGTCACCGCTGTGTGACTCACCGCTGTGCTGTGCTTTCACTTTGCGGCCAGCAGCCAGTGCAGGAAACAGACGGCAAGGGACAGACAGCTGAATGTAAGTATGTACTGTTTGTTTTTTTACGATGGTAACCAGGGTAAACATCGGGTTACTAAGCGCGGCCCTGCGCTTAGTTACCCGATGTTTACCCTGGTTACCAGTGAAGACATCGCTGAATCGGTGTCACACACACTGATTCAGCGATGTCTGCGGGGAGTCCAGCGACGAAATAAACTTCTGGACTTTCTTCCCCGACCAGCGACAGCACAGCAGGGGCCTGATCGCTGCTGCCTGTCACACTGGACGATATCGCTAGCGAGGACGCTGCAACGTCACGGATCGCTAGCGATATCGTCTAGTGTGACGGTACCTTAATCAAATTGCTCTAGTGTTGATAATGCTGCTGATGCTGGGTCATCATAACAGTCTTTCTAAGGGATGTTCTTCTGTTTTGCTGTTTGCATCAAATAAGTTCTGCATTTAGCCTCCTAGCAGGAGCATTGAGAGTGGCAGAATACAGCATCTTAGGGCTCTGCAGTCCATTGCTAAATATATAGCTGCTGCATGTGACCACATTCTTTTTAATTTTGGGTAAAAAAATTGACTATTGTAATCCATGGAGTATTACGTGATTTATGTTACATTTTGTTGGTATTTGATACTCTAAAAAAAGAGTTAAAATTTTTTTTGGGATTCAATTAGTCATTCATAGAGTTTTATATATTTTGTTTTATATTTTAGTGGTATATACACTCCAAAAAAACATTGAGAATATTATATGGATTCATTTTAGCATGAATAGAGTATTACATGCTTTGTGTAACATTTCAGTGGTATATAACACTCCAAAAAAGCATTCAAAAATGTTTCTGGATTTAATTAGTTATCCATCCAGTGCAACGTGCTTAGTAAGGAACAAAGGCAACAAAGAAGGAAGAGTCCTGCGAGATGCTGGAGGGAGTGACCGGAAGAATATTGGAGTCAGACCAAGCTGCCATGACAGAGCAGGTGGCAGGAACCTGTGGTCAGGAACCGGTCATTTTCCCAGAACCACTGAGGCCCGAACCCAGGCCACAGCCTTCATCGCTAGGGTTTTGTAGACTGCAGGTTGGAGAGCCAGAATAAAGTGATTAGCGAGCGGACTGCGTTGCTGAGGCTGGTCGGAAGAGAGAAAGAAGCAAGTCATCATAAGAGCTGGAGACATGCTAGCTGGCCCGCTAGCCGGATGGTACCGACAGTTGGCATCCTGGGGAGATTTCGTAGCAGATGAACCCTTCTTGCAAAATGAACATGCCTTGGAGATGCTCCTTGAGACAGCTTGAGACGGAACTACCACCCTTGAGAGATCGGACTGTCCTTGGGGTTCCATACCTCCTGTACAGGAGCAGGAGTTGATGCAGGTGACACATGGGCATGTCACCCCTTTCTACATTTGGAGGGCTTCAGCACCACTTGAAGCTGGGTCACTTACAACCTAGGCACCTGATAATCAGGCTCCAGGAAGCAGGTGGAGACAGCCCATCCAGCCTACTGAGGAAGGAGAAGAAGAAGAAATGGACACCTGAAGAGGATCATTGTATGACCCTCTTTAATAATTTTTCCTTTTTGAGTGTAGGAGTACACTTTCAAAATATTTACGTTCATCAAACTGGATTTAGTTTTTACATTTTTTTTCCTTGATTCAACTAGTCGTCCATACAGTTTTTAGTGCGCTGTGTAAAATTGAGGTGATTTAAAATTTTTAAAAACTGCTTGACCTGGTGCAGTTTACAAAATATTTTTGTTTCAAGAATTGACTATTGTCATACATGCTGTATAACCTGCTTTGTCTGAAATTTCTTTGGGTTGACATAAAAAGCAATATTGGCCTGCTACAGATGTACAAATTTGGTGGCTCGGTACTTGGTCCCCAGTGACCACTATTTCTCTTGATGTGACAGCATGCATCAAGGAACATCACTCATGCACCTGCACCTATCATTGCACATTCTAAATTATCATCATCAGGGAATTACAAATCTTTGTCCCAGCACAGCATTTAGTTGTCCATACCACAGGCCTGAGAATGAAGGAGAAAGTTTGCAACCAACCAGCCACAGGACCGAAGGCTAAACTAAACATTTCCAGACTGCTTAGCACAGAAATGTTGTCATTTTGGCTTATTGACATTGAGTAGGGTTGAGCGACTTTTCTTTTTATAGGATCGGGTCAGGTTTCATGAAACCCGACTTTTTCAAAAGTCGGGTCGAGTGAAATCGGCCGATCCTATAGAAAAGTTGGGGTCGGGTCGGCCGAAACACTAAACCCAATGCAGTGCATTGGGTTTCTAATGGTTCCCAGGGTCTGAAGGAGAAAAAACTCTCCTTCAGGCCCTGGGATCCATATTTAAGTGTAAAATAAAGAATCAAAATAAAAAATATTGATATACTTACCCTCGGACGCGCCCTGGTTCTAACCGGCAGCCTTCCTTCCTAAGAATGAGCGCCTGAAGGACCTTCGATGACGTCGCGGCTTGTGATTGGTCGCGTGAGCGGTCACATGGGCGTCATGCGACCAATCACAAGCCGCGACTTCATCTAAGGTCCTTCAGGCGCTGATTCTTAGGAAGGAAGGCTGCGGGTTAGAACCAGGGCGCATCCGAGGGTGAGTATATACCTATTAGGAATATACTCACCCTCGGACGCGCCCTCGGATGCTTCCTTCCTAAGAATTAGCGCCTGAAGGACCTTAGATGACGTCGCGGCTTGTGATTGGTCGCATGACCGCCCATGTGACCGCTCACGCGACCAATCACAAGCCGCGACATCATCGAAGGCCCTTCAGGCGCTCATTTTTAGGAAGGAAGGCTGCCGGTGAGAACCAGGGCACGTCCGAGGGTGAGTATATCAATATTTTTTTTTTATTCTTTATTTTACACTTAAATATGAATTCCGATACTGATTCCCAATATCTTAAACATATCGGAACTCGGTATCGGAATTCCGATTCCAGATCAGAAGATCGCCAACCTCATGGCCGACCCCACACAGGGGTCGGGTCGGGTTTCATGAAACCCGACTTTGCCAAAAGTTGGCGACTTCTGAATCTGGCCGACCCGTTTCGCTCAATCCTAACATTGAGGATTTCTGCAACCTCATTGCAGCAGTCATCCCTCGGTACTCGGTCCCCAGCTGCCACTTTTCTCCCCATGTGACATCGCTACACGGAGAACCTTGCATCTCTCCTTCCTGAGGTGGAGAGATTTTCTAAAATGGTGCTGTACCACAAGGCCTTTGTGGAAAAGATGGAGAAAAAACTCCCATCTGACAATGATAGTGGCAGGGGCAAGCTTTCTTACCCAAATAAGGAGAAGAAGTGATGGAGACACACACCAGGGACAGAGGAAGTAGGGGTACACTATCAAAGGTCTGGGACAATTTCATGACACTATCCCAGCATCCAGGCCCTGATGCCTGAGTATTTTTGACAAGGTAGGAAATGTTTATAAAGATGGTCAAGCAATACCTTACCGACAAATCCAGCATACTGACTAATTCCTCTGCAACCTTCAGCTATTGGGTTTCACCAGGCATAAACTGGCTCTCTATGCCTTGGAGGTTTTTTGCTGCTCTGCTGTTACCATTTTGTCTAAGCGGGCTTTTAGTGTCGCCAGAGGTCATAACAGACAGGTGCTTTAGCCTGTCAACAGAAAGAGTTGACAGGTTTATTCTGATAAAAATGAACAAAGCTTGTATTAGCCCAGACATTGCTACACCACTATATGACAGCAGCGTATAAAGTGTTGTTAATCTGAATGAGTCCCACCAGTTGTTGCCTTCAAGGGTCTATTGGTGGCTAGATAACCCTCCTTATAATGGTTTCCTTGCTTTGCACTGTGTGCAAAGCCTTCATGAGTGTAGAAGTGCCACAACTACACTTTCTTAAATTTCTTTATAAGGCACAGTTGTTGCTTTGAAGGTTGTATGGATGGCCCTGCTTGTAATCTTTGCAGGCTTTGCACTGTGTGCAGAACTTTTATGAGTGAACAAGCACCACAACTACACTTTGTTCACATTATTTGAATGAGGTACTACAGTTGGAGCCTTCAAGGGTGTATTGATGACCCTGCTTTTAATTTTTTGCAGGTTTTGCACTGTATGCAGAGGTTTTATGAGTCTATAAGCACCACTACATGACAATTTGAACAGACTGTATATGAGGCCCTCCTTTATAGTAATAATAATTACAGTGGGGGAAATGTTTGATCCCCTGCTGATTTTGTAAGTTTGCCCACTGACAAAGACATGAACAGTCTATAATTTTAAGGGTAGGTTAATTTTAACATTGAGAGATAGAATATAAAAAATAAAATCCAGAAAATCACATTGTATAAATTATATAAATTCATTTGCATTTTGCATTGAGAAATAAGTATTTGATCCCCTACCAACCATTAAGAGTTCTGGCTCCTACAGATCAGTTAGATGCTCCTAATCAACTTGTTACCTGCATTAAAGACAGCTGTCTTACATCATCACCTTTTTAAAAGACTCCTGTCTAAAGACTCAATTAATCAGTCAGACTCTAACTTCTACCACATGGGCAAGGCCAAAGAGATTTCTAATGATGTCAGGGACAAGATCATAGACCTGCACACAGCTGGAATGGGCTACAAAACCATATGTGAGGTGCTGGATGAGAAGGAGACAACTGTTGTAGCAATGGTAAGAAAATGTAAGAAATACAAAATGACTGTCAATCAACATGGATCTGGAGCACCATGCAAAATCTCATCTCGTGGGGTACCCTTGATCATGAGGAAGGTGAGAGATCAGTCTAAAACTACACAGGGGGAACTTGTTTATGATCTCAAGGCAGCTGAGACCACAGTCACCAAGAACCTCATTGGTAACACATTACGCTGTAAAGGTTTAAAATCTTGCAGAGTCCGCAAGGTCCCCCTGCTCAAGAAGGTGCATGTGCAGGCCCGTCTGAAGTTTGCCAATGAACATCTGCATGATTCGGTAAGTGATTGGGAGATGGTACTGTGGTCAGATGAGACAAAGATTGAGGTCTTTGGCATTAACTCAACTCGCCGTGTTTGGAGGAGGAGAAACGCTGCCTATGACCCAAAGAACACTGTTCTCACTATCAAGCATGGAGGTGGAAACATTATGTTTTGGGGGTGATTCTCAGCTAAGAACACAGGACTACTTCACCACATCAGTGGTAGAATGGCAGAGCCATGTACCGTAAAATCCTGAGTGACAACCTCCTTCCCTCCGCCAGGACATTAAAAATGGGTCATTGCTGGGTCTTCCAGGAAGACAATGACCCAAAACATACAGCCAAGGCAACAAAGGAGTTGCTCAATAAGAAACACATTTAGGTCATGGAGTGTCCTAGCCAGTCTCCAGACCATAATCCAATAGAAAACTTATGGAGGGAGTTAAAGCTCTGATTTGCAAAGCGACAGCCTCAAAATCTTAGTGATTTAGAGATGATCTGCAGAGAGGAATAGACCATAATTCCTCCTGATATGTGTGCAAACCTCATCATCATCTACAATACACGTCTGACTGTTGTGCTTGCCAACAAGGGTTTTGCCACCAAGTATTAAGTCTTGTTTGCCAGAGGAATCCGATACTTCTTTCTCACTGCAAAATGCAAATAAATGTCTATAATTTATACTGTGTGATTTTCTGGATTTAATTTTTGATATTCTGTCTCCGGCTGTTAAAATTAACCCCCCCCCTTCCCCCCTTAAAATTATAGACTGTTCATGTCTTTGTCATTGGGAAAACTTATAAAATCAGCAAGGGATCAAATGCTTATTTCCCCCACTGTATAATAATAACTATTTATAATAATAATTTTATTTCTATAGCTCCAACATATTCAGCAGCACTTTACATTTTAGAAGAAACTTGTACAGACGATAAATGACATTACAGAATAACAATATTCACATAAATCAACAGATACCAAGACGATTGAGGGCCCTGCTCACAACCTTACAATATATGAGGGAATAGGAGAGACAAAATAAGGTGGATGGTAACAATTGCCTGTATTGTACAGTCCAGCTATTAATATAGTAAATACATTGTTCATGTAGTGCTGCAACAGTGTGTGTATATCCACAGAGGGCTACTAACTGAATTTATGATGAATGAACAGATGATATGAGGGTGCTGGTTTTGAAGAATTTTGTATGGGCAAAATAGGGATAGTTAGGTAATTACCGATTTTTTTGGACTGTAAGATGCATCGGACTATAAAATGCACCCAGTCTGTGCATGCTCCACCACCCACAGCCAATGGCTTTGGGAAAACCACAGAGAGGGCAATGCACTCTGCATTGTCTCACTGTCAACACCGGGCTTGCAGCATCACACCGCTTCTGCTGCCGGCTCCTGAGGAAGGGACCCAATCTATTGTAATCCCACTCCACCGCTGCCGCAAACCCCCAGTAACCTACATTCGGACTATAAGACGCATCCCCCAAATTTGGGGGAAAAATGAGTCTTAAAGTCCAAAAAATATGGTATGTTGAGACGATAGGCCAGTCCTTATGTCTAATACAGGGTGTGTCTGAGTCCATCTGAGTCCCTTATTTTTGGCACTTCTTGCTTCTTTCATAAATTACACTGTAATTTCTATTACTTTTATTAAAAAAATCAATATTGGTTTGTTTTAATGATTTTTTTTTAAATCCTTTTTAAATTTTGTCTTATATACCAGTTAGTAAAGAGGAAAAAAAAACGTTTCTTAACATTTTTTTCCTGCAAACTCAAATTTCTGGTTGACTCTGAATGTTTTATTGACATTAGTTAAAGAAGAGTAAAAGTGACAGCATTGTTCTCAGCAATGATCTGAGATTCAGAGATGCTTCCAGGGGTCTTCCCCATGCTGTTCTTCTTCCTGTCACAACTTTTCCATCCATTTCACCATTTTCACTGCCCCCAGACCTCCTTGTAGCGTCTGCCAGAAAAATGCCCTTATTTCACATTGATTCCCATTATACTCATTACTTGAAACGAACATGCTCGAGCATTAGGAATTGTTCAAGTAATGAGCATCCGAGCATTTTAGTGCTCACTCATCCCTAGTAATTATCTGTTCAAGTTGACTCTTATTAAGTCTTTCTGAGTCACTGGGCACACACCTAAAACTGACCCTCTTATAGGTTTCAATCTTTCAGCAGTAATGGCAGCCCCTAGTCTTTGGATACAGCATGAATGGAAGGTTACTGGCTATGCTGGCTTCTGTATTAGTGTGATAAGTAGGGTTGAGCGAAACGGGTCGGCCATTTTCAGAAGTCACCAACTTTTGGCAAAGTCGGGTTTCATGAAACCCGACCCGACCCCTATGTGGGGTCGGCCATGAGGTCGTCGATCTTCTGAATCTGGTATCGGAATTCCTATATTTTTGCAATATCGGAAATCAGTATCGGAATCCATATTTAAGTGTAAAATAAAGAATTAAAATAAAAAATATTGCTATACTCACCCTCTGACGCGCCCTGGTACTAACCCGGCAGCCTTCCTTCCTTAGAATCAGCGCTTGAAGGACCTGCGGTGACGTCGCGGCTTGTGATTGGTCATGTGAACAGTCACATGGGCGGTCGCGCGACCAATCACAAGCCACAACGTCATCTTAGGTCCTTCACCTGATTCTAAGGAAGGAAGGCTGCCGGTTAGTACCAGGGCGCGTCAGAGGGTGAGTATAGCAATATTTTTTATTTTAATTCTTTATTTTACACTTAAATATGGATCCCAGGGCCTGAAGGAGAGTTTCCTCTCCTTCAGACCCTGGGAACCATAGTATCCCATTGCACTGCATTGGTTTTCGTGTTTCGGCCGACCCCGACCCCGACTTTTCTATAGGATCGGCCGATTTCACTCGACCCGACTTTTGAGAAAGTCGGGTTTCGTGAAACCTGACCCGATCCTATAAAAGTAAATGTCGCTCAACCCTAGTGATAAGCAAAGGTAGAATTAGATTAAACAGAATAGCGTTAACAATTTTTGAACCTCATCACTGCATATGTCAAAAAGTGAAAATGCATTTTGAAAATTGCTGCAAATTTTACTTGCATGAGCCATAAGAAACTTGTGAGAGGTGAAGTTCCTTTCCAGTGACCGAAAGGCACCCAATTATCAAAGAATGGTGCATATTAACTATTTTGTTCCCTTCCTACATTACTACCAATCAGTAAGGTTTATTACCATTTTAAACAATGTACTATGCACTTTTCTTTTGCAGTCTGACCCACCAGTAGTGATGAGCGAGTGTACTCATTGCTAGGGTTTTCCCGAGCATGATCGGGTGACCTCCGAGTATTTGTTATTGCTCGGAGATATAGTTTTCATCACCTCAGCAGCATGATTTACGGTTGCCAGATAAGCTGATTACATGTGGGAATTCCCTAACATACAGGCATTCCTTACATGTATTTAGCATATCTGGAAGCTGTAAATCATGCAACTGAGGCGATGAAAACTATATCTCCAAGCAATAACAAATACTCAGAGGTCACCCGAGTGTGCTCGGGAAAACCCGAGCAACGAGTACACTCGCTCATCACTACCCACCAGGACTCAAGCTCTTATCATATTTACTTTTTGCTGGGCAGTTTATACATCATTCGGTGGTTTAAAGATAATTGTTAATGTCATGGAATTTCCTAAAAAAATAAAGCTGTGGGTGGTTAACCACTATCTAACAAATAAGAATTTTGTTGACAGTGTGTTCATTTTATGGGAAGTGAATGCAGGTGTGTGTTTTACCAATTTGAGTTTGTTTTGTCTGCCAGACACTTTACATTTGAAGTATAGAAAGAATAGGTAGTGAAGGTCTCCTATCATTTATAGTTATTTTTTTATTTTAATGGCCTTCAGCTTGATCTCGAGCCATAGTGACTTGATGGATGAACAATCTGTAGGAAGATCAATCTTGTGCAAGCCTAGCTAGGTGCATCTGGATCTTCTCTGCTGTTATCTTGGTTGAATCAAGCCATTAGGTTGCTGGTCTTCCTCTTCGCCTTCTTTCTGTTCTTCTGACCATGATGTCCTTCTCCAGTGATTGCTCTCTTCATATGATGTGTCCATCATTAGCTTGGTGATCTTAGCTTTGAGTGACATGTCTGGCTTGAATTTATCCAAATTTGATTTGTCTATGATATTGATAACATCCTTCCAGCACCACATTTTGAAGGTGTTGATTAGTGTTGAGCATTCCAATACCGCAAGTATCGGGTATCGGCCGATACTTGCGGTATCGGAATTCCGATACCGAGATCCGATACTTTTGTGGTATCGGTATCGGATCCATAGGGATGTGTAAAATAAAGAATTAAAATAAAAAATATTGATATATTCACCTCTCCGGCGGCCCCTGGACATCACGCTGGTAACCGGCAGGCTTCTTTGTTTAAAATGAGCGCGTTTAGGACCTGTGAATGACGTCCCGGCTTCTGATTGGTCGCGTGCCGCCCATGTGACCGCCACACGACCAATCAGAAGCCGTGACGTCATTCGCAGGTCCTAAATACCTAGAATTAGGAGTTTAGTGAATGAGAATCACGTCGCGGCTTCTGATTGGTCGCGTGCCGCTCATGTGACCGCCACGCGACCAATCAGAAGCCGCGACGTCAATCTCATTCACTAAACTCCTAATTCTAAGAATTTAGGACCTGCGAATGACGTCACGGCTTCTGATTGGTCGCGTGGCGGTCACATGGGCGGCACGCGACTAGGGTATCGCCCGAAACACGAAACCCAATGCAAGTCAATGGGGGAGCATAGTCGGCAGTGAGTGGAGGCCAGGAAAACACCTACACTGCCCATTTTAATGGCAAAAACATCCATTCTTGTTACAGAAGCTTGTCAATCGTAATTTAGCTTATAATAATTGGAAGGCATTTGAAATTGGGGGTCATTTGGCTAAAGTTGTAAGGGGTAGGGCTGGTTCAAGTAATTAGTGGGCCCAGTAAATCTGGACCACGTCACGGCAGTGGAGCAGGGAGAGGTAAGTATTTCAACTTTGCAAGTGCTGTGATCCTGAGCAAGCAGGGGGGGCCCACTCGTTGGCATTGGCACTGGCACAGGGCCCCTCAAAGTACAGCGGTGTGTTTGCACGGCGGGGGCGCCTCCCACCGGCAGCAACACTTTTGCGTACTATGAGAGGCCATGTGCCAGTGACGTCGCTAACTAGTATTCCTCCCCCTACCTGATGAAGGAACCTGCACTTTCATCTGCACCTTCCTCTTTGTCCCCGTGTAAGGTGGTATGGTATGCGGGAAGAGGAACCTGACTTTCAGCAGGGTCACAATCTTACTGTGTAGCGTGCACGGGGAATTTTGCATTATGGGTCAATGTACCAGCAGACTCATCTATCACTGGCTGGGCAATGGGCAGGATGAGGAGGAAACACAGATATAGGCCCAAAGAATAAAGTTGGCTAAATGCAGTTCAAAATTGGTAACACAGGACTAACCAGGGGGCATTGCAGTGGAGAACAACTGTAATGAGAGGCTGACACAGAGAGTAGGCCCAAATCAGTAAGTAGTCGAAATGCAGTTCAAAATTGGCAACCGTAGTAAACAGGCGGCACAGCTTTGTTCAGTGGAGGAGAACAGCAAGGAGTGGCAGACACCGATAGTAGGCCCCAACCCAACTAGTAGGCCAAATGCAGTCTAACATTAACAACTACTTAACGAGAGCCTGAAAATGGAATTTCAGGACAGGAAACCAGGAGAACAGCAAGGAGTGGCAGACACCGATAGTAGGCCCCAAACCAACTAGTACGCCAAATGCAGTTGTTCCATTTAACCACAATTTAATGAGAGCCTGAAGATAGAAGTTCAGGAAAGGCAACCTGGAGAACACCTTGGAGTGTAACACACCATCTCTCTACACCCCGTACCCAATTTGTAGGCCTAATGCAGTGTAGTTTTCAACAACTACTAAACGAGAGTCGGAAGATCGAAGCAATGTGGACGAAACCTGGGGAACACCTTGGAGTGTAACACACCGTCTCTCTACACCCCATACCCAATTTGTAGGCCTAATGCAGTGTAGTTTTCTACAACTACTAAACGAGAGTCAGAAGACCGAAGCAATGTGGACGAAACCTGGGGAACACCTTGGAGTGGAACACACCATCTCTCTACACCCCATACCCAATTTGTAGGCCTAATGCAGTGTAGCTTCCAACAACTACTAAACGAGAGCATGAAGATCGAAGCAATGGACAGGAAACCTGGGGAACACCTTGGAGTGGAACACACCATCTCTCTACACCCCATACCCAATTTGTAGGCCTAATGCAGTGTAGTTTCCAACAACTACTAAACGAGAGCATGAAGATCGAAGCAATGGAGAGGAAACCTGGGGAACACCTTGGAGTGGAACACACCATCTCTCTACACCCCATACCCAATTTGTAGGCCTAATGCAGTGTAGTTTCCAACAACTACTAAACGAGAGCATGAAGATCGAAGCAATGGACAGGAAACCTGGGGAACACCTTGGAGTGGAACACACCATCTCTCTACACCCCATACCCAATTTGTAGGCCTAATGCAGTGTAGTTTCCAACAACTACTAAACGAGAGCATGAAGATCGAAGCAATGGAGAGGAAACCTGGGGAACACCTTGGAGTGGAACACACCATCTCTCTACACCCCATACCCAATTTGTAGGCCTAATGCAGTGTAGTTTCCAACAACTACTAAACGAGAGCATGAAGATCGAAGCATTGGCGAGGAAACCTGGGGAACACCTTGGAGTGGAACACACCATCTCTCTACACCCCATACCCAATTTGTAGGCCTAATGCAGTGTAGTTTCCAACAACTACTAAACGAGAGCATGAAGATCAAAGCAATGGAGAGGAAACCTGGGGAACACCTTGGAGTGGAACACACCATCTCTCTACACCCCATACCCAATTTGTAGGCCTAATGCAGTGTAGTTTCCAACAACTACTAAACGAGAGCATGAAGATCGAAGCAATGGCGAGGAAACCTGGGGCACACCTTGGAGAGGCAGACACCGTTAGTGGGCCCTACCAAAGTTGTACCCCCAATGCAGTTTTAAAATTCCTAGAGGCTGAAAACAAGACTATTGACGCTCAGCTTTTTTCAAAGGAACACAGCTGAATTGAGTGGCGCAGACAGACACAGGTAGTAGGACTTAAAACAAAAATGTGGCTCACTGCAGCTTAAAAAAGTTACAGGGGTACACAAGCAGCAGTGCTCTGGGCAGTGGAGGACAATTTCAATAGTGGACTGCAGACAGACTTTGTACGCCTACTATTAAAAAAAGGATGCTCTATGCAATTAAAAATAGGTTCCAGGGGTCCACGGGCAGCAGTGGTGTGCTCAGTGGACGAGTATTGGAAGGAGGGACCGCAGACAGGCGTAGTAGGCCTAACATAACAACATTAGGCTGTAGACACTGTAAAATTGGTTCCAGGGGTACACGGGCAGCAGTGGTATGGTCAGCGGAGGAAAATTGGAATTAGGGACTGCAGACAGACTTTGTAGGCTGTCCCCTGTGGACCATGCATCCAACACATTAACCCAGTGCGCCGTAATGGACACGTAACTTTTTGTGGACATGCCTACTGGTCCATGCGTCTCTTGTCAGGTGCACTTTTCTACTGTTTGATTGCCTGAGTGCTATGACAATGCAGACTTTTTCATGCCGCTGGAGGGCTGGGATGGCTTTTCTCGCAAAAGAAATGTCGACTGGGTAGCTTGAACCGTTGCACAGCGTAGTTCATCTGGGCTTTCTAAATATAAAACAAAGAAAAAAAGGAGGCTACATGCACTTTCAGCTGGGTTCCAGGGGTACACGGCCAGCATTGGTCTGGTCAGTGGAGAACTATTGGAAGGAAGGACCGCAGACAGACTTCGAAGGCCTAACATAATAACAGATGACTGTAGGCAATTTTAAATTGGTTCCAGGGGTACACGGGCAGCAGTGGTGTGGTCAGTGGAGGCCTAGTGGAAGGAGTGACCGCAGACAGGCATCGAAGGCCTAACATAATAACAGATGGCTGTAGGCAATTTTAAATTGGTTCCAGGGGTACACGGGCAGCAGTGGTGTGGTCAGTGGAGGCCTAGTGGAAGGAGTGACCGCAGACAGGCATCGAAGGCCTAACATAATAACACATGGCTGTAGGCAATTTTAAATTGGTTCCAGGGGAACACAGGCAGCAGTGGCCTGGTCAGTGTAGTAGTAGTAGAAAGAACGGACCGCAGACAGGCTTCGAAGGCCTAACATAATAAAATTGGGCTGGCTGTAGGCAATTTTAAATTGGTTCCAGGGGTACACGGGCAGCAGTACAATGGTCAGTGGAGGCCTAGTGGAAGGAGGGACCGCAGACAGGCTTCAAAGGCCTAACATAATAAAAATGTCAATACAATGGTATTGTCAGTGCCAGGCATTGAAGGATGTCAGCGCATAGACTAAACATTGGTGGAGCTGTGAGAGATAATTTTGCAAGTGGTAGAGCACTGTTTGAGCTGGGGGGGGGAACTGTCTTGTGGCCAGCGGTACAGGCCCAGGGCCCCTCATATTACAACGGTGTGTCTGACGTTGGGTGCGCACCACCACCGCCAGAGACACTTTATTGTACTATGAGGGACCCAGTGGCAGTGCCGTCGACCAAAAGCGGGCACACCCACCTCTTCAGACAAACAGCACTCTCACGGGTGCTGGCGCCAAGTGGCGATACCACGGCCCCGTGTGGGGAGTTTGGCCTTTAGTGAGGTGTAAACATGTAGTGTGCTGGACAATCAGGTGCAGAAAATTACGAGATTGGAAAAGTCATTCAGAATAGTCCACAGGCAAGACCTTTTCATAGGAAAGCTAGGTGTCAGCCGGGCAAGGTGGGACAAAAGATTTCGAAATCCAGTTGTGGTTTATTTTAATGAAGGTTAGATCATCTACATTTTGGGTAGCCAGACGAGTCCTTTTTTCTGTTAGTATTGAACCTGCAGCACTGAATACTCTTTCTGATAGGACACTAGCTGCCGGGCAAGCAAGCTCCTGCAATGCATATTCTGCCAATTCTGGCCAGGTGTCTAATTTGGATGCCCAGTAATCAAATGGGAATGATGGTTGAGGGAGAACGTCGATAAGGGATGAAAAATAGTTTGTAACCATACTGGACAAATGTTGTCTCCTGTCACTTTGAATTGATGCTGCAGTACCTGTCCTGTCTGCGGTCATAGCAAAATCACTCCACAACCTGGTCAGAAAACCCCTCTGGCCAACGCCACTTCTGATTTCTGCCCCTCTAACACCTCTGGTCTGCTGGCCCCTGCAGCTCGTGTGAGAACGATCACGGGCGCTGTGTGCAGGGAATGCCAGAAGCAAACGGTCAACAAGAGTTGATTGTTTGGTTGCTAATATTATTTCCAAGTTGTCATGTGGCATTATATTTTGCAATTTGCCTTTATAGCGAGGATCAAGGAGGCAGGCCAACCAGTAATCGTCATCGTTCATCATTTTAGTAATGCGTGTGTCCCTTTTGAGGATACGTAAGGCATAATCCGCCATGTGGGCCAAAGTTCCAGTTCTCAAATCTGCGGTTGTGCTTGGTTGAGGGGCAGTTTCAGGCAAATCCACGTCACTTGTGTCCCTCCAAAAACCAGAACCCGGCATTGCCGCGCCAACAATTTCCAGTGGCCCCGGAAAAGCTTCCTCATTAAAAATATAATCATCCCCATCATCCTCCTCGTCCTCCTCCTCCTCTTCGCCCGCTACCTCGTCCTGTACACTGCCCTGGCCAGACAATGGCTGACTGTCATCAAGGCTTTCCTCTTCCTCAGCTGCAGACGCCTGATCCTTTATGTGCGTCAAACTTTGCATCAGCAGACGCATTAGGGGGATGCTCATGCTTATTATGGCGTTGTCTGCACTAACCAGCCGTGTGCATTCCTCAAAACACTGAAGGACTTGACACATGTCTTGAATCTTCGACCACTGCACACCTGACAACTCCATGTCTGCCATCCTACTGCCTGCCCGTGTATGTGTATCCTCCCACAAAAACATAACAGCCCGCCTCTGTTCGCACAGTCTCTGAAGCATGTGCAGTGTTGAGTTCCACCTTGTTGCAACGTCTATGATTAGGCGATGCTGGGGAAGGTTCAAAGAACGCTGATAGGTCTGCATACTGCTGGAGTGTACGGGCGAACGGCGGATATGTGAGCAAAGTCCACGCACTTTGAGGAGCAGGTCGGATAACCCCGGATAACTTTTCAGGAAGCACTGCACCACCAGGTTTAAGGTGTGAGCCAGGCAAGGAATGTGTTTCAGTTGGGAAATGGAGATGGCAGCCATGAAATTCCTTCCGTTATCACTCACTACCTTGCCTGCCTCAAGATCTACAGTGCCCAGCCACGACTGCGTTTCTTTCTGCAAGAACTCGGACAGAACTTCCACGGTGTGTCTGTTGTCGCCCAAACACTTCATAGCCAATACAGCCTGCTGACGTTTGCCAGTAGCTGCCCCATAATGGGAGACCTTGTGTGCAACAGTGGCAGCTGCGGATGGAGTGGTTGTGCGACTGCGGTCTGTGGACGAGCTCTCGCTTCTGCAGGAGGACGAGGAGGGGGTGCGAACGCCTACAGCCAACTGTTTCCTAGACCGTGGGCTAGGCAGAACTGTCCCAAACTTGCTGTCCCCTGTGGACCCTGCATCCACAACATTCACCCAGTGTGCCGTGATGGACATGTAACGTCCCTGGCCATGCCTACTGGTCCATGCATCTGTTGTCAGGTGCACCTTTGTGCTCACAGATTGCCTGAGTGCATGGACGATGCGCTCTTTAACATGCTGGTGGAGGGCTGGGATGGCTTTTCTGGAAAAAAAGTGTCGACTGGGTAGCTCGTAGCGTGGTACAGCGTAGTCCATCAGGGCTTTGAAAGCTTCGCTTTCAACTAACCGGTAGGGCATCATCTCTAACGAGATTAGTCTAGCTATGTGGGCGTTCAAACCCTGTGTACGCGGAAGCGAGGCTAAGTACTTCCTTTTTCTAACCATAGTCTCATGTAGGGTGAGCTGGACTGGAGAGCTGGAGATCGTTGAACTAGCGGGGGTGCCGGTGGACATGGCAGAATGAGAGACGATGGGAGATGGTATTGTTGCCGCCGGTGCCCTAGATGCAGTGTTTCCTACTACGAAACTGGTGATTCCCTGACCCTGACTGCTTTGGCCTGGCAAAGAAACCTGCACAGATACTGCAGGTGGTGCGGAAAATGGTGGCCCTACACTGCCGGAAGGGATGTTGCGTTGATGACTAGCTTCATTGGCCGAGGGTGCTACAACCTTAAGGGACGTTTGGTAGTTAGTCCAAGCTTGCAAATGCATGGTGGTTAAATGTCTATGCATGCAACTTGTATTGAGACTTTTCAGATTCTGCCCTCTGCTTAAGGTAGTTGAACATTTTTGACAGATGACTTTGCGCTGATCAATTGGATGTTGTTTAAAAAAATGCCAGACTGCACTATTTCTAGCATCGGATACCTTTTCAGGCATTGCAGACTGAGCTTTAACCGGATGGCCACGCTGTCCTCCAACAGGTTTTGGCTTTGCCACGCGTTTTGGGCAAGATACGGGCCCGGCAGATGGAACCTGTTGCGATGTTGATGCCTGCTGCGGCCCCTCCTCCTCCGCTTCAGAACTGCTGCCGCCTGCACCCTGTTCCCCCAATGGCTGCCAATCGGGGTCAAGAACTGTGTCATCTATTACCTCTTCTTGTAGCTCGTGTGCAACTTCGTCTGTGTCACCGTGTCGGTCGGTGGTATAGCGTTCGTGATGGGGCAACATAGTCTCATCAGGGTCTGATTCTTGATCATTACCCTGCGAGGGCAATGTTGTGGTCTGAGTCAAAGGACCAGCATAGTAGTCTGGCTGTGGCTGTGCATCAGTGCACTCCCTGTCAGATTCAACTTGTAATGGGCATGGACTGTTAACTGCTTCACTTTCTAAGCCAGGGACGGTATGTGTAAAGAGCTCCATGGAGTAACCCGTTGTGTCGCCTGCTGCATTCTTCTCTGTTGTTGTTTTTGCTGAAGAGGACAAGGAAGCGACTTGTCCCTGACCGTGAACATCCACTAACGACGCGCTGCTTTTACATTTACCAGTTTCACGAGAGGAGGCAAAAGAGCTAGAGGCTGAGTCAGCAAGATAAGCCAAAACTTGCTCTTGCTGCTCCGGCTTTAAAAGCGGTTTTCCTACTCCCAGAAAAGGGAGCGTTCGAGGCCTTGTGTAGCCAGACGACGAACCTGGCTCCACAGCTCCAGACTTAGGTGGAATATTTTTTTTCCCACGACCACCTGATGCTCCACCACTACCACTGCCCTCATTACCAGCTGACAATAAACGCCCCCGGCCACGACCTCTTCTACCAGACTTCCTCATTGTTTTAAAAACGTAGCCAAACTAACGGTATTTGTTGCTGTCACACAACTTACACGGTGAGCTATAACTTCAGTATGATTTAGCTACCCCTTTACAGGTGGGTGAGACCACAACGAAAATCAGGCACAATGTTACACACTCTGTTTTTGGTGGAACCAAATGAGAGAGATGCCACACACGCAGGACTGTCACTGAAGCACAAATGTTAATATTAATCTCCCACTGTTTTTTTTTATTTTTTTTTTATTTTTTTCAGGGAGACTTTAGAAACAAAATAAAATAAAATTATTTTTTCAGGAAGAATTTAGAAACCAAATAAAATAAAATGATTTTTTCAGGGAGAATTTAGAAACCAAATAAAACAAAAAAAAGGCTTTCTATGGCCCACTGAGTGAGAGATGACGCACACAGGAGTCAGGAGTGGCACACAAGCCCAGAGGCCAATATTGTTCTCCCAATGATTGATGTAGTGATTTTTTCAGGTAGATTTTGGAACCCAAATCAAGCTAAAAAAATAATAGGCTTTCTATGGCCCACAATTGGAGAGGGAGAGAGAGATGGCACACCCAGGAGTCAAGACTGGCACACAAGCAGAAAGGGCAATATTAATCTCCCACTGATTTTTTTTTTTTTTCAGGGAGACTTTAGAAAAAAAAAATAATAGAATAAAATGATTTTTTCAGGAAGAAATTAGAAACCAACTAAAATAAAATGATTTATTCAGGGAGAATTTAGAAAACAAATAAAACAAAAAATAGGCTTTCTATGGCCCACTGAGTGAGAGATGACGCACACAGGAGTCAGGAGTGGCACACAAGCCCAGAGGCCAATATTAATCTCCCACTTTTTTTTTTTCAGGGAAAATTTATAAACCCAATAAAAAAAATTATAAATAGGCTTTCTATGGCCCACTATCTGAGAGAGAGAGATGGCACGCATAGGACTGGCACACAAGCCCAAAGGCCAATATTAATCTCCCTTTTTTTTTTCAGGGAGAATTTATAAAACCAAAAAAAATAAAATAAATAGGCTTTCTATGGCCCACTATTTGTGAGAGAGATGGCACGCTCAGGACTGGCACACAAGCCAGAGGCCAATATTAATCTCCCACTTTTTTTTTTTTTTTTCAGGGAAAAATTATAAACCTAATAAAAAAAATAATAAATAGGCTTTCTATGGCCCACTATCTGAGAGAGAGAGATGGCACGCTTAGGACTGGCACACAAGCCCAAAGGCCAATATTAATCTCCCTTTTTTTTTTCAGGGAGAATTTATAAAACCAAAAAAAATTAATAAATAGGCTTTCTATGGCCCACTACTTGTGAGAGAGAAGGCACGCTTAGGACTAGCACACAAGCCCAAAGGCCAATATTAATCTCCCACTGATTGATTTATTGATTTTTTCAGGTAGAATTTAGAACCCAAATAAAGCAAAAAAAAAAAAAATAGGATTTCCATGGCCCACTGAGTGAGTGATGATGCACACAGGAGTCAGGAGTGGCACACAAGCCCTGAGGCCAATATTTTTCTCCCACTGATTGATGTAGTGATTTTTTCAGGTAGATTTTGGAACCCAAATCAAGCAAAAAAATAAATAGGCTTTCTATGGCCCACTGACTGAGAGATGGCACACACAGGAGTCAGGAGTGGCACACAAGCCCTGAGGCCAATATTTTTCTCCCACTGATTGATGTAGTGATTTTTTCAGGTAGATTTTAGAACCCAAATCAAGCAAAAAAATAAATAGGCTTTCTATGGCCCACTGAGTGAGAGATGGCACAGACAGGGATGGCACTCTAGCAGAAATGCCAATCTTAATCTCCCACAAAAAAAAAAAAAAGGAACTGTCCTTCAATTACTATCTCCCTGCAGTAATCTTAGCCAGGTATGGCAGGCAGCAATAAGGAGTGGACTGATGCACAAATTAAATAAAAAGTGTGGACAAACAAACAAGATAGCTGTGCAGAAAGGAAGGAACAACAGGATTTGTGCTTTGAAAAAAGCAGTTGGTTTGCACAGCGGCGTACACACAGCAATGCAACTATCAGGGAGCCTTCTAGGGCAGCCCAATGAGCTACAGCGCTGAGGAAAAAAAAAAAAATGTAGCTTCCACTGTCCCTGCACACCGAAGGTGGCGTTGGACAGTGCAAATCGCTACAGCACAAGCGGTTTGGTGGTTAATGGACCCTGCCTAACGCTATCCCTGCTTCTGACGAAGCGGCAGCAACCTCTCCCTAAGCTCAGATCAGCAGCAGTAACATGGCAGTCGGCGGGAACGCCCCTTTATAGCCCCTGTGACGCCGCAGACAGCAAGCCAATCACTGCAATGCCCTTCTCTAAGATGGTGGGGACCAGGACCTATGTCATCACGCTGCCCACACTCTGCGTTTACCTTCATTGGCTGAGAAATGGCGCTTTTCGCGTCATTGAAACGCAACTTTGGCGCGAAAGTCGCGTACCGCATGGCCGACCCTGCACAGGGGTCGGATCGGGTTTCATGAAACCCGACTTTGCCAAAAGTTGGCGACTTTTGAAAATGAATGACCCGTTTCGCTCAACCCTAGTCGCTTCATCTGCAATTTTTCTAGTATTGCTAAACCATTGACCGATTTGACCAAGAAAGGTGCTGATGTGGTCAATTGGTCTTCTGCTGCGGTGGAAGCTTTTCAAGAGTTGAAGCGTCGTTTTTCTTCTGCCCCTGTGTTGTGTCATCCAGATGTTTCGCTTCCGTTCCAGGTCGAGGTTGATGCTTCTGAGATTGGAGCAGGGGCTGTTTTGTCGCAGAGAAGTTCTGATTGCTCGGTGATGAAACCATGCGCCTTCTTTTCCAGGAAGTTTTCGCCTGCTGAGCGAAATTATGATGTGGGCAATCGAGAGTTGCTGGCCATGAAGTGGGCATTCGAGGAGTGGCGTCATTGGCTTGAAGGAGCTAAGCATCGCGTGGTGGTCTTGACTGATCATAAGAACTTGACTTATCTCGAGTCCGCCAAGCGGTTGAATCCTAGACAAGCTCGTTGGTCGTTGTTTTTTGCCCATTTTGACTTTGTGATTTCATACCTTCCGGGCTCTAAAAATGTGAAGGCGGATGCTCTGTCTAGGAGTTTTGTGCCCGACTCTCCGGGTGTATCTGAGCCGGCGGGTATCCTCAAAGAGGGAGTAATTGTGTCTGCCATCTCCCCTGATTTGCGGCGGGTGCTGCAAAAATTTCAGGCTAATAAACGTGATCGTTGCCCAGCGGAGAAACTGTTTGTCCCTGATAGGTGGACAAATAAAGTTATCTCTGAGGTTCATTGTTCGGTGTTGGCTGGTCATCCTGGAATCTTTGGTACCAGAGAGTTAGTGGCTAGATCCTTTTGGTGGCCATCTCTGTCGCGGGATGTGCGTACTTTTGTGCAGTCCTGTGGGATTTGTGCTCGGGCTAAGCCCTGCTGTTCTCGTGCCAGTGGGTTGCTTTTGCCCTTGCCGGTCCCGAAGAGGCCTTGGACACATATCTCTATGGATTTTATTTCAGATCTTCCCGTCTCTCAAAAGATGTCAGTCATTTGGGTGGTCTGTGATCGCTTCTCTAAGATGGTCCATTTGGTACCCTTGTCTAAATTGCCTTCCTCCTCTGATTTGGTGCCATTGTTTTTCCAGCATGTGGTTCATTTACATGGCATTCCAGAGAATATCGTTTCTGACAGAGGTTCCCAGTTTGTTTCGAGGTTTTGGCGAGCCTTTTGTGGTAGGATGGGCATTGACTTGTCTTTTTCCTCGGCTTTCCATCCTCAGACTAATGGCCAGACCGAACGAACCAATCAGACCTTGGAAACATATCTGAGATGCTTTGTTTCTGCTGATCAGGTTGACTGGGTGACTGGGTGAGTTCACCCTTAATAATCGGGCCAGCTCAGCTACCTTGGTTTCACCGTTTTTCTGCAACTCTGGGTTCCATCCTCGTTTCTCTTCAGGGAAGGTTGAGTCTTCGGACTGTCCTGGTGTGGATACTGTGGTGGACAGGTTGCAGCAGATTTGGACTCATGTAGTGGACAATTTGACTTTGTCCCAGGAGAAGGCTCAACGTTTTGCTAATCGCAGACGCTGTGTGGGTCCCCGACTTCGGGTTGGGGACTTGGTTTGGTTATCTTCTAGTCATATTCCTATGAAGGTTTCCTCTCCTAAGTTTAAACCTCGTTTTATTGGTCCGTATAGGATTTCTGAGGTTCTTAATCCTGTGTCTTTTCGTCTGACCCTTCCAGATTCTTTTTCCATACATAACGTATTCCATAGGTCATTGTTGCGGAGATACGTGGCACCTATGGTTCCATCTGTTGATCCTCCTGCCCCGGTTTTGGTGGAGGGGGAGTTGGAGTATATTGTGGAGAAGATTTTGGATTCTCGTGTTTCAAGGCGGAAACTCCAGTATCTGGTTAAGTGGAAGGGTTATGCTCAAGAAGATAATTCCTGGGTCTTTGCCTCTGATGTCCATGCTCCCGATCTTGTTCGTGCCTTTCATATGGCTCATCCTGGTCGTCCTGGGAGCTCTGGTGAGGGTTCGGTGACCCCTCCTCAAGGGGGGGGTACTGTTGTGAATTCTGTGGCAGAGCTCCCTCCTGTGGTCACGAGTGGTACTTCGGCTGGTTCTCTCTGTGAGCTTCCGTTGGTGGAGGAAAGTGGTACTGCGGCTTCTGAGTTTCCTTCCTCAGGTGATGTGGTGAAGTCGTTAGGTGCTGCTCTATTTAACTCCACCTAGTGCTTTGATCCTGGCCTCCAGTCAATGTTCTAGTATTGGACCTGTTTCCTCCTGGATCGTTCCTGTGGCCTGCTGCTCTGCATAGCTAAGTTCCTCTTTGCTATTTGTTTGCTGCTTTTTTCTGTCCAGCTTGTCAATTTGTTTTTTACTGCTTGCTGGTAGCTCTGGGACGCAGAGGGTGTACCTCCGTGCCGTTAGTTCGGTACAGAGGGTCTTTTTGCCCCCTTTGCGTGGTTTTTGTAGGGTTTTGTGTTGACCGCAAAGTTACCTTTCCTATCCTCGCTCTGTTCAGAAAGTTGGGCCTCACTTTGCTAAATCTATTTCATCTCTACGTTTGTCTTTTCATCTTAACTCACAGTCATTATATGTGGGGGCTGCCTTTTCCTTTGGGGTATTTCTATGAGGCAAGGTAGGCTTATTTTCTATCTTCAGGCTAGCTAGTTTCTCAGGCCGTGCCGAGTTGCATAGGGAGCGTTAGGCGCAATCCACGGCTGCCTTTAGTGTGGTTGGAGAGGATTAGGGATTGCGGTCAACAGAGTTCCCACGTCTCAGAGCTCGTTCTTGTTTTTTGGGTTATTGCCAGGTCACTGTATGTGCGCTGACCTCTATGTCCATTGTGGTACTGAATTACCTTTCATAACAGAGGCCTAGTGGAAGGAGGGACCGCAGACAGGCTTCGAAGGCCTAACGTAATAAAATAGGACAGGCTGTAGGCACTTTATAATTGGTTCCAGGGGTACACGGGCAGCAGTAGACAGGTCAGTGGAGGCCTAGTGGAAGGAGGGACCGCAGACAGGCTTCGAAGGCCTAACATAATAAAATGGGCTGGCTGTAGGCAATTTAAAATTGGTTCCAGGGGTACACAGGCAGCAGTAGACTGGTCAGTGTAGTAGTAGTAGAAAGAACGGGCCGCAGACAGGCTTCGAAGGCCTAACATAATAAAATGGGCTGGCTGTAGGCAATTTAAAATTGGTTCCCGGGGTACACGGGCAGCAGTAGACAGGTCAGTGGAGGCCTAGTGGAAGGAGGGACCACAGACAGGTTTCGAAGGCCTAACATAATAAAATAGGACAGGCTGTAGGCACTTTATAATTGGTTCCAGGCGTACACGGGCAGCAGTAGACAGGTCAGTGGAGGCCTAGTGGAAGGAGGGACCGCAGACAGGCTTCGAAGGCCTAACATAATAAAATGGGCTGGCTGTAGGCAATTTAAAATTGGTTCCCGGGGTACACGGGCAGCAGTAGACAGCTCAGTTGAGGCCTAGTGGAAGGAGGGACCGCAGACTGGCTTCGAAGGCCTAACATAATACAATGGGCTGGCTGTAGGCAATTTAAAATTGGGGCCAGGAGTACACGGGCAGCAGTAGCCAGGTCAGTGTAGTAGTAGTTGAAAGAACGGGCCGCAGACAGGCTTCGAAGGCCTAACATAAAAAAAATATAGGGCTGTAGGCACTTTTAAATAGGTTCCAGGGGTACACAGGCAACAGTAGACAGGTCAGTGTAGTAGTAGTAGAAAGAACGGGCCGCAGACAGGCTTCGAAGGCCTAACATAATAAAATGGGCTGGCTGTAGGCAATTTAAAATTGGTTCCAGGGGTACACGGGCAGCAGTAGACAGCTCAGTGGAGGCCTAGTGGAAGGAGGGACCGCAGACAGGCTTCGAAGGCCTAACATAATAAAATAGGACAGGCTGTAGGCACTTTATAATTGGTTGCAGGGGTACACGGGCAGCAGTAAACAGCTCAGTGGAGGCCTAGTGGAAGGAGGGACCGCAGACAGGCTTCGAAGGCCTAACATAAAAAAATATTGGACTGTAGGCACTTAATTTCTTAAACATTGGTTCCAGGGGTACACGGGCAGCAGTAGACAGGTCAGTGTAGTAGTAGTAGAAAGAACGGGCCGCAGACAGGCTTCGAAGGCCAAACATAATAAAATGGGCTGGCTGTAGGCATTTTAAAATTGGTTCCAGGGGTAGACGGGCAGCAGTGGTCTGGTCAGCGGAGGCCGATTGTAATGAGTGTCTGCCAGTTAGTAGTCCAAAACAATAAATAAATGTGAATGTCTCGCATTAAAACAAAACAAAAACACTAAAGGGTGCAATCATTAGGTTCAGGGGTGGGATCCTCTGCGTAGTTTCAGACCTACTAATTTAGCGCAAAGTATTTACTGTGGTCAATAGAGGACACTGCCCCTGACTATGTTAAGTACCATCATACATGTCAACACAATGGAATTGTCAGTGGCAGGAATGGAAGGATGTCAGCGCATAGACTAAACATTGGTGGAAGTGTGAGAGATAACTGTGGAAGTGGTAGAGCAATGTTTGACCTGGGGTTGGGTGAACTCTCTAGTGGCCGGCGGTACAGGCCCAGGGCCCCTCATGTTACAACAGTGTGTCTGATGTTGGGTGCGCACCACCACCGCCAGAGACACTTTATTGTACTATGAGGGACCCAGTGGCAGTGCCGTCGACCAAAAGCGGGCACACCCACCTCTTCAGAAAAAAACAGCACTCTCACGGGTGCTTGCGCCAAGTCGCGATACCACTGCCCCGTGTGGGGAGTTTGGCCATTTAGGGAGGTGTAAACATGTCGTATGCTGGACAATCAGCTGCTGCAAATTAGACATTAGAAAAATAATTCACAGTAGTCCACAGGCAAGAGCTTTTCATAGGAAAGCTAGGTGTCAGCCGGGCAAGGTGGGGCAAAAGAATTCGAAATCCAGTTGTGGTTCATTTTAATGAATGTTAGATCATCAACATTTTGAGTAGCCAGACGAGTCCTTTTTTAGGTTAATATTGAACCTGCAGCACTGAATACTCTTTCTGATAGGACACTAGCTGCCGGGCAAGCAAGCTCCTGCAACGCATATTCTGCCAATTCTGGCCAGGTGTCTAATTTTGATGCCCAGTAATCAAATGGGAATGACGGTTGAGGGAGAACATCGATAAGGGATGAAAAATAGTCAGTAACCATACTGGACAAATGTTGTCTCCTGTCACTTTCAATTGATGCAGCAGTACCTGTCCTGTCTGCGGTCATAGCAAAATCACTCCACAACCTGGTCAGAAAACCCCTCTGTCCAACACCACTTCTGATGTGTGCACCCCTAACACTCCTGGTCTGCTGACCCCTGGAGCTCGTGTGAGAACGATCACGTGCGCTGTGTGCTGGGAATGCCTGAAGCAAACGGTCAACAAGAGTTGATTGTTTGGTTGCTAATATTAGTTCCAAGTTCTCATGTGGCATAATATTTTGCAATTTGCCTTTATAGCGAGGATCAAGGAGGCAGGCCAACCAGTAATCATCATCGTTCATCATTTTTGTAATGCGTGTGTCCCTTTTGAGGATACGTAAGGCATAATCCGCCAAGTGGGCCAAAGTTCCAGTTGTCAAATCTGCGGTTGTGATTGGTTGAGGGGCAGTTTCAGGCAAATCTACGTCACTTGTGTCCCTCAAAAAACCAGAACCCGGCCTTGCCACGCAACCAATTTCCAGTGCCCCCGGGAAAGCTTCCTCATTAAAAATATACTCATCCCCATCATCCTCCTCGTCCTCCACCTCCTCTTCGCCCGCTACCTCGTCCTGTACAATGCCCTGACCAGACAATGGCTGACTGTCATCAAGGCTTTCCTCTTCCTCTGGTGCAGACGCCTGATCCTTTATGTGCGTCAAACTTTGCATCAGCAGACACATTAGGGGGATGCTCATGCTTATTATGGCGTTGTCTGCACTAACCAGCCATGTGCATTCCTCAAAACACTGAAGGACTTGACACATGTCTGGTATCTTCGACCACTGCACACCTGACAACTCCATGTCTGTCATCCTACTGCCTGCCCGTGTATGTGTATCCTCCCACAAAAACATAACAGCCAGCCTCTGTTGGCACAGTCTCTGAAGCATGTGCAGTGTTGAGTTCCACCTTGTTGCAACGTCTATGATTAGGCGATGCTGGGGAAGGTTCAAAGACCGCTGATAGGTCTGCATACGGCTGGAGTGTACAGGCGAATGTCGGATATGTGAGCAAAGTCCACGCACTTTGAGGAGCAGGTCGGAGAACCCAGGATAAGTTTTCAATAAGCACTGCACCACCAGGTTTAAGGTGTGAGCCAGGCAAGGAATGTGTTTCAGTTGGGAAAGGGAGATGGCAGCCATGAAATTCCTTCCGTTATCACTCACTACCTTGCCTGCCTCAAGATCTACTGTGCCCAGCCACGACTGCGTTTCTTGTTGCAAGAACTCGGACAGAACTTCCGCGGTGTGTCTGTTGTCGCCCAAACACTTCATAGCCAATACAGCCTGCTGACGCTTGCCAGTAGCTGCCCCATAATGGGACAACTGGTGTGCAACAGTGTCAGCTGCCGATGGAGTGGTTGGCCGACTGCGGTCTGTGGAAGAGCTGTCGCTTCTGCAGGAGGACGAGGAGGAGGAGGAGGGGGTGCGAACGCCTACAGCCAACTGTTTCCTAGACCGTGGGCTAGGCACAACTGTCCCGAAATTGATGTCCCCTGTGGACCATGCATCCACCACATTCACCCAGTGTGCCGTGATGGACACGTAACGTCCCTGGCCATGCCTACTGGTCCATGCATCTGTAGTCAGGTGCACCTTTGTACTCACAGATTGCCTGAGTGCATGGACGATGCACTGTTTAACATGCTGGTGCAGGGCTGGGATGGCTTTTCTGGAAAAAAAGTGTCGACTGGGTAGCTCGTAGCGTGGTTCAGCGTACTCCATCAGGGCTTTGAAAGCTTCGCTTTCAACTAACCGATAGGGCATCATCTCTAACGAGATTAGTCTAGCTATGTGGGCGTTAAAACCCTGTGTACGCGGATGCGAGGAAAAGTACTTCCTTTTTCTAACCAGAGTCTCATGTAGGGTGAGCTGGACTGGAGAGCTGGAGATCGTGGAACTTGCGGGTGTGCCGGTGGACATGGCAGACTGAGAGACGGTTGGAGACGGTATTGTTTCCGCCGGTGCCCTAGATGCAATATTTCCTCCTACAAAACTGGTTAATCCCTGACCCTGACTGCTTTTGTCTGGCAAAGAAACCTGCACTTATACTGCCGGTGGTGCAGAAAATGGTGGCTTTACAGTGACGGAAGGGATGTTGCGTTGCTGACTAGCTTCATTGGCCGAGGGTGCTACAACCTTAAGGGACGTTTGGTAGTTAGTCCAGGCTTGAAAATGCATGGTGGTTAAATGTCTATGCATGCAACTTGTATTGAGACTTTTCAGATTCTGACCTCTGCTTAAGCTAGTTGAACATTTTTGACAGATGACTTTGCGCTGATCAATTGGATGTTGTTTAAAAAAATGCCAGACTGCACTCTTCCTAGCATCGGATCCCTTTTCAGGCATTGCAGACTGAGCTTTAACCGGATGGCCAATCTGTCCTCCAACAGGTTTTGGCTTTGACACGCGTTTTGGGCAAGATACGGGCCCGGCAGATGGAACCTGTTGCGATGTTGATGCCTGCTGCGGCCCCTCCTCCACCTCCGCCTCTGAACTACTGCCGCCTGCACCCTGTTCCCCCAATGGCTGCCAATCGGGGTCAACAACTGGGTCATCTATTACCTCCTCTTCTAGCTCGTGTGCAACTTCGTCTGTGTAACCGTGTCGGTCGGTGGTATAGCGTTAATGACGGGGCAACATAGTCTCATCAGGGTCTGATTGTTGATCAGTACCCTGAGAGGGCAATGTTGTGGTCTGAGTCAAAGGACCAGCATAGTAGTCTGGCTGTGGCTGTGCATCAGTGCACCCCATGTCAGAATCTACTTGTAATGGGCATGGCCTGTTAAGTGTTTCACTTTCTAAGCCAGGGACGGTATGTGTAAAGAGCTCCATGGAGTAACCCGTTGTGTCACCTGCTGCATCCTTCTCTCTTGTTGTTGTTTTTGCTGAAGAGGACAAGGAAGCGACTTGTCCCTGACCGTGAACATCCACAAGCGACGCGCTGCTTTTACATTTACCAGTTTCAGAAGAGGAGGCAAAAGAGCTAGAGGCTGAGTCAGCAAGGTAAGCCAAAACTTGCTGTTGCTGCTCCGGCTTTAAAAGCGGTTTTCCTACTCCCAGAAAAGAGAGCGTTCGAGGCCTTGTGTAGCCAGATGACGAACCTGGCTCCACAGCTCCAGACTTAGGTGGAATATTTTTTTTCCCACGACCACCTGATGCTCCACTACCACTACCATCATTACCAGCTGACAATGAACGCCCACGACCTCTTGCACCAGACTTCCTCATTGTTTTAAAAACTTAACCAAAGTAACTTTATTTGTTGCTGTCAAACAACTTACACGGTGACCTATAACTTCAGTATGATTTCAATATCCCTTTACAGGTTGGTGAGACCACAACGAAAATCAGGCACAATGTTACACACTCTGTTTTCTGTGGCACCAAATCGCAGAGATGCCACACACGCAGGACTGTCACTCAACCACAAATGTCAATATTAATCTCCCACCTATTTTTTTTTTTTCAGGGAGACTTTATAAACAAAATAAAATAAAATGATTTTTTCAGGAAGAATTTAGAAACCAAATAAAATAAAATTATTTTTTCAATGACAATTTAGAAATCTAAAAAAATAAAATAAAAAAAGGCTTTCTATGGCCCACTGAGTGAGAGATGGCACACACAGGAGTCAGGAGTGGCACACAAGCCCAGAGGCCAATATTTTTCTCCCACTGATTGATGTAGTGATTTTTTCAGGTAGATTTTGGAACCCAAATCAAGCAAAAAAATTAATAGGCTTTCTATGGCCCACTGATTGAGAGATGGCACACACAGGGATGGCACTCTAGCGGAAATGCCAATCTTAATCTCCCACAAAAAAAAAAAAAAAAACAGGTACTGTCCTACAATTACTATCTCCCTGCAGTAATCTCAGCCAGGTATGGCAGGCAGCAATAAGGAGTGGACTGATGCACAAATTAAATAAAAAGTGTGGACAAACAAAAAAGATAGCTGTGCAGAAAGGAAGGAACAACAGGATTTGTGCTTTGAAAAAAGCAGTTGGTTTGCACAGCGGCGTACACACAGCAATGCAGCTATCAGGGAGCCTTCTAGGGCAGCCCAATGAGCTACAGCACTGAGGAAAAAAAAAATGTAGCTTCCACTGTCCCTGCACACCGAAGGTGGTGTTGGACAGTGGAAATCGCTACAGCACAAGCGGTTTGGTGGTTAATGGACCCTGCCTAACGCTATCCCTGCTTCTGACGAAGCGGCAGCAACCTCTCCCTAAGCTCAGATCAGCAGCAGTAAGATGGCGGTCGGCGGGAACGCCCCTTTATAGCCCCTGTGACGCCGCAGACAGCAAGCCAATCACTGCAATGCCCTTCTCTAAGATGGTGGGGACCAGGACCTATGTCATCACGCTGCCCACACTCTGCGTTCACCTTCATTGGCTGAGAAATGGCGCTTTTCGCGTCATTGAAACGCGACTTTGGCGCGAAAGTCACGTATCGCATGGCCGACCACGCACAGGGGTCGGATTGGGTTTCATTAATCCCGACTTTGCCAAAAGTCGGCGACTTTTGAAAATGAACGACCCGTTTCGCTCAACCCTACAAGCGACCAATCAGAAGCCGGGACGTCATTCCTCAGGTCCTAAACACACGCATTTTAAACAAAGAAGCCTGCCGGTTACCAGCGTGATGTCCAGGGGCCGCCGGAGAGGTGAATATATCAATATTTTTTATTTTAATTCTTTATTTTACACATTAATATGGATCCCAGGGCCTGAAGGAGAGTTTCCTCTCCTTCAGACCCTGGGAACCTTCAGGATACCTTCCGATACTTGGTGTCCCATTGACTTGTATTGGTATCGGATATCGGTATCGGCGATATCCGATATTTTTCGGGTATCGGCCGATACTATCCGATACCGATACTTTCAAGTATCGGACGGTATCGCTCAACACTAGTGTTGATTCTTCTTCTGTCTTGTTTCTTTTTCGTCCATGTTTCATATCCTTATGTTATAAAAGAAAAAAAGACTATGTACGATGTCTTTGTCAGCAGTAAAATGTTCCTTGTTTTGAAGACCTTGTCCGGTGACTTCTTTGCTGATTTGTCCATAGCTGTATAATGGGAATGGATGTGAATTCCATAAATATTTCTTTATGTGTCCCTCCAGAGACTGAACTCATAAAGACAGATCTTCATTATCAATGCAGTTTCCAAGCTTGGAAATGCAGAAGGACCTTTGGTGACTAGTAATGTTCACCTTTCTACATGTAAAGAACATAATTGTCATCAGGAAACTGATTTTGTTTGAAGAAATATGTACTATTTTATGTAACTGGTAGAACATTTCTTTTGAAATTATACTATATTGTATATATGACTATGGATTTCTATCTCTTACATGTCCTTTATTACATCTGAACTCCGCTCAGCAAAATGGTGGTTGAGATTGACCTTTCTTGAATCATTGCAGATGCTTTCTCTTTGTCACTCAGCATAATAGAATGGATCAGATACTTCCTGAAGACATCATAATAGAGTTCAACCGTCAAAGTGATACGCTAATGAAAAATGTAAAACCCATCTATTTTCTGCAACGGTCCTCACTAAAACACCCATCTGTCTGACAAAGAGATTATCATATGGCAGCCTGATCTCCGTGATATTTCATGTCCTTTCAGAGTAATGGTCGCTGTATATGGAAGATCAGTCCTCCTCATGTGCATGTGAAATGGAAAACAAAAGACAAGTGTCAAACTATAAATCTCAATGCTCTGTGGACAAGCTGCAATATTTAATAAGGCATTCGACTGAAAATAAGGGGTAAAAATTACACATATTTTGGGAAAAACTGATCTTGATAAATTTTAAGGAGTAGCTTCATATTTTCAGGATGAAAATTAAAATTGCCAAAATTCCTGTGAAATGGTGTTCCCAACTCTCAGGCATAATTAAAGTTTGGTGACTGTAGCAGCACTAACTAATCAAACCAAAAGCATTGCACTAGGAGATAGAACCAGAAATGAATGGTAACTTTGTAGAATTTATGCCATATTGTGTGGGTTGATGTTATAGTTTTCCAGACAATGTCCGCTCCCCACTGGCTTTAATACGGACCCTTCTCCAACCTTCTTGTTCCTTATGCCTTATGAACTAGCTTAGACATCTGAACTACTGCTTGAACTCTACCAGAATTGACCTCATGCTCTGTACTGTGCTGAATATAATCTGCCTATCTTGACCTTTGATTGTCTGATTATGTTTTTTGCCTATTGCAGTAAGTTCTTTAGATACCAACTGGGTGTAGGATGTTCTCCTGCACCATGCACCATATGCCTTGTAATTAAACTGGGTTTTCCTCTGAGCTAGTACCAAGACATCAGCATCTCTACTGTTGTGAATCTACTTTGCCTACCCTAAATATCACCAATGTTGCTATGCTGATGGCCTGCTGCCTTTGTAACAAGCATGTCTGCCTATCTACCTAGGTTCTATCCAAATACAAGAAAGTTCTTTAGAAACCAGATAAATGTGGGTTGTTCTTATGACCCTTATTCATTGGCATTAACTGATTGGTTTATGAGTTTAAACTACTGCCTGGTATCCTACAGCCTTAAAGGCCTCTGTCACCCCCTCCAGCGGGGGACCTGGGTGAGTGGCTGACACATGCAGTGCGCATGCCCAGGAATCCCAGCCCCGCACTGTGCATAATGCATAACACACTGCGGGGCTGGGATTACCAAGGTGGGTGGCCGCACTGGCCGCACAGGCGCGTGTTCTGACCTCTGCACTATGCTCTCTCCCAACTGCAATAAGGTCCTTTACATACCAGCAAGATGCAAAGTGTTTTCCCAATATGCATTTCTTGGTATTGAACCTGATTATCCTCTGATCAAATTTACCTGTTTGAACTCCGGCCTGAACTGTACCAGCCCTGACCTCAGTTTCTCTACTGTTATTAATTTACTCTGTTTGCCTTGAAGTTTTCTCTCCTTGCAAAGCTATTTGCCTACTGCTTTGGTACCAAACATCATTGACTTCAGTTCCATATGTCAACTGTTACTAACAGAGATTACTTTGGGGATAGTAGTCGGGAATTCCCATTGGGACAAGTGCAGATGAGTGGGTTTTCATTACGAATGCGATCCGACAAGGCATCCAATCTCATCCAGACCAATGTTAGCCTATGGGGCCGTACACATGTCCATTTTTTTCCCTGAACACGAAATCGCCACATTCTCAAGTTTAATCTTATATTCATAGTAACATAGTAACATAGTTATTAAGGTTGAAGGAAGACTTTAAGTCCATCTAGTTCAACCCATAGCCAAGCCTAACAAGCCCTAACATGTTGATCCAGAGGAAGGCAAAAAAATCCATGTGGCAAAGAGTAAGCTCTACATTGGGGAAAAAAATTCCTTCCTGACTCCACATACGGCAATCTGACTAGTTCCTTGGATCAACGCCCTATCAAGGAATCTAGCAGATATAACCTGTAACATTATACTTTTCAAGAAAGGCATCCAGTCCCCTCTTAAATTTAAGTAATGAATCACTTATTACAACATCATACGGTAGAGAGTTCCATAGTCTCACTGCTCTTACAGTAAAGAATCTGCGTCTGTTGTTATGCTTAAACCTTCTTTCCTCCAGACATAGAGGATGCCCCCTTGTCCCTGTCTAGGGTCTATGATTAAAAAGATCATCAGAAAGGCCTTTGAACTGTCCTCTCATATATGTGTACATTACAATAAGATCACCCCTTAACCTTCATTTTTCCAAACTAAATAGCCCCAAGTGTAATAACCTATCTTGGTATTGCAGACCCCCCAGTCCTCTAATAACCTTGGTCGCTCTTCTCTGCACCCGCTCCAGTTCAGCTATGTTTTTCTTATACACTGGAGACCAGAATTGTGCACAGAATTCTAAGTGTGGTCGCACTAGTGACTTGTAGAGAGGAAAAATTATGTTCTCCTCATGAGCATCTATGCCTCTTTTAATGCATCCCATTATTTTATTTGCCTTTGTAGCAGCTGCCTGACACTGGCCACTAAATGTGAGTTTGCCATCCACCAATACATCCAGGTCTTTTTCATTGATGGTTTTACCCAGAGTTTTAGAATTAAGCACATAGTTATACAACTTATTATTTCTACTCAAATGCATGACCTTACATTTATCCCCATTAAAGCTCATTTGCCATTTATCAGCCCAAGCTTCTAGTTTACATAAATCATCCTGTAATATAAAATTGTCCTCCTCTGTATAGATTACCCTGCAGAGTTTAGTGTCATCTGCAAATATTGAAATTCTGCTCTGTATGCCCCCTACAAGGTCATTAATAAATATGTTAAAAAGAAGAGGGCCCAATACTGAACCCTGCGGTACCCCACTGCTAAGCATGACCCAGTCTGAGTGTGCTTCATTAATAACCACCCTTTGTTTTCTATCCCTGAGCCAATCTTGGTATTGCACCTGATTATCCTCTGATCAAATTTACCTGTTTTAACTCATGCCTGAACTGTACCAGCCCTGACCTCAGTTTCTCTACTGTTATTAATGTACTCTGTATGCCTTAAGGTTTTCTCTCATTGCAAAGCTATTTTCCTACTGCTTTGGTACCAAACATCATTGACTTCAGTTCCATATGTCAACTGTTGCTAACAGAGATTACTTTGGGGATAGTAGTCGGGAATTCATATTGGGACAAGTGCAGATGAGTGGGTTTTCATTACGAATGCGATCCGACAAGGCATCCAATCTCATTCAGACCAATGTTAGCCTATGGGGCCGTACACATATCCATTTTATTTCATAGTAACATAGTAACATAGTAACATAGTTAGTAAGGCCGAAAAAAGACATTTGTCCATCCAGTTCAGCCTATATTCCATCATAATAAATACCCAGATCTACGTCCTTCTACAGAACCTAATAATTGTATGATACAATATTGTTCTGCTCCAGGAAGACATCCAGGCCTCTCTTGAACCCCTCGACTGAGTTCGCCATCACCACCTCCTCAGGCAAGCAATTCCAGATTCTCACTGCCCTAACAGTAAAGAATCCTCTTCTATGTTGGTGGAAAAACCTTCTCTCCTCCAGACGCAAAGAATGCCCCCTTGTGCCCGTCACCTTCCTTGGTATAAACAGATCCTCAGCGAGATATTTGTATTGTCCCCTTATATACTTATACATGGTTATTAGATCGCCCCTCAGTCGTCTTTTTTCTAGACTAAATAATCCTAATTTCGCTAATCTATCTGGGTATTGTAGTTCTCCCATCCCCTTTATTAATTTTGTTGCCCTCCTTTGTACTCTCTCTAGTTCCATTATATCCTTCCTGAGCACCGGTGCCCAAAACTGGACACAGTACTCCATGTGCGGTCTAACTAGGGATTTGTACAGAGGCAGTATAATGCTCTCATCATGTGTATCCAGACCTCTTTTAATGCACCCCATGATCCTGTTTGCCTTGGCAGCTGCTGCCTGGCACTGGCTGCTCCAGGTAAGTTTATCATTACTTAGGATCCCCAAGTCCTTCTCCCTGTCAGATTTACCCAGTGGTTTCCCGTTCAGTGTGTAATGGTGATATTGATTCCCTCTTCCCATGTGTATAACCTTACATTTATCATTGTTAAACCTCATCTGCCACCTTTCAGCCCAAGTTTCCAACTTATCCAGATCCATCTGTAGCAGAATACTATCTTCTCTTGTATTAACTGCTTTACATAGTTTTGTATCATCTGCAAATATCGATATTTTACTGTGTAAACCTTCTACCAGATCATTAATGAATATGTTGAAGAGAATAGGTCCCAATACTGACCCCTGCGGTACCCCACTGGTCACAGCGACCCAGTTAGAGACTATACCATTTATAACCACCCTCTGCTTTCTATCACTAAGCCAGTTACTAACCCATTTACACACATTTTCCCCCAGGCCAAGCATTCTCATTTTGTGTACCAACCTCTTGTGCGGCACGGTATCAAACGCTTTGGAAAAATCGAGATATACCACGTCCAATGACTCACCGTGGTCCAGCCTATAGCTTACCTCTTCATAAAAACTGATTAGATTGGTTTGACAGGAGCTATTTCTCATAAACCCATGCTGATATGGAGTTAAACAGTTATTCTCATTGAGATAATCCAGAATAACATCCCTCAGAAACCCTTCAAATATTTTACCAACAATAGAGGTTAGACTTACTGGCCTATAATTTCCAGGTTCACTTTTAGAGCCCTTTTTGAATATTGGCACCACATTTGCTATGCGCCAGTCCTGCGGAACAGACCCTGTCGCTATAGAGTCACTAAAAATAAGAAATAATGGTTTATCTATTACATTACTTAGTTCTCTTAGTACTCGTGGGTGTATGCCATCCGGACCCGGAGATTTATCTATTTTAATCTTATTTAGCCGGTTTCGCACCTCTTCTTGGGTTAGATTGGTGACCCGTAATATAGGGTTTTCATTGTTTCTTGGGATTTCACCTAGCATTTCATTTTCCACCGTGAATACCGTGGAGAAGAAGGTGTTTAATATGTTAGCTTTTTCCTCGTCATCTACAACCATTCTTTCCTCACTATTTTTTAAGGGGCCTACATTTTCAGTTTTTATTCTTTTACTATTGATATAGTTGAAGAACAGTTTGGGATTAGTTTTACTCTCCTTAGCAATGTGCTTCTCTGTTTCCTTTTTGGCAGCTTTAATTAGTTTTTTAGATAAAGTATTTTTCTCCCTATAGTTTTTTAGAGCTTCAATGGTGCCATCCTGCTTTAGTAGTGCAAATGCTTTCTTTTTACTGTTAATTGCCTGTCTTACTTCTTTGTTTAGCCACATTGGGTTTTTCCTATTTCTAGTCCTTTTATTCCCACAAGGTATAAACCGCTTACACTGCCTATTTAGGATGTTCTTAAACATTTCCCATTTATTATCTGTATTCTTATTTCTGAGGATATTGTCCCAGTCTACCAGATTAAGGGCATCTCTAAGCTGGCCAAACTTTGCCTTCCTAAAGTTCAGTGTTTTTGTGACTCCCGGACAAGTCCCCCTAGTGAAAGACAGGTGAAACTGTACAATATTGTGGTCGCTATTTCCTAGATGCCCGACCACCTGCAGATTTGTTATTCTGTCAGGTCTATTAGATAGTATTAGGTCTAAAAGTGCTGCTTTCCCTGAACACGAAATCGCCACATTCTCAAGTTTAATCTTATATTCATAGTAACATAGTAACATAGTTATTAAGGTGGAAGGAAGACTTTAAGTCCATCTAGTTCAACCCATAGCCAAGCCTAACAAGCCCTAACATGTTGATCCAGAGGAAGGCAAAAAAAATCCATGTGGCAAAGAGTAAGCTCCACATTGGGGAAAAAAATTCCTTCCCGACACCACATACGGCAATCTGACTAGTTCCTTGGATCAACACCCTATCAAGGAATCTAGCATATATTACCTGTAACATTATACTTTTCAAGAAAGGCATCCAGTCCCCTCTTAAATTTAAGTAATGAATCACTCATTACAACATCATACGGTAGAGAGTTCCATAGTCTCACTGCTCTTACAGTAAAGAATCCGCGTCTGTTATTATGCTTAAACCTTCTTTCCTCCAGACATAGAGGATGCCCCCTTGTCCCTGTCTAGGGTCTATGATTAAAAAGATCATCAGAAAGGCCTTTGAACTGTCCTCTCATATATGTGTACATTACAATAAGATCACCCCTTAACCTTCATTTTTCCAAACTAAATAGCCCCAAGTGTAATAACCTATCTTGGTATTGCAGACCCCCCAGTCCTCTAATAACCTTGGTCGCTTTTCTCTGCCCCTGCTCCAGTTCAGCTGTGTTTTTCTTATACACTGGAGACCAGAATTGTGCACAGTATTCTAAGTGTGGTTGAACTAGTGACTTGTATAGAGGTAAAATTATGTTCTCCTCATGAGCATCTATGCCTCTTTTAATGCATCCCATTATTTTATTTGCCTTTGTAGCAGCTGCCTGACACTGGCCACTAAATGTGAGTTTGTAATCCACCAATACACCCAGGTCTTTTTCATTGACGGTTTTGCCCAGAGTTTTAGAATTAAGCACATAGTTATACAACTTATTATTTCTACCCAAATGCATGACCTTACATTTATCCCCATTAAAGCTCATTTGCCATTCATCAGCCCAGGCTTCTAGTTTACATAAATCATCCTGTAATATAAAATTGTCCTCCTCTGTATTGATTACCCCGCAGAGTTTCGTGTCATCTGCAAATATTGAAATTCTGCTCTGTATGCCCCCTACATGGTCGTTAATAAATATGTTAAAAAGAAGAGGGCCCAATACTGACCCCTGCGGTATCCCACTACTAACCACGACCCAGTCTGAGTGTGTTCCATTAATAACCACCCTTTGTTTTCTATCCCTGAGCCAGCTCATATCCCACTTGCACATATTTTCCCCTATCTCCATTATTCTCATTTTATGTATCAACCTTTTGTGTGGCACCGTATCAAAAGCTTTTGAAAAGTCCATATACACTACGTCCACTGGGTTCCCTTGGTCCAGTCCGGAACTTACCGTATATACTCGAGTATAAGCCGACCCGAGTATAAGCCGACCCCCCTAATTTTGCCACAAAAAACTGGGAAAACTTATTGACTCGAGTATAAGCCTAGGGTGGAAAATGCAGCAGCTACCGTTTAATGTCAAAAATAAAAATAGATACCAATAAAAGTAAAATTAATTGAGACATCAGTAGGTTAACTGTTTTTGAATATCCATATTGAATCAGGAGCCCCATATAATGCTCCATACAGTTCATGATGGGCCCATAAGATGCTCTATATAAAAATGTGCCACATATAATGCTCCATACAGTTCATTATTGCCCCATAGATGCTCCATATAAAGCTGTGCCCCATATACAATGCTCTGCACCATTCATTATTGCCCCATAGCTGTGCCATATAGTGCTCTGCACCGTTTATTTTTGTCCCATAGCTGTGCCATATAGTGCTCTGCACCATTCATTATTGCCCCATAGCTGTGCCATATAGTGCTCTGCACCGTTCATTTTTGTCCCATAGCTGTGCCATATAGTGCTCTGCACCGTTCATTATTGCTCCATAGATGCTACGTATAAAGCTGTGCCAATGCTGCTGCTGCTGCTGCAATAAAAAAAAAATGCCATACTCACCTCTCTTGCTTGCAGCTCCTCAGCGTCTCGTCCCGGCGTCTCTCCGCACTGACTGATCAGGCCCTCTGACCTGCACAGTCAGAGCGGAGAGACGCCGGGAAGATGGAGCGGCGCCGGGAAGATGGAGTGACGCCCGGCGTGTGGAACGGGGATAGGTAAATATGACATACTTACCTGCACCCGGCGTCCCGCTCCTTCTCCCGGACAGCTGGTCTTCGGTGCCGCAGCCTCTCGGTACCGCTGATTAGAGAAATGAATATGCGGCTCCACCCCTATGGGAGTGGAGTCCATATTCATTTTTCTAATGAGCGGTCGACCGTGACCGCTGAAGAGGGGAAGAGCTGCAGCACCCGAAGACCGTGGGACGGCAGGGGGAGTGCCAGGATCGCCGGGACTAGGTGAGTATGCCTCAGCGCCCTCTCCCCCTCACCCGCTGACCCTGCCACAGACCGTGACTCGAGTATAAGCCGAGAGGGGCACTTTCAGCCCAAAAATTTGGGCTGAAAATCCCGGCTTATACTCGAGTATGCATATACGGTACTTCTTCATAGAAATTGAATGGTCCCTAATAAACCCATGTTGATATTGGGTCATGAGGTTATCGCTCTTCAGATACTCCAGTATAGCATCCCTTAGAATGCCCTCCAGGATTTTACCCACAGTAGAGGTTAAGCTTACTGGCCTATAATTTTCGAGTTCAGTTTTTGTCCCCTTTTTGAATATTGGCACCACATTTGCTATACGCCAGTCCTGTTGTACAGACCCTGCTATTATGGACTCTTTAAAGATTAAAAATAATGGTCTATCAATGACTGTACTTAATTCCTGCAGTACTCGGGGGTGTATCCCATCCGGGCCCGGAGATTTGTCAATTTTAGTGATTTTTAGATGTCGCCGTACTTCCTGCTGGGATAAGCAGGTGACATTTAATGGGGAATTTTTGTTATCACTGATCATATTGTCTGCCATGGAATTTTCTTGTGTAAATACTGATGAAAAAAAGTCATTTAGCATATTAGCTTCTTCCTCATCCTCATCCACCATTTCACCCAGACTATTTTTAAGGGGGCCAACACTATCATTTTTTAGTTTCTTACTATTTACATAGTAAAAGAATATTTTGGGATTATTTTTACTCTCTCTGGCAATGAGTCTCTCTGTCTCAATCTTTGCTGCCTTGATTTGCTTATTACAGAATTTATTACATTTTCTGTATTTATTTAATGCCTCATCACTACCTACTTCCTTTAATTCTCTAAATGCTTTCTTTTTGTCCCTTATTGCACCCCTTACAGCTCTATTTAGCCATATTGGCTTCCTCCTATTTCTAGAATGTTTATTCCCATACGGTATATACTGTGCACAGGTCCTATCCAGGATGCTAATAAATGTCTCCCATTTTCTTTGTGTATTTTTATACCTCAGGATATCGTCCCCGTTAATTGCACCAAGATCCTCTCTCATCCTTTGGAAATTTGCCCTCCTGAAGTTTAGTGTCCTTGTAACCCCTCTACTACACATCTTATTAAAGGATACATGAAAACTTATTATTTTGTGATCACTATTACCCAAGTGACCCCCAACCCTTATATTTGCTCTACGGTCTGGCCTGTTGGTTAATATTAGGTCTAGCAGTGCCCCCCTTCTTGTTGGGTCCTGAACCAGTTGTGAAAGGTAATTGTCTCTCATAGTTGTCAAAAACCGATTACCTTTGCTGGAACTGCAGGTTTCTGTTCCCAATCTATTTCAGGGTAGTTGAAGTCTCCCATAATAATGACTTCTCCTTGAGTCGCAGCTTGATCTATTTGCTTTATGAGGATATTCTCCATTGCTTCCATTATTTTTGGAGACTTATTACAAACCCCTATCAGTAATTTATTATTTTTCCCCCTCCCCTTATATCCACCCATAGGGACTCTATATTTTCATTAGATTCACCTATATTATCACGATTCGGATTCAACCATGCCATGAAAGTCAATGAGTCCGTGGAAAACCTCTGATTGCATTCAGATGATATTTGATTAGAGTCCGATTTCCACGCCCTCACAGAATGGAGAAAATGGAGACATTTTTTCTCGATCTTGTCCTCATCCAAGAAAATTGGATCACACTGTGCTCACTGTAATCACTTTCTGATCAGAGCTTGATCAGAGGTTCATTTGTATAATTAACCATATTCTCTCAGTTTAGGGAAAGTCCAGCTTCCCAGGTTAAATAACACACAATCTTATAGATTCCCCCTGGAATAGACAAACATCCAAATGCTTTCCAAGGAAGCCACATGGCATTGGAATTATATAGTTGCCTTCTACAACTCTTGACCAAGTGCTGTAGGAGGTATTGCAACTCAGTTCTATCTACATCATAATGGAGTACCTAACTTTACTTTATATCTGTACCATTGAGCTCATATTTAACTTAAAACCTTTATAGCATTGATTGTTATTCTTATGGCACAGGAGAAAATGTAGGTAAAATAAGAAACAAGGAATATAAACCCAAATGAAAAACAAGAATGACTCTAAAGATACCACATCTCCTACTAAACACACAATCGTCTGATGCGCCATCTGTTTCCCTCATGTTGAACTCTCCTTACATGTAATGTCTATGGCAGTTACAGGTTTCTTCCATATTGCACATTGTGGCTGATCAATCTCCTGAGCATCAGTTTACCACTATGGAAATTCCATCCTGGTAAAAATCATGTAGTTTGAATTAAAGACTCTCATTAACATATGCGAGAACAGTAACGAGGGCATTAGCAAAAAGCTAGAAATTTAATTTACTGCAGGAATTTCTGTCTTTCTAAAGGAAATTATAAAGTTGCACCTCTCGATGAACCGCAAACGTAGCAATCAATGCTTATGTCCTCTTATACAGTAGCAACATTAGCCATAATAGCAATAATTCAGACATGGAGGAAGAACAGATGATGATGCAGTTGGTAGCTGTAATGCTGAATGTGCACAGCAGGATAACAAAGAACTTGGTTTGCTTTAGGCATTTATTTTTCATTTCGTATTTCAGCTCGAAATGTCATGTCCAAATATATGTTAGGAAACATTATTTGCAAAATTCAAAAAAGTCCTTGTCCTTTTCTCCAGCAACTACATAACCTGTTATGCTGTTGTCTTTCTACACATGAAAAACCTTCTAAGTTTAATCAGACAGGAATCTACTCCATTACAGAACTACGATATTGTCATGTTTTACTATGAGTGGTGGGAAAGAAGGAGGTATGTTAGAGCTGTCATAAGGACTTCTTTAATACTTGTTCCCCCACTCATAACTGTAACTTAACAGTTTCTCGGCTTAATTTTACAGCTGATAATAATTAAAAGTTAGCAATTTCTGACTTCAAGCAATCTCCAAAATAATCTTGAGTGTCCGTTTAATTTATACCCTCCATACTGTGCATGTTATACCTGATGAAGGCTGTTGCAGGCTGAAACGTGTTGTTTGTTCTTAGCAAAGTGCTTGTAAATTCGATATGAAGCAAAATATCTAATCTTTAACAATCCATTTTTACCGGAAGCGCCGAAAAGGGAAATCTTTTACTTTCTACTACATTGACTTGGAAACCTTGCACCAAGGCTGGCATAGTTCCCGCAATCTGCAGACCAGAGAATTACAAAGAGCTAATCCACTAGACCGGTCATTTGAGCGAATTTACAAGACATCCAAAGGGTGAGTGCAAAAACCATAATCTGTTGCAGCGGATGAAAGCATACACCTACACTTAGACTCTTGCGCCCCTTGTCTCCCCTTTTATCTTCCCTATATCCTTGTGATTACAGAACTACGATATTGACACATTTTATTATGAGTGGTGAGAGAGGGAGGTATGTTAGAACTGTCCTAAGGACTTCTCTACCCATTGTTTCCCCCACTCAAAACTCTAACTTAACAGTTTATTAGCTTAATTTTACAGCTGATATTAATCAAAAATTAGTGAATTCTTACTTCAATCAATCTCCAAAATAATCTTGAGTGTCCATTTAATTTATTCCCTCGAGAAAAAACAATGTATGGTCCCTTGCCAGTCCAAGAATTCTACCTATGACAGAAGTCATTTGATATTTTGGAGGTGGAAATGGACTATAACTTCTTGGACCCCTGTGTGGCTGCACATGTTGCACCAATGATGTAACCACACCTGTTCCTCACAACGATGGCCATGGTGACATATCAAATTGAATGATCATTCAAAATGAGGCCACTTCTGCAGATAATTAAATATTCTAAAGCTAGGGATGCATAGGTCCTAATACAACAATACAATTGATACCTGTTTTATAGCAATCCATTATACAACACTAAAAAATTAAGGCTTGAAGCCATATATCAATTAACCTGGATATAACACCTGATGGACTAGGTGGTCTTTTTTCTGTTTACAGATTTATATTTCTATGTTTAGTTATTAACACAATTTATGTATTAGTTATTTATGAATCTGTTTATACATGTTGTGTATGTATTCTCTAACTGATAATATATATATATATATGTATATATATATATATATATATACATATATATATATATTATTACAGTACAGACCAAAAGTTTGGACACCTTCTTATTCAAAGATTTTTGTGTATTTTCATGACTCTGAAAATTGTATATTCACACTAAAGGCATAAAAACTATGAATTAACACATGTGGAATTATATACCGTATATACTCGAGTATAAGCTGAGATTTTCAGCCCATTTTTTTGGGCTGAAAGTCCCCCTCTCGGCTTATACTCGAGTCATACCCAGGGGTCGGCAGGGGAGGAGGGGGCAGGGGCTGTCTAGTTATACTTACCTGCTCCTGGCTCGGTCCCTGCAGTCCCTGCTTATTCCAGTGCTGCAGATTCTTCCTGTACTGAGCGGTCACATGGCACCGCTTATTACAGTAATGAATATGCGGCTCCACCTCCCATAGGGGTGGAGCCGCATATTCATTACTGTAATGATCGGTAACTGTGACCGCTCAATACAGGAAGAAGATGCAGTGTCGGGAGAAGCCGGGAGTGCAGGGACCGCACCAGGAGCAGGTAAGTATATGGGGAGGGGGGAGTGCTGCGCGATAAGGTTAGAGGGCGCGGTGACGTAGTCAGTGCGCGCCCTCTGCTGAGCGTCAGTGCTGGAGACGGAGCCGCACGAGGAGCAGGTAAATATTGAAAGCACCGGCGTCCTGAGCGAAGAGAGGTGAGTATGTGTTATTTTTTTTTAATTTCAGCAGCAGCATTATATATGGCACAGCTTTATCTGGAGCATCTATGGGGCCATAATGAATGGTGCAGAGCTATATATATGGGGCACAGCTTTATGTGGAGCATCTATGGGGCCATAATGAACGGTGCAGAGCTGTTGTGAATTCCGCTCTTGGGCTCCCTCCTGTTGTTGTAAGTGGCACTTTTGTGAGTTCTGCTCTTGGGCTCCCTCTTGTGGTTTCAAGTGGTATGGCTGCTCCTTGGAGTTAGCTGTCATCAGCTGCCTCCACTTATCGTCTCTTCTGCTCGGCTATTTAGGCCTGGCTGTTCCTTCAGCCAGTGCCATTTGTAAATGGTTCCTGGTTGGATTCACATCTCTTTGGATTTCCCTGTTATCCTGACCAGTTCAGCAAAGCTAAGTTTTTGCTTGCGCTTTTCTGTTCACAGATTGTGGACTTATCCGTTCAGTGCTTTCAATGCTTGTCCAGCGTTATCAGTATGAATTAATTCTGTCTTGCTGGAAGCAGATTTACCCTCCACACCTTTAGTCAGGTGTGGAGATTTTTTTTGTAAACTCTGCATGGATTTTTGTAGTGTTTTATACTGACCGCACAGTATTCCATCCTGTCCTATCTATCAAGCTAGACTGGCCTCCTGTGCTCATCCTGGTTTCATTCTGTGTATGTCTTTTTCCTCTCCACTCACAGTCATTATTTGTGGGGGGCTAATCTATCCTTTGGGGATTTTTCTCTGAGACAAGATAGTTTTCCTGTTTCTGTCTTTAGGGGTAGTTAGCTCTTAGGCTGTGACGAGATGCCTAGAGAGAGTTAGGAGCATTCCACGGCTACCTCTAGTGTTGTGTTGAGCTTAGGGACTGCGGTCAGTACAGTTACCACTTCCTTCAGAGCTCGTTCCATGTTGCTCCTAGACCACCGCATCATAACACAGAGCATTATATGTGGCACAGCTTTATATGGAGCATCTATGGGGCCATAATGAACGGTGCAGAGCATTATATGTGGCACAGCTTTATATGGGGCCAAGATGAACGGTGCAGAGCTTTATATGTGGCACAGCTTTATATGGGGCCATAATGAACGGTGCAGAGCATTATATGTGGCACAGCTTTATATGGGGCCATAATGAATGGTGCAGAGCATTATATGTGGGGCACAGCTTTATATGGGGCCATAATGAATGGTGCAGAGCATTATATGTGGGGCACAGCTTTATATGGAGCAACTATGGGGCAATAATGAACGGTATGGAGCATCTATTTTTATTTTTGAAATTCACCGGTAGCTGCTGCATTTCCTACCCTAGGCTTATACTCGAGTCAATAAGATTTCCCAGTTTTTTGTGGCAAAATTAGAGGGGTTGGCTTATACTCGGGTCGGCTTATACTCGAGTATATACGGTACTTAACAAAAAAGTGTGAAACAACTGAAATTTTGTCTTATATTCTAGGTTCTTCAAAGTAGCCACCATTTGCTTTGATGACTGCTTTGCAAACTCTTGGCATTCTCTTGATGAGCTTCAAGAGGTAGTCACCGGGATTGGTTTTCACTTCACAGGTGTGCCCTGTCAGGTTTAATAAGTGGGATTTCTTGCCTTATAAATGGGGTTGAGACCATCAGTTTTATTGTGCAGAAGTCTGGTGGATACACAGCTGATGGTCCTACTGAATAGACTGTTAGAATTTGTATTATGACAAGAAAAAAGCAGCTAAGTGTCCCCAAGTGCAGTGGAAAAAACGATCAAGCGCTACAAAGAAACTGTCTCACATGAGGACCGCCCCAGGAAAAGAAGACCAAGAGTCACCTCTGCTGCTGAGGATAAGTTTATCCGAGTCACCAGCCTCAGCAATCGCAGGTTAACAGCAGCTTAGATTAGAGACCAGGTCAATGCCACACAGAGTTCTAGCAGCAAAAACACATCTACAACAACTGTTAAGCAAAGCAAAAGTTGGCTACTTTGAAGAACCTAGAATATAAGACATAATTTCAGTTGTTTCACTCTTTTTTGTTAAGTACAGTGGGGCAAAAAAGTATTTAGTCAGTCAGCAATAGTGCAAGTTCCACCACTTAAAAAGATGAGAGGCGTCTGTAATTTACATCATAGGTAGACCTCAACTATGGGAGACAAACTGAGAAAAAAAAATCCAGAAAATCACATTGTCTGTTTTTTTATCATTTTATTTGCATATTATGGTGGAAAATAAGAATTTTGTCAGATACAAAATTTCATCTCAATACTTTGTAATATATCCTTTGTTGGCAATGACAGAGGTCAAACGTTTTCTGTAAGTCTTCACAAGGTTGCCACACACTATTGTTGGTATGTTGGCCCATTCCTCCATGCAGATCTCCTCTAGAGCAGTGATGTTTTTGGCTTTTCGCTTGGCAACACGGATTTTCAACTCCCTCCAAAGTTTTTCTATAGGGTTGAGATCTGGAGACTGGCTAGGCCACTCCCGGACCTTGAAATGCTTCTTACGAAGCCACTCCTTCGTTGCCCTGGCGGTGTGCTTTGGATCATTGTCATGTTGAAAGACCCAGCCACGTTTCATCTTCAATGCCCTTGCTGATGGAAGGAGGTTTGCACTCAAAATCTCACGATACATGGCCCCATTCATTCTTTCATGTACCCGGATCAGTCGTCCTGGCCCCTTTGCAGAGAAACAGCCCCAAAGCATGATGTTTCCACCACCATGCTTTACAGTAGGTATGGTGTTTGTTGGATGCAACTCAGTATTCTTTTTCCTCCAAACACGACAAGTTGTGTTTCTACCAAACAGTTCCAGTTTGGTTTCATCAGACCATAGGACATTCTCCCAAAACTCCTCTGGATCATCCAAATGCTCTCTAGCAAACTTCAGACGGGTCCGGACATGTACTGGCTTAAGCAGTGGGACACATCTGGCACTGCAGGATCTGAGTCCATGGTGGCGTAGTGTGTTACTTATGGTAGGCCTTGTTACATTGGTCCCAGCTCTCTGCAGTTCATTCACTAGGTCCCCCCGCGTGGTTCTGGGATTTTTGCTCACCGTTCTTGTGATCATTCTGACCCCACGGGGTGGGATTTTGCGTGGAGCCCCAGATCGAGGGAGATTATCAGTGGTCTTGTATGTCTTCCATTTTCTAATTATTGCTCCCACTGTTGATTTCTTCACTCCAAGCTGGTTGGCTATTGCAGATTCAGTCTTCCCAGCCTGGTGCAGGGCTACAATTTTGTTTCTGGTGTCCTTTGACAGCTCTTTGGTCTTCACCATAGTGGAGTTTGGAGTCAGACTGTTTGAGGGTGTGCACAGGTGTCTTTTTATGCTGATAACAAGTTTAAACAGGTGCCATTACTACAGGTAATGAGTGGAGGAAAGAGGAGACTCTTAAAGAAGAAGTTACAGGTCTGTGAGAGCCAGAAATCTTGATTGTTTGTTTCTGACCAAATACTTATTTTCCACCATAATATGCAAAAAAAATGATTAAAAAACAGACAATGTGATTTTCTGGATTTTTTTTTTCTCAGTTTGTCTTCCGTAGTTGAGGTCTACCTATGATGTAAATTACAGACACCTCTCATCTTTTTAAGTGGTGGAACTTGCACTATTGCTGACTGACTAAATACTTTTTTGCCCCACTGTATATAATTCCACATGAGTTAATTCATAGTTTTGATGCCTTCAGTGTGAATGTACAATTTTCATAGTTATGAAAATACAGAAAAATCTTTAAATGAGGTGTGTCCAAACTTTTGGTCTGAACGAATATGTACAGTATATATATATATATATATATATATATATATATATATATATATATAGTACTAGATGGTGGCCCGATTCTAACACATCAAGTATTCTAGAACAGGGGTGTCAAACTGCATTCCTCAAGGGCCGCAAACAGGTCATGTTTTCAGGATTTCCTTGTACTGCACAGGTGATAATTTAATCACCTACACACATCATGATTACAGCACCTTGTGCAATGCTAAGGAAATCTTGAAAACACGCATGGTTTGCGGCCCTCGAGGAATGCAGTTTGACACCCCTGTTCTACAATATGTATGTATATAGCAGCCACATAGTATATAGCACCGGCCACAACATATTCTTGAATACCCGATGCGTTAATACACGCCACGCAGTATATAACAGTGGCCACGCAGTATATAACGCAGGCCAAACAGTATATAACACAGCCCACGCAGTATATAACATTGCCCACATAGTATATAACACTGGCCACGTAATATATAGCAGCCATGCAGCATATAACGCAGCGCACACAGTATGTAACACTGCCCACGTAGTATATAGCAGCCATGTAGTATATAACACAGCCCATGCAGTATATAACATTGCCCACATATTATATAACACTGCCCACGTGGTACATAGCAGCCATGTAGTATATAACGCAGCCCACGCAGTATGTAACACAGCCCACGTAGTATATAGCAATGTGAGCACTATATGCGTGGTTAAAAAAGACTTAAAATAAAAAACAAACATATACTCATCTTCCAAAGGCCAATTGAAGTCCTGGTGCCTGTGTGCAGTGCACGTGGCAGCTTCCGGTCCCAGGGTTGGTATGAGCGCAGGGCCTGTGATGACGTCACGGTCACATGATTGTGACATCATGGAAGGTCCTTCTCACATAGCATCCTTGGCACCGGAACCTGCCGCTTGCACTGCCGAGGACAGCGCGCACGCCGGAGGGTGAGAATAAGCTTTTTTTTAAATTAATATTATTTGTAACATTAGATCTTTTTACTATTGATGATGCATACGCATCATCAATAGTAAAAAGTTGGTCACACAGGGTTAGTTGCTGCGTTACTGGAGTGCGTTACACCGCGGCATAACGTGGTCCATTAACGCTGGCATTAACCCTGTGTGAGGGCTGACTGGAGGGGAGTATGGAGCGGGCACTGACTGCGGGGAGGATGGAGCGGCCATTTTCCCGTGGACAGTGCCCATCGCTGATTGGTCGTGGCAATGGATGGTGAAAAAATAAAAACTTACATTTATTCAGCCTTCTGTAACAACATTTTGGTCAACAGACCTTTATCAAGCACAGTATACAGCGTTCTAACCACCATTATATATACATAACCCCTCCCAACAATTAACAAAGCACCAATAGGGTGTCAATACAAAAGTGAAAAAAACATTATAACCTAAACACACATACAAAAATACTAAAAACAGTCCCATATAGTTATTACCACAATGCCCATACATATAATAGACAGTAAAAAGCTCTGATTGCTCTTATGAGCAGGTCACGTCAGATTAGAGCTCCCTTCACTAAATTGAAAACAAAGAAATAACACCAATCAATGCACAGCATTACAGTCCCCATGGCGATAACCACCCCCACAGATACAGTATGCCCTTAAAGTTCCCAAGCCTATCACAGAAGCCGCTACACCTCAGCATCCAGACAGCTGTATCAGTCCTCCAGTGATTGCACAGTTAGCCAAACTGTGCATGTCCAAGTTAACTCTGGCGTGTGCTCCTCAGTTAAAAAAAATGCTCATATCCTCCAAAGTCCTTTCCAGTCGGCGGTGTCTAAGTCCTTAAAGACACTCATTGCGCATGTCCCAATCCGAAGGCTCCCTCTGGCCAACCCGACCGCACACATCTTCAGGAGTCACAATAGCGGACCTTTTTCCACATACTTAGTGCTTCACTTATTCCAGCGGTGCAGCTACTGAACCAAAAGTGTGCTCAGGGAACATAAAAATCCAAAATATTATATATATAGAAAAAAACAACCTACACATCTCTATACACAATAAAGAAAGACTAAATATAATTCATATAATCAATCAGTTCAACACAATAAACACATGTACAAAAACGAACATATCTAAATACAGTTAAAGAACTAAACATAATCCATACAATCAATTTGTTCAACACAATAAATGCATGTACGAACAAACATATGCAACATCAGACACAACCGGAATATAGCAGAATAAATACCAAATGAACAGTTATTGGGAAAGGTCTCAAGGAGACATAATCCGACCATATAAATCCCAGTCCCCCATACTAACAACTGCCCAGCCTCAAGCTGCTTAGCATTCGCAAACTGACAAGGGAATAAACATTCTACAAGTTAGCTACACCCGTTGTGTTTGATGCAACAACTCATAACCATAGAAAACAATCAGTAACAAAGTAAATATAAATACAGATTCAAAACAAAGAAACCAACAACTCAGGGGTATTTCCCACTTAGATTACAAAGGGCAATACAAATTCTCATATGTGACATATGCAACATCAGACACAACTGGAACATAGCAGAATAAATAACACATAAATAGTGATTAGGTCAAAAAGAAGGCCTCAAAGAGACATAATATGACCATACATAGTCGAGCCCCCCATACTAGTGTCTGCCCAGCCTCAGGATGCTTAACATTTGCAAATCGACAAGGGTATGACCATTCTACAAGTTAGCTGTTCCTGTTGTGTCTGATGCCACCAACTCATAACCATAAAAAAAAACAATCAGTCACAAAACAGATATGGTGACATATTCATAGGTAAATAGAGAAAGCGTCAACTCAGGGGTACTTCCCACCTAAATTAAGGGCAATAACAAATATGGGACAAGGTAAGTATATAATAGAAAGTTAACCCACCCCCCGTCTCAATGTTGGCATGTCATCTATTACTCTGAATCTCAACTGATTTGTTGATAATGACCTATACTCAAAAAATGTCTAGGTACGGGGAATTCAGTCAGTTCTGTCCCTGATGGTACTTTTGTGTTTACTAATTCTCGCTTTGATCTCCATAGTGGTCTCACCCACATAGAAGAGACCACAAGGGCAACTCAGGACATAGACTGCGAAACTACTCGTACACGTAAACCTCCTATGTATCTCAGATCTCTTCCCCGTAAGTGGATGACAGAAAGAGGAACCCTTAATCATGTTATTACAACAAGCACATCCCAAGCATGGGAAATTACCAAGACTTACCTAGGATTTCCATGACAGAGAGAGGCTGCGACCAATGAATATCCGTGACAGACAGAAGGACAGACAGAAAGACGGATGTGACCCTTAGACAATTATATAGTAGACTAGATGGCAGCCCGATTCTAAAGAATCGAGAGTCTAGAATCCATATATACTTTATTTATTCAAATGTAAGAATAATACAATTAATAAATAATAGTAAGAAAGAACAAAAATAATAGGCAGTATATGGAGAAAACACCAAACAAAAGTTCAAAATTGGTGTGAAAATGTCACTGAACCACTTCACAACTAAATATATATAGTTTTGGTAAATGGTATTATCATTTTTTTGACGAAATTCGGCAGGAGCTTGAAGAGCAACGTCACTGGGCCCGCCTCCACGCAGTAGAAACTTGCTGTGAGGTAAAAATTCAAAAATCACACCAAAATGGCGGGCGGAGTGTGTCACAGTACGGCACGTTTCTGATTGGTCGCTTGCAGCAGGCGGTAACCAATCAGACACTGGACACTGTTGACGTCACTTATCTCCGGACATTAGCTCCGGACATTAGCTCCGGACATTAGCTCCGGACATTAGCTCCGGACAAAGCCACGGAAGTTGGCACAAATTGCAGGAAGTAGTATTCTAGGCAATTATATATTAGATATATATATATTTTTTGTTTGTTTTAGGTTTTGGTTTAGATTTTTGTACTTTGTACAAATGAGGATGTGGTTCCCCTTTTTTGGCTTTTCCACGAGCAGGAGTCTGAACAGTCAGGACCCAGGTCTTAAGGTACCTTCACACATAACGATATTGTTAACTTTTTGTGACGTAGCAACGATATCGTTAATAAAATCGTTATGTGTGACAGCGACCAACGATCAGGCCCCTGCTGGGAGATCGTTGGTCGCTGAATAAAGTCCAGAACTTTATTTCGTCGCTGGATCTCCCGTGGACATCGCTGGATCGGCGTGTGTGACACCGATCCAGCGATGTCTTCACTGGTAACCAGGGTAAACATCGGGTAACTAAGCGCAGGACCGCGCTTAGTAACCCGATGTTTACCCTGGTTACCATCCTAAAAGTAAAAAAAACAAACAGTACATACTTGCCTAACGTTGTCTGTCCCCGGCGCTGTGCTCTGCTCTCCTCCTGTACTGGCTGTGAGCGTCGGTCAGCCGGAAAGCAGAGCGGTGACGTCACCGCTCTGCTTTCCGGCCGCTGTGCTCACACAGACAGTACAGGAGGAGTGCAGAGCACAGCGCCGGGGACAGACAGCGGTAGATAAGTATGTAGTGTTTGTTTTTTTTACTTTTAGGATGGTAACCAGGGTAAACATCGGGTTACTAAGCGCGGCCCTGCGCTTAGTAACCCGATGTTTACCCTGGTTACCGGCATCGTTGGTCGCTGGAGAGCGGTCTGTGTGACAGCTCTCCAGCGACCAAACAGCGACGCTGCAGCGATCCGGATCGTTGTCGGTATCGCTGCAGCGTCGCTTAATGTGAAGGGGCCTTTACTCTTCCCTTATCTATTTTTACATCTGCTGACACACAGTATGGTGAACTACAAGAGTTAGGTACAACTTGTCGCAGTGTGATGTCTTTTACGTTTTTTATCAAAACAATGTTAGCTAAGTACCCTGTGTTATTTTCATGTACTATTTACTTATTACAGGGTATTTACTCATTTTGATTTCATCTTATGTTCTGCTTCTCGAATGACCACAGTCAGTGTGAACAAAAACCTAAGTATTGCATTTATACCAACGTGCTCTATGTTTTTTTAGGTTTCACTTAGCCTTGATGTAACACTTGATGCAGAAGATGGTCTTTTCTTCTGCCGACAATCTATATTTCCATGTTTTATTATTAATACTGTTTATGTATTAGTTATTTATGAATATATTTACATACTTTTGGCATGTATTTTCTTATTGATTATGTTCTTGATTCTATTAATTAAAGGTAGAAAAACTGATCAATAAAAGCAAGCATTCAGCACTTTCCAATCCATATTATTCCCCTATTGTAATGTTCAAATAGTTAATTTTCCATGTCGAGTGACCAGCAGCCAGTAGCAGATTTTCTTTCTTGTTGGTTAACAGAAAATGAGCCAGATAAAATTCCAGATAAAATTCTGACTAATATGAGACATACGAAGGAGGGAGTAATGTTTAATTCATGGTTCTTGTACAGCCAGCAAAATTGAAAGCAAAACACAGGGTCGGAATTGTGAACCCATCTCTAGAAAGAGCCTGTAAAGCAATAAAGACTTTTTATTAGTTATTGATATCTATCTCTGACTCTGTTTAATAACATCTTACTCTCTGTTTTCACAAGCCATCAATAATATTCCTCCTTGCTCACTAAAGTCCGCGTATATCTCCACGGAATTAGAAGGGTTTATAAGCCCAATTTTCTTCACGGGCTATGTTTTTTGGAAAAGGCTGGCTGGCTTCTAAAATGAGAGCAGCTGCCTGAGAGGTTTTGCAGAATTTGTTGCACATCTGGCCTATAATCTATGCTGAATATCACAAGAGCCGAAACTCAAAAAGCCAATAAGTCAAAGCAGAGACAAGCGATGGCAGTAATCTTGCTTTGTGATTTCTCATTACGGAACGGGACATCACGCTTTGAATCTTTCATATCCTGCACATCGCTTTGATTCATGACTTAATGTCTGATTTTCCCGTAAAAGAACAGCATATTATACTTTACATGCCGTAGAAAGATTTGATTTCGATATCCGAACGATTGGAAAAAAGAAACTCAATTAACAGATTTTTCAAAAGTCTTCCAAAAAGTTTTACTATATTTGCCATTAGCTTTACATTAGCCTTGCAGTGAAGTAAGTACAATATCACCATAAATAAAAGAGTATTGTAGGCCCCTGGTCTGCATCATATTACTCTCCACTTATAGATATGTAATTTCTTAGCTTTTTTGTTGGCTCATCAGGTCCCGAGATGGGTGGAACAATTTGGCCAGCCTTGGGAGAAAAAAAAAAGGTTTTTCATCATTTTCTTGGAAATGTTGATGATATAGGTGTCTAAAAGTAATCACCTAGTTATTATGATGTAAATTGCAACCTATCTAAAATTTTGCTAGCAATATGGGACCATGGATTGAACCTATACAGTTAGAGAAAGGACCTCCTAGCCATATTAAACAAAAGCTAAGAATTAATAAATATTTTTTCAGGATATATTAATAGTTTGTGACAATTGATGAGCTAGTGTATTCATTACTCGAGATTTCTGAGCATGGTCGGGTGTTCTCCGAGCATTTTGGGCGTGCTCGGAAATTATGCTTGAGTCTCCGCAGCTGCATGATTTGCGGCTGCTAGACAGCCTGAATACATGTGGGGATTCCCTAACAAACAGGCAATCCCTGCATGTGTTCAGGTTGTCTAACAGGAACAAGTCATGCAGCTGTGGTGACTCAAACACAATTTCCGACCACGCCCATAATACTCGGAGAACACCCGAGCATGCTCAGAAATCTCGAGTAACAAGCACACTCGCTCATCACTATTTGTGACTTAATCTTACCAGGAGTTGTAGTTCGTTATAATGTAAATCTGTAAATGGCAGCAACTTTGCTCAGTGGTTAGCAGTTTTGGTTTTCAGCACTGAGGTCAAATCCCATCAAGGACGACATCTGCAAGGAGTTTAAATGTTCTCTCCGTGTTTGCGTGGGTTTCCTCCGGGTTCTCCGGTTCCCTCTCACACTCCAAAGACATACTGATAGGAAATGTAGATTGTAAGCCCCATTGGAGACAATGATGTGCTGTGGAATTATGGTGATATATAAGTTATATAAATAAACTTTAAACATGGGAAATTACCTATAAAGTGTGTGTTTTAAATTGACTTTCCCGGCTTTGTGTTTTCTTTTCTTGAATTAATGAAGTTAAATCAATATAATTCACATACCATTGGAAATTTCTATAATGTATAATTGTGTGAACTTCCTAAAATAACCTCCAATCTCAAGTAGGCTATATTTGCCTCACATATATAACCTCTGTTTAAATTATACTCTGGGATATATACTTTAAATGAACTTGTTTTAAAGATGTGCTATATTGATATCTCTGTTGTACTTTTCAGAATAAACTGATGAGTAGTGTTGAGCATTCCGATACCGCAAGTATCGGGTATCAGCCGATACTTGCGGTATCGGAATTCCGATACCGAGATCCGATATTTTTGTGGTATCGGGTATCGGTATCGGAGGTGTAAAATAAAGAATTAAAATAAAAAATATTGTTATATTCACCTCTCCGGCGGCCCCTGGAACATCACCGCGAGTCACCGGCGTCCGGCAGGCTTCTTTGTTCAAAATGAGCGCCTTTAGGACCTGCGGAATGACGTCGCGGCTTCTGATTGGTCGCGTGCCGCCCATGTGACCGCCACGCGACCAATCAGAAGCCGCGACGTCATTCCACAGATAAATTCCTAGAATGAGCGCCTTTAGGACCTGAGGAATGACGTCGCGGCTTCTGATTGGTCGCGTGGCGGTCACATGGGCGGCACGCGACCAATCAGAAGCCGCGATGTCATTCCACAGGTCCTAAAGGCGCTCATTTTGAGCAAAGAAGCCTGCCGGACGCCGGTTCCTCGTGGTGATGTTCCAGGGGCCGCCGGAGAGGTGAATATAACAATATTTTTTATTTTAATTCTTTATTTTACACCTCACTATGGATCCCAGGGCCTGAAGGAGAGTTTCCTCTCCTTCAGACCCTGGGATCCATCAGGATACCTTCCGATACTTGGTGTCCCATTGACTTGTATTGGTATCGGATATCGGTATCGGCGATATCCGATATTTTTCGGGTATCGGCCGATACTATCCGATACCGATACTTTCAAGTATCGGACGGTATCGCTCAACACTACTGATGAGTTCAAGAGGCTGGAAGGATGAAAAGATGTGGCTCATATGAGGAGGAAGCAGAATATTTCTATTACTCACATGTCTGCCTCCATTGTCAGGCTTCACATTTTCCTTACCTCATAGTACAGTCATGGCCAAAAGTATTGACACCCCTGCATTTCTGTCAGATAATACTCATTTTCTTCCTGAAAATGATTGCAAACACAAAGTATTTGGTATTATTATCTTGATATAATTTGTCTTAAATGAAAAAACACAAAAGAGAATGAAGCAAAAAGCAAAACATTGATCATTTCACACAAAACTCCAAAAATGGGCCAGACAAAAGTATTGGCACCCTCAGCCTAATACTTGGTTGCACAACCTTTAGCCAAAATAACTGCGACCAACCGCTTCCGGTAACCATCAATGAGTTTCTTACAAAGCTCTGCTGGAATTTTAGACCATTCTTCTTTGGCAAACTGCTCCAGGTCCCTGATATTTGAAGGGTGCCTTCCCCAAACTGCCATTTTTAGATCTCTCCACAGGTGTTCTATGGGATTCAGGTCTGGACTCATTGCTGGCCACATTAGAAGTCTCCAGTGCTTTCTCTCAAACCATTTTCTAGTGCTTTTTGAAGTGTGTTTTGGGTCATTGTCCTGCTGGAAGACCCATGACCTCTGAGGGAGACCCAGCTTTCTCACACTGGTCCCTACATTATGCTGCAAAATTTGTTGGTAGTCTTCAGACTTCATAATGCCATGCACACGGTCAAGCAGTCCAGTGCCAGAGGCAGCAAAGCAACCCCAAAACATCAGGGAACCTCCACCATGTTTGACTGTAGGGACTGTGTTCTTTTCTTTGAATGCCTTTTTTTTCTCCTGTAAACTCTATGTTGATGCCTTTACCCAAAAAGCTCTACTTTTGTCTCATCTGACCAGAGAACATTCTTCCAAAACATTTTAGGCTTTTTCAGGTAAGTTTTGGCAAACTCTAGCCTGGCTTTTTTATGTCTCGGGGTAAGAAGTGGGGTCTTCCTGGGTCTCCTACCATACAGTCCCTTTTCATTCATATGCCGATGGATAGTACAGGTTGACACTGTCATACCCTCGGACTGCAGGGCAGATTGAACTTGTGTTGGATGTTAGTCGAGGTTCTTTATCCAACATCCGCACAATCTTGCGTTGAAATCTCTTGTCAATTTTTCTTTTCCGTCCACATCTAGGGAGGTTAGCCACAGTGCCATGGGCTTTAAACTTCTTGATGACACTGGGCACAGTAGACACAGGAACATTCAGGTCTTTGGAGATGGACTTGTAGCCTTGAGATTGCTCATGCTTCCTCACAATTTAGTTTTTCAAGTCCTGAGACAGTTCTTTTGTCTTCTTTCTTTTCTCCATGCTCAATGTGGTACTCACAAGGACACAGGACAGAGGTTGAGTCAGCTTTAATCCATGTCAACTGGCTGCAAGTGTGATTTAGTTATTGCCAACACACCTATTAGGTGCCACAGGTAAGTTACAGGTGCTGTTAATTACACAAATGAGAGAAGCATCACATGATTTTTCGAACAGTGCCAATACTTTTGTCCACCCCCTTTTTTATGTTTGGTGTGGAATTATATCCGGTCGCAAATTAATGGGTACAAAAGTCTTGCCCGGAGGCACAGACTCTAGCGAAACCGGAGCTACGGTTCTCAGGCTCTCAGAAGGGACAATAAGCCGAGGCTCCCCTTCCTCCTCCTCAGATGACACAACAGAGCGAGAGAGGGCATCAGCACGAATGTTCTTCTCCCCAGCGAGATAATGGAGGGTGAAGTGGAACCGGGAGAAGAACAAGGACCATCTGGCCTGGCGAGAATTTAGCCGCTGGGCTGTTTGCAAATATAACAAATTTTTGTGATCCGTGAAGACTTGAAAGGGAAAGCGAGCCCCCTCCAAGAGATGTCTCCACTCCGAGAAAGCCAACTTCATCGCTAGCAACTCCCTGTCCCCGATGAATAATTCCTCTACGCTGGTGTGAAGGTCTTGGAGTAGAAGAAGCAAGGATGCTTCCGACCTTGAGCATCCTTTTGGAAGAGGACTGCTCCTGCACCAACGGATGAGGCATCCACCTCCATTATAAACGGCTTATCCACATCGGGACGATGTAGGATGGGAGCGCTAGCAAAATGAGACTTAATAGAAGAGAAGGCCTTGGAGACCTCTTCAGACCACAATTTGGGATTTGCTCCCTTCTTGGTGAGGGCTACCAAGGGAGCTACCAAAGTTGAGAAGTGTGGAATGAACTGGCGGTAATAATTAATGAACCCCATAAAGCGCTGCACCGCTTTAAGAGAATGGGGTTCTTGCCAGTCCATCACAGCCTGTAGTTTGGCAGGATCCATAGCCAATCCCTGGGCGGAAATGATATAGCCCAGGAAAGGTAAAGACTCCTGCTCAAACATACACTTCTCCAACTTTGCATAGAGGGAATTTGACCGTAAGAGGTCGAAGACTCTGCCAACATCTCTCCGGTGGGAGTCAATATCTGGAGAGAAGATTAGAATATCATCCAGATAGACTACGACCGAGGTGGAGAGCATATCCCGGAAGATGTCATTGACAAAGTCTTGGAAGACGGCTGGGGCATTACAGAGGCCGAAGGGCATCACCAGAAACTCATAGTGCCCATCCCTGGTATTAAACGCCATTTTCCATTCCTCCCCCTCACGGATGTGAATCAGGTTATAAGCACCCGCAAATCTAATTTGGTAAATACCCTTGCTCCCCGTAGCCTATCAAAGAGCTCATAAATCAGGGGCAATGGGTACTTATTCTTAACGGTGATGGCGTTAAGACCCCTGTAATCTATGCAAGGACGTAATTCTCCGTTCTTCTTCTGCACGAAGAAGAACCCTGCCCCTGCAGGTGACACTGACTTCCTAATGAACCCTCTTGCCAAATTTTCCTGGATGTATTGGGACATAGCCTCTGTCTCCGGGAGGGAGAGGGGATAGACCCATCCCCGAGGAGGTTCTTCTCCAGGCAAGAGATCAATAGGACAGTCATAGGGGCGGTGAGGTGGAAGGGTCTCCGCAGCCTTTTTGGAGAAGACGTCTGCATAGGACCAATAGCATTTGGGAAGGGAAGAAAGATCTGCAGGTATCTCGGTGGTAGAAACCTGAACGCACTCTCTCAAACATCTGCCCTTACATGAATCACTCCAACCCAATATCCTCCCAGAGAACCACTCAATATGTGGGGAGTGGAAACGGAGCCAGGGTATTCCCAGCAGAATCTCATCCATTCCCTCGGGAAGGACAAGAAGGGAAATTATCTCCTGGTGGGATGGGGACATAGCTAACGTGAAAGGGACAGTCTGGTGTGTTATCTGAGATGGAAGTGTTGACCCATTCACTACACTAACAGTCACCGGTTTGACGAGCATCACCAGAGGTATTGCATGGCGCAGAGCAAAAGCTGAGGAGATGAAATTCCCCTCAGCTCCAGAATCCACACAAAGCTCGACTGTTAGAGAGTAAGAGCCTAATATGATTGTCCCTTTGAAGGACAGCTTGGAGGAAAAAGCCGCTGTGTCTAGTGAACCTCCTCCAAGGGTTACTAGACGCGATCGTTTACTCGACCGCCGTGGACATTTATTGGCATAATGTCCTTCTTGTTGGCAATTTCTGCAAACCACGGGTACTCGAGCGGTCCGAGACTTAGGTCCCGCTCGAGAAACCTCCATGGCCTCATGGGAGTCGGACGCCTGAACGGAAGATTCCAGAGGTCTGGCGAAGGTGGGAGCCAGCCGAAACCTCTGCCTACACTGGGCCCGCTCCAACTTCCGCTCGTTAAAATGGAGTTCGATGCGGGTAGATATAGAAATAAGCTCCTCCGGTGTGGCGGGAATCTCCCTGGTGGCCAAGGCGTCCTTCACATGGTCTGCCAGTCCTCTCCGGAACACCGGAATAAGGACTTTATCTGGCCATTCCAGCTCAGAGACCAGAGTCCTGAATTGGACGGCGAACTGGCTGACCATGGACGAACCCTGTGTTGTTGCCAACAATTGGAGCGCGGTATCGTGGGTGACACGAGGTCCCAAAAAGACCTGTTTAAGAGCGTCCAGGAAGAGAGGAGCACTCTTCGCCACACGATCATTGCGCTCCCATAGCGGCGTTGCCCACTCCAACGCCCTGCCCGACAAAAGGGATAAAATAAATCCCACTTTCGCCCGTTCCGTAGGAAAATGTGCAGCCAGAAGCACAAGATGTATGGAGCACTGACTCACGAATCCCCGACATAGCTTACTGTCACCAGCAAACTTGTCTGGAAGCGGGAGATGGGATAAAGTCAGAGCAGGGGTGGCAGAGGACAAACTGGCTGCAGCTACACTTGCAGCCTGAACAGCGACTGCGGTAACATCCACAGCTGAGGTTGTGCGCTCGAGAGCCGTCAACCTACCCTCCAGCTGCTGGATTTACCGCTGTAAACGCTGATCGTCCGCCATTTACCAGCCAGACCCTGGCGCTAGTATACTGTTAGGGCTGGCGGAACGCACCGAGTAAATATAGAGATGTTATTTGGTGCGTTCGCAGCCCGGGGTCCACCGTGCAGGAATAGAACCTGCTGCTGGCAAACAGCGGCACGATATGGCGGTAGAAGCGAACTCTGTTGCTTCACAGAGTCGCTATAAGGAAAGGACTGTGTCCTGTTAAACTCCACAGGAATACACAGTAACTGCTGAGCAGATAGCAGCTTGTGGTCACGCAGTCCAGGAGGCAAACATACAATCTCCTCACCGGTGGAGCCGGTATTCTAGTGGCTTATTTCAGCCGGGGCCCTGTAACCAAACACACAATCTCCTCACCGGAGGTGCCGGTATTCTAGTGGCTTATTTCAGCCGGGTCCCTGAATACACACAAGCGTGACCACAGTGGCGCAAAACTCATGTCATGCATTGATACTAGCGCATGGCCGTGCGGCCATGCGAGCCTTATATAGCTGCAGCAAGAAAAAGACCTTCCTAGAAGGACCAATGAGAGACTGCCATAACTGAGCATGTGACCCTAGATCTCCACTGAGAGATCTTACCCTGGGCATGCTCAGTGTGTGAAAAGCAGGAGTTAGTCCTAGCAGCAATAGGACCTTCCTACCATGTGACCCTCGATCTCCACTGAGAGATCTTACTCAGGGCATGCTCAGAATGAGAAAAGCAGGACTTAGTCGCAGAAGCGTCTGCTCGCCGCTGCCCAGCACTGACTTCAATGGCAGAAGCAGGAAAGGCAGCAGTAACTCTTTGTACAGAGTGGGACTGAGCAAGACGCTTGGACTGACGTCTCCGCTGAGCAGGCACAACTTCGGCAGGAGAGGAATGGGAGACCGCAGCGGAGATGGCTCGAGATTCCCCCTGTGCAGAGGCGGGAACTCGACCCCTAACAGATACTTTTGTGGTATCGGGTATCGGTATCGGATCCATAGGGATGTGTAAAATAAAGAATTAAAATAAAAAATATTGATATATTCACCTCTCCGGCGGCCCCTGGACATCACGCTGGTAACCGGCAGGCTTCTTTGTTTAAAATGAGCGCCTTTAGGACCTGCGAATGACGTCGCGGGTTTTGATTGGTCGCGTGCCGCTCATGTGACCGCCACGCGACCAATCAGAAGCCGCGACGTCATTCTCATTCACTAAACTCCTAATTCTTGGAATTAAGGACCTGCGAATGACGTCGCGGCTTCTGATTGGTCGCGTGGCGGTCACATGAGCGGCACGCGACCAATCAGAACCCGCGACGTCATTCGCAGGTCCTAAAGGCGCTCATTTTAAACAAAGAAGCCTGCCGGTTACCAGCGTGATGTCCAGGGGCCGCCGGAGAGGTGAATATATCAATATTTTTTATTTTAATTCTTTATTTTACACCTTAATATGGATCCCAGGGCCTGAAGGAGAGTTTCCTCTCCTTCAGACCCTGGGAACCATCAGAATACCTTCCGATACTTGGTGTCCCATTGACTTGTATTGGTATCGGATATTGGTATCGGCGATATCCGATATTTTTCGGGTATCGGCCGATACTATCCGATACCGATACTTTCAAGTATCGGACGGTATCGCTCAACACTAGTTGTGATATGTTGGGCTTATATACGGATTTACAGATAGCCACATATTATATTTTATAAATAGCTTTTTAGCCAATATGATGATGTGCTATATACACTGTATTAACCTTGTTGTCATCTCCTTTTGCTGTAGTATGTCATCTTCCTTCACCTTCCTATGTACATTCTAATGAGTATTATTTAACCTTTCTATGCTATTTTCTATTATGATGTAATAAAATGTAATATTTATCCATCCCATGACTCTATACCTTTTTGGGACTAGGCTTTCTAATGTACCTGTCAGCCTTGTGGAAACACGGGGGTCAGTGGGTGGTCTCATCTGCTGGCCTGGCTGTCTTTAGAAATTCTGACAGGGCCAGGGCTCATCCTACTGAATGCCCCAACTCCTTCCCCATAGGCAGAACCCTACTCAGAGAACACAAATACACAGGGTACCACACTCCGTTAAGACATTATTTGATCACCAACACCAACAGCCTATAGTACATTGTGAGCAAGAACTAGAACCTCAGTGTCTTCAGGGCATCCAGGTAAAATTACCCTGCTTTTGGTGGGCACCCACTTAAAGGAGGTAGTGGTAAGCTTAGGAAATTTACTAATCACAACGAGGTATGCGACCAGATGACTAGATTGTCCCCAACCTGGGATATTTCAAATAATTTATGGGCTCAGTGTTGGGCAATGGAGCAGTTCTGTATACCACCAGCTTTAACCATGCTTCCTAGGCTGAAGTTCCGTCTAAATCACACTGATGACAGGAGAAGACCCCTTTTTATATCCCTCAACTATTTCAGGGCATTGTGCCCACAATATAGGGGAGATAATCATGGCTGTTCCCTCATTGTTCTCAACTTCAATTAGACTGCATAATAAGTGAGGAAAGAATGGTTGTAGATGACGAGGAAAAAGCTAACATATTAAACACCTTCTTCTCCACGGTATTCACGGTGGAAAATGAAATGCTAGGTGAAATCCCAAGAAACAATTAAAACCCTATATTAAGGGTCACCAATCTAACCCAAGAAGAGGTGCGAAACCGGCTAAATAAGATTAAAATAGATAAATCTCCGGGTCCGGATGGCATACACCCACGAGTACTAAGAGAACTAAGTAATGTAATAGATAAACCATTATTTCTTATTTTTAGGGACTCTATAGAGACAGGGTCTGTTCCGCAGGATTGGCGCATAGCAAATAACATAGTAACATAGTAACATAGTAACATAGTTAGTAAGGCCGAAAAAAGACATTTGTCCATCCAGTTCAGCCTATATTCCATCATAATAAATCCCCAGATCTACGTCCTTCTACAGAACCTAATAATTGTATGATACAATATTGTTCTGCTCCAGGAAGACATCCAGGCCTCTCTTGAACCCCTCGACTGAGTTCGCCATCACCACCTCCTCAGGCAAGCAATTCCAGATTCTCACTGCCCTAACAGTAAAGAATCCTCTTCTATGTTGGTGGAAAAACCTTCTCTCCTCCAGACGCAAAGAATGCCCCCTTGTGCCCGTCACCTTCCTTGGTATAAACAGATCCTCAGCGAGATATTTGTATTGTCCCCTTATATACTTATACATGGTTATTAGATCGCCCCTCAGTCGTCTTTTTTCTAGACTAAATAATCCTAATTTCGCTAATCTATCTGGGTATTGTAGTTCTCCCATCCCCTTTATTAATTTTGTTGCCCTCCTTTGTACTCTCTCTAGTTCCATTATATCCTTCCTGAGCACCGGTGCCCAAAACTGGACACAGTACTCCATGTGCGGTCTAACTAGGGATTTGTACAGAGGCAGTATAATGCTCTCATCATGTGTATCCAGACCTCTTTTAATGCACCCCATGATCCTGTTTGCCTTGGCAGCTGCTGCCTGGCACTGGCTGCTCCAGGTAAGTTTATCATTAACTAGGATCCCCAAGTCCTTCTCCCTGTCAGATTTACCCAGTGGTTTCCCGTTCAGTGTGTAATGGTGATATTGATTCCCTCTTCCCATGTGTATAACCTTACATTTATCATTGTTAAACCTCATCTGCCACCTTTCAGCCCAAGTTTCCAACTTATCCAACTTATTATGTGGTGCCAATATTCAAAAAGGGCTCTAAAAGTGAACCTGGAAATTATAGGCCAGTAAGTCTAACCTCTATTGTTGGTAAAATATTTGAAGAGTTTCTGAGGGATGTTATTCTGGATTATCTCAATGAAAATAACTGTTTAACTCCATATCAGCATGGGTTTATGAGAAATCGCTCCTGTCAAACCAATCTAATCAGTTTTTATGAAGAGGTAAGCTATAGACTGGACCACGGTGAGTCATTGGACGTGGTATATCTCGATTTTTCCAAAGCGTTTGATACCGTGCCGCACAAGAGGTTGGTACACAAAATGAGAATGCTTGGTCTGGGGGAAAATGTGTGTAAATGGGTTAGTAACTGGCTTAGTGATAGAAAGCAGAGGGTGGTTATAAATGGTATAGTCTCTAACTGGGTCGCTGTGACCAGTGGGGTACCGCAGGGGTCAGTATTGGGACCTGTTCTCTTCAACATATTCATTAATGATCTGGTAGAAGGTTTACACAGTAAAATATCGATATTTGCAGATGATACAAAACTATGTAAAGCAGTTAATACAAGAGAAGATAGTATTCTGCTACAGATGGATCTGGATAAGTTGGAAACTTGGGCTGAAAGGTGGCAGATGAGGTTTAACAATGATAAATGTAAGGTTATACACATGGGAAGAGGGAATCAATATCACCATTACACACTGAACGGGAAACCACTGGGTAAATCTGACAGGGAGAAGGACTTGGGGATCCTAGTTAATGATAAACTTACCTGGAGCAGCCAGTGCCAGGCAGCAGCTGCCAAGGCAAACAGGATCATGGGGTGCATTAAAAGAGGTCTGGATACACATGATGAGAGCATTATACTGCCTCTGTACAAATCCCTAGTTAGACCGCACATGGAGTACTGTGTCCAGTTTTGGGCACCGGTGCTCAGGAAGGATATAATGGAACTAGAGAGAGTACAAAGGAGGGCAACAAAATTAATAAAGGGGATGGGAGAACTACAATACCCAGATAGATTAGCGAAATTAGGATTAGTCTAGAAAAAAGACGACTGAGGGGCGATCTAATAACCATGTATAAGTATATAAGGGGACAATACAAATATCTCGCTGAGGATCTGTTTATACCAAGGAAGGTGACGGGCACAAGGGGGCATTCTTTGCGTCTGGAGGAGAGAAGGTTTTTCCACCAACATAGAAGAGGATTCTTTACTGTTAGGGCAGTGAGAATCTGGAATTGCTTGCCTGAGGAGGTGGTGATGGCGAACTCAGTCGAGGGGTTCAAGAGAGGCCTGGATGTCTTCCTGGAGCAGAACAATATTGTATCATACAATTATTAGGTTCTGTAGAAGGACGTAGATCTGGGTATTTATTATGATGGAATATAGGCTGAACTGGATGGACAAATGTCTTTTTTCGGCCTTACTAACTATGTTACTATGTAATTGTTCTCCAAATAATGCAGACTAGAACACCACAGGGGCTGATGTAATCTATAAGCAGCTGGCATTCCACAAATTAGCATACAAAAAAGGGGCACCGGACAATCTCATATGAAATAATAGCTCATGTTCCTTGACTTACTGAACAAAGATATAGTATGACTGGCATAATTAAGAATACTTCTTCCCAGCACAATTGGCTAGATTGTCCTCATAGACGCTGAGTTGTTGCAAGCCTATTCACCTCTATTGTTTCAAGGTGACTGCATACTCATCTCTGTACCAGTGTATCTGTGTGCATACACAACCCCTGAAGGCAAAAACTGGAGAGCCGAATTCAAATACTGAAGCTTAAAACACTTTGTGCTGCTGTCATCTGGTGGTGTGGAAAAGTTAGAACTAATCAAAGCTTTATTCATTTTTATCAGAGTGATACTAACAACACGTTCTGTTGACAGGAAAAAGCACCTGTTTATTTTGATCCCATTAACGGCATGAACAACCTGCTCAGACAAGGCACTAGCCGCAGGGCAGCACAACACCTCCAAGGCATAGAGGGAGAGCTCATGTCAGGTGGAAACAGCTTTGAGACAAACAGATCTCCTGTGGCAAGATGCCTGTCTGCAATCTTGATCCTGCTGTAACAAAGTGCCTATGTGCGTATCCATCTCCATTGTTCCACATTATTCCATGTGCTGTCCAGCAGTTCTAGATCCATTGTTCTCCGTGTTATTTCACTTGCCATCCAGCATATCCACCTCCACTGTTCAGTGCTGTTTCATGTGTTGTCCATAAAATCCCAGCACTCTGGGGACTGTCCTGCACATTCAGTTCTGCTCTCCCAAATGTTATCCAGCCTATCCAAATTTTCTGTACCTGGCTGCATGCATCAACACTTACAGTATGTGCTGCCCATGCAAAACTACAACTTAGCGAACCAAAGTCTTCAGGTGAGCCATAACATTAATTTTTATGAGAAATACTATAAACATTTAATGATTTGCTAGCAGTTTTCATTTATACAAAATCACTTACAACAAAATTGACCATAGTGTACAGAATAACATAGTCTATGACACATCTATAATTATACATTTATGCTACACCTGCATAAATCACTCACATAGAGGTCAAAAAAACATTCCTAAGGCATCCTTCTAGACATGTTTAACATGGACACCACACAGCTGGTCAACATAAAAGCTAAACGCATACATCACAAATGTGTTGTGAACTTAGCCTTGCTGCCAATGATTTGATAAGTTACTGTCACACAGCTAGAATGAAGAAGAATACAGTGCAGCTACCCGGCTCTATACTTATAGTCTATTAACATATTTAATAGATTGAAGGATATAGATGAAGAATTACTGAGGACTGAATTAATCCCAGAGACCATAATTATGCTCTGACATTTGTTAAATAGCAAATCAAATACAACCTGTAACTGGGCTGCATTATCATTTCCAGCCAATGAAAGACACTGCAATATAAAAGTGGAAAAATAAAGAAAAAATATGGATACCATTATCAAATAAACAATTATGTTTTTTGCGGGAAAATGTTGCAAACTAAAGCATGATAACATAGTAAATAAATAACTATTAAAACTAAAAAACATTACTAACATCCAAACATGACAGTGCAATCTCCAATGCATGCTTTTATGACTTAGTTTTACTTTGCTCAAAAGCCTGGTGAAAATTACACTGTTGTCAATACTGTTGCAGTATCTCTGTCAAGTTGTCTGCTGCCATAACGTTGTAACAAAAATTAAAAAAAATAATAAAAAACATTCCAAAAAAAAATCTTCAATATAGAGTTTAGGTAGAGAACAGCAAAAACTAAAATGCTCAGATGCTTGAAGTGATCAATTCCAAATGCTCGGATGCTCATTTCGACTAGCGAGTATAATGAAAGTCAATAGAAAATCCGAGCGTTGTTCCCGCAAACCCTACATGGAGGTTTGGTGGCAGTGAAAATATTGAAATTGATGGAAAAAGCGATGAATGGAAGCAGAACAGCACGGGGAAGAACCTTGGAAGCATCTCTGATTCCCATATCACTGCTGAGAACAATTGTGTCACACTTCTTCAACATTTTAAAGACTGACAATAAAACATACAAAATCTAAGAGAAGATAGAGTTTACAGAGAAACGAATGTCAAGAAGCATTCTTACCAGAACAATGACTTGACTTTTGTATATATATCACTTCCATCTTTCTGTCTGTCCTTCTGTCTGTCACGGATATTCATTGGTCGCGACCGCTGTCTATCATGGAATCCAAGTCGCTGATTGGTCACGGCAAAACAGGCACGACAAATCAGCGACGGGCACAGTCCGGCGGCAACATGGCCGCTCTTTCCTCCCCGCAGTCAGTGCCCCATCCATACTTCCCTCCGGTAACCGCTCACACAGGGTTAATGGCAGCGTTAACCAACCGCGCTATGCCGCGGTGTAACACACTCGGTTAATGCTGCTATTAACCCTGTGTAACCAACGTTTTACTATTGATGTTGCCTATGCGGTATCAATAGTAAAAACATCTACTGTTAAAAATAATTTAAAAAAAAAAAATCATTATATACTCACCGTCCGTCGGTTCTTCGGATCCACATTAGGCCTTTCCCGCTCGCGATGCTCCGGTAATTGGTCCATGCTGCAATCTCGCGAGACCGCTGCATCATCATCTCTCGAGACCGCAATGCACTCTTCAGACCGAAGCATGCGAGGACTCAGTGTCGGTAACCACTTCGCTTGGGTCCGGGGCCTCAGGAAGGTGAATATATAACTATTTTTATTTTAATTCTTTTTTTTTAACAGGGATATGATGCCCACATTGCTATATACTACGTGGGCTGGGCAATATACTGCATGGGCTGTGCAATATACTACATGGGCTGTGCTTTATACTATGTGAGCTGTGCAATATACTACGTGACTGGGCAATATACTACGTGGCTGGGCAATATACTACGCTACTGGGAAATATACTATGTGGCTGGGCAATATACTACGTGACTGGGCAATATACTACGTTACTGGGTAATATACTACGTGGCTGGGCAATATACTATGTGGCTGGGCAATATACTACGTTACTGGGCAATATACTACGTGGCTGGGGAATATACTACGTGACTGGGCAATATGCTACGTGGTGGGCAATATACGACATGGGCTGTGCTTTATACTATGTGGGCTGTGCAATATACTACATGACTGGGCAATATACTACATGGCTGGGCAATATACTACGTGGCTTGGCAATATACTACGTTACTGGGCAATATACTACGTGGCTGGGCAATACACTACGTGACTGGGCAATATGCTACGTGGCTGGGCAATATACTACATGGGCTGTGCTTTATACTACGTGGGCTGTGCAATATACTACATGACTGGGCAATATACTACATGGCTGGGCAATATACTACGTGGTTTGGCAATATACTACGTTACTGGGCAATATACTAAGTGACTGGGCAATATACTACTTGACTGGGCAATATACTATGTGGCTGGGCAATATTCTATGTGACTGGGCAATAAACTATGTGGCTGGGAAATATACTACATTGGCTGTGCTTTATACTATGTGGGCTGTGCAATATACTACGTGACTGGGCAATATACTACGTGGCTGGGCAATATACCACGTTACTGGCAATATACTACGTAGCTGGCCAATACAGTATGTAACTGGGCAATATACTACATGGCTGGGCAATATACTACATACTACGTGACTGGGCAATATACTACGTGGCTGGGCAATATACTATGTGACTGGGCAATATACTACCTCACTGGGCAATATACTACGTAGCTGGCCAATATACTACGTAGCTGGCCAATACACTACGTCACTGGGCAATATACTACGTCACTGGGCAATATACTACATAGCTGTGCAATATACTACGTAGCTGGGCAATATAGTACGTCACTGGGCAATATACTACGTGACTGGGCAATATACTACATGTATGGGCAATATACTATGTGGCTGGACAATATACTACTTGGCTGTGCTATATACTACGTGTACATGCATATTCTAGAATACCCGATGCGTTAGAATCGGGCCACCATCAAGTATATATATATATATATATATATATATAATTTGAAAATAATTTTAAACAAAAAATAATACTTTAAGTAAACCATCATTTTAATTTTTATTACAAAATTTGAAATTTCAGTATAAATTATGAAGGGAGCTAGAACTGCCAAAATTGTGATGTAAGAGGGAATCAGATACAACCTGTATTAGATATAAAAGTGGGCCTCATACACATTCTGTTCAAATTGTCATATAGTGGTACTACTAGACTCATAAAAGCTGTGCACTGAGTGAAAAGCCTGCCAAAAATTATAAGCATACAGCCTTGAAGGCACCATTTGCAGTGCCTCATTCAAATATTGTGAACAAGGTATAGTTGTGGTATTCCTACAGTCATACAAGTTCTGCATAGCGCAAGGCATGCCTAAAACTACAAGCAGGGTCATCCATAAACCCTTAAAGGCACAGATTGTGGTATCTCATTCAAAATATTAAGAAAGTGTAGTTGTGGTACACTCATGAAGGCCCTACGGAAAATGCAAAGCCTGTCAAAAAATACAAGCAGGTCATCCTTATAAGAATGTAAATGCAGTCATCTATAGATCTATGAAAGCAACAACTGGAGGGCCTCATTTAAATATTTTGAAAGTATAGTTGATGTACTCCTACACCCATAAAGGCTTTGCACAAAGTGCAAAGCCAGGAAAAAGTTATAAGCATGGTAATTTTGTTATCCATAGACAGAAGGTCTCATTCACATACTGAAGACTAAAAACAGTTTATGTGCTGTTGTCATTTGGTCGTGTGGAAAAGTTGGAACTTTTTCAAGCTTTGTGCATTTATATCAGAAAGAGCCTGCTAGCACTTTGTTTTGAAAAGCTACAGCGCACATTTGTTTTTGTCCCCCTTGCCAGTATGTGCAGTTTGGAGTTCCAGCATGTGGTCACATTGCATACCAGTTGGTGAGCTGACACATGCATGTGCTGTTGCAGCACTGACAGAGCAGTGGCAGCTGTAGCCAATTTTCAGAAATGGGAGCTAACGTCGCGTACCTTGAAGAGAAGTTCTGGCAAATATGGGTAGATTTTCATAAACTGCTGAACTACCAAGTCGAGCACATGGGTAAAGCCTAGCACATGTGTGAGCTTGCCAAGCTTCACAGCCACCACCAGTTTACGGCCATGATCACACACGACCCTGCTTGGTTGTAGGTTCAGTGGCAAGAGACACAGACCTGTCTAGTCTGTAATTTCTTTCAATAACTAAGCAGTGGTGTGTGGTTTGTTTCTTAGACAAATTAGCTTCAGCAGAGCATTTTAGAAATAGAGTCATCATTCCTCGGCATGGGTAGCATATGTGGCTGGGTAAGACTTGGCACTGGCTACCAAAATGCTCACCCAGTATGCTGTCAGTGAAATGTAGTGTCCCTGGCCATAAGCACATGTCCAAATGTTGTTTGTAAAGTGGACAATACCAGTAACAATGTTGGTAAGGACACGGGTAATGTTCCTAAACACGTGCTAGTATATGGCCAGGATGCAACACCAGGAGAAATAGTGACGGCTGAGTAATGAACGACCACATTTCTACACATGCAGCAGGCCACTTTTGTTTTTTATTTCAAGCCAACTAAATTGCACACAAACCAAGTTTCACAGTATAGTTGACAATAGTCAATTTTTGATCAGACAAATTTGTACACCTGCACCAGGCCAGTTTTGCTTTTTTTTTCAAATCAATGAAATTGCACACAAACTAAGTTCCACAGTATATATGACAATAGTCAATTTTTTAAACAAAAATATTTTGTGAACTGTACCAGAACTAAACAGCAAGTAAAATAGGACTAAAATCCTCCAAAAATTAAAAAAAGCAGAAAGAAGGCTGTGATGTTTTACCTAGGCCTCTAGGTAAATGCACTCCCAGGGTGCAGCAGGCCCACATAGGTAAGATGGCGGTAACACAGGTGCAAAGATACTGATGAAACAACCACTCACTACATACCAATTTATGGAGGGGGTGGCTGCTTAGTATTCTACTGCACAATGAAGATGTTGCCTTTCACACAATGGTAATGCACTGCATCCAGGTTAACAGTCTATTGGTGACGCCCATACTATTAGATCAGGCCGGTTGCCCAGCACTATCCAAATGCATCCCATGTGAACATGCACCACAGTTTACAAGACCAAATGGGGCTAGCTTCACCCTGAAATTAAAGTTTAGAAAAATACATATAAAATTATGTGAGGTATGTGAACTGTACCAGGCCAAGTGATTTTAAAAAAAATTGAACCCAATGTAATTTTACACAAAACTGTTGGATGAACATTTGAATCCATAAACATTTTTGCAAGGTTTTTTTTAAGTTTTATATGCCACTGTAAGTTCATGAGATCCCTGTTAAACTGTATGGATGAATAATTGAATTCATAAAAAATTTTGGAAGTGGTTTTTGGAGTTTTATATACCACTGTAATATAACAGAAAAACACATCAAAATGTATGGATTAACCCCTTCATGACCCAGCCTATTTTGACCTTAATGGCCTGGCCGTTTTTTGCAATTCTGACCACTGTCCCTTTATGAGGTAATAACTCAGGAACCCTTCAACGGATCTTAGCGATTCTGAGAATGTTTTTTTAAGACATATTGGGCTTCATGTTAGTAGTAAATTTACGACAATAATCTTTGCGCTTATGTGTAAAAAGATCTGAAATTTGGCGAAAATTTCGCAATTTTCAAATTTTGAATTTTTATTTTGTTAAACCAGAGAGTTATTTGACACAAAATAGTTAATAAATAACATTTCCCACATGTCTACTTTACATCAGCACAATTTTGGAAACAAAATTTTTTGTGGCTAGGAAGTTATAAGGGTTAAAATTTGACCAGCGATTTCTCATTTTTACATCAAAATTTACACCACCATTTTTTTAGGGACCACCTCACATTTGAAGTTAGTTTGAGGGGTCTATATGGCTGAAAATACCCAAAAGTGACACCATTCTAAAAACTGCACCCCTCAAGGTGCTCAAAACCACATTCAAAAAGTTTATTAACCCTTCAGGTGCCTCACAGCAGCACAAGCAACATGGAAGGAAAAAATGAACATTTAACTTTTTAGTCACAAAAATGATCTTTTAGCAACAATTTTTTTATTTTCCCAAGGGTAAAAGGAGAAACTGGATGCTGGAAGTTATTGTACAATTTGTCGAGAGTACGCTGAAACCCAATATGTGGGTGGGAACCACTGTTTGGGTGCATGACAGGGCTCGGAAGGGTAGGAGTGCCATTTGACTTTTTGAATGAAAAATTGGCTCCAATCTTTAGCGGACAACATGTCGCGTTTGAAGAGCCCCTGTGTGCCTAAATATTGGAGGTCCCCCACAATTTACCCCATTTTGGAAATTAGACCCCCCAAAGGAACTTATCTAGATGTATAGTGAGCACTTTGATCCCCCAGGTGCTTCACAAATTGATCTGTAAAAATTAAAAAGTACTTTTTTTCACAAAAAATTTCTTTTAGCCTCAATTTTTTCATTTTCACATGGGCAACAGGATAAAATGGATCCTAAATTTTGTTGGGAAATTGCTCCTGAATACACCGATACCTCACATGTGGGGGTAAACTACTGTTTGGGCAGATGGCAGGGCTCGGAAGGGAAGGAGCGCCATTTGACTTTTCAATGAAAAATTAGCTCCAATCGTTAGCGGATGCCATGTAACGTTTGGAGAGCCCCTGTGTGCCTAAACATAGGAGCTCCCCCACAAATGACCCCATTTTGGAACCTAGACCCCCAAGGAACTTATCTAGATGCATAGTAAGCACTTTGAACCCTCAGGTGCTTCACAAATTAATCTGTAAAAATGAAAAAGTACTTTTTTTCACAAAAAATTTCTTTTAGCCTGAAATTTTTCATTTTTACATGGGCAACAGGATAAAATGGATCCTAAAAGGTGTTAGGCAACTTCTTCTGAGTACACCGATACCTCATATGTGGTCAGAAACCACTGTCTGGGCGCACGGCAGGGCTCGGAAGGAAAGGAGCGCCATTTGACTTTTTGAATGAAAAATCAGCTCCAATCATTAGGGGACACCATGTCGTGTTTGGAGAGCCCCTGTGTGCCTAAACATTAGAGCTCCCCCACAAGTGACCCCATTTTGGAAACTACACCTCCAAAGGAACTAATCTAGATGTGCGAGGAGCACTTTGAACCCCCAAGTGCTTCACAGAAGTTTATAATGCAGAGCCGTGAAAATAAAAAATCATTTTTCTTTCCTCAAAAATTATTTTTTAGTCCCCAATTTTTCACTTTCACAAGGGTAGCAGGAGAAATTGGACCCCAAAAGTTGTTATGCAGTTTGTCATGAGTACGCTGATACCCCATATGTGGGGGTAAACTACTGTTTGGGCACACATCAGGGCTCGGAAGGGAAGTAGTGACGTTTTGGAATGCAGACTTTGATGGAATGGTCTGCGGGAGTAATGTTATGTTTTCAGAGCCCCTGATGTGCCTAAACAGTAGAAACCCCCCACAAGTGACCCCATTTTGGAAACTAAACCCCCCAAGGAACTTATCTAGATGTGTGGTGAGCACTTTGAACCCCCAAGTGCTTCACAGAAGTTTATAATGCAGAGCCATGAAAATAAAAAATCATTTTTCTTTCCTCAAAAATTATTTTTTTGCAAGCAATTTTTTATTTTCTCAAGGGTAACAGGAGAAATTGGACCCCAAAAGTTGTCAAGCTTGTCCTGAGTACACTGATACCTCATATGTGGGGGGAACCTCTGTTTGGGCACACGTCAGGGCTCGGAAGGGAAGTAGTGATGTTTTGAAATGAAGACTTTGATGGAATGGTCTGCAGGCGTCATGTTGCGTTTGCAGAGCCCCTGATGTGCCTAAACAGTAGAATCCCCCCACAAGTGACCCCATTTTGGAACCTAGACCCCCCAAGGAACTTATCTAGATGTGTGGTGAGCACTTTGAACCCCCAAGTCCTTCACAGAAATTTATAACGGAGAGCCATGAAAATAAAAAATCATTTTTTTTCCACAAAAATAATTTTTTAGCCCCCATTTTTTCATTTTCCCAAGGGTAACAGGAGAAATTAGACCCCCCAAATTTGTTGTGCAATTTTTCCTGAGTACGCTAATAACCTATATGTTTGGGTAAACCACTGTTTGGGTGCACGTTGGGGCTCGGAAGGGAGGGAGCACACTATTTGACTTTTTGAACTCAAGGTTGGCAGGAATCAATGGTGGCGCCATGTCGTGTTTAGAGACCCCTGATGTGCCTAAACAGTGGAAACCCCTCAATTCTAACTCTACAACAACACTAACCCAAACACACCCCTAACCCTAATCCAAACTCTAGCCATAACCCTAATCACAACCCTAACCCAACACATCCCTAACCCTAATCCCAACCCTAACCATAACACTAACCACAAGCCTAACCCTAACCCCAACACACCCCTAACCCTAATCTTAACCCTATTTCCAACCTAACCCTAATTCCAACCCTAACTCTAATTCAAACCCGAACCCTAAGTCTATGTGCCCACGTTGCGGATTCGTGTGAGGATTTTTCCGCACAGTTATTGAAAAATCCGCAGGTAAGATACACTGCATTTTTCCTGCCGATTTACCACGGATTTCCAGTGTTTTTTCTGCGGATTTCACCTGCGGATTCCTATTGAGGAACAGGTGTAAAACGCTGTGGAAACCGCACAAAGAATTGAGATGCTGTGGAAAATACAACGCAGCATTTCCACGCGGTATTTTCTGCACCATGGGCACAGCGGATTTGGTTTTCCATAGGTTTACATGGTACTGTAAATGTGATGGAAAACTGATACGAATCTGCAGCGGCCAATCCGCTGCAGATTCGCAGCCAAATCCGCACCGTGTTCACATGGCCTAATTCTAACCTTAATTCTAACCCTAACCCTAATTGCAACCCTTACCCTAATTCTAACGCTAACCCTAATTCTAACCCTAATTCTAACCCTAACCCTACTTCTAACCCTATCCCTAGCCCTAACCCTAGCTCTATCCCTAACCCTAACCCTAGTTCTAGCCCTAACCCTAGCCTTAACCCTAACCCAAGCCCTAACCCTAATTCTAGTTCTAACCCTAACCCTAGCGCTAACCCTAGCCCTAACCCAAGCCCTAACCCTAGCCCTAACCATAACCCTGGCCCTAACCCTAACCCTAGTTCTTACCCTAACCCTAGCCCTAATCCTAACTCCAGTTCTAACCCTAGCCCTAACCCTAGCCCTAACCCTAACCCTAGTTCTAACCTTAACCCTAGTGGGAAAAAAAAGTAAATATATTTTCTTTATTTTATTATTGTCCCTACCTTTGGGGGTGATAAAGGGGGGGGTTTATTTATTGTTTTTTTTATTTTGATCTCTGTGATAGAACCTATCACAGCGATCAAAATGTACCTGTAATGAATCTGCCAGCCGGCAGATTCGGTGGGCGCACTGCGCATGCGCCCGCCATTTTGGAAGATGGCGGTGCCCATGGAGAAGACAGACGGACACCGGGAGGGACACCGGAGCTCGGTAAGTATGAGGGGGTGGGATCGGACAGCGGGGGAGATTGGAGTGCTGGGTGAGCTGACAGGAGGACGGAGGACAGCAGATGACAGGATGGAGGACAGATCGCGGCCTCCAGCCATGGATTGCAGCATCGGCCATGGCTGTATTGTAATTTTTCACCAATTTTCATTGGTGATATATTACTATTGCTCTGATTGAAAGTGAAAGTGAAATGTCACTTTCAACAGCCAATCAGAGCGATGGTAGCCACGGGGGGTGAAGCCACCCCCCCTGGGCTCAAGTACCACTCCCCCCTGCAGGTTGGGTGAAATTACAGTTAATCCTTTCACCCGACCTGCAGGACTGCCATCCGACCATGATGCGTATGCTGCGACACAGGTCGGATTGGCACAGGTTTTCATGACGCATACTGTTATGTAGGCAATCCAGTGACACAGTGTGCCAGCAATCAGAGCACATACAGTGATTTGATAATAACCCAAAAACAATAGAACGAGCTCTGAGACGTGGAATCTCTGTAGACCGCAATACCTGAACCTATCCTAAACACAACTAAAGGCAGCTGTGGATTGCGCCTGTCACTACCTATGCAACTCGGCACAGCCTGAGGAGCTGACTAGCCTGAAGATAGAAAAACAAGCCTGACTTGCCTCAGAGAAATACCCCAAAGGAAAAGGCAGCCCCCCACATATAATGACCATTAGCAAGATGAAAAGACAAACGTAGGGATGAAATAGATTCAGCAAAGTGAGGCCCGATATTCTAGATAGAGCGAGGATAGCAAAGAGAACTTTGCAGTCTACAAAAAACCCTAAAGCAAAAAACCACGCAAAGGGGGCAAAAAGACCCACCGTGCCGAACTAACGGCACGGCGGTGCACCCTTTGCGTCTCAGAGCTTCCAGCAAAAACGAATAGACAAGCTGGACAGAAAAAGTAGCAACAAAAGCAAAGAAACACTTATCTAAGCAGAGCAGCAGGCCTCAGGAAAGATCCAGAAGCTCAGGTCCAACACTGGAACATTGACAAGGAGCAAGGAAGACAGAGTCAGGTGGAGTTAAATAACAAAGCAGCCAACGAGCTCACCAGAACACCTGAGGGAGGAAGCTCAGAAGCTGCAGTACCACTTGTGACCACAGGAGTGAATTCAGCCACAGAATTCACAACAGTACACCCCCCTTGAGGAGGGGTCACCGAACCCTCACCAGAGCCCCCAGGCCGACCAGGATGAGCCACATGAAAGGCACGAACAAGATCTGGAGCATGGACATCAGAGGCAAAAACCCAGGAATTATCTTCCTGAGCATAACCCTTCCATTTAACCAGATACTGGAGTTTCCGTCTAGAAACACGAGAATCCAAAATTTTCTCCACAATATACTCCAATTCCCCCTCCACCAAAACCGGGGCAGGAGGTTCAACAGATGGAACCATAGGTGCCACGTATCTCCGCAACAATGACCTATGTCTGGGAGGGTCAGACGAAAAGACACAGGATTGAGAATCTCAGAAATCCTATACGGACCAATAAAACAAGGTTTAAATTTAGGAGAGGAAACCTTCATAAACCAGGGATTCAAGCTTGAGGAGGCTAATTTGCATATTCCTGTAGGATATTATTGCAAGAGAGCTTGGCTGAGTAGATTACACAAGAAGGAAAACACACAGCGAGTCAGCAGGATCTAGGAGCAACATGGCAGATGTGACAACCTACATGGTGAGCTGCAGCATGTGCTACATGTTCACAGACCGACCAGAAGAAGAATCAAATTTCACCTGTCAGAAGTGTAGACTAGTGGCCCTTTTAGAAGAAAAGGTGCGGGGTCTGGAAGAAAGAATAGCAACTTTGAAACTCATCAAAGAGAATGAAGACTTTCTAGACAGAACAGAAGCATCTCTACTGGTCACAGAAGGTGAAAAAAGTGTCAGAGAACCTCCAAAAGCAGATGAGTGGAAGCATGTGACCAAAAGAAGCAAGAAGACCATGGAGAAATCACCAACCACACAACTGAAGAACCGATATCAAATCTTTGTAGAGGATGAAGATGGCACACCTAAGGATGAAGCAATACCAGCAAGCAAAAAAGAAAAGGGCACACAGCAACAAGTGACAGCAAAAAGTACAGCCAAGAAGCAACGAAGAGTGGTGGTGGTGGGAGACTCACTACTGAGAGGCACAGAAGCAGCCATCTGCAGACCGAACATAACTGCAAGAGAAGTATGCTGCCTTCCAGGTGCGATGATCAAGGATGTGACCGATAGGATACCAAAGCTCTTCAGCTCCAAGGACGTCCACCCATTTCTTCTGATACATGTTGGCACCAATGACACGGCAAGGAAAGACCTACCGACAATCTGCAAAGACTTTGAAGAGTTGGGGAAGAAAGTAAAGGAACTGGATGCACAGGTAGTTTTTTCTTCTATCCTTCCAGTAGATGGGCATGGCACCAGGAGATGGAACAGGATCCTTGATGCAAACAACTGGCTAAGACGATGGTGCAGACAACAAGGATTCGGATTCCTGGACCACGGTGTGAATTACTGGTACGATGGACTCCTCGCCAGAGATGGACTACACCTCAACAAACCTGGGAAACACACATTCGCCAGAAGACTCGCTACACTCATCAGGAGGGCGTTAAACTAGAAGAAGAGGGGACGGGAAGAAAAACATTAGACTTGAACAAAGAAGACCCAGGAAAACATACTCAGATGGGAGGTAAGAACATTTCTAAAGCAATCCACAGCGAGGAGATTGGAACAAAACAAAATCCTCTAAACTGCATGCTCGCAAACGCCAGAAGCCTGACAAACAAGATGGAAGAACTAGAAGCAGAAATATCTACAGGTAACTTTGACATAGTGGGAATAACCGAGACATGGTTAGATGAAAGCTATGACTGGGCAGTTAACTTACAGGGTTACAGTCTGTTTAGAAAGGATCGTAAAAATCGGAGAGGAGGAGGGGTTTGTCTCTATGTAAAGTCTTGTCTAAAGTCCACTTTAAGGGAGGATATTAGCGAAGGAAATGAGGATGTCGAGTCCATATGGGTCGAAATTCATGGAGGGAAAAATGGTAACAAAATTCTCATTGGGGTCTGTTACAAACCCCCAAATATAACAGAAACCATGGAAAGTCTACTTCTAAAGCAGATAGATGAAGCTGCAACCCATAATGAGGTCCTGGTTATGGGGGACTTTAACTACCCGGATATTAACTGGGAAAGTGAAACCTGTGAAACCCATAAAGGCAACAGGTTTCTGCTAATAACCAAGAAAAATTATCTTTCACAATTGGTGCAGAATCCAACCAGAGGAGCAGCACTTTTAGACCTAATACTATCTAATAGACCTGACAGAATAACAAATCTGCAGGTGGTCGGGCATCTAGGAAATAGCGACCACAATATTGTACAGTTTCACCTGTCTTTCACTAGGGGGACTTGTCAGGGAGTCACAAAAACACTGAACTTTAGGAAGGCAAAGTTTGACCAGCTTAGAGATGCCCTTAATCTGGTAGACTGGGACAATATCCTCAGAAATAAGAATACAGATAATAAATGGGAAATGTTTAAGAACATCCTAAATAGGCAGTGTAAGCGGTTTATACCTTGTGGGAATAAAAGGACTAGAAATAGGAAAAACCCAATGTGGCTAAACAAAGAAGTAAGACAGGCAATTAACAGTAAAAAGAAAGCATTTGCACTACTAAAGCAGGATGGCACCATTGAAGCTCTAAAAAACTATAGGGAGAAAAATACTTTATCTAAAAAACTAATTAAAGCTGCCAAAAAGGAAACAGAGAAGCACATTGCTAAGGAGAGTAAAACTAATCCCAAACTGTTCTTCAACTATATCAATAGTAAAAGAATAAAAACTGAAAATGTAGGCCCCTTAAAAAATAGTGAGGAAAGAATGGTTGTAGATGACGAGGAAAAAGCTAACATATTAAACACCTTCTTCTCCACGGTATTCACGGTGGAAAATGAAATGCTAGGTGAAATCCCAAGAAACAATGAAAACCCTATATTAAGGGTCACCAATCTAACCCAAGAAGAGGTGCGAAATCGGCTAAATAAGATTAAAATAGATAAATCTCCGGGTCCGGATGGCATACACCCACGAGTACTAAGAGAACTAAGTAATGTAATAGATAAACCATTATTTCTTATTTGTAGGGACTCTATAGCGACAGGATCTGTTCCGCAGGACTGGCGCATAGCAAATGTGGTGCCAATATTCAAAAAGGGCTCTAAAAGTGAACCTGGAAATTATAGGCCAGTAAGTCTAACCTCTATTGTTGGTAAAATATTTGAAGGGTTTCTGAGGGATGTTATTCTGGATTATCTCAATGAGAATAACTGTTTAACTCCATATTAGCATGGGTTTATGAGAAATCGCTCCTGTCAAACCAATCTAATCAGTTTTTATGAAGAGGTAAGTTATAGGCTGGACCACGGTGAGTCATTGGACGTGGTATATCTCGATTTTTCCAAAGCGTTTGATACCGTGCCGCACAAGAGGTTGGTACACAAAATGAGAATGCTTGGTCTGGGGGAAAATGTGTGTAAATGGGTTAGTAACTGGCTTAGTGATAGAAAGCAGAGGGTGGTTATAAATGGTATAGTCTCTAACTGGGTCGCTGTGACCAGTGGGGTACCGCAGGGGTCGGTATTGGGACCTGTTCTCTTCAACATATTCATTAATGATCTGGTAGAAGGTTTACACAGTAAAATATCGATATTTGCAGATGATACAAAACTATGTAAAGCAGTTAATACAAGAGAAGATAGTATTCTGCTACAGATGGATCTGGATAAGTTGGAAACTTGGGCTGAAAGGTGGCAGATGAGGTTTAACAATGATAAATGTAAGGTTATACACATGGGAAGAAGGAATCAATATCACCATTACACACTGAATGGGAAACCACTGGGTAAATCTGACAGGGAGAAGGACTTGGGGATCCTAGTTAATGATAAACTTACCTGGAGCAGCCAGTGCCAGGCAGCAGCTGCCAAGGCAAACAGGATCATGGGGTGCATTAAAAGAGGTCTGGATACACATGATGAGAGCATTATACTGCCTCTGTACAAATCCCTAGTTAGACCGCACATGGAGTACTGTGTCCAGTTTTGGGCACCGGTGCTCATGAAGGATATAATGGAACTAGAGAGAGTACAAAGGAGGGCAACAAAATTAATAAAGGGGATGGGAGAACTACAATACCCAGATAGATTAGCGAAATTAGGATTATTTAGTCTAGAAAAAAGACGACTGAGGGGCGATCTAATAACCATGTATAAGTATATAAGGGGACAATACAAATATCTCGCTGAGGATCTGTTTATACCAAGGAAGGTGACAGGCACAAGGGGGCATTCTTTGCGTCTGGAGGAGAGAAGGTTTTTCCACCAACATAGAAGAGGATTCTTTACTGTTAGGGCAGTGAGAATCTGGAATTGCTTGCCTGAGGAGGTGGTGATGGCGAACTCAGTCGAGGGGTTCAAGAGAGGCCTGGATGTCTTCCTGGAGCAGAACAATATTGTATCATACAATTATTAGGTTCTGTAGAAGGACGTAGATCTGGGGATTTATTATGATGGAATATAGGCTGAACTGGATGGACAAATGTCTTTTTTCGGCCTTACTAACTATGTTACTATGTTACTATGTTCATAGGAATATGACGAGAAGATAACCAAACCAGATCCCCAACACGAAGTCGGGGACCCACACGGCGTCTGCGATTAGCGAAAAGTTGAGCCTTCTCCTGGGACAAGGCCAAATTGTCCACTACCTGAGTCCAGATCTGCTGCAACCTGTCCACGACAGAATCCACACCAGGACAGTCCGAAGACTCAACCTGTCCTGAAGAGAAACGAGGATGGAACCCAGAATTGCAGAAAAATGGAGAGACCAAGGTAGCCGAGCTGGCCCGATTATTAAGGGCGAACTCAGCCAACGGCAAAAAGGACACCCAATCATCCTGGTCAGCAGAAACAAAACATCTCAGATATGTCTCCAAGGTCTGATTGGTTCGTTCGGTCTGGCCATTAGTCTGAGGATGGAAAGCCGAGGAAAAAGACAGGTCAATGCCCATCCTGCCACACAAGGCTCGCCAAAACCTCGAAACAAACTGGGAACCTATGTCAGAAACAATATTCTCAGGAATGCCATGCAAACGAACCACATGCTGGAAGAACAAAGGCACCAAATCAGAGGAGGAAGGCAATTTAACCAAGGGCACCAGATGGACCATTTTAGAAAAGCGATCACAGACCACCCAAATGACTGACACCTTTTGAGAAACGGGAAGGTCAGAAATGAAATCCATTGAAATATGTGTCCAAGGCTTCTTTGGGACCGGCAAGGGCAAAAGCAACCCATTGGCACGTGAACAGCAGGGCTTAGCCCTAGCACAAATCCCACAGGACTGCACAAAAGTACGTACATCCCGTGACAGAGATGGCCACCAGAAGGATCTAGCCACTAACTCTCTGGTACCAAAGATTCCAGGATGACCAGCCAACACCGAACAATGAAGTTCAGAGATAACTTTAGTAGTCCACCTATCAGGGACGAACAGTCTCTCCGCCGGACAACGATCAGGTTTATTCGCCTGAAATTTTTCCAACACTCGCCGCAAATCAGGGGGATGGCAGACACAATGACTCCTTCCTTGAGGATACTCGCCGGCTCAGATGAACCCGGAGAGTCGGGCACAAAACTCTTAGACAGAGCATCCGCCTTCACATTTTTAGAGCCCGGAAGGTACGAAATCACAAAATCGAAGCGGGCAAAAAATAACGACCAACGGGTCTGTCTAGGATTCAAGCGCTTGGCAGACTCGAGATAAGTAAGGTTCTTATGATCAGTCAATACCACCACGCGATGCTTAGCTCCTTCAAGCCAATGACGCCATTCCTCGAATGCCCACTTCATGGCCAGCAACTCTCGGTTGCCCACATCATAATTACGCTCAGCAGCCGAAAACTTCCTGGAAAAGAAAGCACATGGTTTCAACACTGAGCAACCAGAACCTCTCTGTGACAAAACCGCCCCTGCTCCAATCTCAGAAGCATCAACCTCGACCTGGAACAGAAGAGAAACATCTGGTTGACACAACACAGGGGCAGAACAAAAACGATGCTTCAACTCCTGAAAAGCTTCCACAGCAGCAGAAGACCAATTAACCAAATCAGCACCCTTCTTGGTCAAATCGGTCAATGGTTTGGCAATGCTAGAAAAATTACAGATGAAGCGACGATAAAAATTAGCAAAGCCCAGGAATTTTTGCAGACTTTTCAGAGATGTCGGCTGAGTCCAATCCTGGATGGCTTGGACCTTAACCGGATCCATCTCGATAGTAGAAGGGGAAAAGATGAACCCCAAAAATGAAACTTTCTGCACACCGAAGAGACACTTTGATCCCTTCACAAACAAAGAATTAGCACGCAGGACCTGGAAAACCATTCTGACCTGCTTCACATGAGAGTCCCAATCATCTGAGAAGATCAAAATGTCATCCAAGTAAACAATCAGGAATTTATCCAGATACTCACGGAAGATGTCATGCATAAAAGACTGAAACACAGATGGAGCATTGGCAAGTCCGAACGGCATCACTAGATACTCAAAATGACCCTCGGGCGTATTAAATGCAGTTTTCCATTCATCTCCTTGCCTGATTCTCACCAGATTATACGCACCACGAAGATCTATCTTAGTGAAACAACTATCCCCCTTAATCCGAGCAAACAAGTCAGATAACAATGGCAAGGGATACTGAAATTTAACAGTGATCTTATTAAGAAGGCGGTAATCAATACATGGTCTCAGCGAACCATCCTTCTTGGCTACAAAAAAGAACCCTGCTCCCAGTGGTGATGACGATGGGCGAATATGTCCCTTCTCCAGGGATTCCTTCACATAACTGCGCATAGCGGAGTGTTCAGGCACAGATAAATTAAATAATCGACCTTTAGGGAATTTACTACCAGGAATCAAATTGATAGCACAATCACAATCCCTATGCGGAGGTAGGGCATCGGACTTGGGCTCTTCAAATACATCCTGATAATCAGACAAGAACTCTGGGACCTCAGAAGGAGTGGATGACGAAATAGACAAAAATGGAACATCACCATGTACCCCCTGACAACCCCAGCTGGATACCAACATAGAGTTCCAATCCAATACTGGATTATGGGTTTGCAGCCATGGCAACCCCAACACGACCACATCATGCAGATTATGTAGCACCAGAAAGCGAATAACTTCCTTATGTGCAGGAGCCATGCACATGGTCAGCTGGGTCCAGTACTGAGGTTTATTCTTGGCCAAAGGTGTAGCATCAATTCCTCTCAACGGAATAGGACACCGCAAAGGCTCCAAGAAAAACCCACAACGTTTAGCATAATCCAAATCCATCAGATTCAGGGCAGCGCCTGAATCCACAAACGCCATGACAGAATACGATGACAAAGAGCATATCAAGGTAATGGACAGAAGGAATTTGGATTGTACAGTACCAATGACGGCAGACCTATCGAACCGCTTAGTGCGCTTAGGACAATCAGAAATAGCATGAGTGGAATCACCACAGTAGAAACACAGACCATTCAGACGTCTGTGTTCTTGCCGTTCAACTCTGGTCATAGTCCTATCGCACTGCATAGGCTCAGGTTTAATCTTAGACAATACCGCCAAATGGTGCACAGATTTACGCTCGCGCAAGCGTCGACCGATCTGAATGGCCAAAGACATAGACTTATTCAAACCAGCAGGCATAGGAAAACCCACCATGACATCCTTAAGAGCCTCAGAGAGACCCTTTCTGAACAAAGCTGCCAGTGCAGATTCATTCCACAGAGTGAGTACAGACCACTTCCTAAATTTCTGACAATATACTTCTATATCATCCTGACCCTGGCACAAAGCCAGCAAATTTTTCTCAGCCTGATCCACTGAATTAGGCTCATCGTACAGCAATCCGGGCGCCAGGAAAAACGCATCGACACTACTCAATGCAGGGTCTCCTGGCGCAAGAGAAAATGCCCAGTCCTGAGGGTCGCCGTGCAAAAAAGAAATAATAATCAAAACCTGTTGAATAGGATTACCAGAAGAATGAGGTTTCAAGGCCAGAAATAGCTTACAATTATTTTTGAAATTAAGAAACTTAGTTCTATCACCAAAAAACAAATCAGGAATAGGAATTCTTGGTTCTAACATAGATTTCTGATCAATAGTATCATGAATCCTTTGTACATTTGTAACGAGATTATCCATTGAAGAGCACAGACCCTGAATATCCATGTCCACACCTGTGTCCTGAAACACCCAAATGTCTAGGGGAAAAAAAAGACTGAACACAGAGCTGAGAAAAAAAAATGATGTCAGAACTTCTTTTTTCCCTCTATTGAGAATCATTAGGTTGGCTCCTTGTACTGTTATGTAGGCAATCCAGTGACACAGTGTGCCAGCAATCAGAGCACATACAGTGATTTGATAATAACCCAAAAACAATAGAACGAGCTCTGAGACGTGGAATCTCTGTAGACCGCAATACCTGAACCTATCCTAAACACAACTAAAGGCAGCTGTGGATTGCGCCTGTCACTACCTATGCAACTCGGCACAGCCTGAGGAGCTGACTAGCCTGAAGATAGAAAAACAAGCCTGACTTGCCTCAGAGAAATACCCCAAAGGATAAAGGCAGCCCCCCACATATAATGACTGTTAGCAAGATGAAAAGACAAACGTAGGGATGAAATAGATTCAGCAAAGTGAGGCCCGATATTCTAGATAGAGCGAGGATAGCAAAGAGAACTTTGCAGTCTACAAAAAACCCTAAAGCAAAAAACCACGCAAAGGGGGCAAAAAGACCCACCGTGCCGAACTAACGGCACGGCGGTGCACCCTTTGCGTCTCAGAGCTTCCACCAAAAACGAATAGACAAGCTGGACAGAAAAAGTAGCAACAAAAGCAAAGAAACACTTATCTAAGCAGAGCAGCAGGCCAAAGGAAAGATCCAGAAGCTCAGGTCCAACACTGGAACATTGACAAGGAGCAAGGAAGACAGAGTCAGGTGGAGTTAAATAACAAAGCAGCCAACGAGCTCACCAGAACACCTGAGGGAGGAAGCTCAGAAGCTGCAGTACCACTTGTGACCACAGGAGTGAATTCAGCCACAGAATTCACAACCGCATACGCAGTGTCAAAGGTCAGGAAGGGGTTAATAATTGAATCCATAACAAAAATTTTGAAAGGTTTTTTGGAGTGTTATACATCACTAAAATTTAACAGAAAGCATGTAATACTGTATGGAGGCACGACTGAATCCAGACAAATTTTTTGTTGCTTTTTTGGAGTGTTACATACCACTCTAATGTCACAGAAAGCACCTAATACTCTATGGATGACTAATTAAATACAGACAAATTATTCAACTTTTTTGGAGTCTTATGTACCATCGAAATGTCACAGAAAGCACCCAATACTCTATAGATGACTGATTGAATACAGACACATTTGTTAATGCTTTTTTTGTCCTTATATAACACAGAAATATACCACAGAGCATGCAATAGTATATGGATGAGTAATTAAATCCAGCCAAATTTTTCAACTGTATTTTGGAGTGTTATATACCACCGAAACTAATTGAATACAGACAAATTTTTAAGACTTTTTTGGACTGTTATAAAGCAACAAAATATATTACACAGCACTTAATAGTATATGCATAAATAATTGCATGCAGAAAAACTTTTTAATGCTTTTTTGGACTGTGTTTTGGATTTTTTTCAACAGTGTTTTTGATTCTTATATGAAACCAAACTGTAGCACAGACAATGTAATAGTATATGGATGAGTTATTGGAAACTGAATATTGTTTCAATGCTTTTTGAGAGTTTTATATACCGTCAAAAGATAACAGAAAGCATTTCATACTGTATGGATAACTAATTGAATACAGGCAAATTTTCAATGTTTTTTGAGTGTTATATTCCACTGTAATGTGCTTCAAATCACGTAATATTGTGTGGATGAATAGTTGAATCCAGAAAAATCTTCAAATGCTTTTTTGGAGAGTTACAAACCACTGTAATGAAACAAAAACCACGTTTCGTTGTATAGTTGACTAATTGAATACATTTACATTTCTTCAATGGAAATATTTTGAAATTTTAATTTATGTTTTCATACACTCATAAAGTGTTATGATCAGGTAATTCAGAACCACAATTGACCTTGAAGTTCAGAGCACACAAAGTGACCTGACAATTACCAAAAACATAGGACGAGCTCTGAGACGTGGAAACTCTGCTGACCGCAATCCCTAATCCTATCACACCACACTAGAGGCAGCCGTGGATTGCGCCTAACGCTCCCTATGCAACTCGGCACAGCCTGAGAAACTAACTAGCCCTGAAGATAGAAAAATAAGCCTACCTTGCCTCAGAGAAATTCCCCAAAGGAAAAGGCAGCCCCCCACATATAATGACTGTGAGTAAAGATGAAATTACAAACACAGAGATGAAATAGATTTAGCAAAGTGAGGCCCGACTTACTGAATAGACCGAGGATAGGAAAGATAGCTTTGCGGTCAACACAAAAACCTACAAACAACCACGCAGAGGGGCAAAAAGACCCTCCGCACCGACTAACGGTACGGAGGTGCTCCCTCTGCGTCTCAGAGCTTCCAGCAAGCAAGAAAAACCAATATAGCAAGCTGGACAGAAAATATAGCAAACAAAAGTAACACAAGCAGAACTTAGCTTATGCAGAAAGACAGGCCACAGGAATGATCCAGGAGGAAGCAAGACCAATACTAGAACATTGACTGGAGGCCAGGATCAAAGCACCAGGTGGAGTTAAATAGAGCAGCACCTAACGACTTAACCTCATCACCTGAGGAAGGAAACTCAGAAGCCGCAGTACCACTCTCATCCACCAAAGGAAGCTCATAGACAGAACCAGCCGAAGTACCACTCACGACCACAGGAGGGAGCTTGGCCACAGAATTCACAACATAAAGGTTCTGCAGGAAGTGAAAAGGCATGAAAAAAGTATAAGGTCATTTGTAGACCCCTGAAAGGAAACAACTGGTAGGCCTCCTTCAAATATTGTTAAATCATAGTTGCTGTACTTCTACAATCATAAAGGCTTTGCACTTGCAAACACATGGGAAAAAAATATAGGGAGGGTATTATAGTAATTGTATTCAGGAGTCCGCTTCTTCTCCTTCCTTGGTAGGCTGGGGGTGACTGCCTTCCCCTGCTTCCTGGAGCTCTGTTCTCAGGTGCCTGGAATGTATGTGACTCGGCTTTGGGTTGTGCCAGAGCCCCCACATGAAGAACTAAATGACAACCCCTTGTGTCACCTGCACTATCACCTGCTGCCACATAGGAGGGGGGAACTCCAAGGATAGACTGATCTCTAGGAAAGGATAGTAGCCCTGCCTCGAGAAGCCTCTCCCAGACCCATTCAATCCTCAAGAAGGGTTGATCCTGCTCCCTTCCTTCTTGGATCACACCCATCGCATGCCAGCAATGTTGCCTCTCCATTTTGAGGACTGTAACCCTTGTTCCACCTGTCAGCTCTTTCAGCCTTCAAGGTAAGTTTTCTATCTCTACTTCCTACTGCTTGAAGGGGATGTGATGATGATTCTCAAGCTATTCGATGGGCCCTCATCTCTGCTGCCAGTCATGCATAATGACCTCTGACCAGGATGCCAACTTTCGGTACCTTGTGGGTAGAGGGCCCATAAGCAGGTCTCCATCCTTTGTCCTGGCTTGCCTCCTTGTCTCTTCCAAACAGCCTTGACCCCAAAGTCCGTTCACCAGTTCCTGGATTTTGTTTATCCCATCCACAGTATGCAAGAACCCCTGCAGTGAAGGCTGCAGTCAGGGTTTGGAACTTGGTGGTTCTGGGAAAGCAGCTAGTCCCAGTCCCCAATCTCCTGCCACCTTCACTGTCATGCTAGCTTCCTCTGGCTCCGATATTCCTCCAGTCTCTCCTTCGGTAGTTTTGCATTGATCTGCCACCTTTGTCACCTACATACCACGTACTACTCTATGGATGACTAATTGAATGCAGAAAAATTATTCATCACTTTTTGGTAATGTAATAAAGCATCAAAATGTACCACAGAGCATGCAATAGCATATGGATGAGTAATTAAACACATAAAAAATGTTCAACTCTTTTTTGGACTGTTTTATGCCACCAAAAAGTACCATAGAAATTGTAATACACTATGGATGAGTAATTGAATACAAGAATATGTACAATTCTTTTTTTGACTGTTGTATAACACCAAACTTGAATACAGAAAAATGTTGCAACACTTTATGGGAGTGTCATATTACACTGAAATGTACCACAGACCACATAATTGTATATGGATAAGCAATTGAATGCAGAAAAAAGTTTCAAGCTTTTTGGGAGTGTTATATAATACCGAAATGTATTGCAAAGCACTTAATACTTTATGACAGAGTAATTGATTCCACAAAAATGATTAAACTCTTTTTTGGAGTATTATAAAACACAGAAATGTACCACAAAGCACCAGAAATAGTCACTTTTTTCACCCAAAAAATAAAAATGTGATCAACTGCCGCAGCTATATATTTAGCAATGGATTGCAAATCCCTAATCCCTCCCTAGAGACTGCATTCAGCCACTCTCCCTGCTCCTGAAAATCTCTTTCTCTTTCTAGGTTAAATGCATATTGCATCTGATATAAACAGCAAAGCACAAAATTAGCCCTTGCAAGGACTGTTAGTATGATGGTTCAGGTTCAGCACCAGTATCAAAACTACAGGACTCTGATTCATTAAACTGTGCACACACTCCTGGACAAGCACTCTCTCCCTCAAATAACAACTGTCACAGAGCTGTTCAATGGCGCCAGTGTCCCAAGCTTGGTGGCACCTGCCCTTTTATAACCCCTGATAATGTCACATGGCCAGCAAATCGCAGTTAGACCATTACCAAGATGGCTACGGCATTAACCCCTTTCCGACATTGGGTGTAATAGTACACCCATGTTGGACTCCCAACACAAACACAAAGACAAGGATTTAATAAAAAAAAGTTGTTAAAAAAAACAAAAATTGCACACAGTTGATATCCTTAAATTTGTATTGACTCATACTATAAAACTATATTTTTCAACCCATATGATAGAAAACACTTAACTATACTTTTGTTAATTTTTGCAGAAGAAAAAACAACTAAAAAATGACCAAAAATTTGTATGGCTTCTCAAATGGAACCAATATAAACTACAGCCCGTTTTGCAAAAAAAAAAAAAAAAAAAAAAAACCCTCATACAATTTTGTGAACAGAAAAATGAAAAAAATCTGACTCTTAAAATATGTTTGCAAAAAAATATTATTTTGAAAAATATTGATTTTTCTTGTGAAAGATAAGTAAAACATAAGACAAACATAAATAAGAGTTACAAACTGCATAGCAACGCAATCATATTGAATAAGCTTAAGATTTATACTGCAAGGTGAACTCTGTAAAAAAGATAACGTGAAATCAGTTCTAGATTTCATGTTTCTCTCTATGCTCACAAACAGAAAATAAGTAAAATGTGATCAAACATTTTACGTACTCAAAAGTTTTGCCAATGGAAATTACAACTGGTCTAGCCCAAAAGCAAGCCGTTAAAAAGCTCGATCTACGAAAAAATAGAAGTTATAGGTGTTAGGCTGGGTTCCCATTGCGTTATGGGAACGCGCTTAATGGGCAGCGTTGCACTGCGAAATTAACGCCGTGCAACGCGTCCGTTAGCGCGCCCATTCACGGCAATGGGAACGCGCAGCACTAGCGCGTGCCATGTTCGGCACGCGCTAGCGATGCGCCGGTGTTTCCTGGCGCGCCGCGGACGCTGCTCGCAGCGTCCGAGGTGCGCCCGCGGTCCGTTCCCCGCTCTCGCAGATCGGGGATCTGCGAGAGCGGGGACGTTACCGCGACCCCAGGACGCGGCCCCATTAAAAACATTGCGTTAGCGCAACCCGCTAGCGCTAGCGCTAAACGGGTTGCACTAACGCAATGTGACCCTAGCCTTAGAATATGGTGACCCAAAAAAGGTTTTTTTTTAATGTCATTTTTTTGCAAAAGTAGAAATTCTTTATAAAATGTATATGTATATATATATATATATATATATATACATTTGTTATTGGCTTGGTCATTTGAACACACAGAAAAAAGAATAACATAACAATTATAGTGAAAGGTAAATTATGTTTTTTAATGAAAAAAAATATATAGTTTTTGTCCTTTAAAGGGACACTGTCACCTGAATTTGGAGGGAACAATCTTCAGCCATGAAGGCGGGGTTTTGGGGTTTTTGATCCACCCTTTCCTTACCCGCTGGCTGCATGCTGGCTGCAATATTGGATTGAAGTTCATTCTCTGTCCTTCATAGTACACGCCTGCACAAGACAATCTTGCCTTGCACAGGCATGTACTACGGAGGACAGAGAATGAACTTCAATCCAATATTGCAGCCAGCATGCAGCCAGCGGGTAAGGAAAGGGTGAATCAAACACCCGAAAACTCCGCCCATATGGCTGATGATTGTTCCCTCCAAATTCAGGTGACAGTGTCCCTTTAAGCCTCCCAAAGACGTATAAGTGGTCACAAAGTCACATGTTCCACAAAATTGCACCAATTAAATCTATAATTTGTTCCAAACAAATTAGCAATTAGACAGCTTCCCTGAAATTGGGAAATATATGGCTCTCAGAATATGGCAAAAATAATAACAAATGATTTTTCTTTCAAGAAGTGTAATAATTGTGCAGTCATAAGTAAAACTATATAAAATATATACATTTCATATCCCGTATCCATGCAGACCAAGAGAGTAAAGATAACAACTTATTTATGCAGCAAGGTGAATATTGTTACGGTAAGTTAAAAAAAAAAAAATAATAATTGGCAAAATTATTGTTTTGTTTATATTCCTTCCTTTTTTGTAAAAATGTGGTAATAGCTATTTGAGCCCCAAATTGAAGCTATTGATAAGCACAGCTCATACCCCCCTCCTTCACCACAAAAAAAACCCTCTTATGACTATATAGTCGAAAAAAAAAAACATAAAAAAAGACTCCTGGAAACTGTCAAAAGAAAAGTGAAAAAAAAAAGCCTGGTATAAAGGCAAAAACCAGCTATGATGCTAAGGTGTTAAAATTGTATTTAAAAAAAGTGATAAATTGCCATTTAAATAATATTTTAGAAATGTGATGTCTCGGAAGATATTTATTTCTCCTTTGCGCCCAAAGTTTTCCTATTTTATTTAGTCCATATCTAGAGTCAGTAGAATTTCCTGGCATCTGGCTCTGAGCTCCAGCCTCCGTCCCAGCTACAGAATTGTGCAGTGGGCAGCACTTTAAACTCCATGAATATTTTTTCCTTGATCTATATAAAATAGACCCAGGTGGCACTAAAATTCATAACACGTGAAAATTAGAAGCTTTAAGAAGCAGTGGAGGCAGGAGGGAAGCATATTTCTTTGTCCGTATCAAAAGCAAATCATCCAAATAATTAAAATGTCTACAAATGAGAAGGCAGAGCTAAGTGTGTTTTTATATTTTATATTGCTACAGTGATATTGAGCCTTAAATATTGTACAACTGAGGAAAACAAAGAAAAATTGCTATGTTTTAGTAGCTGCAAACTACAGCATGTCCAGTCATGGGGAGCTATGAGCTGGAAAGAAAATATGTAATGTTAAATGTGTGCTATTTAATAAATTGTATGAAATTACAATTCCACACCTCCTAATTTAAAGAGATACCATCCAAAATCAATTAAACTTTCACCACCTTGCTATTTTCCATTTTTGTGTTTTTTGCTCCCCTTCCTCGCAGAGAAAAAAACTTTTTTATTTTTCTGTCAATATGACCATAGGAGGACTTCTTTTTTGCAGGAAGAGTTGTACTTTTGAATGACACAATTGATTTTACCATATAGTGTACTGGAAAATGGTAAAAAAAAAAATTCTAAGTGTGGTGAAATTGCATTTAAAGTGCAATTCCACAATTTTTTTTTTTGGGGGGGTTCATTTGCAGATACCAAACATAAATTTGTTCTTTTTTTATTTAAGGGGTGAAAAAAAATGCAAAGTTTGTAATAAATGTTTTTTTGCCACTTTCCGAGACCTAAAGTGTCTAAATTTTTAATGATTTGGGACTGGGTGAGAGTTTATTTTTGCACCCTAAGCTGACTTTGAATTCATACAATTTTGTGTAGATACAATGTTTTGATCGCTTGTTACTGATACCAAAAAAGCTATTCTGGCATTTTGATTGTTTTTAATTGTTACCATTTAAGGATCAGATTATATTTTGATAGATCGAACATTTCTGAGTGCAGAGATACCAAATATGTGTATTTTTTAAATTCTATTCTGAATGGAGCAAAAAGTGTGGTGATTATAACTCTTATTTTTTTTTTTTTCCTAATGTTTCTAAAAACTTTTTTTTACTTTTTACTTGCTTCAATAATCCCCTTAGGAGACTTGAAACTGCGATTGTCTGATCGCCTGTGCTATCAAAAGCAGTTCATCAGTCTTGCTATGTGTAGCATAAATCGTGACCTCCTATGAACTCCTGCCACAGATTTGCCAATGACAGGCACAAGAGACTTTTTCACATCAGCAATCATGTGACAGGGTGCTGATGTGTGCTTCTTATGACATGTTTTCAGATCGCGCAAGTTGAATGACTCTGTCAAATATTGAAAGAAGCATTTAATTTATTAACAGCTGCAGGTGGATCTCGGATCAGATCAGTTGTCATGTGCAGGGAAAATGCTCTGGCGCTGAGTCCACATCAAAAGCAGAAAGACAACCTTGGACTTACCTGTCACACTGTGTGAGTGAGAAGTAAGGTGCACAACAACGGGGATTGGGAGGGAAAAGTCCAAACACTAGTGAAGGTGGAAGTGGAGACCCCTAGGCAAATCTAACAATGCCCTGTCTGCCCTAAACATCCCTAAATAGGTTCCGCACCTATCGCCGAGCATAAACCTAATCCATACCTGACCCAGGCGATACATCCTTGATAGGGAGGTGAGCGAGCGTTTGTCAGTCCCAACTACAACTAAAGACAGAGAGGGTGGACAATTAAGGGGAAACACTTAGCTTCAGAAGACCACTGAGAGATCATGCCAGCAATCCTCCAAGAGTACTTCAAGAAGACACTAGCTGACTACAGTACTTCCAGAAGACAGAGGGAAATTGAACTAACACCAGCAGCCTGCTGAATACACTGAATGTATCTAAGCCTTCAGCAAAGGTGTACTAATTAGCTGCAGGTGGTGGAGGTAGCTGTTGTGTCCTAGAGGGAGAAGAATATCACTCCATAACAGGGATGCAAAAATCAAGAAGGTGCTTGTAGAGCTAATCGCAATGAGCTTCTATGGCCAGACCCAGGTTGACTGTCACACCTGACACATGACAGTACCCCCTTTCTACAAGTGGCCTATGGACACTCAGGACCCAGTTTCTCAGGATGAGAGGTATGGAATGGACGAACCAGACTAGGAGCATTCACCTCTTATACTGAAACCCACATCCTCTCCTCTGAGAGCTGGATAATGGGGATCTAGAACTTCAACTTGAATGGAGTGAAGGTGTGCATGCTCAAAGTCCACTACATTCTTTATATATGGAGCTGCTAACAGACCTAAACAATGAATTGAGCAGAGGCTGTGGATCTTCACCACCAATTCATTTTCAGTATTAGGATGTGAAGCTCCATTTTCAGGCTTCCAGTGTCCTACATGTCAGGATTGCTTGAAGTTCCAGAAGATGGACCCTCAGGCTTCATTAAGATACTACCTATTCTATGGATAGGCAATAATTTACATTTTGTGGATTACTCTTTATTTTGCAGATTAACTGCATGTATGAAATACAAAGGAGATCAACAAACAAATACAAAGACAATAAGCATGAGCTCTCTAAGTGACACACAGTGGAGTAGGTCTTGCCCACAACATGTTACCTATTCATTTCAACACTGTTAGGTGTCAAGTTCCTGCCTCTGCACAGGGGGAATCTCAATCCATCTCCTCTGCATTCTTTTCCAGCTGCAGTGGACCCTGCTCAGCGGAGACGTCGGTCCCAGCATCTAGCTCAGGCTGATGCTGGGTGATTGGTTACTACTGTCCTTCCAGGCTCTGCCTTTGTAGCCAGCACTGATCAGCAGTGAGCAGATCTTTCTGGAACTAAGTCCTGCTTTTCCCATACTGCTTTTCCCATTGGAGGTCGATGGTCACATGCACAGGTCCTGTTGCGGCTCCTATTGGACCATCTAGAAGGTCTTGTAGCACTGCCAATATAAAAGGTTCGCATGGACGCTCGACCATGCACTAGTGTACACTTGTAAACATATGTGTGTTGACATGTGAAAGTTGCTCATTAAGTATCCCCTCCCTTGTGTATGACTGCTCGAGTAAGGTGGATGATTGCTATCTAGCGCCTGACTTAGCTATCAGCACGTGACACACAAAACAGCGTCAAATTGCTCTGACTGCCAGTGCAGCACCATGCGCTTTCACAGCGCTTTCCTTACCCAAGCCTGGGTGGTTAGTGGCGTCCGCCAGAGCGGCACCGCACGCACTATCGTGCATCTAAATAATTATTATTATTTCTTTCATTCTAACACCCCAGTTGCGGTGTTGAGTGCAAGAGGTCTAGATGAACTCTAATCCAGAGTCTTGGGATTAAGTTCTATGATTCCTTGCTTGCGCTCTTTTGTGCGGTACCGCGGCCCTGTGATGCATCAGGGTTCACTTTCTTCATACAGGGTGAAGATAAACCATGTGTGAATCAATTTTGTACCACCATAAAGTCCGTCATTACTTAGCAGCAGGTTCCATCACTGCACGGTGGACCCCGGGCTTCGAACGCACCTTATTCTATCTATCTATTTGGTGCGTTCCGCTAGCCCTAGCAAACACTAGCTTAAAAACTTAAACACAGGATAACCTAAAAAATGTATGCAGCTTAAGTAATGAAATTCTAAGAGGTTTTATGTCTATACATATATACTAACACACAACAAAGTGTCAGGCATTCTGAACAAGCACAACTGTGTGTACTGAACAGATGAAAATCTCATTTAACTTTGATACCTCAATTGAAACAGACAGGTATTGCACTGTCCATCAAATGTGTTATAGAAATGATTTCCTTCTATACAGCTGTGTATAGTAACAATTTCCTAAATATTTTGAGCAATGAGGTAGTGTCACGAGCCATAATCCAAGCAATCTTCACCGAACTACTCTTCCAACAAGATGGTGGAACTCCAATTTATGCTTTTACAGCAAGCTACTATTAAGCAAGTTGATTGTTGACTATATTTTTCTATCTGCTGTCATTCTGCAATGCAAGATTTTATCTTTCATAGTGTGTAGCTAGTTTCCATGGAGCTTGGCCACTAGCGTCCGTGCAGACCTTTGCCAAGAGTGAGCAGGAGTTGCATTCCAGGGGAGGGGATAACTTCTAACATGCCAGTCAGCTATCTCCAGTCATTTGATTTCTATCGAGTACTTACCTTAGCTGGTCAGCTTCCTCCCCCAACCTCCCAGTTCATGAAATTTTGTAAAATCACCAGCTTCTACCATTTGCAGCTTTCAGTCTAGATCTCCTTATTATAGCTCTCTTTTTCACTGTGCTGAGCTGTGCTGGTTCAAATGCCATGTTATCGTTGTATGAAAATACAGCGATAAGAGTGTATTCTACAGAGAAAACTACAGATAGCTGAATGTGTTACATCAGACCTTGTGTTTAGCTTTATAGTTCTACCAATACTAAAGCTTTTGTACTCACTAGAATTGTCACTGGAGGAGTGCTTGCTCTGCCAGAAACAAAGAAGTAAGAGACTTGATATCATTGAACTGCTCAAAAGACAACTTGAGAATACCACTTTAACACCAATTAACTTTTTTTTAGGATGCAGTACAGAATAAGTGTTTTCTGACAAACTAACCAATGGATGATTTAAAAGTGTTAATCTTAGAAGTACTCATGGGTATTGATGAAGATCAGAATTCATGTGTCACAGTGTACTGGACAGGTTCAAGGAATGTTGCAATGTTGATGTAAATCATTTCGAGCACTTCTGAGATTAAACAGTGTTAAATAAATGTAATAAAGTAATAAAAGAAAACTAAATTTATTATGCTGTGTGTCAGAGTGTATGTTTCCTCAAACAATCTGTTTTCATAAATTTCATTGGTTCCAACTTTTCGGTGACTTTGTATAGAAATTTTGAAGCCCCGTATTGCATAAATTCATGACATTATATTTATTGTCCCGTCAATTTTTGGTCCAATATAGAAAATATATAAATAGAGTTCGGCACACCCAAACAGAAAAGTTCTTCATGAAGTTTGTGTTACAGTTTGGGTTCGGCTCACTGAACATCGTATGATTCCCACGCTGTCATCTGCAAGATAGCTTGAGAAACACCAGTGGCTTTGATCAGCATTAAGATTATCAACCCAACAACTATTACCCCACTTACCACCACACCAGGGCAAGTGGGAAGAGCTGGGCAAGGTGCCTTCCAGATGTAATAGATTCACCTTACCCAGCACCGGTCATTGACAGCTCCTGCTGGAGATTCAGCTGCTCCCTGTCAACAGAGTTGCAGTATCCCTTCCTGTTAACTGGGCGGGACTACTGGCATCATGCTGATTGACAGCTGATTTCCTCCAATTAGGCAGCAGGGAGATGGCTATGACTCAGCATGACATAGAAGTCCTGCCCTGTCAACAGGAAAAGAAACTGCCTCTCTGTTTACGTGTTGTTAGAGGAAGTCTTTGACCGCTCTGTGCCAGTGGAGAATGGCGCTGAGAATGACAGGCAGGTAAGCAGCAACTACATGCTTGTTAGTGCTTAGGCACATTTTATGTTTTTCGCAAAATATCGGATATATCCTTTAAATCAGGAACTAATAAATATTTTTTTTTCTGATACATCTGAACATTACATGAATTTGTGTCAATAGTTGTTCTGTAGAGGAGTCAGAACTTATTACTCTGAACGGAGCCCTAGCCCTTAAATAGTATCACCAAACCTAATCCCAAGGGTCAGCAACTGCAATACCTCAGTAGTCATCATCAGTCTACTGTGTATTGGGCCTCCCAATTTTCAACTGCTAATACGTATGTTCTCTTCAGAAATAGGCCAGTGGCTTTCTTATACAGAACATTGAGAATTTGAACATGTGAAATGTTGGGGGGAATAAAAGTGATTTGAAAAAGGTATAAATAGTAAGTATAGGTGAAGTAAAAGAAAAAGGAAAAATCTCTCTCTACACCTGATCTTACCGTATTATTCATGACCATTTCCCCTCCCTTTAAGTTCCCCACCTTCATGTTATTTATTTTTTGTGAGAGTTTCTTCAGTTATTTTGGCACTTAAAGTTCCTATAAGAGCTCCTGGTATTCACATATAATGTGAATCTTGCTTATTTTATTCAGAACCTGTATGAACATTTCAGCTCTTCACTAGCTTTCAACAGTAATGACATTGTGCTAACATGATCTTAACATATAGTAAATTCCATGGAAGTGACATCAGATGTGGCGTAGATTTTGTTTAATTATAATGTTTAATTAAAGAAAGAAAGTTGGAAGTCCTTAAATTGTCCTGCAAACATCACCAAATGTGCAGCTGAAGATGTTTGTTGGAGGGAGTAATGCCACTGCACTGTAACTAAAGGAAAGCCATCTGAATCTCCTGTTTCATTTTGTGTACAAGTGAAATTGACAGTTAAGTTGAGTTTGCTTTTATGGACTGGTATGGTTTCCTATTTGTGGTGTCACAGTGAAGTGCTGAGATGTCATCCCCCGAGATCTTGTTGCCGAGATCTCCATCTGCGCTTGTGCCGCCCCCGGCAGCCATTTCTCTGGGACCCTGCTCCACCGCTGCCGGTAAGGTACATCCGCATTACAAATTTTCCCCACAAATAAGTGCGTCTTATAATTTGAAAAATGCGGTATAATAGAAACACATGTACTACTTCTGATTTTTTTACCAACTCCTGGTTTTGGCTAACAAATACTGATGTAAAATACTAACCAAACACTGAATGAGTGAAAGTACCCTTAGCTGTATCCTCCTTCTTAATTTCCAATTTTCTTAAACTCAACTTGGAAAAACTGGACTAACTTTTCCTCCACCCAGAAAACCTGTAAGTAATAGTTAGCAATTCGACGCTTTCCCATATTTCACAAGTCTGCTGCCTCAATGTAAACTTTGACTTATTATTCCCACCACATGTACAAGTCATTACCTTTTCCTGCTGCCTCCAACTAAAAAACATTTTTCAAATATACTCCTTCCTTGACCTCGTCAACAAAAACGTTAGTGATCGCCATCATCATATCCCGCCTAGACTATTAAAGCTACCTTCACCTGTGGCATCCCATCTAACGCTCTCACCTAAACCCAATCAATCTTTATATGGGTAGTCCAGGACTTTGGTTATTTTTTAAAATCAGCCTAAGAAATTACCAGCAGGTATTTGCTTACTAACTGCCTGTTCTGCCTGGCGAAGATCGCTGGCACAGGCCGTGACTTTCCTGTTTCCTTTGTCATCAAAACAGTAGAGCAACTCTTCTGGTCAGCTGGGTTGATGGGCTGTCACTGCTTCCTTTATCATGATATCATGCTGATTGCCATCCATATCCTCACATTTAGTGAGCAGGGAACCTACTTTCAGTCAGAATGACATTGGCTGTGCCGCCCCATCAACAGAGCAAAGCAAAATGATGGAATCTGTTTGTTGGGATGACAACTCCGGGAGCAGGATAATTTCTATCTGGAGTGGTCTGTGAATGATCTGTGCTGGCAGAGATCACCACCTGGCAAAAGAGGTAGAAAGTTGGCAACTATGTGCAAATACGTTCTTAGCCCTAAGTGAAAATATAAGCAAAGTCTCGAATAATCCCATTAACGCTGCTGCCCAAATGGGCCAATTTCACATGTTGTGGATTTGTTACAGAAGTCCGCATCTGTTTAAAAGTTCAATCAAGTAAATTGGGTTTTCAAAATTCCATTTAAATGTTGTGGAAAAAAATAACCTCCAATCTTACATGCGTTATTAAAAAAAATGTAGGGTAAAATACACAGCTGAATCTGCAACAAAAATCTGAAAGTAGCACATGTAGATTTTACTGATAATTATTTCCAGATTTTTTACCAAATCTGTTGTGAAAATCTTCTGTAATTTTCAAACGGTCTAAATCCACCTGTCCCCTCACTACTTCTCGGCCTTTCCTTGTGTCAAGCCCTTCACTAGCTATTTACAAAGGAGAGTTCAGTTTAAAATAATGCCAGTGAAATACCAGTCTGGCCATATTCTGTCTGCTCCATACATCTCTAATCTAATCTGCTGATTTCCCTACACATTTCCTGGCAAGTTATTATTTGTTTTCTTTTTTTTCTGTAGAAAGGGTAGCGGGCACCACATAGAGTATTTAGGGATCAACCAAGTGCATATATATATACACAATATAAACCAAACAAGAAAAGATATGCACACGATTGGGATCAACCTCACAAAATATACTAAGTTTATTATTTTCAATACAAAAACACAGCAAGGCAAGACATACTGTACTTGCTAAAAACATTTAAAATCACAAAAAGACGGCTGGTAAGCCACACATCCCCCCAGGTAAGTAAAGAATGCACTGATAAAGCACTTTACAATAGACAATCTACCCAGACTAAGGTATATAAGAAAGAACGCTCAACCCCCTTGCCTGTTTGCTGCCAGCTATATAAATCACCCTCTGATGAAATACTCATATCCTAAATATAGAGGCATTAATATAGACATATTTACCAGACATACTGCACAGGAGTCAGGTCCATAAAATAGAAAAAGACATCCCAAGAAAACCTGAGGTCACTAATCAAAACTGATAGTCCGGACACCTAGTACACCTAGACGGTCAGATGAAGATACAACGACCGACAATAGAGTGCTGACAATGGGGGGAAAAAGGAAACAAAGCCCCACGCGTATCGACACTCTCAGAGCGTCTTCATCAGGGGTAAATACAAACAGCACCATCCCGCCATATTTTATATACACATTCACAATCAAATCAAGCAATCATCACCTGCAGGCATGCAGCTTCCATGGTGTATCTGACACAGTGGACTACTTCCAGTTCAGCGAGCTCACAGGCTCGCACCTGCATAGTGACACTAATTTGCGCAGGTGTGGCGGCTGCAAGTGTGGACATATTGAAAAGGGAGAAACAGCGCAGTATGACGATATGCGCATGCGCAGAGATTTACTGAGGCACTGTGACCGCATAACAATGTATACATGTAATCTCTTTTTTTTCTGTGTATCCCTCATAGCTTGTCATTTGCAACCTGAGTACATTATATTATCTTCCACAATTAAAGTCGTCAAATAGAAACATCTATAGAAAAGACAACCTTCAATAACCAAGTGAACACCACATTATAACCTGAACTGCTTCTCACCCCTGTCCTACTTTCTTCTTGCCCATTATTTATTTATTTATTTTTAATTTTGCCTTGCTATATTGCGGCATCAATATTCTGCAGTGCTTTAAAAATATGATCATTGCTGATCTCATTGGGGCTCACAACCTAAATTCCTATCAGTTTAACTTTTGGATAGTGAACGGAAACCCACATAATATGAGAACATACAAACTCCTTGCAGATAAAAACCCAAAGGTATGAACTGGGATATAAATTGGTGTGCATGAAAACTCCTTGTAGATGTTGTTCTATGTGGGATTTGAACCCAGGACCGCATCATTGCAAGGCATCAGTGATAACCATTTATCTTTTAGAATATATCCATATTCTATAAAATATTTATATTTATCTGTGTGAAAAAGTGTTTTCCTTCTTTCTGATTTCCTATTCTTTTTCATGTTTGTCACACTTAAATGGGTTGTGCCACCATATTGAATACATTTAACTAAGCAGAAAATGTGGAATTAACTGGTAATGAGTCTTATACAACGCTCCGGAGGAAATTTGGCCCACTCATCTTTGCAGAATTGCTGTAACTCAGCCACATTAGATGGTTTCTGAGCATGAACCTCCTTTTTAAGGTCACGCAACAGCATGAGGTCACAAACAGATGGCCTTATATTCTCTTTCAGGATATTTTGGTAGACAGTAGAATTCATGGCTCTAATAATCACAGGATGTTTTTCAGGTACAGAAATAGCAAAAACCGCCAAAGAAATTCGCATTACTAGCACCATCATATTTTACTGTTTGTATGATGTTCATTTTCTGAAATGCTGTGTTACTTTTATGCTAAATGTAATGGGACATATATATTGCAAAAAGTTCAACTTTTGTCTTGACAGTCCACCCAGTATTCTCCCAAAAGTCTTGGGGATTATCGAGATATTTTTTGTCAAAACTGAGAGGAGCCTTTATATTCTTATAGCTCAGCAGTGGTTTTTGTCTTGGAACTCTGCTATGCAGGCCATTTTTGCCCAGCCTCTTTCTTATGGTGGAATCATGACCACTGACCTTAACTGAGGCAAGTTAGACCTGCAGTTCTTTTGATGTTGTTGTGGGGTCTTTTGTTACCTCTTGAATGAGTTGTTTCTGAGCTCTTGAAGTACTTTTGGTAGGGCGACTACTTCTGGGAAGTTTCACCACTGTTCCATGTTTTCAACATTTGTGGATAACGGCTCTCATTGTGGTTCACTGGAGTCCCAAAGCTTGAGAAATGGCTTTGTTTCTCATTTGTTCCAGAATTTCTTTGGATTGCAACATGATGTCTAGCTTTTGAGGATCTTCTTTGTCAAACATGTCCTATTTAAGTGATTTCTTGATTGAGAATAGGTGTGACAGTAATTAGGCCTGGATGTGGCTAGGGAATTTTAACTTAGCTTCTTAAAGATGTGATAAACCACAGTTAATTTATGCTTTAAGAGTGAACGGTGGAGCAATCACTTTTTCACAAAGGGCCCTGTAGGTTTGGAATTTTTTCCCTTAATAATAAAGACCTTAAATTTATTAATTTGGTGTTTACTTAGTTACATAGTTGCGTAGGTTAAATAAAGACCTAGGTCCATCAAAGTTCAACCTTTCTCCACCAACTGTACATTTCGTAACTGATCTAGCTATAACCCACAATGGTATGTGTCAAGGAAATCATCCAGCCCATTTTAAAAGCTCCTAAATTGTCTGCCACTACTACCTCTTGTAGTAGGGCATTTCACAGTATGACTACTCTAGCTGTAAAGAATCCTTTCCTGTTTAGCTGTCGGAATCACTTTTCCTCCACCCATAATAAGCGCCCCCAGTCCTCAGCATGGTCCTTGGAATAACTTGTGACATCTTTGTCTAATATTTAAATTTGGTTGGTGATCTGAAACATTTAAGTGTCACAAATTTGTAAAAGAATAGGAAATTAGGAAGGGAAAACACGTTTTCACACAACTGTATATACACTACTACTACTACTAATAATAATAATAATAATAATAATAATAATAATTTTGATCATAATAATCTTTGTTTCTACATTCTTAAAAATGTAATACTTTTTATATACAAAAGGTTAACCTTTTTCAATTAATTATTTTTTATATATAATTTTTATGTGTTTTTTGTTTGTATGATTTCTTAACTTTCCCAATTTATAATGTTTTATATTTTCTTTACCAAAAGTGCCAGTTAGAAAGGAGATGTTTTGTACTCCACATTGTACCAAAGAAATGTACAAGAATTCAAATAACTCAACAATGCCCTATCAATGGCCCATTTTAGAAACAACCATCAATTCAAACATTATAATAGCTGACAATCAACTCAGACTTTAAGTCTTTAAAAATATGCCAACTTGATTCTTCTTTCACAATAATGATAATGGCTTACACCAAATTAGAGCATAGTCTTTTCAGTTTCTTTTCCAATGTTGGAGAGATTTGTTGATAACCGAAACACCGAAAAGTTGTCAACAATGTTAATGACTTGTCAGCATACAGAACTATATTAAGAAGTACATTAATCAAGATATTTAGGATAATCTGCCAGCTATTTAATGTAGCAATATTTGGTTATTGCCCCCGAAATCTAGGAAGGGTTCCAGACATTCCCAATTATCATACTGATCACATCAGTGTAATGATTGAGGCTTGGCAGACATACTGTCCTCCTTTACCAAGAAACTAATAGAGACATACTAAATCTTAATGTACTTATCACATTTTTGCTGTCATGTAGGCATAATTATATTCTGACGAGTAGCCTCTATCTCAATGAATTGTAGTAAATCAATGTACAGAATTGCGGCTAAAGCAGCGCTGAGTTTGTCATTTATCCTATCTCATGGGGATACGTTTTTGAAAAGTAGATTTTTAGGAGAAAAACAGGTAAACCTAATTTAATAACTTTGTGGGTTATCACAAAAAAAGAGTAATGAGTAATTAATCTCAAATGTTCATTAAACTACATAAGGCAAATTAGTTAATCTTCTACTCTCTAGCTAAAAATTGTTTGTTCATCTGGATGAAAAGGTCTTCTGGCTTCTTAAAATCTATTTTGATTGGCTAAAAAATAAAAAAATAAATGAATAAAAATATATACGAGCTTATGTCTAATTCTTTGTGTCATCTATAGTCTACTGGTCACCAGAGTCATCCAGTCAGCATACATTTCTATTGATATAACAGGACAATAATATGCTCACCTGCATGCAATAAATGATGGTCCGGAGCAGGGAAGACGTCTGGGTCTCCAACATAAATCTACCAACAAAGAAAAAAGAAGAAAAACGCAGCAGCACAGCCTAAAGCGAGGTTCGGTACACACACAGTCCTTGATAATGGAACACTGACAGTCTCGGGAGGTGCTCGCGTAGAAAAAACAGGAACCTGCCATATAACACTAGTAGAAAGAATGCGGCAACACTCACCGGACCTGTGACCCAGTCTTATCTTTATTAGAAAGCATGTAGAACCATCTTCACGGCACGGGGGAGTGGAGGAGCAAAGGAAGTGAGCGGGGAAAGGACGATGGCCGTTTCATGCCAAACCGGCGCCTCTTCTAGGACCTGTAGAAGCGCCGGTTTGGCGTGAAATGGCCGTCGTCCTTTCCCCGCTCACCTCCTTTGCTCCTCCACTCCCCCATGCCGTGAAGATGGTTCTACATGCTTTCTAATAAAGATAAGACTTGATCACAGGTCCGGTGAGTGTTGCCGCGTTCTTTCTACTAGTGTTATATGGTCTCCAACATAAGGTACTTGTAGAAAAGAAAAGCAATCCAGCTTCACGGAACTTCACAAAACTAGTTCTTTATTCATTGGGGCAAAAGATAAAATCCAGTGCAGGCTCATTAAAATATCATGATGCCAATGTGAGATAAAATTAATGCCTTTCAGGTAGGTAAACCCATTGTCATGATGTCACGTACAGTGGGGCAAAAAAGTATTTAGTCAGTCAGCAATAGTGCAAGTTCCACCACTTAAAAAGATGAGAGGCGTCTGTAATTTACATCATAGGTAGACCTCAACTATGGGAGACAAACTGAGAAAAAAAAATCCAGAAAATCACATTGTCTGTTTTTTTAACATTTTATTTGCATATTATGGTGGAAAATAAGTATTTGGTCAGAAACAAAATTTCATCTCAATACTTTGTAATATATCCTTTGTTGGCAATGACAGAGGTCAAACGTTTTCTGTAAGTCTTCACAAGGTTGCCACACACTGTTGTAGGTATGTTGGCCCATTCCTCCATGCAGATCTCCTCTAGAGCAGTGATGTTTTTGGCTTTTCGCTTGGCAACACGGACTTTCAACTCCCTCCAAAGGTTTTCTATAGGGTTGAGATCTGGAGACTGGCTATGCCAGTCCAGGACCTTGAAATGCTTCTTACGAAGCCACTCCTTCGTTGCCCTGGTGGTGTGCTTTGGATCATTGTCATGTTGAAAGACCCAGCCACGTTTCATCTTCAATGCCCTTGCTGATGGAAGGAGGTTTGCACTCAAAATCTCACGATACATGGCCCCATTCATTCTTTCATGTACCCGGATCAGTCGTCCTGGCGCCTTTGCAGAGGAACAGCCCCAAAGCATGATGTTTCCACCACCATACTTTACAGTAGGTATGGTGTTTGATGGATGCAACTCAGTATTCTTTTTCCTCCAAACACGACAAGTTGTGTTTCTACCAAACAGTTCCAGTTTGGTTTCATCAGACCATAGGACATTCTCCCAAAACTCCTCTGGATCATCCAAATGCTCTCTAGCAAACTTCAGACGGGCCCGGACATGTACTGGCTTAAGCAGTGGGACACGTCTGGCACTGCAGGATCTGAGTCCATGGTGGCGTAGTGTGTTACTTATGGTAGGCCTTGTTACATTGGTCCCAGCTCTCAGCAGTTCATTCACTAGGTCCCCCCGCGTGGTTCTGGGATTTTTGCTCACCGTTCTTGTGATCATTCTGACCCCACGGGGTGGGATTTTGCGTGGAGCCCCAGATCGAGGGAGATTATCAGTGGTCTTGTATGTCTTCCATTTTCTAATTATTGCTCCCACTGTTGATTTCTTCACTCCAAGCTGGTTGGCTATTGCAGATTCAGTCTTCCCAGCCTGGTGCAGGGCTACAATTTTGTTTCTGGAGTCCTTTGACAGCTCTTTGGTCTTCACCATAGTGGAGTTTGGAGTCAGACTGTTTGAGGGTGTGCACAGGTGTCTTTTTATACTGATAACAAGTTTAAACAGGTGCCATTACTACAGGTAATGAGTGGAGGAAAGAGGAGACTCTTAAAGAAGAAGTTACAGGTCTGTGAGAGCCAGAAATCTTGATTGTTTGTTTCTGACCAAATACTTATTTTCCAACATAATATGCAAATAAATTGTTAAAAAAAAAGACAATGTGATTTTTCTGGATTTTTTTTTCTCAGTTTGTCTCCCATAGTTGAGGTCTACCTATGATGTAAATTACAGACGCCTCTCATCTTTTTAAGTGGTGGAACTTGCACTATTGCTGACTGACTAAATACTTTTTTGCCCCACTGTATGTGAAGGAGTCAAGCTTATTGTTCATGGACAATAGCATTGTCTATACAGGCAAAGAAACTGTCATACTTATTATTGGGGAAAAAATTATAATTAGTAAATGAAAACAGAAATTGTTTTCAATACATATGCGCCAATTTGTTATATTTTCATCTTTAATACAGTTCATTGTGCAGCTATCTTTGTTAGTGGAAAGTACTATTATGGCGATAATAAATGTATACAATTTTTATTTTTTATTTGTTTTTGTGCCTCCATATTTTGAGAGTTGTGACTTTTGGAGGAGAGCTTATGTTTTGCGAGGCAAAATGACTTTTTGATAACTTTGTTTTTTGCTTTTAGGGAAGCCATATGACCATAAACAAAAACTCACCATTTTTTCCCCATAGTGTTCAGTTCAGTGGCATCAAATACTCAAAAATATCACAAAAAATAGCAACAACTTATACCAATACCTGTTCACAATACTAATGTACTAATGAAGGACGTAGGCGAACCCCATGGTACAAGCAGAGGTAGTACAGGAGCAAAATACTTATGAACATCCACTCATACAGCTATTCATGGGGGGTTGTTAAGTATTTTAGATTCACATGCATAAGGCTTATATGAGATGCAAGTCACATTGATATGTAATATACATTGTACGTCCACTGCACTGCGTTAAAACCTATTGGTAAATCCTATACTATTAGATTAGGAGGGAGCCCACCAATTAGTAAGTAAAACCCAACAAGTACAAAGTTCTTCATCATCATGTAAGGTCTTACTGCATTTTTGACAAAATCTGATGGCTCCCAACTCGCATCAAGGGTCCTCATTGTCTTATGAGTTCCGACATTGAAATTGAAAGAAATTCTCTAAAAAGACCATCAAATGCAAACACATCATACATAAAAGCAGCCCTGGTTTTCAATACCTGTATTAGTATTAGTATTGTGACTAGGTATTGATTTGTACGGCACCTTTTTTTCTGTAAAGATCCTGCAGTGCTGACTATAACCCCTCCCCCACAAAAAAATAGTTATTTATATATTTGAAGTCCTCATTCTTTGTCGATTTAGTGTGTTGGATCAGAATTTCATCAGTTTTTGGTCAGTGTCAAATATTCACATTCAAATATTCACATTCAAACCAGGGATTCAAGCTTGAGGAGGCTAATTTGCATATTCCAGGTGCCTTCTGGGAAAAGCGAAGTCTCCCTAAGCTAGAAGATCGTTGAGTACAGCCGGGACCAGCTGCTTGGAGAGCATCGCCAAACCAGGGATTCAAGCTTTAGGAGGCTAATTTGCATATTCCAGGTGCCTTCTGGGAAAAGCGAAGTCTCCCTAAGCTAGAAGATCGTTGGGTACAGCCGGGACCAGCTGCTTGGAAAGCATCGCCAAACCGCGCGCCGTAAGGCGCGCAAATTTTTGCCTGTAGGATATTATTGCAAGAGAGCTTGGCTGAGTAGATTACACAAGAAGGAAAACACACAGCAAGTCAGCAGGATCTAGGAGCAACATGGCAGATGTGACAACCTACATGGTGAGCTGCAGCATGTGCTACATGTTCACAGACCGACCAGAAGAAGAATCAAATTTCACCTGTCAGAAGTGTAGACTAGTGGCCCTTTTAGAAGAAAAGGTGCGGGGTCTGGAAGAAAGAATAGCAACTTTGAAACTCATCAAAGAGAATGAAGACTTTCTAGACAGAACAGAAGCATCTCTACTGGTCACAGAAGGTGAAAAAAGTGTCAGAGAACCTCCAAAAGCAGATGAGTGGAAGCATGTGACCAAAAGAAGCAAGAAGACCATGGAGAAATCACCAAACACACAACTGAAGAACCGATATCAAATCTTTGTAGAGGATGAAGATGGCACACCTAAGGATGAAGCAATACCAGCAAGCAAAAAAGAAAAGGGCACACAGCAACAAGTGACAGCAAAAAGTACAGCCAAGAAGCAACGAAGAGTGGTGGTGGTGGGAGACTCACTACTGAGAGGCACAGAAGCAGCCATCTGCAGACCGGACATAACTGCAAGAGAAGTATGCTGCCTTCCAGGTGCGATGATCAAGGATGTGACCGATAGGATACCAAAGCTCTTCAGCTCCAAGGACGTCCACCCATTTCTTCTGATACATGTTGGCACCAATGACACGGCAAGGAAAGACCTACCGACAATCTGCAAAGACTTTGAAGAGTTGGGGAAGAAAGTAAAGGAACTGGATGCACAGGTAGTTTTTTCTTCTATCCTTCCAGTAGACGGGCATGGCACCAGGAGATGGAACAGGATCCTTGATGCAAACAACTGGCTAAGACGATGGTGCAGACAACAAGGATTCGGATTCCTGGACCACGGTGTGAATTACTGGTACGGTGGACTCCTCGCCAGAGATGGACTACACCTCAACAAACCTGGGAAACACACATTCGCCAGAAGAATCGCTACACTCATCAGGAGGGCGTTAAACTAGAAGAAGAGGGGACGGGAAGAAAAACATTAGACTTGAACAAAGAAGACCCAGGAAAACATACTCAGATGGGAGGTAAGAACATTTCTAAAACAATCCACAGCGAGGAGATTGGAACAAAACAAAATCCTCTAAACTGCATGCTCGCAAACGCCAGAAGCCTGACAAACAAGATGGAAGAACTAGAAGCAGAAATATCTACAGGTAACTTTGACATAGTGGGAATAACCGAGACATGGTTAGATGAAAGCTATGACTGGGCAGTTAACTTACAGGGTTACAGTCTGTTTAGAAAGGATCGTAAAAATCGGAGAGGAGGAGGAGTTTGTCTCTATGTAAAGTCTTGTCTAAAGTCCACTTTAAGGGAGGATATTAGCGAAGGAAATGAGGATGTCGAGTCCATATGGGTCGAAATTCATGGAGGGAAAAATGGTAACAAAATTCTCATTGGGGTCTGTTACAAACCCCCAAATATAACAGAAACCATGGAAAGTCTACTTCTAAAGCAGATAGATGAAGCTGCAACCCATAATGAGGTCCTGGTTATGGGGGACTTTAACTACCCGGATATTAACTGGGAAAGTGAAACCTGTGAAACCCATAAAGGCAACAGGTTTCTGCTAATAACCAAGAAAAATTATCTTTCACAATTGGTGCAGAATCCAACCAGAGGAGCAGCACTTTTAGACCTAATACTATCTAATAGACCTGACAGAATAACAAATCTGCAGGTGGTTGGGCATCTAGGAAATAGCGACCACAATATTGTACAGTTTCACCTGTCTTTCACTAGGGGGACTTGTCAGGGAGTCACAAAAACACTGAACTTTAGGAAGGCAAAGTTTGACCAGCTTAGAGATGCCCTTAATCTGGTAGACTGGGACAATATCCTCAGAAATAAGAATACAGATAATAAATGGGAAATGTTTAAGAACATCCTAAATAGGCAGTGTAAGCGGTTTATACTTTGTGGGAATAAAAGGACTAGAAATAGGAAAAACCCAATGTGGCTAAACAAAGAAGCAAGACAGGCAATTAACAGTAAAAAGAAAGCATTTGCACTACTAAAGCAGGATGGCACCATTGAAGCTCTAAAAAACTATAGGGAGAAAAATACTTTATCTAAAAAACTAATTAAAGCTGCCAAAAAGGAAACAGAGAAGCACATTGCTAAGGAGAGTAAAACTAATCCCAAACTGTTCTTCAACTATATCAATAGTAAAAGAATAAAAACTGAAAATGTAGGCCCCTTAAAAAATAGTGAGGAAAGAATGGTTGTAGATGACGAGGAAAAAGCTAACATATTAAACACCTTCTTCTCCACGGTATTCACGGTGGAAAATGAAATGCTAGGTGAAATCCCAAGAAACAATGAAAACCCTATATTAAGGGTCACCAATCTAACCCAAGAAGAGGTGCGAAATCGGCTAAATAAGATTAAAATAGATAAATCTCCGGGTCCGGATGGCATACACCCACGAGTACTAAGGGAACTAAGTAATGTAATAGATAAACCATTATTTCTTATTTTTAGGGACTCTATAGCGACAGGATCTGTTCCGCAGGACTGGCGCATAGCAAATGTGGTGCCAATATTCAAAAAGGGCTCTAAAAGTGAACCTGGAAATTATAGGCCAGTAAGTCTAACCTCTATTGTTGGTAAAATATTTGAAGGGTTTCTGAGGGATGTTATTCTGGATTATCTCAATGAGAATAACTGTTTAACTCCATATCAGCATGGGTTTATGAGAAATCGCTCCTGTCAAACCAATCTAATCAGTTTTTATGAAGAGGTAAGCTATAGGCTGGACCACGGTGAGTCATTGGACGTGGTATATCTCGATTTTTCCAAAGCGTTTGATACCGTGCCGCACAAGAGGTTGGTACACAAAATGAGAATGCTTGGTCTGGGGGAAAATGTGTGTAAATGGGTTAGTAACTGGCTTAGTGATAGAAAGCAGAGGGTGGTTATAAATGGTATAGTCTCTAACTAGGTCGCTGTGACCAGTGGGGTACCGCAGGGGTCAGTATTGGGACCTGTTCTCTTCAACATATTCATTAATGATCTGGTAGAAGGTTTACACAGTAAAATATCGATATTTGCAGATGATACAAAACTATGTAAAGCAGTTAATACAAGAGAAGATAGTATTCTGCTACAGATGGATCTGGATAAGTTGGAAACTTGGGCTGAAAGGTGGCAGATGAGGTTTAACAAATGATAAATGTAAGGTTATACACATGGGAAGAAGGAATCAATATCACCATTACACACTGAATGGGAAACCACTGGGTAAATCTGACAGGGAGAAGGACTTGGGGATCCTAGTTAATGATAAACTTACCTGGAACAGCCAGTGCCAGGCAGCAGCTGCCAAGGCAAACAGGATCATGGGGTGCATTAAAAGAGGTCTGGATACACATGATGAGAGCATTATACTGCCTCTGTACAAATCCCTAGTTAGACCGCACATGGAGTACTGTGTCCAGTTTTGGCACCGGTGCTCATGAAGGATATAATGGAACTAGAGAGAGTACAAAGGAAGGCAACAAAATTAATAAAGGGGATGGGAGAACTACAATACCCAGATAGATTAGCGAAATTAGGATTATTTAGTCTAGAAAAAAGACGACTGAGGGGCGATCTAATAACCATGTATAAGTATATAAGGGGACAATACAAATATCTCGCTGAGGATCTGTTTATACCAAGGAAGGTGACGGGCACAAGGGGGCATTCTTTGCATCTGGAGGAGAGAAGGTTTTTCCACCAACATAGAAGAGGATTCTTTACTGTTAGGGCAGTGAGAATCTGGAATTGCTTGCCTGAGGAGGTGGTGATGGCGAACTCAGTCGAGGGGTTCAAGAGAGGCCTGGATGTCTTCCTGGAGCAGAACAATATTGTATCATACAATTATTAGGTTCTGTAGAAGGATGTAGATCTGGGGATTTATTATGATGGAATATAGGCTGAACTGGATGGACAAATGTCTTTTTTCGGCCTTACTAACTATGTTACTATGTAAATACTGTATGACCACCCCCAAAAAAAGCAAAGCATAAATGCCACTTCAAAGGCTGTGTGTGTCAAGCCAGAATTGATAGACCTTGGGAAAAGCCAATATGTTGACTCCAATATTTTGCTTGGACATGCATCTTTTGGCTTTTGAATGGATGAACAGACTTCATTTAAAATTTTTCCAACTGTAATGGCGCTGCAGTTCGGCAATTTTCATGGCTGAAAGAGCACCATCGATGAGCTGGATGATGCTGTTTCACTTTTTGGGGGAAATCTTTTTGGTGGCTGCTCATTAATTCGAACCAGTGATAACACACTGAGCTGTTAGACAATATGAGAACAGGTTGTAATTTGCAGTACACAGGAAGAAAAACAGCAAAAAAGTAACAATGCAGTGAACCGACAAAAATCTGCATAACTTATATTTTAATCACAAAAGATTGCCCCAAATGACTAAACCCATTTACCAAACGGGCATATGTACCACTTGGAAGATTGATAATTCACTATGTTGGTGACCAAACGTAAAAAAATGATCCAAAAACATGGTACTTTAAAGGGAACCTGTCACCCCTTTTTTTCAGATTCAGCTATAAATACTGTTAAATAGGGCCTGCGCTGTGTGTTACTATAGTGTATGTAGTGTACCCTGATTCCCCATGTATGCTGAGAAATACATTACCAAAGTCGCCGTTTTCGCCTGTCAATCAGGCTGGTCTGGTAAGGTGGGCGAGTTCACAGCGCTCTTTTCTTCCCCAGCTTTCCGTTGGTGGCGTAGTGGTGTGCGCAGGTCCAAGGTCCGAATTCCCTGCGCCCACGTGAAGACACAGCGCGCGATCTGCGCTGTAATCCCTTGCATCGGTGGGGGCGGCCATATTCCTGGGGCCGCGCGTGCGCAGATGGAGTGCTCTGCTGCACGGGGCTTCAGGAAAATGGCCACGGGATGCCGCGCGTGCGCATTAGAGATCGCGGCGGCCATTTTCCCAAAGCCGAGATGCAAACTCTAATGCGCACGCGTGGCATCCCGCGGCCATTTTCCTGAAGCCCCGTGCAGCAGAGCACTCCATCTGCGCACGCGCGGCCCCAGGAAGATGGCCGCCCCCACCGATGCAAGGGATTACAGCGCAGATCGTGCGCTGTGTCTTCACGTGGGCGCAGGGAATTCGGACCTTGGACCTGCGCACACCACTACGCCACCAACGGAAAGCTGGGGAAGAAAAGAGCACTGTGAACACGCCCACCTGACCAGACCAGCCTGATTGACAGGCGAAAACGGCAACTTTGGTAATGTATTTCTCAGCATACATGGGGAATCAGGGTACACTACATACACTATTGTAACGCACAGCGCAGGCCCTATTTAACAGTATTTATAGCTCAATCTGAAAAAACGGGGTGACAGGTTCCCTTTAAGATTAAAATATTATTTTTATTGATTAAGCAATTTAAAAACATGCGAATTGAAAAGGTACTAGATCCAATGAAAGAGGGTTCTGAATGCCATGCAGTATTTCAATTCAATGACCACAAATGTGAGAGAAGTAAGACAATGTATAAATTGGCATAAAGTGCAAAGTGTATTAAAAAACAATTCTTGGGTGTACGAAATCCATAAAATGTGAATTTAATATTGGCAATATTAGAAACAAATCCTTGAAAATACATCATGTGCCTATTTTAGTAATGGCTATACTGATGTGCTTGTCAGCGAGTGGATAAGTATGAGTCAAATGTCTTTTTCCTTAATAAGTCCTATACTGCCACTGTATACAGATACAGTATTAGCTGCACCGATATAATAACATTGCCTAAAGTAGCTAGTTCCAAAATGGCATAGCGTACCAGATATTGGCCACGTGGAGATCCCCCGGCGTCCCTCTGCTTCATATGCAAAATAATTGCAAGTCAAATATATGTATGAGATAGCCAAAGTTATTATCTATAAAATGATGGTTGTCTCACGTTCGAATCAGTAGTGCACGGTAAGATATGTAGCACAAAAGTCAAATTTACAAAACATTGTTACCCTTTTGCTCATCAGTGTAAATAAGAGGATTCAAATATTTTGAAGAGTTTATGGTACAAATATACACAATCTGCTAATCGGCATGTACAGTTGCGAGTTGATTACAGTTATATGAAAAAGTGTGGGCACCCCTATTAATCTTAAGCTTAATGTTTTATAAAAAAATTGTTTTTTTTGCCATAGCTATTTCAGTTTCATATATCTAATAACTGTTGGACACAGTAATGTTTCTGCCTTGAAATGAGGTTTATTGTACTAACAGAAAATGTGCAATCTGCATTCAAACAAAATTTGACAGGTGCATAAGTATGGGCGACAGACTTTATGTCGCTTATCCATGTTATGAATATCCATGTTATGATGACGTTAAATTCATCCATTGTTTGTATAAATTAATTATTCGTTTGAAAGCTGAAACCCTCTGAAATGTGGTTTAGGTTAAGAAAATAAATTGGCATCAATGCAGAAATATTGATCAGTTAATGGACACAGAATGATCAGATTTTGGCAAGATAAAAGTTTTGTCGCCCACAGAAAGTAATGTGTTATTCAAAAAAATAATTAACTTAAAATACAAATATATGCTGCATAACATTGGTGAATGAAGTTGTGGTGCTATTACAATCATATTTAATACTTTGTGTGACTTCCATGAGCTTGAAGGACTGCATCCATGTGGTTCAACAAAGATTCATACAATTAATGAAGTCATCAGGTATAGCAAAGAATGCAGTCTTACATGCCTCCTAGAGATCATCTAGAATCTTTGGTTTTGTCTTCTAAGCTTCCTCTTTCATCCTACCCCAAACACGTGACTGGGCTGGCCAGTCCTTGAGCACCTTGATCTTTTTTGCCTGGAGGACCTTTGTTATAGAAATGGATATACAGGATGAGATGGAGCACCCTCCTGCTGCAGAATTTAACCCCTTTTATGATTTGGAATAATTTGGAATATAAGAGATAGCTAATACTTCTTGATATTTTAGGCTATTGATATTGCCTTCCACCTTGCAAATGTTTCGCACACCCCCATACTGAATGTAACCCCAGACCATGATCTTTCCACCATCAAATGTAACTGTTTTCTGGGTGTATTTTGGATTCTTATGGGCTCCAGTAGGTCTCCTGCAGTATTTGTGGCAGCTGTGGTGTAATTCTACTGAAGATTCATCGTAGAAATCCACCTTCTCCTCTTTTCCAGCAAATGCCACATGGTTTTTTATTTGCCTTTTGTTTAGTGCTGGCTTCTGAGCACTGATTCAACCATGTGGGCCAATTTGAGACAGAATCCTACAAACTGTTCTAGTTGACACAGGTACTTGAGGTCTGTTGGAGCTCTGCTGCAGTGGAAGAGGGTCCTGCTTTAGATTTTTTAACCAACAAAGGTTCCTCCTGAGCAGTTATCTTGCGGGGTCTGCCGGACCTGGGCTTGTCATCACATGTCCAGTCTCTTCAAAACTTTTTTAATTCTTTGTACTTGATGCTGAGACACATTAAAGGTGCCAGCCACCCCTGCAGTGGATCTGATCTTCAGCCTCTTGATAATCCAGGCTTAGGTCACAGGGTGGATTTTTGGCATGTTGTCAGAGCTCAGGTTGCAGTTCAAGTGCAGGTCTGGGGTTCTGAGTTTCTTTTTATACACACATACACTAATTAACCGATCATTTACTGAGCACAGGTGAGGATGTAAACTAGGATTGGGTTCATTATATGACCAGGCGACAAAACTTTTGTCTTTCCAAAATCTGACCATTCTGTGTCCATTTACTGATCAATATTTCTGCATTGATGACAATTTATTGTCTTAACCTAAACCACATTTCGGAGGGTTTCAGCTTTCAAAAGAATAATTTATACAACCAATGGATAAATTTAACGTCAGGTTATAATCTTTTATTTACATAACATGGATAAGCGACATAACTTCTGTCAGGGAGTGTAAGTGAGGTTCTTGAGATATAACCAGGAAATTAAAAATAATAAAGATAGTGTTATAGGAAACATGAACAGGACAGGGAGTGGGAGGTGGAGGAACAGGGAAGGAAAAGAGGTGCATGGCAAGGGGAAAGAATAGAGAGGAGGGGGGAGGCGGAGAGGGAGTGAACACCTTGGGAGATGCACTTAGTGTATGACTAGGATGCAATTTTAGAGTAAAAGGATGATTGGGATCTGAAACAGATCCAAGGCTGCCAAGCTTCTTGAAATGTATTAATGTTGTGGTTCACACAGGCTTCTAATTCTACTATATGGTAGATTTGGTAAATTTTAAGGTAAAGATGTTGAATGGTGAGTATTAAAGAAGCTTGCCAACAACTGGGGACCAAGGATCTCCCTGCTGTGAGAATAGATTCTGCCAGTTTAGCTGCTCTCTTATTGTCCTGCCATATCGGAAAGTTTAAGAGTGTAATCTCTGGTGTTAAAATGATTTGTTTGCCCAGAACCTCTTTGATAGTTATGGCTATTTTCTTCCTAAATACCCGAAGGGCTTGGCAGGACCACCATATGTGAAAATAACTTCCATCATCCTTCCCACACCTCCAACATATATCCTGCGAAGTTTGGTATCATCTATCAATTTGTTTAGGGACGATATACCACCTAGTTATTATTTTAAAGCTATTCTCTTGAATTCGTATGCAATATGAAGGGCTGTGGGATTCCCTATAGATATGCTTTACCTGCGATTCAGAAAAGGAAATACTTAAGTCTTTTTCCCACTGTGATAAATATGCTCGTATCAAATGCACATTGATTTTTAGTAGTAATTGGTTTACTACTGAAGGAGTTTTGGTGGGCGGCTTGGCTCTGGCACAAGGGACTTCATAAGGTGTTAGAAGCCTTTCCAGGTCCACTTGGTGTTCATGTCAGTCAAAAAGAGAGGCGAGTATCCCATGCTGTAGTAATGTGAGACCTGAGAGTCTTGGAAGTTTGCGCATTTCATGTAGTGGGAGAAATGTGCTGTCCATGAAGAGCTGATCAACCAGTATATAAATTCACTGACTAATTCAATTGGAGTGATTTTATGTAAAATCATACTGTTTCTAATGTATTGGCCTCATTTTGCCACTTTAAACTGCGGCCACCGCCATTAGGGGCTTATCTACAGCTTTCTGTAATGCCCCGATGTAACCTGAAAGATAAGAAAAACAAGTTATATAATACTCACTCGGGGGGTGCGGTCCGGTGCTGTCTGGGTTCATCACCTCCCATCTTCATGCGATGACGTCCTCTTCCTTGCTTCTGTCGTTGCTCCTGCACAAGCGTTATTGTCTGCCCTGTTGAGGGCAGAGCAAAGTACTGAAGTGTGCAGGCACCGGGAAAGGTCAGAGAGGCCCAGCGCCTGCACACTGCAGAACTTCAATCTGCCCTCAACAGGGCAAATCAGTACGCCTGCGCAGGAGCCACAACAGAAGCAAGGAAGAGAACGTCATCACATGAAGATGGGAGACGCCGGACCCGCGACACACATCAGACCCAAATCAAACCGGGACCGCCCCTGGGTGAGTATAATCTAGCTTGTTTTTCTTATCCTTCAAGTTAATTCGGGGGCTTATCTACAGCATTACAGAATGCTGTAGATAAGCCCCTAATGGTGGTGGCCGCAGTTTATAGCGGAAAAATGAGGTGACAGACTCCCTTTAATTTTACGTGAAGGTGCTTGAATTTTTCTAGAAATCAATTAAAATTGTTTCTCTCAGCAATTGTATGGGGTTTTCATTTATTTTTGCTTTTTTAGCATATGATAACAGTTTTTATATTCATATTGTATACTGTGTATATATATATATATATATATATATATATATATATATATATATAAATATACTCATATATAAACTGTATATACACACACACATACTATTATCTTATACTAAGCAGCACAAACACAAACAGCCCTTACAGTTGCTGAAATAAATAATTTTAATTAATTTTGATTGTAAACGTCTGATGTAGTTTTAGGTCAAATTTATGGAGAAATTTCAAAAATGTTTTCTGAAGTTTTCACAAACTTTCAAACACCACTGTACTGGAAGAGTAGAGAATATGAGTTTAATAGTTTATCTTTTTAACCCCCATCCCTGCATATTTGATTCTCTCCATTGTTTATGTTAATTGTATGTCCCACCTGAATTGAGTACCGTATATACTCGAGTATAAGCTGAGATTTTCAGCCCAAATTTTTGGGCTGAAAGTGCCCCTCTCGGCTTATACCTTATTATCGAGTCAAGGTGGGTGGCAGGGTCAGCGGGTGAGGGAGTGAGGGCGCTGAGGCATACTTACCTGCTTCCAGCGATCCTCGCGCTCCCCCTGCCGTCCCACGGTCTTCGGTGCTGCAGCTCTTCCCCTCTTCAGCGGTCACGTGGGACCGCTCATTAGAGAAATGAATAGGCGGCTCCACCTCCCGTAGGGGTGGAACCACATATTCATTTCTCTAATCAGCGGTGACGGTGACCGCTGATAGAGGAAGAAGCTGCGGCACCGAAGAACAGCTGTGCGGGAGAAGGAGCCAGACGCCGGGAGCAGGTAAGTATTACATATTCACCTATCCCCGTTCCAGCCGCTCCATCTTCCCGGCGTCTCTGCGCTCTGACTGTTCAGGTCAGAGGGTGCGATGATGCATATAGTGTGCGCGCCACCCTCTGCCTGATCAGTCAGTGCGCAGAGATGCCGGGACCGGACTCTGGGAGTTGCAAGCAAGAGAGGTGAGTATGGCTTTTTTTTTTATTGCAGTGGCAGCGGTGGCACAGATTTATGTGGAGGATCTATGGGGAAATATGAACGGTGCAGAGCATATAGGGCACAGCTATGGGGCAGTATGAACGGTGCAGAGCACTATATGGCACAGCTATGGGGCAGTATGAACAGTGCAGAGCACTATATGGCACAGCTATGGGGCAGTATGAACGGTGCAGAGCACTATATGGCACAGCTATGGGGCAGTATGAACGGTGCAGAGCACTATATGGCACAGCTATGGGGCAGTATGAACGGTGCAGAGCACTATATGGCACAGCTATGGGGCAGTTTGAATGGTGCAGAGCACTATATGGCACAGCTATGGGCAGTATGAACGGTGCAGAGCACTATATGGCACAGCTATGGGGCAGTATGAATGGTGCAGAGCACTATATGGCACAGCTATGGGGCAGTATGAACGGTGCAGAGCACTATATGGCACAGCTATGGGGCAGTATGAACGGTGCAGAGCACTATATGGCACAGCTATGGGGCAGTATGAACGGTGCAGAGCACTATATGGCACAGCTATGGGGCAGTACGAACGGTGCAGAGCACTATATGGCACAGCTATGGGGCAGTATGAACGGTGCAGAGCACTATATGGTACAGCTATGGGGCAGTATGAACGGTGCAGAGCACTATATGGTACAGTTATGGGGCAGTATGAACAGTGCAGAGCACTATATGGCACAGCTATGGGGAAATAATGAACGGTGCAGAGCACTATATAGCACAGCTATGGGGCAATAATGAACGGTGCAGAGCACTATATGGCACAGCTATGGGGAAATAATGAATGGTGCAGAGCACTATATGGCACAGCTATGGGGAAATAATGAACGGTGCAGAGCACTATATGGCACAGCTATGGGACAATAATGAACGGTGCAGAGCACTATATGGCACAGATATGGGGAAATAATGATCTATTTTTATTTTTGAAATTCACCGGTAAATGCTGCATTTCTGTTATGATAAGGTAATTCAGTACCACAATGGACATAGAGGTCAGAGCACATACAGTGACCTGACAATAACCCAAAACAAAGAACGAGCTCTCAGACGTGGGAACTCTGCTGACCGCAATCCCTAATCCTCTCCAACCACACTAGAGGCAGCCGTGGATTGCGCCTAACGCTCCCTATGCAACTCGGCACAGCCTGAGAAACTAGCTAGCCTGAAGATAGAAAATAAGTCTACCTTGCCTCAGAGAAATACCCCAAAGGAAAAGGCAGCCCCCACATATAATGACTGTGAGTTAAGATGAAAAGACAAACGTAGAGATGTAATAGATTTAGCAAAGTGAGGCCTGACTTTCTGAACAGAGCGAGGATAGGAAAGGTAACTTTGCGGTCAACACAAAACCCTACAAAAACCACGCAAAGGGGGCAAAAAGACCCTCCGTACCGAACTAAAGGCACGGAGGTACACCCTCTGCGTCCCAGAGCTTCCAGCAAGCAGGAAAAAACAAATAGACAAGCTGGACAGAAAAATACAGCAAACAAAATAGCAAAGCAGAACTTAGCTATGCAGAGCAGCAGGCCACAGGAACGATCCAGGAGGAAACAGGTCCAAAACTAGAACATTGACTGGAGGCCAGGATCAAGGCACCAGGTGGAGTTAAATAGAGCAGCACCTAACAACTTCACCATATCACCTGAGGAAGGAAACTCAGAAGTCGCAGTACCACTTTCCTCCACCAACGGAAGCTCACAGAGAGAATCAGCCGAAGTACCACTTGTGACCACAGGAGGGAGCTCTGCCACAGAATTCACAACAGTACCCCCCCCCCTTGAGGAGAGGTCACCGAACCCTCACCAGAGCCCCCAGGACGACCAGGATGAGCCACGTGAAAGGCACGAACAAGATCAGGGGCATTGTCCTCTGAAAGCCGGAGGAGTGACTGCTCCAGTAAGGAGGGAAATAGGAGAGCAGGGCAGGCCAGACAGGTGCTGGTAGTGGGCGACTCAATTATTAGGGGAACAGATAGGGCAATCTGTCACAAAGACAGGGATCGTCGAACGGTGTGCTGCCTACCTGGCGCTCGAGTCCGACACATCGCTGATCGGGTGGACAGATTATTGGGAGGGGCTGGTGATGGTGCACATTGGCACTAATGACAAAGTTAGAGGTAGGTTGAAGGTCCTTAAAGATGATTTCAGGGAATTAGGCTGCAAGCTGAAAGCAAGGACCTCCAACGTGGTATTTTCCGAAATACTGCCGGTACCACGTGCCACGCCAGAGAGGCAACGGGAGATTAGGGAGGTTAATAAGTGGCTCAAGAATTGGTGTAGGAAAGAGGGGTTTGGGTTCCTGCAGAACTGGGCCGACTTCTCAGTTGGCTACAGGCTCTACGCTAGGGACGGGCTGCACCTCAATGGGGAGGGTGCAGCTGTGCTGGGGGAGAGAATGGCTAGAAGGTTGGAGGAGTGTTTAAACTAGGAATTGGGGGGAGGGTATTCATTTTATAGGAGGGGAAGATAGTGCAGACAGAGACCTGGGCACAAATAAGGAAGTTGGGGGTGGCGGTGGCATGGGGGGTGGGGTCAGAACAGTTAATAATTTAAGAAATAGAAGTACAGAGAGGAACATAAAGTGCATGTATACTAATGCCAGAAGCCTCGCCAACAAAATAGACGAATTAGAACTAATGTTGTTGGAGCATAATTATGACATGGTGGGGATATCTGAAATGTGGCTGGATGAGAGCCATGACTGGGCTGTTAACTTGCAGGGCTATAGCCTGTTCAGAAATGACCGTACAGATAAGCGACGGGGAGGGGTGTGTCTATATGTAAAATCATCCTTAAAACCCATCCTGCGCGATAATATAGGTGAATTTAATGAAAATGTAGAATCCCTGTGGGTGGAGATAAGGGGAGGGGGAAAAAATAATAAATTACTGATAGGGGTTTGTTATAAATCTCCAAAAATAATGGAAGCAATGGAGAATATCCTCGTAAAGCAAATAGATGAAGCTGCGACTCAAGGAGAAGTCATTATTATGGGGGACTTCAACTACCCTGAAATAGATTGGGGAACAGAAACCTGCAGTTCCAGCAAAGGTAATCGGTTTTTGACAACTATGAGAGACAATTACCTTTCACAACTGGTTCAGGACCCAACAAGAAGGGGGGCACTGCTAGACCTAATATTAACCAACAGGACAGACCGCATATCAAATATAAGGGTTGGGGGTCACTTGGGAAATAGCGATCACAAAATAATAAGTTTTCATGTATCCTTTAAAAAGATGTGTAGTAGAGGGGTTACAAGGACACTAAACTTCAGGAGGGCAAATTTCCAACGGATGAGAGAGGATCTTGGTGCAATTAACTGGGACGGTATTCTGAGACACAAAAATACACTAAGAAAATGGGAGACATTTATTAGCATCCTGGATAGGATCTGTGCACAGTATATACCGTATGGGAATAAACATACTAGAAATAGGAGGAAACCAATATGGCTAAATAGAGCTGTAAGGGGCGCAATAAGTGACAAAAAGAAAGCATTTAGAGAATTAAAGGAAGTAGGTAGTGAGGAGGCATTAAATAAATACAGAAAATTAAATAAATTCTGTAAAAAGCAAATCAAGGCAGCAAAGATTGAGACAGAGAGACTCATTGCCAGAGAGAGTAAAAATAATCCTAAAATATTCTTTAACTACATAAATAGTAAGAAACTAAAAAATGATAGTGTTGGCCCCCTTAAAAATAGTCTGGGTGAGATGGTGGATGAGGATGAGGAAAACGCCAATATGCTAAATGACTTTTTTTCATCAGTATTTACACAAGAAAATCCCATGGCAGACAAAATGTCTAGTGATAAAAATTCCCAATTAAATGTCACCTGCTTAACCCAGCAGGAAGTGCGGCGGCGTCTAAAAATCACTAAAATTGTCAAATCTCTGGGCCCGGATGGGATACACCCTCGAGTACTGCAGGAATTAAGTACAGTCATTGATAGACCATTATTTTTAATCTTTAAAGACTCCATAATAACAGGGTCTGTGCCACAGGACTGGCGTATAGCAAATGTGGTGCCAATATTCAAAAAGGGAACAAAAACTGAACTCGAAAATTATAGGCCAGTAAGCTTAACCTCTACTGTGGGTAAAATCCTGGAGGGCATTCTAAGGGACGCTATACTGGAGTATCTGAAGAGGAATAACCTCATGACCCAGTATCAGCACGGGTTTACTAGGGACCGTTCATGTCAGACTAATTTGATCAGTTTCTATGAAGAGGTAAGTTCCGGATTGGACCAAGGGAACCCAGTAGACGTAGTGTATATGGACTTTTCAAAAGCTTTTGATACGGTGCCACACAAAAGGTTGATACATAAAATGAGAATAATGGGGATAGGGGAAAATATGTGCAAGTGGGTTGAGAGCTGGCTCAGGGATAGGAAACAAAGGGTGGTTATTAATGGAGCATACTCGGACTGGGTCGCGGTTAGCAGTGGGGTACCACAGGGGTCAGTATTGGGCCCTCTTCTTTTTAACATATTTATTAATGACCTTGTAGGGGGCATTCAGAGTAGAATTTCAATATTTGCAGATGACACTAAACTCTGCAGGGTAATCAATACAGAGGAGGACAATTTTATATTACAGGATGATTTATGTAAACTAGAAGCTTGGGCTGATAAATGGCAAATGAGCTTTAATGGGGATAAATGTAAGGTCATGCACTTGGGTAGAAGTAATAAGATGTATAATTATGTGCTTAATTCTAAAACTCTGGGCAAAACCGTCAATGAAAAAGACCTGGGTGTATGGGTGGATGACAAACTTATATTCAGTGGCCAGTGTCAGGCAGCTGCTACAAAGGCAAATAAAATAATGGGATGCATTAAAAGAGGCATAGATGCTCATGAGGAGAATATAATTTTACCTCTATACAAGTCACTAGTTCGACCACACTTAGAATACTGTGCACAGTTCTGGTCTCCGGTGTTTAAGAAAGACATAGCTGAACTGGAGCGGGTGCAGAGAAGAGCGACCAAGGTAATTAGAGGACTGGGGGGTCTGCAATACCAAGATAGGTTATTACACTTGGGGCTATTTAGTTTGGAAAAAGGAAGACTAAGGGGTGATCTTATTTTAATGTATAAATATATGAGGGGACAGTACAAAGACCTTTCTGATGATCTTTTAATCATAGACCTGAAACAGGGACAAGGGGGCATCCTCTGCGGTTGGAGGAAAAAAGGTTTAAGCATAATAACAGACGCGGATTCTTTACTTTAAGAGCAGTGAGACTATGGAACTCTCTGCCGTATGATGTTGTAATGAGTGATTCATTACTTAAATTTAAGAGGGGACTGGATACCTTTCTGGAAAAGTATAATGTTACAGGGTATATACACTAGATTGATTGATAGGGCGTTGATCCAGGGAACTAGTCTGATTGCCGTATGCGGAGTCGGGAAGGAATTTTTTTCCCCAATGTGGAGCTTACTCTTTGCCACATGGGTTTTTTTTGCCTTCCTCTGGATCAACATGTTAGGGCATGTTAGGTTAGGCTATGGGTTGAATTAGATGGACATATAGTCTTCCTTCAACCTTAATAACTATGTAACTATGTAACTATGTAACATCAGAGGCAAAGACCCAGGAATTATCTTCCTGAGCATAACCCTTCCACTTAACCAGATACTGGAGTTTCTGTCTTGAAACACGAGAATCCAAAATCTTCTCCACAATATACTCCAACTCCCCCTCCACCAAAACCGGGGCAGGAGGATCAACAGATGGAACCATAGGTGCCACGTATCTCCGCAACAATGACCTATGGATACGTTATGTATGGAAAAAGAATCTGGAAGGGTCAGATGAAAAGACACAGGATTAAGAACCTCAGAAATCCTATACGGACCAATGAAATGAGGTTTAAACTTAGGAGAGGAAACCTTCATAGGAATATGACGAGAAGATAACCAAACCAAATCCCCAACACGAAGTCGGGGACCCACACAGCGTCTGCGATTAGCAAAACGTTGAGCCTTCTCCTGGGACAAGGTCAAATTGTCCACTACATGAGTCCAAATCTGCTGCAACCTGTCCACCACAGTATCCACACCAGGACAGTCCGAAGACTCAACCTGCCCTGAAGAGAAACGAGGATGGAACCCAGAGTTGCAGAAAAACGGCGAAACCAAGGTAGCCGAGCTGGCCCGATTATTAAGGGCGAACTCAGCCAAAGGCAAAAAGGACACCCAGTCATCCTGATCAGCAGAAAAAAAGCATCTCAGATATGTTTCCAAGGTCTGATTGGTTCGTTCGGTCTGGCCATTAGTCTGAGGATGGAAAGCCGAGGAAAAAGACAAGTCAATGCCCATCCTACCACAAAAGGCTCGCCAAAACCTCGAAACAAACTGGGAACCTCTGTCAGAAATGATATTCTCTGGAATGCCATGTAAACGAACCACATGCTGGAAGAACAATGGCACCAAATCAGAGGAGGAAGGTAATTTAGACAAGGGTACCAAATGGACCATCTTAGAGAAGCGATCACAGACCACCCAAATGACTGACATCTTTTGAGAGACGGGAAAATCTGAAATAAAATCCATAGAGATATGTGTCCAAGGCCTCTTCGGGACCGGCAAGGGCAAATGCAACACACTGGCACGAGAACAGCGGGGCTTAGCCCGAGCACAAATCCCACAGGACTGCACAAAAGAACGCACATCCCGCGACAGAGATGGCCACCAAAAGGGGGACTTGTCAGGGAGTCACAAAAACATTGAACTTTAGGAAGGCAAAGTTTGAACAGCTTAGAGATGCCCTTAATCTGGTAGACTGGGACAATATCCTCAGAAATGAGAATACAGATAATAAATGGGAAATGTTTAAGAACATCCTAAATAGGCAGTGTAAGCGGTTTATACCTTGTGGGAATAAAAGGACTAGAAATAGGAAAAACCCAATGTGGCTAAACAAAGAAGTAAGACAGGCAATTAACAGTAAAAAGAAAGCATTTGCACTACTAAAGCAGGATGGCACCATTGAAGCTCTAAAAAACTATAGGGAGAAAAATACTTTATCTAAAAAACTAATTAAAGCTGCCAAAAAGGAAACAGAGAAGCACATTGCTAAGGAGAGTAAAACTAATCCCAAACTGTTCTTCAACTATATCAATAGTAAAAGAATAAAAACTGAAAATATAGGCCCCTTAAAAAATAGTGAGGAAAGAATGGTTGTAGATGACGAGGAAAAAGCTAACATATTAAACACCTTCTTCTCCACGGTATTCACGGTGGAAAATGAAATGCTAGGTGAAATCCCAAGAAACAATGAAAACCCTATATTAAGGGTCACCAATCTAACCCAAGAAGAGGTGCGAAACCGGCTAAATAAGATTAAAATAGATAAATCTCCGGGTCCGGATGGCATACACCCACGAGTACTAAGAGAACTAAGTAATGTAATAGATAAACCATTATTTCTTATTTTTAGTGACTCTATAGCGACAGGGTCTGTTCCGCAGGACTGGCGCATAGCAAATGTGGTGCCAATATTCAAAAAGGGCTCTAAAAGTGAACCTGGAAATTATAGGCCAGTAAGTCTAACCTCTATTGTTGGTAAAATATTTGAAGGGTTTCTGAGGGATGTTATTCTGGATTATCTCAATGAGAATAACTGTTTAACTCCATATCAGCATGGGTTTATGAGAAATCGCTCCTGTCAAACCAATCTAATCAGTTTTTATGAAGAGGTAAGCTATAGGCTGGACCACGGTGAGTCATTGGACGTGGTATATCTCGATTTTTCCAAAGCGTTTGATACCGTGCCGCACAAGAGGTTGGTACACAAAATGAGAATGCTTGGTCTGTGGGAAAATGTGTGTAAATGGGTTAGTAACTGGCTTAGTGATAGAAAGCAGAGGGTGGTTATAAATGGTATAGTCTCTAACTGGGTCGCTGTGACCAGTGGGGTACCGCAGGGGTCAGTATTGGGACCTGTTCTCTTCAACATATTCATTAATGATCTGGTAGAAGGTTTACACAGTAAAATATCGATATTTGCAGATGATACAAAACTATGTAAAGCAGTTAATACAAGAGAAGATAGTATTCTGCTACAGATGGATCTGGATAAGTTGGAAACTTGGGCTGAAAGGTGGCAGATGAGGTTTAACAATGATAAATGTAAGGTTATACACATGGGAAGAGGGAATCAATATCACCATTACACACTGAACGGGAAACCACTGGGTAAATCTGACAGGGAGAAGGACTTGGGGATCCTAGTTAATGATAAACTTACCTGGAGCAGCCAGTGCCAGGCAGCAGCTGCCAAGGCAAACAGGATCATGGGGTGCATTAAAAGAGGTCTGGATACACATGATGAGAGCATTATACTGCCTCTGTACAAATCCCTAGTTAGACCGCACATGGAGTACTGTGTCCAGTTTTGGGCACCGGTGCTCAGGAAGGATATAATGGAACTAGAGAGAGTACAAAGGAGGGCAACAAAATTAATAAAGGGGATGGGAGAACTACAATACCCAGATAGATTAGCGAAATTAGGATTATTTAGTCTAGAAAAAAGACGACTGAGGGGCGATCTAATAACCATGTATAAGTATATAAGGGGACAATACAAATATCTCGCTGAGGATCTGTTTATACCAAGGAAGGTGACGGGCACAAGAGGGCATTCTTTGCGTCTGGAGGAGAGAAGGTTTTTCCACCAACATAGAAGAGGATTCTTTACTGTTAGGGCAGTGAGAATCTGGAATTGCTTGCCTGAGGAGGTGGTGATGGCGAACTCAGTCGAGGGGTTCAAGAGAGGCCTGGATGTCTTCCTGGAGCAGAACAATATTGTATCATACAATTATTAGGTTCTGTAGAAGGACGTAGATCTGGGTATTTATTATAATGGAATATAGGCTGAACTGGATGGACAAATGTCTTTTTTCGGCCTTACTAACTATGTTACTATGTTACTATGTATATGTTAAAAGGATCTAGCCACTAACTCTCTGGTACCAAAGATTCCAGGATGACCAGCCAACACCGAACAATGAACCTCAGAGATAACTTTATTCGTCCACCTATCAGGGACAAACAGCTTCTCCGCTGGGCAACGATCAGGTTTATTAGCCTGAAATTTTTGCAGCACCCGCCGCAAATCAGGGGAGATGGCAGACACAATTACTCCCTCTTTGAGGATACCCGCTGTAAGGACTGGCGGAACGCACCAAGACAGATGGTATAGATGCGTTCGCAGTCCGGGGTCCACCGTGCAGGTGAAAACCTGCTGCTAGCAATTAGCAGACTATATGGTGGTACACTAAGTATACACGCGTGGGTTAACCTCACCCAGCGTGAAAGAAGCAATCCTGTTAAGGCACAGGACCGCGGTACCGCACCTAAAGCGCGAGCAAGTAGTCAGCGAAATCAACCCCAACTAGGATTGGAGTCCGATTAGACCCTTGCTGGCACAACACCGCAACTGGGTGTGTAAGGAAACTGAAGAGCAATATTAAGGCACAAGAGTACATGCAGTGCCGCACTGACGAACGCCACTAACCACCCAGGCTTGGGTAAGGAAAGCACAGAGGAAGTGCACGGCGCCGTACTGGCAGTCACAGCAACTGGACGCTATAATGTGTGACTAGTGCTGTAGGATAAGTCGGGCGCTAGGTAGCAGCCATACATCTTCCGCGAACAGTCATTCAATAGGGTAGGGGTATCCAAGGACGACTTGCACTCACAACATACACACATTAGCAATTGTAAGACCATACTTGCGCATGGCCATGCGGTCATGCACAGTTTATATAGCAGCAGCACAGGAAGTGGCCACAGCACCTTTGCCCTTCTAGGACCTGCCAAGAGGACCAATGGAATGTGCTGCAGAGCCTGAGCACATGACCCTCGATCTCCAACGGGAGACCTTACGCTGGGCATGCTCAGTATGTGCAGACAAGGACTTAGTCCCAGAGAAGTCCGCTCGCTGCTGACCAGCACAGACTTTAATGGCAGAGACTGGAGAAGCAGCAGTAACTCTCAGAACAGAGTGAGAATGAGCAAGACGCTGGGACCGACGTCCTTGCTGAGCAGACTCCACTGCGGCTGGACAAGAATGGGAGACCGCAGCGGAGGTGGCTCGAGATTCCCCCTGTGCAGAAGCGGGAACTCGACCCCTAACACCCGCCGGCTCAGATAAACCCGGAGAGTCAGGCACAAAACTCCTAGACAGAGCATCCGCCTTCACATTTTTAGAACCCGGAAGGTACAAAATCACAAAGTCAAAACGGGCAAAAAACAGCGACCAACGAGCCTGTCTAGGATTTAACCGCTTGGCAGACTCGAGATAAGTCAAGTTCTTATGATCAGTCAAGACCATCACGCGATGCTTAGCTCCTTCAAGCCAATGACGCCACTCCTCGATTGCCCACTTCATGGCCAGCAATTCTCGATTGCCCACATCATAATTTCGCTCAGCAGGCGAAAACTTCCTGGAAAAGAAGGCGCATGGCTTCATCACCGAGCAATCAGAACTTCTCTGCGACAAAACAGCCCCTGCTCCAATCTCAGAAGCATCAACCTCGACCTGGAATGGAAGCGAAACATCTGGTTGACACAACACAGGGGCAGAAGAAAAACGATGCTTCAACTCTTGAAAAGCTTCCACAGCAGCAGAAGACCAATTGACCACATCAACACCCTTCTTGGTCAAATCGGTCAACGGTTTAGCAATACTATAAAAATTGCAGATGAAGCGACGATAAAAATTAGCAAAGCCCAGGAACTTTTGCAGACTTTTCAGATATGTCGGCTGAGTCCAATCATGGATGGCTTGGACCTTAACAGGGTCCATCTCGATAGTAGAAGGGGAAAAGATGAACCCCAAAAATGAAACCTTCTGAACACCAAAGAGACACTTTGATCCCTTCACAAACAAAGAATTAGCACGCAGGACCTGAAACACCGTTCTGACCTGCTTCACATGAGACTCCCAATCATCCGAGAAGATCAAAATGTCATCCAAGTACACAATCAGGAATTTATCCAGGTACTCTCGGAAGATGTCATGCATAAAGGACTGAAACACTGATGGAGCATTGGCAAGTCCGAATGGCATTACTAGATACTCAAAATGGCCCTCGGGCGTATTAAATGCAGTTTTCCATTCATCGCCTCGCTAATACGCACAAGATTATACGCACCACGAAGATCTATCTTGGTGAACCAACTAGCCCCCTTAATCCGAGCAAACAAATCAGATAACAACGGCAAGGGGTACTGAAATTTAACCGTGATCTTATTTAGAAGGCGGTAATCTATACAAGGTCTCAGCAAACCATCCTTCTTGGCTACAAAAAAGAACCCTGCTCCCAATGGCGACGATGACGGGCGAATATGCCCCTTCTCCAAGGACTCCTTCACATAACTCCGCATAGCGGCGTGCTCAGGCACAGACATATTAAACAGTTGACCTTTTGGGAATTTACTATCAGGAATCAAATCGATAGCACAATCACAATCCCTATGCGGAGGTAGGGTATCGGACTTGGGCTCATCAAATACATCCCGGTAATCAGACAAGAACTCTGGAACCTCAGAAGGGGTGGATGACGAAATAGTCAGAAATGGGACATCGTACAGCAATCCGATAGCCAGGAAAAACGCATCGATATTACTTAATGCAGGATCTCCTGACGCAAGAGAAAATGCCCAGTCCTGAGGGTCGCCACGTAAAAACGAAATAATGATCCTAACTTGTTGAACTGGGTCACCAGAGGAGCAAGGTTTCAAAGCTAGAAATAGTTTACAATTATTTTTGAAACTCAGAAATTTAGTTCTATCTCCAAAAAACAAATCAGGAATAGGAATTCTCGGTTCTAACATAGAATTCTGAACCACAAAGTCTTGAATATTTTGTACTCTTGCCGTGAGCTGATCCACACATGAAGACAGACCTTTAATGTCCATCGCTACACCTGTGTCCTGAACCACCCAAATGTCTAGGGGAAAAAAAAGGCAAAACACAGTGCAGAGAAAAAAAAATGGTCTCAGAACTTCTTTTTTCCCTCTATTGAGAATCATTAGTACTTTTGGCCTCCAGTACTGTTATGATAAGGTAATTCAGTACCACAATGGACATAGAGGTCAGAGCACATACAGTGACCTGACAATAACCCAAAAACAAAGAACGAGCTCTGAGACGTGGGAACTCTGCTGACTGCAATCCCTAATCCTCTCCAACCACACTAGAGGCAGCCGTGGATTGCGCCTAACGCTCCCTATGCAACTCGGCACAGCCTGAGAAACTAGCTAGCCTGAAGATAGAAAATAAGCCTACCTTGCCTTAGAGAAATACCCCAAAGGAAAAGGCAGCCCCCACATATAATGACTGTGAGTTAAGATGAAAAGACAAACGTAGAGATGAAATAGATTTAGCAAAGTGAGGCCCGACTTTCTGAACAGAGCGAGGATTGGAAAGGTAACTTTGCGGTCAACACAAAACCCTACAAAAACCACGCAAAGGGGGCAAAAAGACCCTCCGTACCGAACTAACGGCACGTAGGTACACCCTCTGCGTCCCAGAGCTTCCAGCAAGCAGGAAAAAACAAATAGACAAGCTGAACAGAAAAATACAGCACACAAAATAGCAAAGCAGAACTTAGCTATGCAGAGCAGCAGGCCACAGGAACGATCCAGGAGGAAACAGGTCCAAAACTAGAACATTGACTGGAGGCCAGGATCAAGGCACCAGGTGGAGTTAAATAGAGCAGCACCTAACGACTTCACCACATCACCTGAGGAAGGAAACTCAGAAGCCGCAGTACCACTTTCCTCCACCAACGGAAGCTCACAGAGAGAATCAGCCGAAGTACCACTTGTGACCACAGGAGGGAGCTCTGCCACAGAATTCACAACACATTTCCACCCTAGGCTTATACTCGAGTCAATAAGTTTTCCCAGTTTTTTGTGGCAAAATTAGGGGGGTCGGCTTATACTCGGGTCGGCTTATACTCGAGTATATACGGTAAATCTCCCCAAGTTAATTTTTGAGTAACTGGCAAACATCTTTTAAGAATTCATCCCTTTGGCATAAAAAATATTCGTATGCATTTTTAGTATATTCCTCGATTTTCAACAGTCATTTCAGAAGGCAGACAAAACACTACATTCAAAGAAAAGATATTCTAGAAATGTTATTGCATTGGAAATACAATTGTTTATTATAAAGACACGTCAGGAGAGTAAATACCAGCATCATAAACGAAACATCAACAACAATAATTATATTACTAGAAATGAGAAATTAAATTCAAGTGGAATTGAATTCTACCATAATTTTGCAAATAATTGGCATTTACCAAAATTCAAATAATTTGTAATTTGCTTTCTCATAGATTTAGCGCATAGGCTGCTTTTGTCCTCTACTTTTCTGAATAATATAAGACCATCAAATTGTTTAAAAAAAAATACACTTACCTCATCAATCATTTATCAGGCCCCTCCTCTACTCACTGCCATGTGTCCAGTCCTCGTAGCTCTTTTGTATCACCGTTGACTGTGCTGGAATCCCTAAACCTCTGCTCTGAAACTGGGTTCATACTTTTGGGTTTGATAGGCCTGTGCATTTACAAACTAGGTCATAGCCCATGATGAGACATCATGATGTCACATAGTGTGTTGTTGCCTTCCAAAGGCATAAACACAGCACCATCCTGGGCATATAAAATTCGGATGTCCCAGTCCAGCATGAGAGTCCTGGGGATTTTAACCTCTTTCTGACATCTGACGTACTATCCCGTCGAGATGGTATGGGCCTGTATGACCACCGATGGGATAGTTGTTATGAAAGGCAATTCAGTACCACAATGGACGTAGCTAACAGAGCACATACAGTGATCTGACAATAACCCAAAATCATAGAACGAGCTCTGAGACGTGGGAACTCTGCAGACCGCAATTCCTAATCCTCTCCAAACAACACTAGAGGCAGCCGTGGATTGCGGCTAACTCTGCCTATGCAACTCGGCACAGCCTGAGAAACTAACTAGCCTGAAGATAGAAAATAAGCCTACCTTGCCTCAGAGAAATACCCCAAAGGAAAAGGCAGCCCCCCACATATAATGACTGTGAGTAAGATGAAAAAACAAACGTAGGGATGAAATAGATTCAGCAAAGTGAGGCCCGACTTTCTTAACAGAGCGAGGATAGGAAAGATAACTTTGCGGTCTACACAAAACCCTAAAGGAAACCACGCAAAGGGGGCAAAAAGACCCTCCGTACCGAACTAACGGCACGGAGGTACACCCTCTGCGTCCCAGAGCTTCCAGCAAAACAATTAGACAAGCTGGACAGAAAAATCAGCAAACAAATAGCAAGAAGAACTTAGCTATGCAGAGCAGCAGGCCACAGGAATGATCCAGGGAAAAACAAGTCCAACACTGGAACATTGACAGGAAGCCAGGATCAAAGCATTAGGTGGAGTTAAGTAGAGCAGCACCTAACGACCTCACCACATCACCTGAGGTAGGAAACTCAGAAGCCGCAATACCACTTTCCTCCACCAACAGAAGCTCACAGAGAGAATCAGCCGAAGTACCACTTGTGACCACAGGAGGGAGCTCTGCCACAGAATTCACAACAGATAGTACATCATCACCGATCAGCCGCGCTCACGGGGGAAGTGCGGCCGATCGGGCCGGGTGTCTGCTGACTATCACAGCTGACATCTGGCACTATGTGCAGGGAGCGGTCATGGACCTCTCCTGGCACATTAATCCCCGGAACACTGTGATCAAACATGATCACAGCGGTCCGGCAGCATAAGGAAGCACCGCGCAGGGAGGGGGCTCCCTGCATGCTTCCCTGAGACCCTCAGAGCAACACGATGTGATCGCGTTGCTCCAAGGGTCTCCTCCATCCTCCTCCCTGCAGGCCCCGGATCCAATATGGCCACGGGGATCCTTCCACGTCCTGCAGGGAGGTGGCTTGCAAGCGCCTGCTCAGAGCAGGTGCCAGCAAGCCTCCTGCAGTGCCTGTCATATCACTGATCTAACACAGTGCACTGCAAAGTGTCAGATCAGCGATCTGACACTATACAGTGATGTCTCACCCTGGGACAAAGTAAAAAAGTAAAAAAAAATATTTACATGTGTAGACAAAAAGTCCTAAATAAAGAAAAAAAATATATATATTGTTCCAATAAATACATTTCTTTATCGAATTAAAAAAACAATAAAAGTACACATATTTAGTATCGCCGCATCTGTAAAGACCAGACCTATAAAGCTGTCCCACTTGTTAACCCCTTCAGTGAACACCGTAAAAAAAACCGAGGGAAAAAACAACGCTTTATTATCATACTGCCGAACAAAATGTGGAATGACTCGCGATCAAAAAGACAGATATAAAAAAAGGTACCACTGAAAACATCATCTTGTCCCTCAAAAAATACAGTGTCAACAGCGAAAAATAAAAAAGTTATAGTCCTCAGAATAAAGCGATGCAAAAATAATTATTTTTTATATAAAATAGTTTTTATAGTATAAAAGCGCCAAAACATAAAAAAATATAAATGAGGTATCGCTGTAATCGTACTGACCCAAGGAATAAAACTGCTCTATCAGTTTTACCAAATGTGGAGCAGTATAAATGCCCTCCCCAAAAGAAATTCATGAATGGCTGGTTTTTGGTCATTCTGCCTCACAAAAATCATAAAAAAAGCAATCAAAACATGTCACACGCCCGAAAATGGTATCATTAAAACCTCATCTCGTCCCACAAAAAACAAGACCTTGCATGACTCTGTGGACCAAAATTTTGAAAAATTATAGCTCTCAAAATGTGGAGACGCAAAAACAATTTTTTGCAATAACAAGCATCTTTTAGTGTGTGACAGCTGCAAATCATAAAAATCTGCTAAAAAACCCACTATAAATAGTAAATCAAGCCCCCCCATTATCACCCTTTTAGTTAGGGAATAATATTAAAATAAAAAATGTATTTATTTCCATTTTCCCATTAGGGTTAGGGTTGGGGCTAAAGTTAGGGTTAGGGTTGGGGCTAAAGTTAGGATTTGGATTACATTTACAGTTGGGATTAGGGTAAGGGGTATGTCAGGGTTAGGGGTGTGGTTAGGGTTATGGTTGGGATTAGGGTTAGGGGTGTATTGGAGTTAGGGGTGTGGTTGGGATTAGGGTTCGTCGTGTGTTGGGGTAAGAGGTATGGTTGGGATTAGGGGGCGTACTCGGGTTACGGGTGTGGTTAGGGTTATGGTTAGGGTTGGGATTAGGGTTAGGGGTATGTTTACGTTAGGGTTTCAGTTAGAATTGGGGGGCTTCCACTGTTTAGGCACATCAGGGGCTCTCCAAACGCGACATGGCGTTCAATCTCAATTCCAGCCAGTTTTGCATTCAAAAGTCAAACAGCACTCTTCCCTTCCAAGCTCTGCCATGCGCCCAAACAGTGGTTTACCCACACAAATGGGGTATCAGCATACTCAGGACAAATTGTACAACAAATTGTGGGGTCAAATTTCTCCTGTTACTCTTGGTAAAAAAAAAAAAAATTGGAGCTGAAATACATTTTTTGTGAAAAAAAGTTAAATGTTCATCTTTTTTAAACATTCCAAAAATTCCTGTGAAACACCTGAAGGGTTAATAAACTTCTTGAATGTGGTTTTGAGTACCTTGAGGGATGCAGTTTTTAGAATGGTGTCACACTTGGGTATTTTCTATCATATCGACCCCTCAAAGTTACTTCAAATGTGATGTGGTCTCTAAAAAAATGGTGTTGTAAAAATGAGAAATTGCTGGTCAAATTTTAACCCTTATAACTCCCTAACAAAAAAATACGTTGGCTCCAAAATTGTGCTGATGTAAAGTAGAAATGTGGGAAATGTTACATAATAAGTATTTTGTGTGATATACAGTACAGGCCAAAAGTTTGGACACACATTCTCATTTAAAGATTTTTCCGGAATTTCATGACTATGAAAATTGTATATTCACACTGAAGGCATCAAAACTATGAATTAACACATGTGGAATTATATACTTAACAAAAGAGTGTGAATCAACTGAAATTGTGTCTTATATTCTAGGTTCTTCAAAGTAGCCATCTTTTGCTTTGATGACTGCTTTACACACTCTTGGCATTTTCTTGATGAGCTTCAAGAGGTAGTCAATGGGAATGGTTGTCACTTCACAGGTGTGCCCTGTCAGGTTTAATAAGTGGGATTTCTTGCTTTATAAATGGTGTTGGGACCATTAGTTGTGTTGTGCAGAAGTCTGGTGGATACACAGCTGTTAGTCCTCCTGAATAGTCTGTTAGAATTTGTTTTATGGCAAGAAAAAAGCATCTAAGTAAAGAAAAACAAGTGGCTATCATTACTTTAAGAAATGAAGGTCAGTCAGTCCGAAAAATTGGGAAAACTTTGAAAGTGTCCCCAAGTGCAGTGGCAAACACCATCAAGCGCTACAAAAAAACTGGCTCACATGAGGACTGTCCCAGGAAAGGAAGACCAAGAGTCACCTCTGCTTCTGAGGATAAGTTTATCCGAGTCACCAGCCTCAGAAATCGCAGGTTAACAGCAGCTCAGATTAGAGACCAGGTCAATGCCACACAGAGTTCTAGCAGCAGACACATCTCTACAACTGTTAAAAGGAGACTTTGTGCAGCAGGCCTTCATGGTAAAACAGCTTCTAGGAAACCACTGCTAAGGACTGGCAACAAGAAGAAGAGACTTGTTTGGGCTAAAGAACACAAGGAATGGACATTAGACCAGTGGAAATCTGTGCTGGTCTGATTAGTCTAAATTTGAGATCTTTGGTTCCAACCACCATGTCTTTGTGCGACGCAGAAAAGGTGAACGGATGGACTCTACATGCCTGGTTCCCACCGTGAAGCATGGAGGAGGAGGTGTGATGGTGTGGGGGTGCTTTGCTGGTGACAATGTTGGGTATTTATTCAAAATTGAAGGCATACTGAACCAGCATGGCTACCACAGCATCTTGCAGCAGCATGCTATTCCATCCGGTTTGCGTTTAGTTGGACCATCATTTATTTTTCAACAGGACAATGACCCCAAACACACCTCCAGGCTGTGTAAGGGCTATTTGACCAAGAACGAGAGTGATGGTGTGCTACGCCAGATGACCTGGCCTCTATAGATGGTTGGAGTGAGCTGGACCGCAGAGTGAAGGCAAAAGGGCCAACAAGGGCTAAGCATCTCTGAGAACTCCTTCAAGATTGTTGCAAGACCATTCCTGGTGACTACCTCTTGATGCTCATCAAGAGAATGCCAAGAGTGTGTAAAGCAGTCATCAAAGCAAAAGGTGGCTACTTTGAAGAACCTAGAATATAAGACATAATTCAGTTGTTTCACACTTTTTTGCTAAGTATATAATTCAACATGTGTTAATTCATAGTTTTGATGCCTTCAGTGTGAATGTACAATTTTCATAGTCATGAAAATACAGAAAAATCTTTAAATGAGAAGGTGTGTCCAAACTTTTGGTCTGTACTGTATGTCTGTGATTTAAGGGCATAAAAACTCAAAGTTGGAAAATTGCAAAATTTTCATAATTTTAGCCAGATTTCCATTTTTTTCAGAAATAAATGCAGGTAATATCAAATAAATTTTACCACTATCAAGAAGTACAATATGTTGTGAGAAAACTTTGTCAGAATCATCGGGATCCATTGAAGTGTTCCTGAGTTATTCCTCATAAATGGACAGTGGTCAGAATTGTAATGGCCGGGTTATTAACGTGAAAATCACACTTGGGGGTAAAGGGGTCAATGTGGCAGAGGATGATCCAGTGAGGATAAGGGATTTTATCTTTTTTTTTACATATTACGTATATTATGCACTGGGGTCTGGAATGAACCCAAATCATAATTAATGACACTCAATTCAGGGAAAATAACTTTTTCATAAATTGAGTTTTCCAGGACAAAAAGTTCAAACAGGCAAATTCAAAATTTGGCCTTTTCTGTTTATCTTATTACATTAAAGTGGTTCTTCTTAAAAATCAACAAGCTATATAATTCTCCATTAGTACAATGAAGAACCTTACCTTTGTTTAGCAAACATTGTTAAATAATTTCCGATATCATGCCACCTCTTTCCATTAACCATTCACCCTAAAATCTAGTGCACATTAGGATAAGTTGTCTAAAACAGAGACTTCCGAGAAAGATTACTTGTCTCCCCTTCTGGGAAAAATCTAGCAGTTTATGTGGAATAAAAACATTTCAACGATATTTCTATAAATTTTGATTTACTTTGCTGATTTACTTGGAGAATTCCTTTGAGCTTTGGCATATATAAGAGCTATATTGAGTTCAATGCTGTATATAAACTCAGTCTAATTTAATAATCATAAAAAACAAAAACAAAAAACAAAAGATGCAGCGGCGCTAGTGAAAAAAGCATAAAAAAGCAGCAAGTACGGGCTTAACCACACAGGGCAAAGATAAGACTCAATGAATGGCAACAATTAATATATACCTGCACTAAAAAAATGCATAGAAGTAGATAACCATTTACCTGAAGCGAAGGATGGTACTGGGAATAATATTCATATATGCATAAAGCAATAATAATCGGACTAAAGAGAGAAAAATAAAAAATAAAAAATAAATCTATATATAATATAATCCTCAGAAAAAACAAGTATAGATAGTATTAGAGAAATGTATATGCGTGATATAAAGGAGCAATCAGTGATATGAAAGCTCACATACTAATAGCTTCCTTCAAGCAGCACACAATGGTCATTCAGGAATAATTATACTTACTATCCACTGCAGCGGCACATAGGTCCGGAGGATATCAGCAGGAGCAACACACGTGGATTGGTGAGATAAAACTTGAAACTTGATATTTACTTCCCTTAGGTCTTTGTAGTGGAGTTCAGAGGTAATAATCCCTCGGCGCGCTGTCCCGGCCGGTGACAGCCGCCCTTACAGCAGGAAGTAGATCGGCTAAGCGCTTCAGTTCGTTGCAGCTGACAGGACCTGCAGAGACTTCGGGTCACGTGTCCTGTATGTCATGTGGTGCCCCTGTTGGAAGTACGGAGCACCGTGGGAGCCAAGAATAACCGACGCGTTTCGGAATACCACAGATTCCTTCTTCAGGGTTGCAACCCGTACTTCCAACAGGGGCACCACGTGACAAGTCTCTGCAGGTCCTGTCAGCTGCAACGAACTGAAGCGCTTAGCCGATCTACTTCCTGCTGTAAGGGCGGCTGTCACCGGCCGGGACAGCGCGCTGAGGGATTATTACCTCTGAACTCCACTACAAAGACCTAAGGGAAGTAAATATCAAGTTTCAAGTTTTATCTCACCACTCCACGTGTGTTGCTCCTGCTGATATCCTCCGGACCTATGTGCCGCCGCAGTGGATAGTACGTATAACTGTTCCTGAATGACCATTGTGTGCTGCTTGAAGGAAGCTATTAGTATGTGAGCTTTCATATCACTGATTGCTCCTTTATATTACGCATATATATTTCTCTAATACTATCTATACTTGTTTTTTCTGAGGATTATATTATATATAGATTTATTTTTTATTTTTTATTTTTCTCTCTTTAGTCCGATTATTATTGCTTTATGCATATATGAATATTATTCCCAGTACCATCCTTCGCTTCAGGTAAATGGTTATCTACTTCTATGCATTTTTTTAGCGCAGGTATATATTAATTGTTGCCACTAGGGTTGAGCGAAACGGGTCGTTCATTTTCAAAAGTCGCCGACTTTTGGCAAAGTCGGGTTTCATGAAACCCGATCCGACCCCTGTGCGGGGTCGGCCATGCGGTACGCGACTTTCGCGCCAAAGTCGCGTTTCAATGACGCGAAAAGCGCCATTTCTCAGCCAATGAAGGTAAACGCAGAGTGTGGGCAGCGTGATGACATAGGTCCTGGTCCCCACCATCTTAGAGAAGGGCATTGCAGTGATTGGCTTGCTGTCCGCGGCGTCACAGGGGCTATAAAGGGGCGTTCCCGCCGACCGCCATGTTACTGCTGCTGATCTGAGCTTAGGGAGAGGTTGCTGCCGCTTCGTCAGAAGCAGGGATAGCGTTAGGCAGGGTCCATTAACCACCAAACCGCTTGTGCTGTAGCGATTTCCACTGCCCAACACCACCTTCGGTGTGCAGGGATAGTGGAAGCTACATTTTTTTTTTCCTCAGCGCTGTAGCTCATTGGGCTGCCCTAGAAGGCTCCCTGATAGTTGCATTGCTGTGTGTACGCCGCTGTGCAAACCAACTGCTTTTTTCAAAGCACAAATCCTCTTGTTCCTTCCTTTCTGCACAGCTATCTTGTTTGTTTGTCCACACTTTTTATTTAATTTGTGCATCAGTCCACTCCTTATTGCGGCCTGCCATACCTGGCTGAGATTACTGCAGGGAGATAGTGATTGAAGGACAGTTCCTTTTTTTTTTTTTTTTTTTTTTGTGGGAGATTAAGATTGGCATTTCTGCTAGAGTGCCATCCCTGTCTGTGTCATCTCTCACTCAGTGGGCCATAGAAAGCCTATTTATTTTTTTGCTTGATTTGGGTTCTAAAATTTACCTGAAAAAATCACTACATCAATCAGTGGGAGAAAAATATTGGCCTCAGGGCTTGTGTGCCACTCCTTACTCCTGTGTGTGCCATCTCTCACTCAGTGGGCCATAGAAAGCCTATTTATTTTTTTGCTTGATTTGGGTTCCAAAATCTACCTGAAAAAATCACAACATCAATCAGTGGGAGAAAAATATTGGCCTCAGGGTTTGTGTGCCACTCCTGACTCCTGTGTGTGCCATCTCTCACTCAGTGGGCCATAGAAAGCCTATTAATTTTTTTGCTTGATTTGGGTTCTAAATTCTACCTGAAAAAATTAATAAATCAATCAGTGGGAGATTAATATTGGCCTTTGGGCTTGTGTGCCAGTCCTAAGCGTGCCATCCCTCTCTCTCAGATAGTGGGCCATAGAAAGCCTATTTATTATTTTTTTTATTGGGTTTATAAATTTTCCCTGGAAAAAAAAAAAAAAGTGGGAGATTAATATTGGCCTCTGGGCTTGTGTGCCAGTCCTGAGCGTGCCATCTCTCTCACAAATAGTGGGCCATAGAAAGCCTATTTATTTTTTGGGTTGATTTGGGTTCTAAATTCTACCTGAAAAAATCAATAAATCAATCAGTGGGAGATTAATATTGGCCTTTGGGCTTGTGTGCCAGTCCTAAGCGTGCCATCTCTCTCTCTCAGATAGTGGGCCATAGAAAGCCTATTTATTATTTTTTTTATTGGGTTTATAAATTTTCCCTGGAAAAAAAAAAAAAAGTGGGAAATTAATATTGGCCTCTGGGCTTGTGTGCCAGTCCTGAGCGTGCCATCTCTCTCACAAATAGTGGGCCATAGAAAGCCTATTTATTTTTTGGGTTGATTTGGGTTCTAAATTCTACCTGAAAAAATCAATAAATCAATCAGTGGGAGATAAATATTGGCCTCTGGGCTTGTGTGCCACTCCTGACTCCTGTGTGCGTCATCTCTCACTCAGTGGGCCCTAGAAAGCCTATTTTTTGTTTTATTTGTTTTCTAAATTCTCCCTGAAAAAATCATTTTATTTTATTTGGTTTCTAAATTATTCCTGAAAAAAATCATTTTTTTTGTATTTTTTTTTTCTAAAGTCTCCCTGAAAAAAAAAAAAAATCAAATCAGTGGGAGATTAATATTACCCTTTCTGCTTGTGTGCCAGTCTTGACTCCTGGGTGTGCCATCTCTCTCTCTATCTCTCTCTCTCTCTCCAATTGTGGGCCATAGAAAGCCTATTTATTTTTTTGCTTGATTTGGGTTCCAAAATCTACCTGAAAAAATCACTAAATCAATCAGTGGGAGATAAATATTGGCCTCTGGGCTTGTGTGCCACTCCTGACTCCTGTGTGTGTCATCTCTCACTCAGTGGGCCCTAGAAAGCCTATTTTTTGTTTTATTTGTTTTCTAAATTCTCCCTGAAAAAATCATTTTATTTTATTTGGTTTCTAAATTATTCCTGAAAAAATCATTTTTTTTGTATTTTTTTTTCTAAAGTCTCCCTGAAAAAAAAAAAAAATCAAATCAGTGGGAGATTAATATTGCCCTTTCTGCTTGTGTGCCAGTCTTGACTCCTGGGTGTGCCATCTCTCTCTCTCCAATTGTGGGCCATAGAAAGCCTATTAATTTTTTTGCTTGATTTGGGTTCCAAAATCTACCTGAAAAAATCACAACATCAATCAGTGGGAGAAAAATATTGGCCTCAGGGCTTGTGTGCCACTCCTGACTCCTGTGTGTGCCATCTCTCACTCAGTGGGCCATAGAAAGCCTATTAATTTTTTTGCTTGATTTGGGTTCTAAATTCTACCTGAAAAAATCAATAAATCAATCAGTGGGAGATTAATATTGGCCTTTGGGCTTGTGTGCCAGTCCTAAGCGTGCCATCTCTCTCTCTCAGATAGTGGGCCATAGAAAGCCTATTTATTATTTTTTTTATTGGGTTTATAAATTTTCTCTGGAAAAAAAAAAAAAGTGGGAGATTAATATTGGCCTCTGGGCTTGTGTGCCAGTCCTGAGCGTGCCATCTCTCTCACAAATAGTGGGCCATAGAAAGCCTATTTATTTTTTGGGTTGATTTGGGTTCTAAATTCTACCTGAAAAAATCAATAAATCAATCAGTGGGAGATTAATATTGGCCTTTGGGCTTGTGTGCCAGTCCTAAGCGTGCCATCTCTCTCTCTCAGATAGTGGGCCATAGAAAGCCTATTTATTATTTTTTTTATTGGGTTTATAAATTTTCCCTGGAAAAAAAAAAAAAAGTGGGAGATTAATATTGGCCTCTGGGCTTGTGTGCCAGTCCTGAGCGTGCCATCTCTCTCACAAATAGTGGGCCATAGAAAGCCTATTTATTTTTTGGGTTGATTTGGGTTCTAAATTCTACCTGAAAAAATCAATAAATCAATCAGTGTAAGATAAATATTGGCCTCTGGGCTTGTGTGCCACTCCTGACTCCTGTGTGCGTCATCTCTCACTCAATGGGCCCTAGAAAGCCTATTTTTTGTTTTATTTGTTTTCTAAATTCTCCCTGAAAAAATCATTTTATTTTATTTGGTTTCTAAATTCTTCCTGAAAAAATCATTTTTTTTTTATTTTTTTTTTCTAAAGTCTCCCTGAAAAAAAAAAAAAATCAAATCAGTGGGAGATTAATATTGCCCTTTCTGCTAGTGTGCCAGTCTTGACTCCTGGGTGTGCCATCTCTCTCTCTCTCTCTCTCTCTCTCTCTCTCCAATTGTGGGCCATAGAAAGCCTATTAATTTTTTTGCTTGATTTGGGTTCCAAAATCTACCTGAAAAAATCACTAAATCAGTGGGAGATAAATATTGGCCTCTGGGCTTGTGTGCCACTCCTGACTCCTGTGTGCGTCCTCTCTCGCTCAGTGGGCCCTACAAAGCCTATTTTTTTTTTTTTCTAAATTCTCCCTGAAACAATCATTTTATTTTATTTTGTTTCTAAATTCTTCCTGAAAAATTCATTTTTTTTGTATTTTTTTTTCTAAAGTCTCCCTGAAAAAAAAAAAAATCAAATCAGTGGGAGATTAATATTGCCCTTTCTGCTTGTGTGCCAGTCTTGACTCCTGGGTGTGCCATCTCTCTCTCTCTCTCCAATTGTGGGCCATAGAAAGCCTATTTATTTTTTTGCTTGATTTGGGTTCCAAAATCTACCTGAAAAAATCACTAAATCAATCAGTGGGAGATAAATATTGGCCTCTGGGCTTGTGTGCCACTCCTGACTCCTGTGTGCGTCATCTCTCACTCAGTGGGCCCTAGAAAGCCTATTTTTTGTTTTATTTGTTTTCTAAATTCTCCCTGAAAAAATCATTTTATTTTATTTGGTTTCTAAATTATTCCTGAAAAAAATCATTTTTTTTCTATTTTTTTTCTAAAGTCTCCCTGAAAAAAAAAAAATCAAATCAGTGGGAGATTAATATTGCCCATTCTGCTTGTGTGCCAGTCTTGACTCCTGGGTGTGCCATCTTTCTCTCTCCAATTGTGGGCCATAGAAAGCCTATTAATTTTTTTGCTTGATTTGGGTTCCAAAATCTACCTGAAAAAATCACTAAATCAATCAGTGGGAGATAAATATTGGCCTCTGGGCTTGTGTGCCACTCCTGACTCCTGTGTGCGTCCTCTCTCACTCAGTGGGCCCTACAAAACCTATTTTTTTTTATTTGTTTTCTAAATTCTCCCTGAAACAATCATTTTAATTTATTTTGTTTCTAAATTCTTCCTGAAAAATTCATTTTTTTGTATTTTTTTTTCTAAAGTCTCCCTGAAAAAAAAAAAAAATCAAATCAGTGGGAGATTAATATTGCCCTTTCTGCTTGTGTGCCAGTCTTGACTCCTGGGTGTGCCATCTCTCTCTCTCTCTCCAATTGTGGGCCATAGAAAGCCTATTTATTTTTTTGCTTGATTTGGGTTCCAAAATCTACCTGAAAAAATCACTAAATCAATCAGTGGGAGATAAATATTGGCCTCTGGGCTTGTGTGCCACTCCTGACTCCTGTGTGCGTCCTCTCTCACTCAGTGGGCCATAGAAAGCCTATTTTTTTTTTATTTGTTTTCTAAATTCTCCCTGAAACAATCATTTCATTTTATTTGGTTTATAAATTCTTACTTAAAAAATCATTTTTTTTTATTATTTTTTTTTTTCTAAAGTCTCCCTGTTAAAAAAAAAAAAAAAAATCAGTGGGAGATTAATATTTACATTTGCGCTTCAGTGACAGTCCTGCGTGTGTGGCATCTCTCTCATTTGTTGCCACCAACAACAGAGTGTGTAACATTGTGCCTGATTTTCGTTGTGGTCTCACCCACCTGTAAAGGGGTAGCTAAATCATACTGAAGTTATAGCTCACCGTGTAAGTTGTGTGACAGCAACAAATACCGTTAGTTTGGTAACGTTTTTAAAAAAATGAGGAAGTCTGGTGGAAGAGGTCGTGGCCGGGGGCGTTCATTGTCAGCTGGTAATGAGGGTAGTGGTAGTGGTGGAGCATCAGGTGGTCGTGGGAAAAAAAATATTGCACGTAAGTCTGGAGCTGTGGAGCCAGGTTCGTCGTCTGGCTACACAAGGCCTCGAACGCTCCCTTTTCTGGGAGTAGGAAAACCGCTTTTAAAGCCGGAGCAGCAAGAGCAAGTTTTGGCTTATCTTGCTGACTCAGCCTCTAGCTCTCTTGCCTCCTCTCGTGAAACTGGTAAAAGTGAAAGCAGCGCGTCGTTAGTGGATGTTCACGGTCAGGGACAAGTCGCTTCCTTGTCCTCTTCAGCAAAAACAACAACAGAGAAGAATGCAGCAGGCGACACAACGGGTTACTCCATGGAGCTCTTTACACATACCGTCCCTGGCTTAGAAAGTGAAGCAGTTAACAGTCCATGCCCATTACAAGTTGAATCTGACATGGAGTGCACTGATGCACAGCCACAGCCAGACTACTATGCTGGTCCTTTGACTCAGACCACAACATTGCCCTCGCAGGGTGCTGATCAAGAATCAGACCCTGATGAGACTATGTTGCCCCATCACGAACGCTATACCACCGACCGACATGGTGACACAGACGAAGTTGCACACGAGCTACAAGAAGAGGTAATAGATGACCCAGTTCTTGACCCCGATTGGCAGCCATTGGGGGAACAGGGTGCAGGCGGCAGCAGTTCTGAAGCGGAGGAGGAGGGGCCGCAGCAGGCATCAACATCGCAACAGGTTCCATCTGCCGGGCCCGTATCTTGCCCAAAATGCGTGGCAAAGTCAAAACCTGTTGGAGGACAGCGTGGCCATCCGGTTAAAGCTCAGTCTGCAATGCCTGAAAAGGTATCCGATGCTAGAAAGAGTGCAGTCTGGCATTTTTTTAAACAACATCCAATTGATCAGCGCAAAGTCATCTGTCAAAAATGTTCAACTACCTTAAGCAGAGGGCAGAATCTGAAAAGTCTCAATACAAGTTGCATGCATAGACATTTAACCACCATGCATTTGCAAGCTTGGACTAACTACCAAACGTCCCTTAAGGTTGTAGCACCCTCGGCCAATGAAGCTAGTCATCAACGCAACATCCCTTCCGGCAGTGTAGGGCCACCATTTTCTGCACCACCTGCAGTATCTGTGCAGGTTTCTTTGCCAGGCCAAAGCAGTCAGGGTCAGGGAATCACCAGTTTCGTAGTAGGAAACACTGCATCTAGGGCACCGGCGGCAACAATACCATCTCCCACCGTCTCTCAGTCTGCCATGTCCACCGGCACCCCCGCTAGTTCCACGATCTCCAGCTCTCCAGTCCAGCTCACCCTATATGAGACTATGGTTAGAAAAAGAAAGTACTTAGCCTCGCATCCGCGTACACAGGGTTTGAACGCCCACATAGCTAGACTAATCTCGTTAGAGATGATGCCCTACCGGTTAGTTGAAAGCGAAGCTTTCAAAGCCCTGATGGACTACGCTGTACCACGCTACGAGCTACCCAGTCGACACTTTTTTTCCAGAAAAGCCATCCCAGCCCTTCACCAGCATGTTAAAGAGCGCATCGTCCATGCACTCAGGCAATGTGTGAGCACAAAGGTGCACCTGACAACAGATGCATGGACCAGTAGGCATGGTCAGGGACGTTACGTGTCCATCACGGCACACTGGGTAAATGTGGTGGATGCAGGGTCCACAGGGGACAGCAAGTTTGGGACAGTTCTGCCTAGCCCACGGTCTAGGAAACAGTTGGATGTAGCCGTTCGCACCCCCTCCTCCTCCTCCTCGTCCTCCTGCAGAAGCGAGACCTCATCCACAGACCGCAGTCGCACAAAAACTCCATCCGCAGCTGCCACTGTTGCACACCAGGTCTCCCATTATGGGGCAGCTACTGGCAAACGTCAGCAGGCTGTATTGGCTATGAAGTGTTTGGGCGACAACAGACACACCGCTGAAGTTCTGTCCGAGTTCTTGCAGAAAGAAACGCAGTCGTGGCTGGGCACTGTAGATCTTGAAGCAGGCAAGGTAGTGAGTGATAACGTAAGGAATTTCATGGCTGCCATCTCCCTTTCCCAACTGAAACACATTCCTTGCCTGGCTCACACCTTAAACCTGGTGGTGCAGTGCTTCCTGAAAAGTTATCCGGAGTTATCCAACCTGCTCCTCAAAGTGCGTGGACTTTGCTCACATATCCGCCGTTCGCCCGTACACTCCAGCCGTATGCAGACCTATCAGCGTTCTTTGAACCTTCCCCAGCATCGCCTAATCATAGACGTTGCAACAAGGTGGAACTCAACACTGCACATGCTTCAGAGACTGTGTGAACAGAGGCGGGCTGTTATGTTTTTGTGGGAGGATACACATACACGGGCAGGCAGTAGGATGGCAGACATGGAGTTGTCAGGTGTGCAGTGGTCGAAGATTCAAGACATGTGTCAAGTCCTTCAGTGTTTTGAGGAATGCACACGGCTGGTTAGTGCAGACAACGCCATAATAAGCATGAGCATCCCCCTAATGCGTCTGCTGATGCAAAGTTTGACGCACATAAAGGATCAGGCGTCTGCAGCTGAGGAAGAGGAAAGCCTTGATGACAGTCAGCCATTGTCTGGCCAGGGCAGTGTACAGGACGAGGTAGCGGGCGAACAGGAGGAGGAGGACGAGGACGATGATGGGGATGATTATATTTTTAATGAGGAAGCTTTTCCGGGGCCAGTGGAAATTGTTGGCGCGGCAAGGCCGGGTTCTGGTTTTTGGAGGGACACAAGTGACGTGGATTTGCCTGAAACTGCGCCTCAACCAAGCACAACCACAGATTTGAGAACTGGAACTTTGGCCCACATGGCGGATTATGCCTTACGTATCCTCAAAAGGGACACACGCATAACAAAAATGATGAACGATGACGATTACTGGTTGGCCTGCCTCCTTGATCCTCGCTATAAAGGCAAATTGCAAAATATAATGCCACATGAGAACTTGGAACTAATATTAGCAACCAAACAATCAACTCTTATTGACCGTTTGCTTCTGGCATTCCCTGCACACAGCGCCCGTGATCGTTCTAACACGAGCTGCAGGGGCCAGCAGACCAGAGGTGTTAGAGGGGCAGAAATCAGAAGTGGCGTTGGCCAGAGGGGTTTTCTGACCAGGTTGTGGAGTGATTTTGCTATGACCGCAGACAGGACAGGTACTGCAGCATCAATTCAAAGTGACAGGAGACAACATTTGTCCAGTATGGTTACTAACTATTTTTCATCCCTTATCGATGTTCTCCCTCAACCGTCATTCCCATTTGATTACTGGGCATCAAAATTAGACACCTGGCCAGAATTGGCAGAATATGCATTGCAGGAGCTTGCTTGCCCGGCAGCTAGTGTCCTATCAGAAAGAGTATTCAGTGCTGCAGGTTCAATACTAACAGAAAAAAGGACTCGTCTGGCTACCCAAAATGTAGATGATCTAACCTTCATTAAAATGAACCACAACTGGATTTCGAAATCTTTTGCCCCACCTTGCCCGGCTGACACCTAGCTTTCCTATGTAAAGGTCTTGCCTGTGGACTATTCTGAACGACTTTTCCAATCTCGTAATTTGCAGCACCTGATTGTCCAGCATCCGACATGTTAACACCTCCCTAAATGGCCAAAGTCCCCACACGGGGCCGTGGTATCGCCACTTGGCGCCAGCACCCGTGAGAGTACTGTTTGTCTGAAGAGGTGGGTGTGCCCGCTTTTGGTCGACGGCACTGCCACTAGGTCCCTCATAGTACAATAAAGTGTCTGGCGGTGGTGGTGCGCACCCAACGTCAGACACACCGTTGTAATATGAGGGGCCCTGGGCCTGTACCGGCGGCCACAAGACAGTCCCCCCCCAGGTCAAACAGTGCTCTACCACTTGCAAAATTTTCTCTCACAGCTCCACCAATGTTTAGTCTATGCGCTGACATCCTTCAATGCCTGGCACTGTCAATACCATTGTATTGACATTTTTCTTATGTTAGGCCTTCGAAGCCTGTCTGCGGTCACTCCTTCCACTAGGCCTCCACTGACCTGTCTACTGCTGCCCGGGTTCCCCTGGAACCAATTTTAAATTGCCTACAGCCAGCCCAATTTATTATGTTAGGGCTTCGAAGCCTGTCTGCGGTCCCTCCTTCCACTAGGCCTCCACTGACCTGTCTACTGCCGCCCGTGTTCCCCTGGAACCAATTTTAAATTGCCTACAGCCCAATTTTTGTTATGCTAGGCCTTCGAAGCCTGTCTGCGGCCCGTTCTTTCCACTACTACTACACTGACCTGGCTACTGCCGCCCGTGTTCCCCTGGAACCAATTTTAAATTGCCTACAGCCAGCCCAATTTATTATGTTAGGGCTTCGAAGCCTGTCTGCGGTCCCTCCTTCCACTAGGCCTCCACTGACCTGTCTACTGCTGCCCGTGTTCCCCTGGAACCAATTTTAAATTGCCTACAGCCAGCCCAATTTATTATGTTAGGGCTTCGAAGCCTGTCTGCGGTCCCTCCTTCCACTAGGCCTCCACTGACCTGTCTACTGCCGCCCGTGTTCCCCTGGAACCAATTTTAAATTGCCTACAGCCCAATTTTTGTTATGTTAGGCCTTCGAAGCCTGTCTGCGGCCCGTTCTTTCCACTACTACTACACTGACCTGGCTACTGCCGCCCGTGTTCCCCTGGAACCAATTTTAAATTGCCTACAGCCAGCCCAATTTAATATGTTAGGGCTTCGAAGCCTGTCTGCGGTCCCTCCTTCCACTAGGCCTCCACTGACCTGTCTACTGCTGCCCGGGTTCCCCTGGAACCAATTTTAAATTGCCTACAGCCAGCCCAATTTATTATGTTAGGGCTTCGAAGCCTGTCTGCGGTCCCTCCTTCCACTAGGCCTCCACTGACCTGTCTACTGCTGTCCGTGTTCCCCTGGAACCAATTGTAAATTGCCTACATCCCAATTTTTGTTATGTTAGGCCTTCGAAGCCTGTCTGCGGCCCGTTCTTTCCATTACTACTACACTGACCAGGCCACTGCTGCCCGTGTTCCCCTGGAACCAATTTTAAATTGCCTACAGCCAGCCCAATTTATTATGTTAGGCCTTCAAAGCCTGTCTGCGGTCCCTCCTTCCACTAGGCCTCCACTGACCTGTCTACTGCTGCCCGTGTACCCCTTGAACCAACATCAGAAAATATAAAAATAAGTATTTTGCTTATAAAAAAGAAAATACTGGAGAGATATCAAATGCAGACATTTTAACATTAAAAACAAACACATACAACAAAAATCTGGTACAGTACTAAAAATGGCCACCAGCTACAATAACTTTCTCCTGCAAGTAGTTAACTGAAAGTTTTTTTCAATTTAAAACACAGATATGGCATCCACCAAGTGTTGTCCTGTCGCGTCTTCTTTATATTATTGCCAAGAAGATGCAAAACAATGAAAATAATAAAATCATTATTTACCCAAAAAATAGAGTAAGTCAAAACCACATTGCAAATAAACATTCATTACAAATAAAGAAGCAGGGCGCGTCCGAGGGTGAGTATATACCTAATAAGAATATAATCACCCTCGGACGCGCCCTGCTTCTTTCCGACAGCCTTCCTTCCTAAGAATCAGCCCTTCCGTGGTGTAGAGAAAGGGTGTGTTACACTCCAAGGTGTTCCCCAGGTTGCCTTTCCTGAGCTTCGATCTTCATGCTCTCGTTTAGTAGTTGTCGGAAAGTAGGCTGCATTAGGCCTACAAATTGGGTATGGGGTGGAGAGAGATGGTGTGTTACACTCCAAGGTGTTCCCCAGGTTTCCTTGCCATTGCTTCGGTCTTCCGACTCTCGTTTAGTAGTTGTAGAAAACGACACTGCATTAGGCCTACAAAATGGGTATCGGGTGGAGAGAGATGGTGTGTTACACTCCAAGGTGTTCCCCAGGTTTCCTTGCCATTGCTTCGGTCTTCCGACTCTCGTTTAGTAGTTGTAGAAAACTACACTGCATTAGGCCTACAAATTGGGTATCGGGTGGAGAGAGATGGTGTGTTACACTCCAAGGTGTTCCCCAGGTTTCCTTGCCATTGCTTCGGTCTTCCGACTCTCGTTTAGTAGTTGTAGAAAACTACACTGCATTAGGCCTACAAAATGGGTATCGGGTGGAGAGAGATGGTGTGTTACACTCCAAGGTGTTCCCCAGGTTTCCTTGCCATTGCTTCGGTCTTCCGACTCTCGTTTAGTAGTTGTAGAAAACTACACTGCATTAGGCCTAAAAATTGGGTATCGGGTGGAGAGAGATGGTGTGTTACACTCCAAGGTGTTCCCCAGGTTTCCTTGCCATTGCTTCGGTCTTCCGACTCTCGTTTAGTAGTTGTAGAAAACTACACTGCATTAGGCCTACAAATTGGGTATGGGGTGTAGAGAGATGGTGTGTTGCACTCCAAGGTGTTCCCCAGGTTTCCTCTCCATTGCTTCGATCTTCATGCTCTCGTTTAGTAATTGTTGGAAACTACACTGCATTAGGCCTACAAATTGGGTATGGGGTGTAGAGAGATGGTGTGTTCCACTCCAAGGTGTTCCCCAGGTTACCTCGCCATTGCTTCGATCTTAATGCTCTCGTTTAGTAGTTGTTGGAAACTACACTGCATTTGGCCTACAAATTGGGTATGGGGTGTAGAGAGATGGTGTGTTCCACTCCAAGGTGTTCCCCAGGTTTCCTCTCCATTGCTTCGATCTTCATGCTCTCGTTTAGTAGTTGTTGGAAACTACACTGAATTAGGCCTACAAATTGGGTATGGGGTGTAGAGAGATGGTGTGTTACACTCCAAGGTGTTCCCCAGGTTTCGTCCACATTGCTTCGGTCTTCCGACTCTCGTTTAGTAGTTGTAGAAAACTACACTGCATTAGGCCTACAAAATGGGTATTGGGTGGAGAGAGATGGTGTGTTATACTCCAAGGTGTTCCCCAGGTTTCCTTGCCATTGCTTCAGTCTTCCGACTCTCGTTTAGTAGTTGTAGAAAACTACACTGCATTAGGCCTACAAATTTGGTATCGGGTGGAGAGAGATGGTGTGTTACACTCCAAGGTGTTCCCCAGGTTTCCTTGCCATTGCTTCGGTCTTCCGACTCTCGTTTAGTAGTTGTAGAAAACTACACTGCATTAGGCCTACAAAATGGGTATCGGGTGGAGAGAGATGGTGTGTTACACTCCAAGGTGTTCCCCAGGTTTCCTTGCCATTGCTTCGGTCTTCCGACTCTCGTTCAGTAGTTGTAGAAAACTACACTGCATTAGGCCTACAAAATGGGTATCGGGTGGAGAGAGATGGTGTGTTACACTCCAAGGTGTTCTCCAGGTTGCCTTTCCAGAGCTTCGATCTTAATGCTCTCGTTTAGTAGTTGTTGGAAACTACGCTGCATTAGGCCTCCAAATTGGCTATGGGGTGGAGAGAGATGGTGTGTTACACTCCAAGGTGTTCTCCAGGTTTCCTCGCCATTGCTTCGATCTTCCAACTCTCGTTTAGTAGTTGTAGAAAACTACACTGCATTAGGCCTACAAATTGGGTATCGGGTGGAAAGAGATGGTGTGTTACACTCCAAGGTGTTCCCCAGGTTTCCTTGCCATTGCTTCGGTCTTCCGACTCTCGTCCAGTAGTTGTAGAAAACTACACTGCATTAGGCCTACAAAATGGGTATCGGGTGGAGAGAGATGGTGTGTTACACTCCAAGGTGTTCCCCAGGTTTCCTTGCCATTGCTTCGGTCTTCCGACTCTCGTTTAGTAGTTGTAGAAAACTACACTGCATTAGGCCTACAAATTGGGTATCGGGTGGAGAGAGATGGTGTGTTACACTCCAAGGTGTTCCCCAGGTTTCCTTGCCATTGCTTCGGTCTTCCGACTCTCGTTTAGTAGTTGTAGAAAACTACACTGCATTAGGCCTACAAAATGGGTATCGGGTGGAGAGAGATGGTGTGTTACACTCCAAGGTGTTCCCCAGGTTTCCTTGCCATTGCTTCGGTCTTCCGACTCTCGTTTAGTAGTTGTAGAAAACTACACTGCATTAGGCCTACAAATTGGGTATCGGGTGGAGAGAGATGGTGTGTTACACTCCAAGGTGTTCCCCAGGTTTCCTTGCCATTGCTTCGGTCTTCCGACTCTCGTTTAGTAGTTGTAGAAAACTACACTGCATTAGGCCTACAAATTGGGTATGGGGTGTAGAGAGATGGTGTGTTGCACTCCAAGGTGTTCCCCAGGTTTCCTCTCCATTGCTTCGATCTTCATGCTCTCGTTTAGTAATTGTTGGAAACTACACTGCATTAGGCCTACAAATTGGGTATGGGGTGTAGAGAGATGGTGTGTTCCACTCCAAGGTGTTCCCCAGGTTACCTCGCCATTGCTTCGATCTTAATGCTGTCGTTTAGTAGTTGTTGGAAACTACACTGCATTTGGCCTACAAATTGGGTATGGGATGTAGAGAGATGGTGTGTTCCACTCCAAGGTGTTCCCCAGGTTTCCTCTCCATTGCTTCGATCTTCTTGCTCTCGTTTAGTAGTTGTTGGAAACTACACTGAATTAGGCCTACAAATTGGGTATGGGGTGTAGAGAGATGGTGTGTTACACTCCAAGGTGTTCCCCAGGTTTCGTCCACATTGCTTCGGTCTTCCGACTCTCGTTTAGTAGTTGTAGAAAACTACACTGCATTAGGCCTACAAATTGGGTATCGGGTGGAGAGAGATGGTGTGTTACACTCCAAGGTGTTCCCCAGGTTTCCTTGCCATTGCTTCGGTCTTCCGACTCTCGTTTAGTAGTTGTAGAAAACTACACTGCATTAGGCCTACAAAATGGGTATCGGGTGGAGAGAGATGGTGTGTTACACTCCAAGGTGTTCCCCAGGTTTCCTTGCCATTGCTTCGGTCTTCCGACTCTCGTTCAGTAGTTGTAGAAAACTACACTGCATTAGGCCTACAAAATGGGTATCGGGTGGAGAGAGATGGTGTGTTACACTCCAAGGTGTTCTCCAGGTTGCCTTTCCAGAGCTTCGATCTTAATGCTCTCGTTTAGTAGTTGTTGGAAACTACGCTGCATTAGGCCTCCAAATTGGCTATGGGGTGGAGAGAGATGGTGTGTTACACTCCAAGGTGTTCTCCAGGTTTCCTCGCCATTGCTTCGATCTTCCAACTCTCGTTTAGTAGTTGTAGAAAACTACACTGCATTAGGCCTACAAAATGGGTATCGGGTGGAAAGAGATGGTGTGTTACACTCCAAGGTGTTCTCCAGGTTTCCTTGCCATTGCTTCGGTCTTCCGACTCTCGTTCAGTAGTTGTAGAAAACTACACTGCATTAGGCCTACAAAATGGGTATCGGGTGGAGAGAGATGGTGTGTTACACTCCAAGGTGTTCTCCAGTTTGCCTTTCCAGAGCTTCGATCTTAATGCTCTCGTTTAGTAGTTGTTGGAAACTACGCTGCATTAGGCCTCCAAATTGGCTATGGGGTGAAGAGAGATGGTGTATTACACTGCAAGGTGTTCTCCAGGTTTCCTCGCCATTGCTTCGATCTTCCAACTCTCGTTTAGTAGTTGTAGAAAACTACACTGCATTAGGCCTACAAAATGGGTATGGGGTGGAGAGAGATGGTGTGTTCCACTCCAATGTGTTCTCCAGGTTGCCTTTCCTGAGCTTCTATCTTCAGGCTCTCGTTAAATTGTGGTTAAATGGAACAACTGCATTTGGCGTACTAGTTGGTTTGGGGACTACTAACAGTGTCTGCCGCTCCTTGCTGTTCTCCTGGTTTCCTGTCCTGAAATTCCGTTTTCAGGCGCTCGTTAAATAGTTGTTAATGTTAGACTGCATTTGGCCTACTAGTTGGGTTGGGGCCTACTATCGGTGTCTGCCTCTCATTCCAGTTGTCCTCCACTGCAATGCCCCCTGGTTATTCCTGTGTTACCAATTTTGAACTGCATTTAGCCAACTTTATTCTTTGGGCCTCTATCTGTGTTTCCTCCTCATCCTGCCCATTGCCCAGCCAGTGATAGATGAGTCTGCTGGTACATTGACCCATAACGCAACATTCCCCGTGCACGCTACACAACAACATTGTGACCCTGCTGAAAGTCAGGTTGCTCTTCCCGCATACCATACCACCTTACACGGGGACAAAGAGGAAGGTGCAGATGAAAGTGCAGGTTCCTTCATCAGGTGGGGGGAGGAATACTAGTTGGCGACGTCACTGGCACAGGGCCTCTCATAGTACGCAAAAGTGTTGCTGCCGGTGGGAGGCGCCCCCGCCGTGCAAACACACCGCTGTACTTTGAGGGGCCCTGTGCCAGTGCCAATGCCAACGAGTGGGCCCCCCCTGCTTGCTCAGGTTCACAGCACTTGCAAAGTTGAAATACTTACCTCTCCCTGCTCCACTGCCGTGACGTGGTCCAGATTTCCTGGGCCCACTAATTACTTGAACCAGCCCTACCCACCACAACTTTAGCCAAATGACCCCCAATTTCAAATGCCTTCCAATTATTATAAGGTAAATTACGCTTGACAAGCTTCATTAAGAAGAATGGATGGTTTTGACATTAAAATGGGCACTCTAGGTGTTTTCCTGGCCCCCACTCACTGCCGACTATGCTGCCCCATTGACTTGCATTGGGTTTCGTGTTTCGGTCGATCCCGACTTTACGTCATAATCGGCCGATTTCACTCGACCCGACTTTTGAGATAGTCGGGTTTCGCGAAACCCGGCTCGACTCTAAAAAGGTCAAGGTCGCTCAACTCTAGTTGCCACTAATTTAATAATCCCCCCAACCACCCTTAGTCAAATCTTTATCAAATATGGAAACCCTTAGTTTTTTACTCAAAACTAAAAATAACCAGCTGCTTTAGATAATCTTGAAATCTATTGTTGATGTTTAGTTCCATCAATACATCATACTCAACAAGGCTAAAGTAGGGAAACCTAATCCCTGCATAATAAAATGGATTTATATATAGCCGGTCAAGCAGTAAGTTCCTACATCCATTCATTATGTTGAAGGTTTAAATACAAGATACACTTCCATCAACTCATTATCTCCATTAATTGTCATTCTCTCCCTCCATACCCGGAGAGCTACATTTCAAGGACTCGATCTAATATTCATTGTTCTGCAGTGATTAATTAGACGTTTGTGTTTACGAAATTGACTGATTTTATATGGTCGACTGGAGAGATGATTTAACCTGATTATCAGACTCATTTAAAGGAATTGACAAGCGATAAAATATACAGTCAATAAATGCGCAGAGACTTTTATGGTCAATTAAGGTGGTGTAAATATCTGGCTACCCACCAAAGTTATAATAGATATTGGCAGTATCATTTACTATTTTAGCGGAGGTCAAACTGCAAAGGTTTTAATATTTACAATTTACTAATCAAACGACTCAGCGTTATCACCTCGTGACAACATAGAAAGTTTTAGATGCAAAAGCTCATTTACCATATATTCTCATAGAATGAAAGTAAATTTGATGTAGATGAGCCAAGATTTGTAGAGTTAATATTTGAGGTTATCAAATATATTCACCAAAATGCAGATTTTTGTAATCAACAAAAAGGAGGCCATTGGCTGTCATTTTTCTGAACCCCAAAAAAGGCCTTTAAAATGTTTAAAAAAACAACCTTGTACTCACCTCTCCAGCTTTCTGCATCACTTTTCAAATCTTTGTTAACATTTCGGATTGTCGCTTCTAGCACTGAAATCCACAGGTCTCTTAGACTTGGCAGGTATTTCTGACTTGGATGAGGGCTGGGACTGTTCTGCGCAAGTGTGCGAAAGGTCATGGTGCCATGGCATGTGATTCAACCTTGCAGGCACATGTGGAAAACCCTGCTAGGGTCCATCAAAGCCAGAAATCCATAATTTTTTACATATTATATTTATCTAAAAAGACCCCAGAGCATAACAAGGAACATTAAACTCAATGCAAACTGATTTAAAGTCCCTTGGCAGCTATTCAGAAAGAGATTAATTTGAAGTTTACTTGATTTTCTCATCTCTAAACACATATCCACAAAACTGTGAAAAAATAACAAAAATTATCTAAAAATCAATAAGTGGCTCAAAAAAGCCCCTCTATTATAACACAAAAAGCATAAATGTTTAAATATTGTAAACACTTCATGGGCCCACAGAGGAAAATGTTACTGTGAGAGATCAATAATGACATGTCTATGCCTTCTTGTAACAAGACGCATAGAACTTACACCAATTCATCATAACATTAAAAATACCAGTCAAATATTGTGTAGGTCTTCAGATCTATTCACTCATCCCTATTTCTGCCGGCATCACTGCATGGATTCCCATCTCTCATCTTACTCACCATTTCAGGCCATGCTGTGAGTTCTGTCCTCTGCCTGCTCCATGCTGTGAACCTCATGTCCTTGCTTCCTGCATACTTCCTGGCTGTGGGCTTAGGGCAGCGGCACTTCCTGAGTTTTATAGAGACAATGTGCACACTCCTAATTTGTCCCCAGCCTACTGAGAAGAGGTATCGGGTACTTAAGGCATCTCCACCCATAGGGAGATGCCTGAGCAACAAACTCTCACAGTCTTCTTTCTGCTACTGAGTTGCCAGGGCCTTTCCTGTTACTGCTTTTGCTTCTAACACCTTGGGGGATGTATACCCAGGCAGATGTTCCTGTTTCATGTGTGTCTCGTTTCTGACACCCTGGGGGCTGCATATCCAGGCCTGCTCCTGTTTCCTTTGTGTCCTGTTTCTGCCACCTTTGGGGCTGTATACCCAGGCCCGCTGCTTCCCATGGCCTTTCTCTCTCGGAGCGGGAAGAACTGCTTTCCTACCAACATGAGCAACCAAATAAATTTTTTACCCGATCTGAATCTCTTTTTTTGCTGCACCAGCTCAAATCATAGTCTATGCAGATGTATTTACTAAACTTGCGACTTTCGCTCCCAGAGTTAAATCCGTCCCAGCAGATCCACCAAGATACGATGGGGATCCAAAGCAGTGCCGTGTGTTCCTGGAGAAGTATTTGCAGCACTACGAATGGTATGCTCCCCATTTTTCCTTTGATCAGGTCTAAGTGGGATTCCTAATGTCTTACTTAACAGTAGATGTCTTGGAATAGCACAACCCCCTTTGGGAAGCAGGAAATCCTATCACCTCGGACCTAGAGGCCTTCCTGGTGGCCTTCCGTAATGTCTTCTATGTGTCTAGCTCCGCTTCTTCTCCAAAGACTTCCCTCCCAAGCTTCCAGAAACAGACCAGACAGGGGATTCCTGTGGGTAAACCGTCATGTTGGTCCGTGACCATCAAAAACCTATCTGTTCTTCAACCTGCAAAAGCAGCTACCCGAGCAAAACCCAAGAAGGCTGATAAGAGTGGGCTGACGGAGCAGCAGCCTGAATTCAGTTGTGAGAAGGAATTGTGGTATCACTGTGGTTGCATAGAACACCCTGACAGTCCCTGCTCTGAGAAGCTTAAACTCCAAAATCTTGAGTCAGTAGGAGAGGTTGCCCTTGGCGAGAGTACTTCCTCTCCAGCAAAGTCTATGACTGTCTCCATGCCTAGTGGGAACTTTGGTTAAGCAGGTGTGTTAAAGCTGCAAGCCATACAGAGTCAGAGTGTGATTCCTGTTCCACAGCTCTAAAATACGGTGAGGGTGTTGTCTGGGGATGGGCGAGCCCTACTCAAGAGCAGTCTTGTCTTGCAGGAACAACTACAGCTCGAAGTAGGAGCATTAAACATGGAGAAGATAGTCTACTACATGCTGTCTGGTATACCGAGTGGTCATTCAGAGCCAAAAAGTCAACAAACCGTTCAGGTCTGGAGACCCAGCGTGATGGTTTGTTGGGCCTACCAAATCATGAGAGGTGTCTGATCCCCATACTTTGAGGCCAGATGCAGTCATCTTCTTCATCTGGTCAGCTAGTCATCGAGTCATGGTGTGCTGACGTCACCAAAAAAAGGAAACGGTGAAGTTCTTTCCACATATCTCCAGCGATTGTCCCAGTGATCTGTTTCCAGGAACATCCCTGCCTCTAGGATGTCTTTCTCTGAATAACGGGCAGAAGATGGATTCAGTTTCCATTTGGTCAGTTGATGAAGATGTCAAAACAGAACCTTTCAAGTCTCTGCTTTCCACTATCCAGGAGTAAGAGGTCCAGATTGTTGTATCTTCTGTGGTGGGAGCTGACCTCATCAGGCAGAGAAAAACTTGGCATTCCGGGATTCCAGATATCATGCCTGCCTCATTCTACCCTAAAGATGTCTTGATGGACTGGACAGTGCATAGTCTTGTGGAAAGTCACACTATACTCCTTCTACAGATGATCCTGGTGGGCATAAGGAAGACGGGGTGTAGGGGGGGTACTGTATCATCCCTGCCGGCATCATTGCATGGCTTACCATCTTCCATCTTACTCACCACTCCGGGCCATGCTGTGAGTTCTGTCCTCTGTCTGCTCCATGCTGTGAACCTCATGTCCTTGCTTGCTGTTAACTTCCTGGCTGTATCCTTAGGCTGGCAGCGTCAGCACTTCCTGAGTCTTATTGAGACAGTGTGCACACTCCTAATTTGTCCCCAGCCTACTGCCAAGAGGTATCGGGTACTTAAGGCATCTCCACCCATAGGGAGATGCCTAAGCAACAAATTATCTCAGTCTGCTTTCTGCTACTGAGTTACCATGTCCTGCCCTGTTACTGCTTTTGCTTCTGTCACCCTGGTGGCTGTATACCCAGGCCTGTTCCTTTTTCCTGTGTCTCGATTCCACTGCCCTGGGGGCTGCATACCCAGGCCTGTTCCTGTTTCCTCTGTGTCCTGCTTCTGCCACATTGGGGGCTTTGTACCCAGGCCTGAATCCTTTATGCTGAACATATTTCTGTGTCCGTCCCTATCTGTACTCAGTCAGTTTCCTATACCTGTTTGTATCATTGTCTGTTGCCTTCCCTACTCAGCTGTGTGTATCCTTGTGTCTGCTCCCGCTCCGCACCCTGCGTCTCTGCTCTGCTCCCGTTCCGTAGTGGTAAGGTATAGTGACATGCAATAGGGAGCTTTTTTGTAGCAATTTTGGCTGTGTAGATTACATATATTTATGTTTTTTCGTTTTAGTAATTCCTTGGAGCCCGCTGTTTGAGTATTGGGCCCACTTTAATCACAGTGTTTCTAATAATTATATAATTATCTGGTAAGCGATCTTTTTTCTATGTTTTGACATCCATATACAATAGGGAGATTGTTTTGACATCCATATACAATAGGGAGATTGTTTACATCCATAGAATTCTGGATTTTCGATATAATTATGGATATGGAAATACTCCTGTATGATTTAGGACTTTTATATATATGGGTGATCTTCTTTGTAATGAGGTTAATGACTGTTTGACCTGCAGATATGTATGTACTGGGAATCATATTGAGACAAAATATAATTGTATACTTATGTTTATGTGTATTTTGGAGTGTAAATTATTGTTATGTTATTGAGTTTTCTTTGTTCTGTTTTGTTTTTTTTTCTTTTCCCTAGTCTGATGAAGGTTAATAGTAACCGAAACGTTACTTTGAAATAAACTGGGATTTAATGATAATAAAAATATCCAAAAAAATAAAAAAATTCTTCTGAGTGCCAGATTTTTTCATGATTACTGCTCCCGTTCCACATCCTGCCACTCTGCTCTGCTCCCATTCCACACCCTACAGTTCTGCTCTGCTCCTGCTCCACACCCTGCGGCTCTGCTCTGCTCTTGTTCCGCACCCTGCGGTTCTGCTCTGCTCCCATTCCACACCCTACAGTTCTGCTCTGCTCCCATTCCGCACCCTGGGGCTCCACTCTGCTCCCATTCCGCACCCTGTGTTTCTGCTCTGCTCCTGTTCTGCACCCTGCGCCTCTGCCCCTCTTGTCTGAACTGGTTCCTACCTGTTCCCATATCCCACACTTTCCTGCCAGTGTTCCTGTCCTTCCCAAAATATTTCCTGCTCCTCCTGTCTGTACCCCGCCTGCCTGCAAGAGTGCCAGTCATGCCCGCCTGCCTGCCAGAGTGACAGACGTGACTGCCTGCCAGAGTGCCAGCCATGCCCGCCTGCCTGCCAGAGTGGCAGCCATGCCCACCTGCCTGCCAGAGTGACAGCCATCCCCACCTGCCTGCCAGAGTGACAGCCATGCCAGCCTGCCAGAGTGCCAGCCATGCCTGCCAGAGTACTAGTCGTGCCCATCAATACTTGCCCTCTCCTGTCATTAGTGTTCTGTCCCCCTTTGGGATCAGCTGCTACTGCCAGACACAACACTGAAGTGGTACCTGGCAGCTTCCTGCCGCACAAGCCTGACCTCACCACTAGAGGCTTCAGTGAACACCAAGGTAGCTGCTTAGTCACGCCCCTCCAGAGCAGTCTGGTTTGTGGCACATATTAAAAAATATGAAAAAAATAAAAAAAATTCAATTTTTTAAAAATGTCTTAATTTTTAATGGGGTAAAAGTGAGGTTATTTTCCACCATTAAATATTAAACAATGAAAAAAAATACACAGATCTGATATTACATTTGTAAAAGTTATAGCTATCAATATGTAATGCTCATGCCCAGACTGGATGGCGGAATCGTTACATATTGATAGATATAACTTTTACAAACGTAATATCAGATCTGTGAATTGTTATGCATTGTTTAATATTTAGTGGTGGAAAAGCACCTTACTTTTACCCCATTAAAAATTAAGAAATTTGAAACATTTTAATTTTTTAATTTTTTTATTTTTTTCATATTTTTCTAAAACATTTTTTGCACTTTTTACTGTATTTGTTAGTCCCCTTAAGTGACTTGAAGCTGTGATCAACTGATCCCTTGTACTATACAAAGCCGTGCATCGGCACTGTTATACGTAAAGAAAATAACAGTCTCCTGTGAAGGCTGGAAACGAGCTGGTTTTCACAGGAATACTAAGATGACAGGCACAGGGGTCTTCAGCAGGGCCCTAACTGTTATGGTAATCCATCAACACCCCGAGATTACGCCACATGCTGATGACCACATGAAATGACACCCACCTGCCGGCATGTGTTAAATAAAGAGATTGGCAGTTCCATTTAACATGTTAACAGCTGCGCTCCACTTGTATCTGTTAGACATTGATGATGGCTGAATAACACAGCCATCATCTGCTGGAAAAAAATGGGAGTTTAGCGTTCAAGCCCGTGTCAAAGTCAGGAAGCCGGCATATGATGTACCAGTTCATTATAAGTCAGTGTGGGGTTAAGGGACTCACTCATGCTCCAATCTTCTTTTCACTCTGTCAGCTCTTTTGGCACCAACCATGCCTTGATGCATGTTATGATGTCATGTCCTAATAGGGTGATGCATGTCCTGACGATATACTGTGGGTCATTCTTAGTCAGTGTTGAAAATGCCAGCAAAGGGTACAAAGAAGAGAAGATCCAGAGCAGACGTCCTAGAGCAGAGGTCCCCAACTCCAGTCCTCAAGGCCCACCAACAGGTCATGTTTTCAGGATTTCCTTTGCATTGCACAGGTGATGCAATTATTACCTGGGCAAGACTAAGGAAATCCTGAAAACATGACATGTTGGTGGGCCTTGAGGACTGGAGTTGGGGACCCCTGTCCTAGAGAATGAATGGAGGACCAGCAAGGTGCTGTGGTGTTATGGAGAAGTTAGATGTGAGGTGAGTATGATATATTATTATTATTATTATTATTATTATTTAACCCTTCTCCAATCTTGCCAAATTGAATTTAACTACCAATTTCCAAGTTAGTCAGATTTGCCTATCTCTAAATCCCCCCCAAAAAATTAGTTTATTGCCATCTTATACTGAATGTATATGACTTTCAAGATGCATTTACTAATGTGTGGAACAGAAATCTATGAATCCTTGGCTTTCCATAAAAATATCCCAGTTATATAAGTATAATATGACAGAAAGTTATTGACATGGGATTCTCATTTTGTAAAACTATGAGATAATAGAATAGAAATCTGATTGAAATTGACTGGCATCTCAGAAAAGTTCATTGAGGGCCTCAGAGTATTTGTTTAGCTGTGCATGTTCCTCTGTTTAATGTGCATATTGCTTCCCTGTGATTGATGGCCGTGATTAACAAACCAATCGAGATTATTGCTTCTGGTTTTCTCCAGCTGATCCATTGATTGTTCTATTCAGGTTAGTAAAGATGTTAAGGGTTCTGAATAATGTGTAGATGAAGCGGAGTCAGGATTGTCATTTTAAAGTAACTTACTATATTATAAGAGATTGCAAGTAAAATTAATGTGATTGCAGGGGTGCGAATATAAGTCATGGATATTGGAAATCAAAGTATTGATTGACATGTTAATGATAAGGAAAGGATGTGAAAAAAGAAATCCAACTTTTTAAAAATATCTTGATTTATTCATTATTGAGACTGTTCGCCAGAAAGACATGCATGCTGTGGAATGCTGTCAATGAGTTTAATAATCATCAAAATCCGCTGCTGGCTTCTCCTTTTCAAATGTGCCGACCAATGATATTCCAATGATGTTCTCAATGGCAGATAAATCTGGAAATGTTGCAGGACATTGTAGCACATTTAACCCCCACAGACTGCCCACAAGAGCATGAATAACATGTGCCTGATGTTATTGTGTTGAAAAATGGCTCATTGGATGTTTCGGAGAAATGGCCATACCACTGGTTTCACCACCACAGTTAATGTAATTGCTGATGAATGCTGATCACCCTCCTACTTTCTTAAACATACATGCTTGTGTCGTGGAAACCCCTACTTAGGGAAAGCTTTAGAGGAGATGCAAGGGGTCTTGCACAGTTGATACCAAATCAGTTTATCTATCAATTGGAGACAAGTACTGCAAGGACTTTGAAGAGTTGGGGAAGAAAGTAAAGGAACTGGATGCACAGGTAGTTTTTTCTTCTATCCTTCCAGTAGACGGGCATGGCACCAGGAGATGGAACAGGATCCTTGATGCAAACAACTGGCTAAGACGATGGTGCAGACAACAAGGATTCGGATTCCTGGACCACGGTGTGAATTACTGGTATGATGGACTCCTCGCCAGAGACGGACTACACCTCAACAAACCTGGGAAACACACATTCGCCAGAAGACTCGCTACACTCATCAGGAGGGCGTTAAACTAGAAGAAGAGGGGACGGGAAGAAAAACATTAGACTCAAACAAAGACGACCCAGGAAAACATACTCAGAAGGGAGGTAAGAACATTTCTAAAACAATCCACAGTGAGGAGATTGGAACAAAACAAAATCCTCTAAACTGCATGCTCGCAAACGCCAGAAGCCTGACAAACAAGATGGAAGAACTAGAAGCAGAAATATCTACAGGTAACTTTGACATAGTGGGAATAACCGAGACATGGTTAGATGAAAGCTATGACTGGGCAGTTAACTTACAGGGTTACAGTCTGTTTAGAAAGGATCGTAAAAATCGGAGAGGAGGAGGGGTTTGTCTCTATGTAAAGTCTTGTCTAAAGTCCACTTTAAGGGAGGATATTAGCGAAGGGAATGAGGATGTCGAGTCCATATGGGTTGAAATTCATGGAGGGAAAAATGGTAACAAAATTCTCATTGGGGTCTGTTACAAACCCCCAAATATAACAGAAAGCATGGAAAGTCTACTTCTAAAGCAGATAGATGAAGCTGCAACCCATAATGAGGTCCTGGTTATGGGGGACTTTAACTACCCAGATATTAACTGGGAAACAGAAACCTGTGAAACCCATAAAGGCAACAGGTTTCTGCTAATAACCAAGAAAAATTATCTTTCACAATTGGTGCAGAATCCAACCAGAGGAGCAGCACTTTTAGACCTAATACTATCTAATAGACCTGACAGAATAACAAATCTGCAGGTGGTTGGGCATTTAGGAAATAGCGACCACAATATTGTGCAGTTTCACCTGTCTTTCACTAGGGGGACTTGTCAGGGAGTCACAAAAACATTGAACTTTAGGAAGGCAAAGTTTGAACAGCTTAGAGATGCCCTTAATCTGGTAGACTGGGACAATATCCTCAGAAATGAGAATACAGATAATAAATGGGAAATGTTTAAGAACATCCTAAATAGGCAGTGTAAGCGGTTTATACCTTGTGGGAATAAAAGGACTAGAAATAGGAAAAACCCAATGTGGCTAAACAAAGAAGTAAGACAGGCAATTAACAGTAAAAAGAAAGCATTTGCACTACTAAAGCAGGATGGCACCATTGAAGCTCTAAAAAACTATAGGGAGAAAAATACTTTATCTAAAAAACTAATTAAAGCTGCCAAAAAGGAAACTGAGAAGCACATTGCTAAGGAGAGTAAAACTAATCCCAAACTGTTCTTCAACTATATCAATAGTAAAAGAATAAAAACTGAAAATGTAGGCCCCTTAAAAAATAGTGAGGAAAGAATGGTTGTAGATGACGAGGAAAAAGCTAACATATTAAACACCTTCTTCTCCACGGTATTCACGGTGGAAAATGAAATGCTAGGTGAAATCCCAAGAAACAATGAAAACCCTATATTAAGGGTCACCAATCTAACCCAAGAAGAGGTGCGAAACCGGCTAAATAAGATTAAAATAGATAAATCTCCGGGTCCGGATGGCATACACCCACGAGTACTAAGAGAACTAAGTAATGTAATAGATAAACCATTATTTCTTATTTTTAGTGACTCTATAGCGACAGGGTCTGTTCCGCAGGACTGGCGCATAGCAAATGTGGTGCCAATATTCAAAAAGGGCTCTAAAAGTGAACCTGGAAATTATAGGCCAGTAAGTCTAACCTCTATTGTTGGTAAAATATTTGAAGGGTTTCTGAGGGATGTTATTCTGGATTATCTCAATGAGAATAACTGTTTAACTCCATATCAGCATGGGTTTATGAGAAATCGCTCCTGTCAAACCAATCTAATCAGTTTTTATGAAGAGGTAAGCTATAGGCTGGACCACGGTGAGTCATTGGACGTGGTATATCTCGATTTTTCCAAAGCGTTTGATACCGTGCCGCACAAGAGGTTGGTACACAAAATGAGAATGCTTGGTCTGGGGGAAAATGTGTGTAAATGGGTTAGTAACTGGCTTAGTGATAGAAAGCAGAGGGTGGTTATAAATGGTATAGTCTCTAACTGGGTCGCTGTGACCAGTGGGGTACCGCAGGGGTCAGTATTGGGACCTGTTCTCTTCAACATATTCATTAATGATCTGGTAGAAGGTTTACACAGTAAAATATCGATATTTGCAGATGATACAAAACTATGTAAAGCAGTTAATACAAGAGAAGATAGTATTCTGCTACAGATGGATCTGGATAAGTTGGAAACTTGGGCTGAAAGGTGGCAGATGAGGTTTAACAATGATAAATGTAAGGTTATACACATGGGAAGAGGGAATCAATATCACCATTACACACTGAACGGGAAACCACTGGGTAAATCTGACAGGGAGAAGGACTTGGGGATCCTAGTTAATGATAAACTTACCTGGAGCAGCCAGTGCCAGGCAGCAGCTGCCAAGGCAAACAGGATCATGGGGTGCATTAAAAGAGGTCTGGATACACATGATGAGAGCATTATACTGCCTCTGTATAAAATCCCTAGTTAGACCGCACATGGAGTACTGTGTCCAGTTTTGGGCACCGGTGCTCAGGAAGGATATAATGGAACTAGAGAGAGTACAAAGGAGGGCAACAAAATTAATAAAGGGGATGGGAGAACTACAATACCCAGATAGATTAGCGAAATTAGGATTATTTAGTCTAGAAAAAAGACGACTGAGGGGCGATCTAATAACCATGTATAAGTATATAAGGGGACAATACAAATATCTCGCTGAGGATCTGTTTATACCAAGGAAGGTGACGGGCACAAGGGGGCATTCTTTGCGTCTGGAGGAGAGAAGGTTTTTCCACCAACATAGAAGAGGATTCTTTACTGTTAGGGCAGTGAGAATCTGGAATTGCTTGCCTGAGGAGGTGGTGATGGCGAACTCAGTCGAGGGGTTCAAGAGAGGCCTGGATGTCTTCCTGGAGCAGAACAATATTGTATCATACAATTATTAGGTTCTGTAGAAGGACGTAGATCTGGGTATTTATTTATTATGATGGAATATAGGCTGAACTGGATGGACAAATGTCTTTTTTCGGCCTTACTAACTATGTTACTATGTTACTATGTTACACCAACACATTATCACTTGGAATACAAGGCTTGTCCACCCTACTGATAGACAATAGAGAAAGTATGACATTGTGAAATTGCTACCAAAGAAGATGTGACAGAATAAAAAGAAGAAAATTGCTAAAATGACTAAATGAGATTACTGTATATGATAGTCTTGTCATATCACAATGCTTAAGTCATTTCTTAGAATCAGCAAAAACTATATTGTCTTATTGTTAAAAACAGAATAAATGCTGAGTATACAAAACTACATATAAATAAAAGCTATGAAACAATGATCAAAGCACTATCAAATTTCTCACTAAAACCGCTGAAATTAGTGGTTCGAACAGCATGTATCTGCTGTCAGGATCCTTTAACCCCTTTCTGCCATTAGACGTACTATTCCGTCCATGTGGGGTGGGCTTTACTTCCCACGGACGGAATAGTACGTCATAGGCGATCGGCCGCGCTCACGGGGGGAGCGCGGCCAATCGCGGCCGGGTGTCAGCTGCTTATCGCAGCTGACATCCGGCACTATGTGCCAGGAGCGGTCACGGACCGCCCCCGGCACATTAACCCCCGGCACACCGCGATCAAACATGATCGCGATGTGCCGGCGGTGCAGGGAAGCATCACGCAGGGAGGGGGCTCCCTGCGGGCTTCCCTGAGACCCCCGCAGCAACGCGATGTGATCGCGTTGCTCCGGGGGTCTCCTACCTCCCTCCCTGCAGAAAGTCCCGGATCCAAGATGGCCGCGGATCCGGGTCCTGCAGGGAGGGAGGTGGCTTACCAAGTGCCTGCTCAGAGCAGGCACTTGGTAACGCTGCACTGCTCTCAGACAGATCGGTGATCTGTCAGAGTGCTGTGCAAACAGGCAGATCACCGATCTGTATTGTCCTCCCCTGGGACAAAGTAAAAAAGTTGAAAAAATTTTTTACAAGTGTGTAAAAAAAAAAAAAAAAATCCTAAATAATGAAAAAAAATATATATATTATTCCCATAAATACATTTCTTTATCTAAATAAAAAAAACAAAAACAATAAAAGTACACATATTTAGTATCGCCGCGTCCGTTACGACCCGACCTATAAAAATGTCCCACTAGTTAACCCCTTCAGTAAACACCGTAAGAAGAAAAAAAAAAAAAACGAGACAAAAAACAATGCTTTATTATCATACCGCCAAACAAAAAGTGGAATAACACGCGATCAAAAAGACAGATATAAATAACCATGGTACCGCTGAAAGCGACTTCTTGTCCAGCAAAAAACGAGCCACCATACAGCAACATCAGCAAAAAAATAATAAAGTTATAGTCCTCAGAATAAAGCGATGCAAAAATAATTATTTTTTCTATTAAATAGTTTTTATCGTATAAAAGCGCCAAAACATTAAAAAAATGATATAAATGAGGTGTCGCTGTAATCGTACTGACCCGAAGAATAAAACTGCTTTATCAATTTTACCAAACGCGGAACGGTATAAACGCCTCCCCCAAAAGAAATTCATGAATAGCTGGTTTTTGGTAATTCTGCCTCACAAAAATCGGAATAAAAAGCGATCAAAAAATGTCACGTGCCCAAAAATGTTACCAATAAAAACGTCAACTCGTCCTGCAAAAAACAAGACCTCACATGATTCTGTGGACCAAAATATGGAAATATTATAGCTCTCAAAATGTGGTAACGCAAAAAATATTTTTTGCAATAAAAAGCGTCTTTCAGTGTGTGACGGCTGCCAATCATAAAAATCCGCTAAAAAACCCGCTATAAAAGTAAATCAAACCCCCCTTCATCACCCCCTTAGTTAGGGAAAAATAAAATAAAATTAAAAAAATGTATTTATTTCCATTTTCCCATTAGGGTTAGGGCTAGGGTTAGGGTTAGGGCTAGGGTTAGGGTTAGGGCTAGGGTTAGGGCTAGGGTTAGGGCTAGGGTTAGGGCTAGGGTTAGGGCTAGGGTTAGGGTTAGGGCTAGGGCTAGGGTTAGGGCTAGGGTTAGGGCTAGGGTTAGGGCTAGGGTTAGGGCTAGGGCTAGGGTTAGGGCTAGGGTTAGGGCTAGGGTTAAGGCTAGGGTTAGGGCTAGGGTTAAGGCTACAGTTAGGGTTAAGGCTACAGTTAGGGCTGGGGCTAAAGTTAGGGTTAGGGTTTGGATTACATTTGCGGTTGGGAATAGGGTTGGGATTAGGGTTAGGGGTGTGTCTGGGTTAGAGGTGTGGTTAGGGTTACCATTGGAATTAAGGTTAGGGGTGTGTTTGGATTAGGGTTTCAGTTATAATTTGGGGGTTTCCACTGTTTAGACACATCAGGGGCTCTCCAAACGCGACATGGCGTCCGATCTCAATTCCAGCCAATTCTGCGTTGAAAAAGTAAAACAGTGCTCCTTCCCTTCCGAGCTCTCCCGTGTGTCCAAACAGGAGTTTACCCCAACATATGGGGTATCAGCGTACTCAGGACAAATTGGACAACAACTTTTGGGGTCCAATTTCTCCTGTTACCCTTGGGAAAATACAAAACTGGGGGCTAAAAAATAATTTTTGTGGGAAAAAAAAGATTTTTTATTTTCACGGCTCGGCGTTATAAACTGTAGTGAAACACTTGGGGGCTCAAAGTTCTCACAACACATCTAGATAAGTTCGTGGGGGGGTCTAGTTTCCAATATGGGGTCACTTGTGGGGGGTTTCTACTGTTTAGGTACATTAGGGGCTCTGCAAACGCAACGTGACGCCTGCAGACCATTCCATCTAAGTCTGCATTCCAAATGGCGCTCCTTCCCTTCCGAGCCCTCCCATGCGCCCAAACGGTGGATCCCCCCACATATGGGGCATCAGCGCACTCAGGACAAATTGGACAACAACTTTTGGGGTCAAATTTCTCCTGTTACCCTCGAGAAAATACAAAACTGGGGGCTAAAAAATAATTTTGGGGGGAATTTTTTTTTTTTTCACGGCTCTGCGTTAGAAACTGTAGTGAAACACTTGGGGGCTCGAAGTTCTCACAACACATCTAGATAAGTTCCTTGGGGGGTCTAGTTTCCAATATGGGGTCACTTGTGGGGGGTTTCTACTGTTTAGGTACATTAGGGGCTCTGCAAACGCAATGTGACGCCTGCAGACCATTCCATCTAAGTCTGTATTCCAAATGGCGCTCCTTCCCTTCCGAGCCCTCCCATGCGCCCAAACGGTGGTTCCCCCCCACATGTGGAACAAATTGCACAACAACTTTTGGGGTCCAATTTCTCCTCTTACCCTTGGGAAAATACAAAACTGGGGACTAAAAAATAATTTTTGTGGGAAAAAATTTTTGTTTTATTTTTACGGCTCTGCATTATAAACTTCTGTGAAGCTCTTGGTGGGTCAAAGTGCTCACCACACATCTAGATAAGTTCCTTAGGGGGTCTACTTTCCAAAATGGTGTCACTTGTGGGGGGTTTCAATGTTTAGGCACATCAGTGGCTCTCCAAACGCAACATGGCGTCTCATCTCAATTCCTGTGAATTTTGCATTGAAAAGTCAAACGGCGCTCCTTCCCTTCCGACCTCTCCCATGCGCCCAAACAGTGGTTTAACCCCACATATCGGGTATCAGCGTATTCAGGACAAATTGTACAACAACTTTTTGGTTCCAATTTCTTCTCTTACCATTGGGAAAATAAAAAATTGGGGGCGAAAATATAATTTTTGTGAAAAAAAAATGATTTTTTATTTTTACGGTTCTGCATTATAAACTTCTGTGAAGCACTTGGTGGGTCAAAGTGCTCACCACACCTCTAGATAAGTTCCTTAGGGGGTCTACTTTCCAAAATGATGTCACTTGTGGGGGGTTTCAATGTTTAGGCACATCAGTGGCTCTTCAAACGCAACATGGCGTCCCATCTCAATTCCTGTCAATTTTGCATTGAAAGGTCAAACGGCGCTCCTTCCCTTCCGAGCTCTCCCATGCGCCCAAACAGTGGTTTACCCCCACATATGGGGTATCAGCGTACTCAGGACAAATTGTGCAACAACTTTTTGGTTCCAATTTCTTCTCTTACCATTGGGAAAATAAAAAATTGGGGGCGAAAAGATAATTTTTGTGAAAAAAATGATTTTTTATTTTTACGGTTCTGCATTATAAACTTCTGTGAAGCACTTGGTGGGTCAAAGTGCTCACCACACCTCTAGATAAGTTCCTTAGGGGGTCTACTTTCCAAAATGGTGTCACTTGTGGGGGATTTCAATGTTTAGGCACATCAGGGGCTCTCCAAACGCAACATGGCGTCCCATCTCAATTCTAGTCAATTTTGCATTAAAAAGTCAAATGGCGCTCCTTCGCTTCCAAGATCTGTCATGCGCCCAAACAGTGGTATACCTCCACTTATGGGGTATTGGCGTACTCAGGACAAATTGTACAACAAGGTTTGCAGTCCATTTTCTCCTGTAACCCTTGGGAAAATAAAACAAATTCGAGCTGAAGTAAATTTTTTGTGAAAAAAAGTTAAATGTTAATTTTTATTTAAACATTCCAAAAATTCCTGTGAAACACCTGAAGGGTTAATAAACTTCCTGAATGTGGTTTTGAGAACCTTGAGGGTAGGGTTGAGTGAAACGGGTCGTTCATTTTCAAAAGTCGCCGACTTTTGGCAAAGTCGGGTTTCATGAAACCCGATCCGACCCCTGTGCGGGGTCGGCCATGCGGTACGCGACTTTCGCGCCAAAGTCGCGTTTCAATGACGCGAAAAGTGCCATTTCTCAGCCAATGAAGGTAAACGCAGAGTGTGGGCAGCGTGATGACATAGGTCCTGGTCCCCACCATCTTAGAGAAGAGCATTGCAGTGATTGGCTTGCTGTCTGCGGCGTCACAGGGGCTATAAAGGGGCGTTCCCGCCGACCGCCATGTTACTGCTGCTGATCTGAGCTTAGGGAGAGGTTGCTGCCGCTTCGTCAGAAGCAGGGATAGCGTTAGGCAGGGTCCATTAACCACCAAACCGCTTGTGCTGTAGCGATTTCCACTGCCCAACACCACCTTCGGTGTGCAGGGACAGTGGAAGCTAAATTTTTTTTTTTTTCCCCTCAGCGCTGTAGCTCATTGGGCTGCCCTAGAAGGCTCCCTGATAGCTGCATTGCTGTGTGTACGCCGCTGTGCAAACCAACTGCTTTTTTCAAAGCACAAATCCTCTTGTTCCTTCCTTTCTGCACAGCTATCTTTTTTGTTTGTACACACTTTTTATTTAATTTGTGCATCAGTCCACTCCTTATTGCTGCCTGCCATACCTGGCTGAGATTACTGCAGGGAGATAGTAATTGAAGGACACTCCCTGTTTTTTTTTTTTTTTTTGTGGGAGATTAAGATTGACATTTCTGCTAGAGTGCCATCCCTGTGTGTGCCATCTCTCACTCAGTGGGCCATAGAAAGCCTATTTATTTTTTTGCTTGATTTGGGTTATAAAATCTACCTGAAAAAATCACTACATCAATCAGTGGGAGAAAAATATTGGCCTTAGGGCTTGTGTCCCACTCTTGACTCCTGTGTGTGCCATCTCTCAGTCAGTGGGCCATAGAAAGCCTATTTATTTTTTTGCTTGATTTTGGTTCTAAAATCTACCTGAAAAAATCAATAAATCAATCAGTGGGAGATTAATATTGGCCTTTGGGCTTGTGTGCCAGTCCTAAGCGTGCCATGTCTCTCTCTCAGATAGTGGGCCATAGAAAGCCTATTTATTATTTTTTTTATTGGGTTTATAAATTTTCCCTGGAACCAAAAAAAAAAAAGTGGGAGATTAATATTGGCCTCTGGGCTTGTGTGCCAGTCCTGAGCGTGCCATCTCTCTCAGAAATAGTGGGCCATAGAAAGCCTATTTATTTTTTTGCTTGATTTGGGTTCTAAAATGTACCTGAAAAAATCACTACATCAATCATTGGGAGAAAAATATTGGCCTCAGGGCTTGTGTGCCACTCCTGACTCCTGTGTGCATCATCACTCACTCAGTGGGCCATAGAAAGCCCATTTTTTTTTTTTTGCTTTATTTGGGTTCTAAATTCTACCTGAAAAAATCAATAAATCAATCAGTGGGAGATTAATATTGGCCTTTGGGCTTGTGTGCCAGTCCTAAGCGTGCCATCTCTCTCTTTCAGATAGTGGGCCATAGAAAGCCTATTTATTATTTTTTTTATTGGGTTTATAAATTTTCCCTGGAAAAAAAAATAAAAAAGTGGGAGATTAATATTGGCTTCTGGGCTTGTGTGCCAGTCCTGAGCGTGCCATCTCTCTCACAAATAGTGGGCCATAGAAAGCCTATTTACGGTATTTATTTTTTTTTGGTTTTATAAATTCTCCCTGAAAAAAAAAGGGAGATTAATATTGGCCTTTGGGCTTGTGTGCCAGTCCTAAGCGTGCCATCTCTCTCTCTCTCTCTCTCAGATAGTGGGCCATAAAAGCCTATTTATTATTTTTTTTATTTGGTTTATAAATTTTCCCTGGAACAAAAAAAAAAAAAGTGGGAGATAAATATTGGCCTCTGGGCTTGTGTGCCACTCCTGACTCCTGTGTGCGTCATCTCTCACTCAGTGGGCCATAGAAAGCCTTTTTTTGTTTTATTTGTTTTCTAAATTCTCCCTGAAAAAATCATTTTATTTTATTTGGTTTCTAAATTCTTCCTGAAAAAATCATTTTATTGTATTATTTTTTTTTCCTAAAGTCTCCCTGAAAAAAAAAACAAAACAAATCAGTGGGAGATTAATATTGCCCTTTCTGCTTGTGTGCCAGTCTTGACTCCTGGGTGTGCCATCTCTCTCTCTCTCTCTCTCCAATTGTGGGCCATAGAAAGCCTATTATTTTTTTAGCTTGATTTGGGTTCAAAAATCTACCTGAAAAAATCACTACATCAATCAGTGGGAGATAAATATTGGCCTCTGGGCTTGTGTGCCACTCCTGACTCCTGTGTGCATCATCTCTCACTCAGTGGGCCATAGAAAGCCTTTTTTTGTTTTATTTGTTTTCTAAATTCTCCCTGAAAAAATCATTTTATTTTATTTGGTTTCTAAATTCTTCCTGAAAAAATCATTTTATTCTATTATTTTTTTTTCCTAAAGTCTCCCTGAAAAAAAACAAAAAAAACAAATCAGTGGGAGATTAATATTGCCCTTTCTGCTTGTGTGCCAGTCTTGACTCCTGGGTGTGCCATCTCTCTCTCTCTCTCCAATTGTGGGCCATAGAAAGCCTATTATTTTTTTAGCTTGATTTGGGTTCCAAAATCTACTTGAAAAAATCACTACATCAATCAGTGGGAGATAAATATTGGCCTCTGGGCTTGTGTGCCACTCCTGACTCCTGTGTGCGTCATCTCTCACTCAGTGGGCCATAGAAAGCCTTTTTTTGTTTTATTTGTTTTCTAAATTCTCCTTGAAAAAATCATTTTATTTTATTTGGTTTCTAAATTCTTCCTGAAAAAATCATTTTATTCTATTATTTTTTTTTCCTAAAGTCTCCCTGAAAAAAAAAAAAAAAACAAATCAGTGGGAGATTAATATTGCCCTTTCTGCTTGTGTGCCAGTCTTGACTCCTGGGTGTGCCATCTCTCTCGCTCTCTCCAATTGTGTGCCATAGAAAACCTATTATTTTTTTAGCTTGATTTGGGTTCCAAAATCTACCTGAAAAAATCACTACATCAATCAGTGGGAGATAAATATTGGCCTCTGGGCTTGTGTGCCACTCCTGACTCCTGTATGCGTCATCTCTCACTCAGTGGGCCATAGAAAGCCTTTTTTTGTTTTATTTGTTTTCTAAATTCTCCCTGAAAAAATCATTTTATTTTATTTGGTTTCTAAATTCTTCCTGAAAAAATCATTTTATTCTATTGTTTTTTTTTCCTAAAGTCTCCCTGAAAAAAAAAAAAAAAAACAAATCAGTGGGAGATTAATATTGCCCTTTCTGCTTGTGTGCCAGTCTTGACTCCTGGGTGTGCCATCTCTCTCTCTCTCTCCAATTGTGTGCCATAGAAAGCCTATTATTTTTTTAGCTTGATTTGGGTTCCAAAATCTACCTGAAAAAATCACTACATCAATCAGTGGGAGATAAATATTGGCCTCTGGGCTTGTGTGCCACTCCTGACTCCTGTGTGCGTCATCTCTCACTCAGTGGGCCATAGAAAGCCTTTTTTTGTTTTATTTGTTTTCTAAATTCCCCCTGAAAAAATCATTTTATTTTATTTGGTTTCTAAATTCTTCCTGAAAAAATCATTTTATTCTATTATTTATTTTTCCTAAAGTCTCCCTGAAAAAAAAAAAAAATCAAATCAGTGGGAGATTAATATTTACATTTGTGCTTCAGTGACAGTCCTGCGTGTGTGGCATCTCTCTCATTTGTTGCCACCAACAACAGAGTGTGTAACATTGTGCCTGATTTTCGTTGTGGTCTCACTCACCTGTAAAGGGGTAGCTAAATCATACTGAAGTTATAGCTCACTGTGTAATTTGTGTGACAGCAACAAATACCGTTAGTTTGTTTACGTTTTTAAAACAATGAGGAAGTCTGGTGGAAGAGGTCGTGGCCGGGGGCGTTCATTGTCAGCTGGTAATGAGGGTAGTGGTAGTGGTGGAGCATCAGCTGGTCGTGGGAAAAAAAATATTGCACCTAAGTCTGGAGCTGTGGAGCCAGGTTCGTCGTCGCGCTACACAAGGCCTCGATTGCTCCCTTTTCTGGGAGTAGGAAAACCGCTTTTAAAGCCGGAGCAGCAAGAGCAAGTTTTGGCTTATCTTGCTGACTCAGCCTCTAGCTCTTTTGCCTCCTCTCGTGAAACTGCTAAATGTCAAAACAGCGTGTCGTTAGTGGATGTTCACGGTCAGGGACAAGTCGCTTCCTTGTCCTCTTCAGCAAAAACAACAACAGAGAAGAATGCAGCAGGCGACACAACGGGTTACTCCATGGAGCTCTTTACACATACCGTCCCTGGCTTAGAAAGTGAAGCAGTTAACAGTCCATACCCATTACAAGTTGAATCTGACATGGAGTGCACTGATGCACAGCCACAGCCAGACTACTATGCTGGTCCTTTGACTCAGACCACAACATTGCCCTCGCAGGGTAATGATCAAGAATCAGACCCTGATGAGACTATGTTGCCCCATCACGAACGCTATACCACCGACCGACACGGTGACACAGACGAAGTTGCACACGAGCTAAAAGAAGAGGTAATAGATGACACAGTTATTGACCCCGATTGGCAGCCATTAGGGGAACAGGGTGCAGGCGGCCGCAGTTCTGAAGCGGAGGAGGAGGGGCCGCAGCAGGCATCAACATCGCAACAGGTTCCATCTGCCGGGCCCGTATCTTGCCCAAAACGCGTGGCAAAGCCAAAACCTGTTGGAGGACAGCGTGGCCATCCGGTTAAAGCTCAGTCTGCAATGCCTGAAAAGGTATCCGATGCTAGAAAGAGTGCAGTCTGGCATTTTTTTAAACAACATCCAATTGATCAGCGCAAAGTCATCTGTCAAAAATGTTCAACTACCTTAAGCAGAGGACAGAATCTGAAAAGTCTCAATACAAGTTGCATGCATAGACATTTAACCACCATGCATTTGCAAGCCTGGACTAACTACCAAACGTCCCTTAAGGTTGTAGCACCCTCGGCCAATGAAGCTAGTCAGCAACGCAACATCCCTTCCGGCAGTGTAGGGCCACCATTTTCCGCACCACCTGCAGTATCTGTGCAGGTTTCTTTGCCAGGCCAAAGCAGTCAGGGTCAGGGAATCACCAGTTTCGTAGTAGGAAACACTGCATCTAGGGCACCGGTGGCAACAATACCATCTCCCACCGTCTCTCAGTCTGCCATGTCCACCGGCACCCCCGCTAGTTCCACGATCTCCAGCTCTCCAGTCCAGCTCACCCTACATGAGACTATGGTTAGAAAAAGGAAGTACTTAGCCTCGCATCCGCGTACACAGGGTTTGAACGCACACATAGATAGACTAATCTCGTTAGAGATGATGCCCTACTGGTTAGTTGAAAGCGAAGCTTTCAAAGCCCTGATGGACTACGCTGTACCACGCTACGAGCTACCCAGTCGACACTTTTTTTCCAGAAAAGCCATCCCAGCCCTCCACCAGCATGTTAAAGAGCGCATCGTCCATGCACTCAGGCAATCTGTGATCACAAAGGTGCACCTGACAACAGATGCATGGACCAGTAGGCATGGCCAGGGACGTTACGTGTCCATCACGGCACACTGGGTAAATGTGGTGGATGCAGGGTCCACAGGGGACAGCAAGTTTGGGACAGTTCTGCCTAGCCCACGGTCTAGGAAACAGTGGGCTGTAGCCGTTCGCACCCCCTCCTCCTCCTCTTCGTCCTCCTGCAGAAGCGAGAGCTCGTCCACAGACCGCAGTCGCACAACCACTCCATCCGCAGCTGCCACTGTTGCACACCAGGTCTCCCATTATGGGGCAGCTACTGGCAAACGTCAGCAGGCTGTATTGGCTATGAAGTGTTTGGGTGACAACAGACACACCGCGGAAGTTCTGTCCGAGTTCTTGCAGAAAGAAACGCAGTCGTGGCTGGGCACTGTAGATCTTGAGGCAGGCAAGATAGTGAGTGATAACGGAAGGAATTTCATGGCTGCCATCTCCCTTTCCCAACTGAAACACATTCCTTGCCTGGCTCACACCTTAAACCTGGTGGTGCAGTGCTTCCTGAAAAGTTATCCGGGGTTATCCGACCTGCTCTTCAAAGTGCGTGGACTTTGCTCACATATCCGCCGTTCGCCCGTACACTCCAGCCGTATGCAGACCTATCAGCGTTCTTTGAACCTTTCCCAGCATCGCCTAATCATAGACGTTGCAACAAGGTGGAACTCAACACTGCACATGCTTCAGAGACTGTGCGAACAGAGGCGGGCTGTTATGTTTTTGTGGGAGGATACACATACACGGGCAGGCAGTAGGATGGCAGACATGGAGTTGTCAGGTGTGCAGTGGTCGAAGATTCAAGACATGTGTCAAGTCCTTCAGTGTTTTGAGGAATGCACACGGCTGGTTAGTGCAGACAACGCCATAATAAGCATGAGCATCCCCCTGATGCGTCTGCTGATGCAAAGTTTGACGCACATAAAGGATCAGGCGTCTGCAGCTGAGGAAGAGGAAAGCCTTGATGACAGTCAGCCATTGTCTGGCCAGGGCAGTGTACAGGACGAGTTAGCGGGCGAAGAGGAGGAGGAGGACGAGGAGGATGATGGGGATGATTATATTTTTAATGAGGAAGCTTTTCCGGGGCCACTGGAAATTGGTGGCGCGGCAAGGCCGGGTTCTGGTTTTTGGAGGGACACAAGTGACGTGGATTTGCCTGAAACTGCCCCTCAACCAAGCACAACCGCAGATTTGAGAACTGGAACTTTGGCCCACATGGCGGATTATGCCTTACGTATCCTCAAAAGGGACACACGCATAACTAAAATGATGAACGATGACGATTACTGGTTGGCCTGCCTCCTTGATCCTCGCTATAAAGGCAAATTGCAAAATATAATGCCACATGAGAACTTGGAACTAATATTAGCAACCAAACAATCAACTCTTGTTGACCGTTTGCTTCTGGCATTCCCTGCACACAGCGCCCGTGATCGTTCTCACACGAGCTGCAGGGGCCAGCAGACCAGAGGAGTTAGAGGGGCAGAAATCAGAAGTGGCGTTGGCCAGAGGGGTTTTCTGACCAGGTTGTGGAGTGATTTTGCTATGACCGCAGACAGGACAGGTACTGCAGCATCAATTCAAAGTGACAGGAGACAACATTTGTCCAGTATGGTTACAAACTATTTTTCATCCCTTATCGATGTTCTCCCTCAACCGTCATTCCCATTTGATTACTGGGCATCAAAATTAGACACCTGGCCAGAATTGGCAGAATATGCATTGCAGGAGCTTGCTTGCCCGGCAGCTAGTGTCCTATCAGAAAGAGTATTCAGTGCTGCAGGTTCAATGCTAACAGAAAAAAGGACTCGTCTGGCTACCCAAAATGTAGATGATCTAACCTTCATTAAAATGAACAACAACTGGATTTCGAAATCTTTTGCCCCACCTTGCCCGGCTGACACCTAGCTTTCCTATGAAAAGGTCTTGCCTGTGGACTATTCTGAATGCCTTTTCCAATCTCGTAATTTTCTGCACCTGATTGTCCAGCATACGACATGTTTCCCCCCCCCAGCTCAAACAGTGCTCTACCACTTGCAAAATTATCTCACAGCTCCACCAATGTTTAGTCTATGCGCTGACATCCTTCAATGCCTGCCAATGACAATACCATTGTATTGACATTTTTGTTATGTTAAGCCTTCGAAGCCTGTCTGCGGTCACTCCTTCCACTATGCCTCCACTGACCACACCACTGCTGCCCGTGTACCCCTGGAACCAATTTAAAATTGCCTACAGCCAGCCCAATTTTTTTACTTTAGGCCTTCGATGCCTGTCTGCGGTCACTCCTTACAATATGCCTCCACTGACCACACCACTGCTGCCCGTGTACCCCTGGAACCAATTTAAAATTGCCTACAGCCATGTGTTATTATTTTAGGCCTTCGATGCCTGTCTGCGGTCACTCCTTACAATATGCCTCCACTGACCACACCACTGCTGCCCGTGTACCCCTGGAATCAACTTAAAATTGCCTACAGCCATGTGTTATTATATTAGGCCTTCGATGCCTGTCTGTGGTCACTCCTTCCACTAGGCCTCCACTGACCACACCACTGCTGCCCGTGTACCCCTGGAACCAATTTAAAATTGCATACAGCCATGTGTTATTATTTTAGGCCTTCGATGCCTGTCTGTGGTCACTCCTTCCACTAGGCCTCCACTGACCACACCACTGCTGCCCGTGTACCCCTGGAGCCAATTTAAAATTGCCTACAGCCATGTGTTATTATTTTAGGCCTTCGATGCCTGTCTGCGGTCACTCCTTACAATATGCCTCCACTGACCACACCACTGCTGCCCGTGTACCCCTGGAACCAATTTAAAATTGCCTACAGCCATGTGTTATTATTTTAGGCTTTCGATGCCTGTCTGTGGTCACTCCTTCCACTAGGCCTCCACTGACCACACCAGTGCTGCCCGTGTACCCCTGGAACCAATTTAAAAGTGCCTACAGCCAGCCCAATTTTTTTATTTTAGGCCTTCGATGCCTGTCTGCGCTCCTTTCTTTCTACTACTACACTGACCAGGCCACTGCTGCCCGTGTACCCCTGGAACCAATTTAAAATTGCCTACAGCCATGTGTTATTATTTTAGGCCTTCGATGCCTGTCTGCGGTCACTCCTTCCACTAGGCCTCCACTGACCACACCACTGCTGCCCGTGTACCCCTGGAACCAATTTAAAATTGCCTACAGCCATGTGTTATTATTTTAGGCCTTTGATGCCTGTCTGCAGTCACTCCTTCCACTAGGCCTCCACTGACCACACCACTGCTGCCCGTGTACCCCTGGAACCAATTTAAAATTGCCTACAGCCATGTGTTATTATTTTAGGCTTTCGATGCCTGTCTGCGGTCACTCCTTCCACTAGGCCTCCACTGACCACACCACTGCTGCCCGTGTACCCCTGGAACCAATTTAAAATTGCCTACAGCCATGTGTTATTATTTTAGGCTTTCGATGCCTGTCTGCGGTCACTCCTTACAATATGCCTCCACTGACCACACCACTGCTGCCCGTGTACCCCTGGAACCAATTTAAAATTGCCTACAGCCATGTGTTATTATTTTAGGCTTTCGATGCCTGTCTGCGGTCACTCCTTCCACTAGGCCTCCACTGACCACACCACTGCTGCCCGTGTACCCCTGGAACCAATTTAAAATTGCCTACAGCCAGCCCAATTTTTTTACTTTAGGCCTTCGATGCCTGTCTGCGGTCACTCCTTCCACTAGGCCTCCACTGACCACACCACTGCTGCCCGTGTACCCCTGGAACCAATTTAAAATTGCCTACAGCCATGTGTTATTATTTTAGGCCTTCGATGCCTGTCTGCGGTCACTCCTTCCACTAGGCCTCCACTGACCACACCACTGCTGCCCGTGTACCCCTGGAACCAACATCAGAAAATATAAAAATAAGTATTTTGCTTATAAAAAAGAAAATACTGGAGAGATGTCAAATGCAGACATTTTAACATTAAAAACAAACACATACAACAAAAATCTGGTACAGTACTAAAAATGGCCACCAGCTACAATAACTTTCTCCTGCAAGTAGTTAACTGAAAGTTTTTTTCAATTTAAAACACAGATATGGCATCCACCGAGTGTTGTCCTGTCGCGTCTTCTTTATATTATTGCCAAGAAGATGCAAAACAATGAAAATAATAAAATCATTATTTACCAAAAAAATAGAGTAAGTCAAAACCACATTGCAAATAAACATTCATTACAAATAAAGAAGCAGGGCGCGTCCGAGGGTGAGTATATACCTAATAAGAATATAATCACCCTCGGACGCGCCCTGCTTCTTTCCGACAGCCTTCCTTCCTAAGAATCAGCCCTTCCGTGGTGTAGAGAGAGGGTTTGTTACACTCCAAGGTGTTCCCCAGGTTGCCTTTCCTGAGCTTCGATCTTCATGCTCTCGTTTAGTAGTTGTCGGAAAGTAGGCTGCATTAGGCCTACAAATTGGGTATGGGGTGGAGAGAGATGGTGTGTTACACTCCAAGGTGTTCCCCAGGTTTCCTTGCCATTGCTTCGGTCTTCCGACTCTCGTTTAGTAGTTGTAGAAAACTACACTGCATTAGGCCTACAAAATGGGTATCGGGTGGAGAGAGATGGTGTGTTCCACTCCAAGGTGTTCCCCAGGTTGCCTTTCCTGAGCTTCGATCTTCCAGCTCTCGTTTAGTAGTTGTTGGAAACTACACTGCATTAGGCCTACAAATTGGGTATGGGTGTAGAGAGATGGTGTGTTCCACTCCAAGGTGTTCTCCAGGTTGCCTTTCCTGAGCTTCGATCTTCCGGCTCTCGTTTAGTAGTTGTTGGAAACTACGCTGCATTAGGCCTACATACTGGGTATGGGGTGTAGAGAGATGGTGTGTTCCACTCCAAGGTGTTCTCCAGGTTGCCTTTCCTGAGCTTCGATCTTCCGGCTCTCGTTTAGTAGTTGTTGGAAACTACGCTGCATTAGGCCTACAAATTGGGTATGGGGTGTAGAGAGATGGTGTGTTCCACTCCAAGGTGTTCCCCAGGTTTCCTCGCCAATGCTTCGATCATCATGCTCTCGTTTAGTAGTTGTTGGAAACTACGCTGCATTAGGCCTACAAATTGGGTATGGGGTGTAGAGAGATGGTGTGTTCCACTCCAAGGTGTTCTCCAGGTTGCCTTTCCTGAGCTTCGATCTTCCGGCTCTCGTTTAGTAGTTGTTGGAAACTACGCTGCATTAGGCCTACAAATTGGGTATGGGGTGTAGAGAGATGGTGTGTTCCACTCCAAGGTGTTCCCTATGTTTCCTTGCCAATGCTTCGATCATCATGCTCTCGTTTAGTAGTTGTTGGAAACTACGCTGCATTAGGCCTACAAATTGGGTATGGGGTGTAGAGAGATGGTGTGTTCCACTCCAAGGTGTTCTCCAGGTTGCCTTTCCTAAGCTTCGATCTTCCGGCTCTCGTTTAGTAGTTCTTGGAAACTACACTGCATTAGGCCTACAAATTGGGTATGGGGTGTAGAGAGATGGTGTGTTCCACTCCAAGGTGTTCTCCAGGTTGCCTTTCCTGAGCTTCGATCTTCCGGCTCTCGTTTAGTAGTTCTTGGAAACTACACTGCATTAGGCCTACAAATTGGGTATGGGGTGTAGAGAGATGGTGTGTTCCACTCCAAGGTGTTCCCCAGGTTGCCTTTCCTGAGCTTCGATCTTCCGGCTCTCGTTTAGTAGTTGTTGGAAACTACGCTGCATTAGGCCTACAAATTGGGTATGGGGTGTAGAGAGATGGTGTGTTCCACTCCAAGGTGTTCCCCAGGTTTCCTCGCCAATGCTTCGATCATCATGCTCTCGTTTAGTAGTTGTTGGAAACTACGCTGCATTAGGCCTACAAATTGGGTATGGGGTGTAGAGAGATGGTGTGTTCCACTCCAAGGTGTTCTCCAGGTTGCCTTTCCTGAGCTTCGATCTTCCGGCTCTCGTTTAGTAGTTCTTGGAAACTACACTGCATTAGGCCTACAAATTGGGTATGGGGTGTAGAGAGATGGTGTGTTCCACTCCAAGGTGTTCTCCAGGTTGCCTTTCCTGAGCTTCGATCTTCCGGCTCTCGTTTAGTAGTTCTTGGAAACTACACTGCATTAGGCCTACAAATTGGGTATGGGGTGTAGAGAGATGGTGTGTTCCACTCCAAAGTGTTCCCCAGGTTTCCTCGCCAATGCTTCGATCATCATGCTCTCGTTTAGTAGTTGTTGGAAACTACGCTGCATTAGGCCTACAAATTGGGTATGGGGTGTAGAGAGATGGTGTGTTCCACTCCAAGGTGTTCCCCAGGTTTCCTCGCCAATGCTTCGATCATCATGCTCTCGTTTAGTAGTTGTTGGAAACTACGCTGCATTAGGCCTACAAATTGGGTATGGGGTGTAGAGAGATGGTGTGTTCCACTCCAAGGTGTTCTCCAGGTTGCCTTTCCTGAGCTTCGATCTTCCGGCTCTCGTTTAGTAGTTGTTGGAAACTACGCTGCATTAGGCCTACAAATTGGGTATGGGGTGTAGAGAGATTGTGTGTTCCACTCCAAGGTGTTCCCTAGGTTTCCTTGCCAATGCTTCGATCATCATGCTCTCGTTTAGTAGTTGTTGGAAACTACGCTGCATTAGGCCTACAAATTGGGTATGGGGTGTAGAGAGATGGTGTGTTCCACTCCAAGGTGTTCTCCAGGTTGCCTTTTCTGAGCTTCGATCTTGCGGCTCTCGTTTAGTAGTTCTTGGAAACTACACTGCATTAGGCCTACAAATTGGGTATGGGGTGTAGAGAGATGGTGTGTTCCACTCCAAGGTGTTCTCCAGGTTGCCTTTCCTGAGCTTCGATCTTCCGGCTCTCGTTTAGTAGTTTTTGGAAACTACACTGCATTAGGCCTACAAATTGGGTATGGGGTGTAGAGAGATGGTGTGTTCCACTCCAAGGTGTTCCCCAGGTTGCCTTTCCTGAGCTTCGATCTTCCGGCTCTCGTTTAGTAGTTGTTGGAAACTACGCTGCATTAGGCCTACAAAATTGGGTATGGGGTGTAGAGAGATGGTGTGTTCCACTCCAAGGTGTTCCCCAGGTTTCCTCGCCAATGCTTCGATCATCATGCTCTCGTTTAGTAGTTGTTGGAAACTACGCTGCATTAGGCCTACAAATTGGGTATGGGGTGTAGAGAGATGGTGTGTTCCACTCCAAGGTGTTCTCCAGGTTGCCTTTCCTGAGCTTCGATCTTCCGGCTCTCGTTTAGTAGTTCTTGGAAACTACACTGCATTAGGCCTACAAATTGGGTATGGGGTGTAGAGAGATGGTGTGTTCCACTCCAAGGTGTTCCCCAGGTTGCCTTTCCTGAGCTTCGATCTTCCGGCTCTCGTTTAGTAGTTGTTGGAAACTACGCTGCATTAGGCCTACAAATTGGGTATGGGGTGTAGAGAGATGGTGTGTTCCACTCCAAGGTGTTCTCCAGGTTGCCTTTCCTGAACTTCTATCTTCAGGCTCTCATTAAATTGTGGTTAAACGGAACAACTGCATTTGGCGTACTAGTTGGTTTGGGGCCTACTATCGGTGTCTGCCACTCCTTGCTGTTCTCCTGGTTTCCTGTCCTGAAATTCCGTTTTCAGGCGCTCGTTAAGTAGTTGTTAATGTTAGACTGCATTTGGCCTACTAGTTGGGTTGGGGCCTACTATCGGTGTCTGCCACTCCTTGCTGTTCTCCTCCACTGAACAAAGCTGTGCCGCCTGTTTACTACGGTTGCCAATTTTGAACTGCATTTCGACTACTTACTGATTTGGGCCTACTCTCTGTGTCAGCCTCTCATTCCAGTTGTCCTCCACTGCAATGCCCCCTGGTTATTCCTGTGTTACCAATTTTGAACTGCATTTAGCCAACTTTATTCTTTGGGCCTATATCTGTGTTTCCTCCTCATCCTGCCCATTGCCCAGCCAGTGATAGATGAGTCTGCTGGTACATTGACCCATAACGCAACATTCCCCGTGCACGCTACACAACAACATTGTGACCCTGCTGAAAGTCAGGTTGCTCTTCGCGCACACCATACCACCTTACACGGGGACAAAGAGGAAGGTGCAGATGAAAGTGCAGGTTCCTTCATCAGGTGGGGGGAGGAATACTAGTTGGCGACGTCACTGGCACAGGGCCTCTCATAGTACGCAAAAGTGTTGCTGCCGGTGGGAGGCGCCCCCGCCGTGCAAACACACCGCTGTACTTTGAGGGGCCCTGTGCCAGTGCCAATGCCAACGAGTGGGCCCCCCCCTGCTTGCTCAGGTTCACAGCACTTGCAAAGTTGAAATACTTAGCTCTCCCTGCTCCACTGCCGTGACGTGGTCCAGATTTCCTGGGCCCACTAATTACTTGAACCAGCCCTACCCACCACAACTTTAGCCAAATGAACCCCAATTTCAAATGCCTTCCAATTATTATAAGGTAAATTACGCTTGACAAGCTTCATTAAGAAGAATGGATGGTTTTGACATTAAAATGGGCACTCTAGGTGTTTTCCTGGCCCCCACTCACTGCCGACTATGCTGCCCCATTGACTTGCATTGGGTTTCGTGTTTCGGTCGATCCCGACTTTACGTCATAATCGGCCGATTTCACTCGACCCGACTTTTGAGATAGTCGGGTTTCGCGAAACCCGGCTCGACTCTAAAAAGGTCAAGGTCGCTCAACTCTACTTGAGGGGTGTAGTTTTTAGAATGGTGTCACACTTGGGTATTTTCTATCATATAGACCCCTCAAAATGACTTCAAATGAGATGTGGTCCCTAAAATAAAATGGTGTTGTAAAAATGAGAAATTGCTGGTCAATTTTAACCCTTATAACTCCCTAACAGAAAAAAATTTTGGTTTCAAAATTGTGCTGATGTGAAGTAGACATGTGGGAAATGTTACTTATTAAGTATTTTGTGTGACATATCTCTGTGATTTAATTGCATAAAAATTCAAAGTTGGAAAATTGCGAAATTTTCAAAATTTTCGCCATATTTCCATTTTTTTCACAAATAAACGCAGGTAATATCAAATAAATTTTACCACTATCATTAAGTACAATATGTTATCAGAAAACAATGTCAGAATCTCCGGGATCCGTTGAAGCGTTCCAGAGTTATAACCTCATAAAGGGACAGTGGTCAGAATTGTAAAAATTGGCCCGGTCCATAACATGCAAACCACCCTTGGGGGTAAAGGGGTTAAAGAAATCTCATCCACACACTGTCGAAAATATCTGAAGCACAAATTAACCTGGATGCATATTTATTATTTTGTAGCCATTTTGCAACAATATAATAAGCTGGAAATAATGCTAAAGATAACTATAAGAGATTCAAAGCAGAAATGCAAGTGTAAATATACCTATACTTTTATACAAACTCTTTTTCCTTGTCACAAAGTTTATATGGAAATTTTAACCACATATTATAAGTTTTAGGCTTAGATTAATTTTTGTTTTATATAATATAGAGTATATAATAAAAATAATATTGGTTTCAGTTGTACTCACCAGGTGAGGTGGATCCTCCAAACCCAAGGTCTGGATGGGCAAACAGACAGGCATGAGTGTCAGTGCAGAAGATAGGAGAAGCACATATGACATGGACAGCCAAGTAATAGGTGACCACAGACAGGCGGAGGATGTCAAGAAATTTCAGGCAGGCGTAGTGCAGGAAACCACAGGTAGGCGATGGACGTCAGAAAACCGCAGGCAGGCACAGTGCAGTAAACCGCAGGCAGGCAGGGGACATCAGGAAACCACAGGCAGGCGGGTGGAGTACAGGAAACCGGAGAAATTCTGAAAAATTGAAGGCTTGCAGTCAGAGTGTAAGAAACCGCAGGTAGGAGGAGGGCATAAAGAAATCACTGTGAGCTAGGTGGAGTGCAGGAAACCGCAGGCACAGAACAACAAGAAACAGCAGGCAGGCGACGTTCAAGAAAGCAAAAACAGGAAGAGAATGGTAGGAAACCGCAAGTAGGCGGAGTGCAGGAAACTGCAGGCATGCAGAGGACAAGAACAAACTGCTGGAAGGCAGTCGGAGTGCAGGAAACCACAGGCAGGTAGATGATTTCAGTAAACTGCAGGAAGGCAGGTGGATTACAGGATTAAATGAGCATCAAGTCAAGTCCCAGCAACACAGAAGTCTTAGTGCAATACCAAGACACAAGCGTGAGTGTCAGTGACCCTTATATAAGCCCCGGCTGATGTTCACATTGGATCACGCCGGGCCAACTCCAAAGCTCAACATGGAGCACATCAGAGTCCAGCAGACCTGGGAGAGGGCAGAAAGGCTCCGCTATGGGGCAGGTGCGTAACAGTTTCCTTTTCAACCTTATAAATAAGTTGTATGATGTAATTTTATTTATTTCAATTTGTACATCTTTTTGCTTTCAAGGGGCAGTGGTACTTAATACTGATTTTTAACCATCAGCATTTCTTTAACAATTCTATTTTGATTATTCTGCAAATGTTCAAATGTGTTTAAATGAAGTCTGGTAAATGTCAATTTGGAGAGAAAACAATGGTGCATGCTCTCATCTAGATAAGTGAAATACAGAAGTTAATTCTAAAATCTACTCTGAAGATTTAAATCAGACACATTGTGAATTTGCAATGCAATCTGTTTCATTCTGTCACTTGATGTCAGTTGTTTATCAACTCCAAAAGAAGTCATATCAGAGAACTTACTAATTAATTGTCTAATTTATTTTTTGGTTGTGGTTTTTAACTTTATAATAAGACATTAAGGGATAAATGGATTGGAACGCTTCAATTTATTCGAATAACAAAGCTATAGATTTGTGGCTCGTGAAACTGCAAAGGCCATTGAGCTTTCCAAGTGTTAGAAAATGATAGGCACATAACTTGGACCATCTAGTCTGCACATTATGTCTTCCTAGCATTCTTTTATTTCTGACTTTATGCTTCTTCGTATTATAAAAATGCATCCATGTGTTTCTACAAATAGGCAGTAGAGAGTACAATGACATGCATGGTTTAATCTATACCTGTCTTTTAAGGTATGCTACTACTGCAAATACCATTAAATTATCTTTATAGCAATAATTTACAGTATTTGCTATAACACATCATAAGTGTTACATGTTCTAAAGTTGTCCATTTTTTTCCAGAGAGCACAATGACCCACAGATTTTCATTGATCCAAACACACATCAGTTTTAAAAATGACTCTGTGTCTCCAGTCAAGGAGACTCAGATCATGTGTATTTCTCATTTGTTTTTTTGGATCAGATTTGGTCACTAAAATCTGTGGGGATTTTTAAGACATGAATGAAACTCACAAAACATACTTTTTAGTTAGGAGCTCTATCCATTTTTAATTGATCCATTGATAAGAATTAATTTGGTAAAAAAAAATCAAACTGTTTCAGTAAAAAATAAGGATGAGAAAAAAAGTTGCAACTAGGATGACGCTTGTTAAAAAAAAAATTGGTCCATTTATTTCGAATGGTAGCATTAACTCATTTATGTGAATGTAGCCTAAAAGTTCCAGCGATTTGCAGAGAAACTCACTATATATTCTCATCGTATAATAGATCTACTATATCTACTGCTAGATGGAAGCCAAAAGAAAACACTTTTGACCTTCATCTGGTGACTAGAAACAACTGACAATGCTAAAGAACATGCCAAGTAAAACTCCTGGTGTACACTTCTGTCTTAGCACACAAAACTACATTTTTGGCTAAGCCGGATATTCCGCGGCTCTTATATGTGCCGCCGGTGTCCCGTTCCTTGCCTCAACATCATTATGGCCAGCTTCTCTGTGAAGTCACTGGCAGAAGTTCTGCAACAGCTTAAATGAATAGATCTACAGTATCTCAACTGGTTTTTGTTCAACTTATGACTAAACACATCTGATTACATAACATTGCTCAGAATTGTTGCACCTCAACTGAAAACTGGGCAACATGTTTCTTTGGATTGTGTCCAATTCTAAAATGTGCTTGCTGTACCTTGACCTTGTTTTTGCATATCTGACTTCTCTGACCAATTTGGATTTTTTTTTCCTATTGCACGAAGCTCTGACCTCAGATTTATAGAACCATCAGATCCATATATTGTTTCTTCCACCTTACTTTGAAATTGGGAAAGCAATCAGCATTAAAGACCGTTCTGGTGCATGGTCTCAGGTTCTATGCGTAAATGTAACTGAACACTCGTGTAATGCAGACTAGAGGCAATTTGATATTGTTAACTCCTACTTTACTGAACTCTGCAATTAAAAGTTTAAACAGTACATTCTCAGCAGGTGAATAGAGGAAACAGTGTCAAGAAATTATGGCAACTAATGGACAGGTAGGCACAGTGTTTGAATATTGGAGCAGGGATTTTCCATCTATATTCCCATGCTAAGTGACATCTTGGTTTGCAGTTCCTGGGTAGTATATCTCAAAACCAGATTAAAGTATACAAAAATATTACATAGGATGGGTTCCAAATTGCAGGTGAACTCCTTCATGTCTACTGTGTTCCATGTCACACAAATCGCCATAATAGAGTCAAGTTTTTATTACAGCACTATGCGTAGTCTCCATAATTTATCTACTTTGACACAGTCTACTACCTAAAGTTTTACTGGTGCTACATATTCTAGTCTTAATATGGTTTTGTGCCATCAGTATACTAGGTGTGAGGGGTTGACTTACTACACGGCTGCTTGCAGAGGTAAATACAGGAACGCTTCTTGTGTAAATCACCTGCTGGTTTATTATGGAACAGCATAAACAATAGCAGGGTTCAGCAAAGTTTACATGGCCTTTGTGGCCTAATGGCAAAACAAAAGATAACATACAGCAAAGTCCTAATATCTGAGGAGTTTGCCCGCTCAGCTCCACCTGGAGCCACGTCTGGAGTCTCTCCACGCCAAACCACAACACAGATTAAAAAAAACAAAAAACAGTTGTTGTACAGCATCTTAGCCACATCCTTAGGGCAGAGATATGGTGAGCAGGCATCCCTCCCATTTCTGACCTATTCACCTACTAAGGCCGGCGTGACGCCTAACGTAAAAAAATACGATTCATTTTTTATGGCTGAGATACGCAGAAAAATTCCTGAACAGTGATCCGTATTCAATGCGAGAATGCGATTTTTTTCTCCAAAAAGTAACCGTGTGTCATCCGTATGGCATCCGTACGGCGAGATTTTCTCGCCAGCTTGCAAAATGGACATAGAATGGATCCATGGGCTCAAATATTCGTGAAAACATATATACAGTCTATATTTATATGTATATATATATATTATATATATACATATTCCCGCGCAATTTCCTGACTTTAACCCCTTATTACCCCATATCTCACCGCTACTCGTGAGTGGGAAGAGAGTGGCTAAGTGCCAGAAAAGGCACATCTTACAGATGTTTGAATTTTCTGGGGTGGACAGGGGCAGATGTTTATATATATTATTAGTATAAAAATGGAACAGCACAAATCCTTTACTTATCTTCGGGTGCAGAGCCCCCAGACAACCTGTCCACTGGTTGCTTTCAGTCCATATGCTTCACAAAAAACAGGCAGCACTCCATATTCTTTAAGATAGTATGCAGGAATTTATTTAACCCACATCTCCCACGGAGATGTGTGTTAAATAAATTCCTGCATATTATCTTGAAGAATATGGAGTGCTGCCTGTTTTTTGTGAAGAGTATATATACATATATATATACATATATACAGTTAGGTCCATATATATTTGGACAGAGACAAAGGATCTGAAACTCTTAAACCCTTCATCCAATTTTAATGTGGATACCCTCAAATGAAAGCTGAAAGTCTGAACTTCAACTGCATCTGAATTGTTATGTTTAAAATTCATTGTGATAATGCCTATAACCAAAATTAGAAAAATGTTGTCGCTGTCCAAATATATATGGACCTAACTGTATATATATATCAGTGAGACACATATTCGTATCTGTTATATTTTTCTAGATTCCTCACTAATAATGTTAGTAGGGTTAATTCATGGAAAAAACTGGTGTGGGCTACCGCGCAATTTCCTCCGCCAGAGTGGGAAAGCCAGTGACTGAGGGCAGATATTAATAGCCTGGAGAGGAACCAAGGTTATTGCCCCCCCGGCAAAAAACATCTGCCCCCGTCCACCCCAGAAAATTCAAACATCTGTAAGATGTGCCCTTTCTGGCACTTAGCCACTCTCTTCCCACTCACGAGTAGCGGTGAGATATGGGGTAATAAGGGGTTAATATCAGGAAATTGCGCGGGAGCCCACACCAGTTTTTTTCTGTGGTTTAAACCTTTATGTTAACACCTAAAGCTCTCAAATTTTGCACACACAAACTACTAACATTATTAGTGAGGAATATGTAAAAATATAACAGATATGAAATGGTTTACTGTATGTAAACCATGTCTCATATCCTGTCGGGTTTGAGAAGGAGATAGCAAAAGCCGGCAATTAAATTCTATCTAGCTCTGTATTAAATATAAATATACATATATATGTGTGTAAATTACATATATATATATATATATATATATATATATATATATATATATACAGTGGGGCAAAAAAGTATTTAGTCAGTCAGCAATAGTGCAAGTTCCACCACTTAAAAAGATGAGAGGCGTCTGTAATTTACATCATAGGTAGACATCAACTATGGGAGACAAACTGAGAAAAAAAAATCCAGAAAATCACATTGTCTGTTTTTTTAACATTTTATTTGCATATTATGGTGGAAAATAAGTATTTGGTCAGAAACAAAATGTCATCTCAATACTTTGTAATATATCCTTTGTTGGCAATGACAGAGGTTAAACGTTTTCTGTAAGTCTTCACAAGGTTGCCACACACTGTTGTTGGTATGTTGGCCCATTCCTCCATGCAGATCTCCTCTAGAGCAGTGATGTTTTTGGCTTTTCGCTTGGCAACACGGACTTTCAACTCCCTCCAAAGGTTTTCTATAGGGTTGAGATCTGGAGACTGGCTAGGCCACTCCAGGACCTTGAAATGCTTCTTACGAAGCCCCTCCTTCGTTGCCCTGGCGGTCTGCTTTGGATCATTGTCATGTTGAAAGACCCAGCCACGTTTCATCTTCAATGCCCTTGCTGATGGAAGGAGGTTTGCACTCAAAATCTCACGATACATGGCCCCATTCATTCTTTCATGTACCCGGATCAGTCGTCCTGGCACCTTTGCAGAGAAACAGCCCCAAAGCATGATGTTTCCACCACCATGCTTTACAGTAGGTATGGTGTTTGATGGATGCAACTCGGTATTCTTTTTCCTCCAAACACGACAAGTTGTGTTTCTACCAAACAGTGGCTGTTTGGTTTCATCAGACCATAGGACATTCTCCCAAAACTCCTCTGGATCATCCAAATGCTCTCTAGCAAACTTCAGACGGGCCCGGACATGTACTGGCTTAAGCAGTGGGACACGTCTGGCACTGCAGGATCTGAGTCCATGGTGGCGTAGTGTGTTACTTATGGTAGGCCTTGTTACATTGGTCCCAGCTCTCTGCAGCTCATTCACTAGGTCCCCCCGCGTGGTTCTGGGATTTTTGCTCACCGTTCTTGTGATCATTCTGACCCCACGGGGTGGGATTTTGCGTGGAGCCCCAGATCGAGGGAGATTATCAGTGGTCTTGTATGTCTTCCATTTTCTAATTATTGCTCCCACTGTTGATTTTTTCACTCCAAGCTGGTTGGCTATTGCAGATTCAGTCTTCCCAGCCTGGTGCAGGGCTACAATTTTGTTTCTGGTGTCCTTTGACAGCTCTTTGGTCTTCACCATAGTGGAGTTTGGAGTCAGACTGTTTGAGGGTGTGCACAGGTGTCTTTTTATAATGATAACAAGTTTAAACAGGTGCCATTACTACAGGTAATGAGTGGAGGAAAGAGGAGACTCTTAAAGAAGAAGTTACAGGTCTGTGAGAGCCAGAAATCTTGATTGTTTGTTTCTGACCAAATACTTATTTTCCACCATAATATGCAAATAAAATGTTAAAAAAACAGACAATGTGATTCTCTGGATTTTTTTTTCTCAGTTTGTCTCCCATAGTTGAGGTCTACCTATGATGTAAATTACAGACGCCTCTCATCTTTTTAAGTGGTGGAACTTGCACTATTGCTGACTGACTAAATACTTTTTTGCCCCACTGTATATATATATATATATATACCATATATACTCAAGTATAAGCCGAGATTTTCAACCCAAAAAAATGAGCTGAAAGTGCCCCTCTCATCTTATACTCGAGTTATGGTCGGCCGGTGAGGGGGAGCGATGACTGTCAAATACTCACGAGCTCCCGGCGCTCCTTACGCGGTTCCTGCATGTCCCACGGGCTTCTTCCCCTGTTCAGCGGTCGCTGGTATCGCTCATTAAAGTAATGAATATGGACTACACTCCCATTGGGGAGGATCCGCATATTCATTACTGTAATGAGCGGTACCATGTGACCGCTCACTACAGGAAGAAGCTGCCGCGCCCGGAGACCGTGGGACATGCAGGTACCGCGTCAGGAGCGCCGGGAGCAGGTGAATATCTCATATTCACCTTTTCGCGTTCCACCGACGCTCTGTCTTCCGTGTCCTCGGCACTGACTGTTCAGGTCAGAGGGTGCGATGAATTATTAGTGTGCGCGCCGCCCTGTGCCTGAACAGTTACTGCAGAGAGACGGGACGCTGAGGAGCAGCGGGCAGCAATGAGAGGTGAGTATATCTTTTTTTTAGTGCAGCAGCAGCATTACATGTGGCACAATGTTATATGGAGCATATATGGGGCCATAACGAACTGCATGGAGGATTATATGGGGCATGTATGGGGCCATAATGAACTGCATGGAGTATTATATGGGGCATCTATGGGGCCATAAAGAACTGCATGGAGCATTATATGGGGCATCTATGGGGCCATAAAGAACTGCATGGAGCATTATATGGGGCATCTATGGGGCCATAAAGAACTGCATGGAGCATTATATGGGGCATTTATGGTGCCATAAAGAACTGCATAGAGCATGATATGGGGCATCTATGGGGTCATAAAGAACTGCATGGAGCATTATATGGGGCATCTAAGGGGCCATAAAGAATTGTATGGAGCATTATATGGGGCATCTATGGGGCCATAAAGAACTGCATGGAGCATGATATGGGGCATCTATGGGGCCATAAAGAACTGCATGGAGCATTATATGGGGCATCTATGGGGCCATAATGAACTGCATGGAGCATTATATGGGGCATCTATGGGGCCATAAAGAACTGCATGGAGCATTATATGGGACCATAAATAACTGCATGGAGCATTATATGGGGCATCTATTGGGCCATAAAGAACTGCATGGAGCATTATATGGGGCATCTATGGGGCCATAAAGAACTGCATGGAGCATTATATGAGGCATCTATGGGGCCACAAAGGACTGCATGGAGCATTATATCGGGCATCTATGGGGCCATAAACATCTGCATGGAGCATTATATGGGGCATATTTGTATATGGAGCATCTTATTGGGTCATAAAGAACTGTATGGAGCATTATATGGGGCATATTTGTATATGGAGCATCTTATGGGGCCATAAAGAACTGTATGGAGCATTATATGGGGCATATTTTAATATGGAGCATCTTATGGGGCCATAATGAACTGTATGGAGCATTATATGGGGCATATTTTAATATGGAGCGTCTTATGGGGCCTTAATGAACTGCATAGAGCATTTTATGGGGCATATTCTAATATGGAGCATCTTATGGGGCCATCATGAACCGTACGGAGCATTACATGGGGCTCCTGATTCAATATGGATATTCAAAAACACTTAACCTACTGATGTCTCAATTAATTTTACTTTTATTGGTATCTATTTTTATTTTTGACATTTACCAGTAGCTGCTGCATTTCCTACCCTAGGCTTATACTCGAGTCAATAAGTTTTCCCAGTTTTTTGTTGCAAAATTAGGGGGGTCGGCTTATCCTCTGGTCGGCTTATACTCGAGTATATAAGGTATATATCAGCCTATGCTATGTGTAGACATTAATTTTATCTATTTTATTCTAACCTGTCAGTGTGGTTTTACTGTTCACAGCATGGAATTACCGGCTTTTCTATAAAACACCGGTGCGTATTTCTCGCAAGTCACACTGATGGTCCGTGTGTAATCCATATTTTAAACTTTCATTGGCGTATTTTGGGTAGGAATATTCTGACAGTTGCAGCATGCTGCGATTTTCTCAGCCCGTAAAATACGCCCGAGAAATATACAGCTGATGGAAGCTGCGCCATAGAGAAACGTTGATCCGTGTGCAATTCGTTGTTTTTGCGCCTCTACCTCGTCTTTCGAGTGCAACGCTGGCCTAACCCACCTCTTATCATGGCTGAGTAACTGCTTCAACACATAGAATGCTGGAGATAAACTTATTTCTAGATCACAGAAGAAAGCAATGTTTGCGACACATCGCCCCTCACTTACAGTACCTGTCACACAGGTTTATCTTCTTCCACAAAGACTTTTTGTGAAACCTCTGTTAGTGCCTGCCCTCCCTGTCTCTGCTTCTGTTGCCAGGTGTTTCTGCACTTTTGTTGCGGATGACACAAGGCAACTACTTGTTACATGGGCACTTGCAGTTCTGTCTGTTTTGGGAGATCAAGAGTTAATTTTCTGTATTTTCTCCCTTATATGTTACCTGGGCAGGGCTGCAGGCTATTTAACCCCTTAGCATCCAATGATGTGCAGTGTCCATCATTGGACACCTCCCCCTGTTTAGTGCGGGCTCCAGTGATGGGCCCAGACCTTTTCCGCCGCATGACAGCTGATCTGATCAGCTGACATGTGCACCTAACAGCCGCTGGTGCAATCGCGATCTACCCATGGCTGTTAACATGTTAAATGCCGCTGTCAAACTCTAAAGCGTGTCACTACCTCCTCCCATCAGCGCCCGTTTCACATCACCTATGATTTTGCATGACAACCCGGGGTCAAAAGGAGACCCTTATGGTTTTCAAAGCCAGGTAGCTATGAGCACCACTCAGAGGGCGGCACTCATAGCAAGCGAGCATTACTGCCACATAGAGCAGTGATGAGAGGATTGCAACTTTTAGTCTCCCACGGAGACCATTGAGGCAAGTAAAAAGTAAAAAAAAAGTTTTTAAAAATATTTAAAAAAAATAAAAAAATAAAAGATAAAATCACCCCCCTTTGCCTCATTCAAAATAAAACAGTAAAAAAAATACATCAAATATACACATATATATCAAATATACACATATTTGGTATCACTGCATTCAGAATCGATCAATCTATCAATATATAAAAGAGAATTAATCCATTCTGTAAACGGCGTAGCGAGAAAAAAATTGAAACCACAGAATTATATTTTTTTGTTCGCTGCAGCATTGCAATAAAATGCCATAACGGGCGATCAAAAGAAAGTATCTGCAACAAAATGGGACCAATAAAAACGTCAGACCGTCATGAAAAAAATAAGTCTTCACCCAACCTGAGATCCTGAAAAGCGAAGATGTTACGGGTCAACACTTTTTTTTTCTTTTTTACAAATTTTGGAATTTTTTTTCACTAGTTAAATAAAAAGAATCTAGATATATTAGGTGTCTGTGAACTTGGAATGACCTGGAGAATCATAATGGCATGTCAGTTTTAGCATGTAGTGAACATGGTAAAAAAAAATCCAAAATACAATTGTGGAATTGCACTTTGTTTTTGCAGTTTCACCGCATTTGTAATTTTTTTTCGAATTTTTCAGTACATGATATGGTAAAATAAATGGTGCCATTCAAAAATACAACTTGTCCCGCAAAAATCAAGCCCTCACATGGCCATATTGACGAAAAAATAAAAAAGTTAATACAATCAGTATTTTATCGGCAAAAGATTATCACTACAGGACAACTGGCCTTGTACCTCCTAGTCTAACCACACCCCAAAAAATTATTTCCAGCTTTCTGATACTATACAATGTACGCAGAAAGCTATGAATCAGTGGTGTGGGCTTGGTTCTACTGGGCTCAGCATTTTGAGCTGTGCCATATCCAGAGCATAGAAAACTGTGACTCTATCATAACTGCTGCACTCTGTGTACTTTATGACACATAGCTGGACTCAGGTTCTCTATCCCTACTTTAAATTGCTGTCAAATTGCATTGTAAAAACCGGATGACAGATTCCCTTTAAAAATTCAAAAAACTGCTTCAACCATAAAAGGGGTCTGTGTGCAATGCATAATGAAGATTTTATTAACTCTCATCCCCTAGCACTGCTTAAGGCCAGTCTCACACGTCCAGATAATTCTGGGACCGGAGAAATCGGTACCGGAGTTATCCGTGTCCGTGTGCTCACGTAGCACATCAGTGTGGCACACGTGCAGCAGCTGTGCGCCACCCGTGTGCCTCCTGAGGACCACACAGACCATGCAGGAGAGACAGTGTTGTCCCTGCGTGTGGTGCTGAAGGCGGCATTCATCTCTTCTCCCCTGCAGCGCTCGCTGGAGTGAAGGGATGAAAGATCAAGTTTTTTTTTTGTTTAAAATAAAGTTTGGGAGGAGGAGCCGCATATTCATCACTGTAATGAGCGGTCCTCACACAGGACAAGCTGCCGGCGCTGAGAGGAGGCATCGCGGAAGCTGGGTGAGTATTTCTCTGCTAGCAGGTGGGCGCGCGGAGGTTGGAGAGGGGTGGGAGGCGGGCGATGACCCCAAACTTTATTCTAAACAAAAACAACTTGATCTTTCATCCCTTCTCTCCTGCAAGCGCTGCTTTCAGCCGAGCAGGACAGAAAGGATGAATGCCGGCTTCAGCGCTACACGCAGGGGACAGCGCTTAACTGTAGCGCAGTTTCTCCTGCGGCAGTACGTGCACACCAAGGAGAGTGCACACTGTTCTCCGTGTGCACGTGTGCGGAACACTTGGCGGACAGTGCTGCCAGAGAAAAACAGACATGTCTCCGTGTTTTGCACACGGACACACGGTCCATGAAAACACGCAGGCATGTGCATAGACCCATTCATTTGAATGGGTCTACGTGTGTCAGTGTCTCCGGTACGTGAGAAAACTGTCACTACACGTACCAGAGCCACTGACGTGTGAAACCGGCCTAAAAGGACTTTGCACCAATTTGGCTTACAAAAATCTGAACCCCTTATCTTACAACCTTCTCTCTGCATGGAGAAAATGTCTAGCTAGCGACAGTTGTCACCTGAATACAATCTCCTAACAGGCCCCTCAATGGACCTGTTCTATAAATGTTCCCACAAGAGAAATCATTGAATGTGTTGGGATGAGTAACTAGTAAAAAAAAATACATAATTGATTTTCTGGTAATATAATTCATGCGAATAAATACTTCAAGTTCATTCATTTTTTATAGTTGCAATACTCAATTGAAATCCGATTTCCATGAGTTGACAGGTAGCTTTAGTCACATAATTTTTATTTTTTAAAAGTGCAGAAACATGAAAATTGAAATGGTGAGGCAAAGCTTCAGACAAAGCCTTGGGTGAAATAGCTTCCTTTCTTAATACCTTTGGTGAGCGTTTAGGACAGGATATGAGAAGACGGTTAATACAAAATAACTTTAAGACCACTCAGCAGATCTTGTCAGAAATCTGAGAACCCTCGGGGCCTAAACTTTTGCTGATGCTTCTAGAAAAAAAAAATCTGTTTTTATAATGTATGCTGAGCTATTCTTAAGTTTTCGTTTTCGGAAATCTTCTTCAGCTATGAGCAAAACAAAGCTACAATAGTTCATATTATGTGAGATTTAGGGATTTTAAGTCATATTATTAAGTTTATAGAGAACGTTAAAGGGGTTTTCCAGACTTTGGACAGCGGTGCAGTTCAAAACCAGAATATAAATTCCATATAAAATGTATAACAAATATTATAAATGTACTCCAGATTTCACAGTGGATGCCTGTTAATTTCATTGTTCTGAGATATTTATCAAGTCAAAGCGAATTTGAGAATTAGTGGGAACATCATATTTTAGAGCCTTATTAACCCCTTCACGCCTCAGCCCATTTTCGTTTTTGCGTTTTGCTTTTTGCTCCCCTGCTTCCCAGAGCTATAACTTTTTTTTATTTTTCCATCAATATGGCCATGTGAGAGCTTTTTTCTTTTTGCAGCAGGAGTTGTACTTTTGAATGACACCATTGGTTTTACCATATTGTGTACTGGAAAATGGTAAAAAATTCCAACTGTGGTGAAATTGCAAAAATAGTGCAATTCCACAACCATGTTCACCAAAAGCAGAAACTGTTCACTATGATTCCCCAGGTTATTACGAGTTCGTAGATACCAAACATGTATAGGTTCTTGTTTATTTAAGTGGTGAAAAAAAATCCAAAGTTAGTTAAAAAAAATTAGGTGTCATTTTCGGTGACCCATAGCTTTTCCATATTTCGTGATCTGGGGCTGTGTGTGGGCATATTTTTTGCGTGCCAAGCTTACGGGCGCCAACGGGCAGGATTAGTGGCGCTCTTCCGGCGTGATCACATTAAATGCCGCTGTCAGAGATTGACAGCGGCATTTAAAAGGTTAAGAGCCACGGGTGGATTGCGATTCCACCCGATGCTGTTAGGGGCACATGTCAGCTGCTCAAAACAGCTGATATGTGCCAGGAAGTATGTGGGCTCAGCTCATCATGGCATGTGCAGTACAACGGGTTAAAATCAACTGTCGGGCATAGATCTTCATTGTCTGGGCGGTTCTGCAATTAGTACCCCAGAATGCATGTAAATCTCCTCATGAGACCCCCCAAAAAAAAAAAACATTGCAACCACAAATAGCACTGAATCAGTAGACCCCAAAATGTAACCAGGCACCAGATATCAAATTGCATTTAGACCCTAAAATTATATGACACCTCAGCTCCAATTGGTGTAAAACCCAATAATGAATCTATATCCAACAGTTGATTCAAACCCCAGTCCCCAAATTAGTTCAGACCGCATATTACTTTTTAAAATGAATTCAGTTCCCTAAATAAAAATGGAATCCAGACTAGAACATTATCTGTTAGGTGTCGAGTTCCCACCGCTACACAAGGGGAAATCTCGAACCATGTCCACAGTCTCCCATTCTCCTCCAGCCACGGTGGAGCTTGCTAAGCAGAGACGTCGGTCCCAGCATCTGGCTCAAGATGATACTGTGTGCTTGGTTACTGCTGCCTTTCCAGGACCTTCTTTGTAGCCAGCACTGATCAGCAGTGAGCAGGCTTTTCAAGGACTAAGTCCTGCTTTCCGCATGCTGAGCATGCCCACAGGTCGACCTCCCATTGGAGGTCGGGGGTCACATGCTCAGGTCCTATTGCGACACCTATTGGACCATCAGGAAGGTCTCCTCATGGGACCCCCCCCAAAAAAAAACCATTGCAACCACAAATAGCACTGAATTAGTAGACCCCAAAATGTAACCAGGCACCAGATATCAAATTGCATTTAGACCCTAAAATTATATGACACCTCAGCTCCAATTGGTGTAAAACCCAATAATGAATCTATATCCAACAGTTGATTCAGACCCCAGTCCCCAAATTAGTTCAGACCACATATTACTTTTTAAAATGAATTCAGCTCCCTAAATAAAAATGGAATCCAGACTAGACGAAAACATTATCTGTCAGGTGTCGAGTTCCCACCGCTACACAGGGGGAAATCTCGAACCATGTCCACGGTCTCCCATTCTTCTCCAGCCATGGTGGAGCTTGCTCAGCAGAGATGTTGGTCCCAGCATCTGGCTCAAGCTGACACTGTGTGCTTGGTTACTGCTGCCTTTCCAGGCCTTTCCTTTGTAGCCAGCACTGATCAGCAGTGAACAGGCGTTTCAATGACTAAGTCCTGCTTTCCCCATGCTGAGCATGCCCACAGGTCGACCTCCCATTGGAGGTTGGGGGTCACATGCTCAGGTCCTGTTTGCGAGTCCTATTGGACCATCAGGAAGGCTTCGGAGTGCTACTACTATAAAAAGTTTGCATGGCCACGCGCTAGTATAAACTTGCTAATGTGTGTGGATGTATGCTTGTCGATGGATGAAAGCTCCGAATCATTCCCATCCCTAGAGATGTTGACTGCTCGCGAATGGTGGAAGCTACCTTGCACCAGAATGTGCTTTCCTGTACATCTTGCACACGATACTGCGTCTGTTAGCAGTGACTGCCAGTGCAGCGCCGTGCGCAATCAGTGCTCTTTCCTAGCCTTAGTTAGAGTGGTTAGAGCCACCGAGGGTCAGAGTGAGATCAATTACCAGCGCAGTGGAGGTGAGTTTCAGGGATCCCACTAGGATCCATCTGCTGCATCCTGTGACTGCTAACAGGGCCCAACATTTCCTTTGTTTCACTGCAACTCTGTGAAGCAACAGAGTTTGCATCAGTTCATACTGGGTGACGGAACCCATGTCTGTCCTGGTGTAGTACTGCCAAATATTACACCATTACTGTACCTACCAGCAGGTTCCATCTCTGCACAGTGGACCCTGGGCTGCGAAAGCACCTTATTACTATTTTTATATTTATTCGGTGCGATCCACCAGACCTACCATTATCTGAGAACCCAGACTGTACCAAAAATTAATTAAAATTTCCAGATCAACATGATAATTTTTTCAGACCCTATCTGAACTAATTTAGAGGCTAATTCCTGACTTAATTCCTGGCTAATTCCTGACTCCTGACTTTTTAGAGCTAAAGGTGGCTATTTTGAAATAACCTAGAATATAAGGCATAATTTCAGTTGTTTCACACTTTTTTGTTAAAGTACTATAACTTTTTTTTCATAAATCTTGCTATTATGTGCCACTGAAAACATCCACTGTGTTTATTTTAGCAATATTACCTTTTATCATGCTGTAGCAGCACATCTTCAGTGCTGGATCCAGCTCTCATGGGGTTAATCGACAACTTCCTTTCACCTGACTTATTGTGCTTTAATGCTACAAGTTTCATGATGCATTGCACTGGCCACTAAGTCCGAACCTAGCACACCCTCTCCAAAACACACCCAAACCCCTCCATCCTCTCCCTCCTCTCCCTTCAAAAAGATTTGTGATGCCATTTCTGGAGCTTTTTTCATTTTTCGTTTATCGCTCCCCTTCTTTCCAGAGCCATAATTTTTCTGTCAATATGGCCATGTGAGGGCTTATTTTTTGTGGGACAAGTTGTACTTTTGAACGTCACCATTGGTTTTATCATGTTGTGTAACAGAAATGTAAAAAAAATTCAACGTGCGATGAAATTGCAAAAAAAGTGCAATCCCACACTTGTTTTTTGCTTGGCTTTTTTGCTAGGTTCACTAAATGCTAAGGGTATGTGCACACGTATCTGTGAGGGCTGCGGATTTTTCTGCAGCGGATTTGATAAATCCGCACCGCAAAACCGCTGAGGTTTTTACTGCGGATCTATCGCGGTTTCTATTGCGCTGCAGGTATACACCTGCAGTTTTCTATTGGAGCAGGTGTAAACCCGCAGTGGAATACACACAAAGAATTGACATGGTGCGGAATGTAAACTGCTGCGTTTCCAAGTGGTTTTTTCTGCAGCATGTGCACTGCAGATTTCGTTTCCCATAGGTTTACATTATACTGTAAACGCATGGGAAACCGCTGCGCACCCGCAGCCAAATCCACAGCGTGTGCACATACCCTTAGGCTGTGTGCACACGTTGCGGATTTGATTGCAGAACCGCAGTGTTTTTGCCACACGGAATTGCATCAAATCCCCAGTGTGGTGCACAACCAATGTAAGTCTATGGGAGCCGCAGACTTGTGCACATGCTGCGGAAAAAGCTGCACCGAAACGCAGCTTTTTTTTCTGCAGCATGTCACTTCTTTTGTGCGGAACTGCAGCGTTTCTGCACCCATAGACTTGCATTGAGTCGGGCACATCCGCAGCAAAACCGCAGATGTAAAAAAGATCTGCAGTTCTGCTGCGGATGTGGGTCAGAGAAACGCTGCAGTTTGGGAGGAGGGAAGTGTGTGGGCGGTGACTGTGTGCATGTATGTGTGTGCGGGCGGGGTCTGTGGACTGTTTGGATTTGTACAGTGCTGTGCGGGACTGTTCGGATGTGTGTGGGGCTGTGCGGGTGTGTGCAGAGCTGTGCGGGGGGGTCTTTGTGGGGGTGCATGCAGGCATCATCCGATGGGACTACAAGTATGCAGCATCCAGCCTGCAGCTAATCCAGATGTATTCCGGACAGTGGACACGCACCCTACACTATCTATACATCTATCAATAGATATATATATCCAGATATAGCTATAGATAGATATATGAATATATAGATGTATGCATCTATAGATCTATCTATATGAAAATCTATCTATCCATCTCATCTATCATCTATCTATCTATCTGTGTGTGCAATGGAGTGTGGATTGGACAAATGTAAAAGAGGAGGTTGGACAATAATGACATCACAAATCTTTTTTTGGGTCAATAACACATCTTTATTTAGCTTTCAAAAACGCATACAAAACCGCACCAAAAACTGCATCAAAACCAGTTTGCATCAAACCCAGTTTGCATCAAAAACCAGTTTGCATCAAAACTGCACCAAAAACTGCATCAAAACCTTGCAAAAATTGCACCAAAAACTGCATCAAAACCTTGCAAAAACCACACAAAAATCTGCATCAAAACCACGCAAAAAAACAGACCCAAAACTGCATCCTAAATGCATCAGAAGCAGTTTGCATCAAAAACGCATCAAAACTGCAACCAAAACTGCATCAAAACCTCACATAAACCGCACAAAAAAAGCATCAAAACTGCACCAAAAACAGAATCAAAACAGCGCAAAAAAACGCATCAAAACCATGCAAAAAACGCACCAAAAGCTACATAAAAACGCATCAAACACTGTATCAAAAACTCAGAAAAAATGACCAAAAACTGCGCAAAAATGCATCGAAACTGCATCAAAAACTGAATAAAAACCGCACAAAAACCACACCAAAACCAGACCAAAAACTGCACCAAAAATTGCACCAAAAACTGGATCAAAACTGGGCAAAAACCGCATGAAAAACTGAATCAAAACCACGCAAAGAATGCACTAAAAACACATCAAAACCACGCAAAAAAACAGACCAAAAACTGCACCAAAAATGCATCAAAACTGCACCAAAAACTGAATCAAAACCGTGCAAAAACCACACGAAAAACACACCAAATCCAGACCAAAACCTGCACCAAAAACTGAATCAAAACTGTGCAAAAACTGCATCAAAAACTGAATCGAAACTGCACAAAAAAATGCACCAACAATTCATCAATACCGCACAAAAAAGGACCGAAAACTGCATCAAAAACGTATCAAAACTGCATCAAAAACTGAATCAAAAACGCACAAAAAATACATTAAAAAATGCACCAAAACTGCATAAAAATGCATCAAAACCGCGCAATAACACAGCTGCGTTTTCTGCCTGGAGATGCAGATTTTGTGCAGAAAATTAGGGGTTAATGAACAATGTTTTAGTTAAATAAAAATGAAAAAAAAAAAGGCATGGGCTCCCCCGCAATTTTCTGCGCCAGAGGAGGAAAGCTGATGGCCAGGGGCCAATATTTGTAGCCTGGGAAGGGGTTAATACCCATGGCCCCTCCCAGGCTATGAATATCAACCCGCAGCTGTCTGCGTAGCCTTTACTAGCTATTAAAATAGGGGGACCCCCCAAAAAAATGACATGATATAGATATATAATATAAAGGCCGATGTTTCTAAGGCTACTTTCACACTTGCGTTTTTAGCAATCCATCGTGTTGGGAAAAAAAAAACAGATCCTGCAAATGTGCTCGCAGGATGCGTTTTTTAACCATAGACATGTATTAGCGACGGATCGCGACGGATGGCCACACGTTGCATCCGTCGTGCAATGGATCCGTTGTGTTTTGGCAGACAGTCGGCGCGAAAAAACATTCAAGTGAACTTTTTTTGTCGGTCGCGTCCGCCATTTTCTACCGCGTATGTGTGGCCGAAACTCCACCCCATCCTCCCCGGACTTCAGAATGGACAGCGGATGCATTGAAAAACTGCATCTGATGGCCTTGTTGGGGCACAAATTTCACAACGTGCGTCGGCCCGACGCATAGTGACGGACCCTGTTGTGAATTCTGTGGCAGAGCTCCCTCCTGTGGTCACAATTGGTACTTCGGCTGATTCTCTCTATGAGCTTCCATTGGTGGAGGAAAGTGGTACTGCGGCTTCTGAGTTTCCTTCATCAGGTGATGTGGTGAAGTCGTTAGGTGCTGCTCTACTTAACTCCACCTAGTGCTTTGATCCTGGCTTCCAGTCAATGTTCTAGTATTGGACTTGCTTCCTCCTGGATCGTTCCTGTGGCCTGCTGCTCTGCATAGCTAAGTTTCGCTTTTGTTATTTTTGTTTGCTGTTTTTTCTGTCCAGCTTGCTTATTTGGTTTTTTCTTGCTTGCTGGAAGCTCTGGGACGCAGAGGGTGTACCTCCGTACCGTTAGTCGGTACGGAGGGTCTTTTTGCCCCCTTTGCGTGGTTGTTTGTAGGGTTTTGTGTTGACCGCAAAGTTACCTTTCCTATCCTCGCTCTGTTCAGAAAGTCGGGCCTCACTTTGCTAAATCTATTTCATCTCTGCGTTTGTCTTTTTATCTTACTCACAGTCATTATATGTGGGGGGCTGCCTTTTCCTTTGGGGTATTTCTCTGAGGCAAGGTAGGCTTATTTTCTATCTTCAGGCTAGCTAGTTTCTCAGGCTGTGCCGAGTTGCATAGGGAGCGTTAGGCGCAATCCACGGCTGCCTTTAGTGTGGTTGGAGAGGATTAGGGATTGCGGTCAGCAGAGTTCCCACGTCTCAGAGCTCGTTCTATGTTTTTCGGTTATTGTCAGGTCACTGTATGTGCTCTGACTTCTATGTCCATTGTGGTACTGAATTACCTAATCATAACAGGACCCATACCGACACAAGGTATGTACCAAGCGTTGAATTTAAAAAAAAAAAAAAAAAAAACGGCGTGGGCTCCCAATTTTCTGCGCCAGAGAGGGAAAGCCGACGGCCAGGGGCCAATATTTGTAGCCTGCTATGAATATCAGCCTGCAGCTGTCTGCGTAGCCTTTACTGGCTATTAAAATAGAGGGACCCCCAAAAAAATGACTTGGAGTCCCCTCATATTTTATATCCAGAAAGGCTACGCAAACAGCTGCAGGCTGATATTCATAGCCTAGAGATGGGCCATGGATATTGCCCTCCTGGCTACAAATACCAGCCCGCAGCCGCCCTAGAAGTGGCGCATCTGTAGGATGCGCCAATTCCGGCACTTAGCCCCTCTCTTCCCACTCCCATGTAGTGGTCGGATATGGGGTAATAAGGGTTTAATGTCACCTTGCTATTGTAAGGTGACATTAATCTCGGTTAATAATGGAGAGGCGTCAATAAGATGCCTATCCATTATTAATCCTATAGTAGTGAAAGGGTTAAAAAAAATTAAAGACACAGCCATAAAAAGGTATTTTAATATTCTTAATTTAACCATACTTACTATACTCGATTGCCTGCAAAAATTAAAATAATAAACCAACCATATACTACCTGTCCGCCGTAGTCCAATTAATAACGAATGTCCCTTGACGATCTCCCCTATAGAACAGTGACATCAAGTGATGTCACTGCTCTACAGGGCCTTCAATGACACACTAACAGGAGACAATGGCTCCTGCAGTGAATCACTGAAGAGGTTACCTCATGTCAGGGTTTCACTTTATGGCAAAGCTGTGTGAGAATTTTCCCACACAGCAGTGCCACAAGTGAGAATAGGGACTATTTTCTCACAGGGGCGTAGTAATACATTGTGAGTAATACATTGTGGAAGGATACCTTGCTACATTGTATTCCTGGAGCCTCTGGAGAGCGGTCACATCAGCTGATGCTGCTGCTCTCCACGGGAGATCGTTGTGGGACAGTCGTTTTAATTGGATATCTGCGGATAAGGGAGTATAGTGCTTGTTTATTATTTTAATATTTTTTACAGGTGACACTGGCTTCACGGATCAAGGTGACAAGGTAATGGTGAGTATGTACTCTATGTTTTATGTACTGTTTGTCTATATGTATGTACTGTATGTCTATATGTATATTGTATGTATGTACTGTATGTATGTACTGTATGTGTTATGTTGCATGTTGTATGTCACATGTTGCATGGTGCATGTTGTATGTTGCATGGTACATGTTGTATGTAGTATGTTGCATAGTGCATGTTGTATGATGCATGGTGCATGTTGAATGTTGCATGTTGTATGTTGCATGTCGCATGTCACATGGTGCATGTTGTATGTCGCATGTCACATGGTGCATGTTGTATGTTGCGTGTCACATGGTGCATGTTGCATGTTGTATGTCGAACGATGCATGTTGTAAGTCGCCTGTCACATGTTGTATGTCGCATGATGCATTTTGCATTTTGTATGTTGTATGCCGCATGGTACATATTGTATGTCGCATGGTGCATGTTGTATGTTGCATGTCGCATGTTGCATGTCACATGTTGCATGTCGCATGGTACATGTTGTATGTCGCATGGTGCATGTTGTATATTGGATGTCACATGGTGCATGTTGCATGTCGCATGTTGTATGTCACGTGTAACATGTTGTATGTCACATGGTGCATGTTGTATGTTGTATGTTGCATGGTGCATGTCACATGTTGTATGTCTCATGTTGCATGTTGTATGTCACATGTTGTATGTCGCATGGTGCATGCTGTATGTCGCGTGTAACATGTTGTATGTCGCATGGTGCATGTTGTATGTTCCATGGTGCAAATCACATGTCACATGTTGTATGTTGCAAGTCGCATGTCACATGTCGCATGTCGCATGGTGCATGTTGCATGTCACATGTTGTATGTCGCATGTCGCACAGTGCATGTTGTATGTTGCATGTCACATGTATGTTGCATGGTGCATGTCACATGTTGTATGTTGCATGTCGCATGGTACATGTTGTATGTCACATGGTGCATGCTGTATGTTACATGTCGCATGGTGCATGTTGCACGTTGCATGTTGTATGTTGCATGGTGCATGTTGTATGTCACATGTCACATGTTGTATGTCGCAGGGTGCATGTTGTATGTCACATGGTGCATGTCACATGTTGTATGTCGCATGGTGCATGTCACATGATGCATGTTGTATGCCACATGTTGCATGCCGCATGGTGCATGTTGCATGTCGCAAGATGCATGTTGAATGTTGCACGGTGCATGTTGTATGTCACCTGTCACATATTGTATGGTGCATGTCACATGTATGTCACATGTCACATTGTGCATGTTGTATGTTGCATGGTGCAAGCTGTATGTTACATGTTGCATGTCACATGTATGTTACATGTCACATGGTGTATGTCACATGGTGCATGTTGTATGTCACATGGTGCATGTCACATGTATGTCACATGTTGCATGTCGCATGGTGCATGTCTCATGGTGCATGTTGTATGTCACATATTGCATGTCTCAGTGCATGTTGTATGTCACATGTTGCATGTCGCATGGTGCATGTTGTATGTTGCATTCCACATGGTGCATATTGTATGTCACATGTTGTATGTCACACGGTGCATGTTGTATGTCACCTGTCACATGTTGTATGTTGCATGGTGCATGTCGTATGTTGTATGTCATATGTCGCATGGTGCATGTTGCATGTCGTATGGTGCATGTTGTATGTTGCATGTTGCACATCTCACAGTGCATGTTGTATGTTGCATGTCGCATGGTGCATGTTGTATGTTGCATGTCACATGTTGCATGTTGCATGTCGCATGTTGTATGCCACATGGTGCATGTTGTATGTCACCTGTCACATGTTGTATGTCACGTGGTGCATGCCGCATGTTGTATGTCATGTGCCGCATGGTACATGGTGTATGTCGCATGGTGCATGTTGTATGTTACATGTCGCATGGTGTATGTTGCATGTCAAATGTGTATGTTGCATGTCACATGTTGTATGTTGCATGGTGCATGTTGTATGTCACATGTCACATATAGTATGCCGCATGGTGCATGTTGTATGTCACATGGTGCATGTTGTATGTCGCATGGTGCATGTTGCATGTTGCATGTTGTATGTCGCATGTTGCATAGTGCATGCTGTATGTCACATGTTGCATGGTGCATGCTGTATGTCGCCTGTCACATGTTGTATGTTGCATGTCACATGTTGTATGTTACATGTTGCATGTTGCATGCCGCATGTCGCATGGTGCATGTCACATGTTGTATGTTGCACGGTGCATGTTGTATGTTGCATGTCACATATATGTGGCATGGTGCATGTTGTATGTCACATGTTGCATGTCACATGTTGCATGTTGTATGTCACATGGTGCATGTTGTATGTTGTATGTTGTATGTTGCATGTTGCATGTTGTATGTCGCATGTTGTATGTCACATGTCACATGTTGTATGTCACATGGTGCATGTTGTATGTCACATGTTGCTTGGTGCATGTGGTATGTCACATTTTGTATGTACTGTATGTGTGTAATGTATGCTGTATGTATGTTGTATGTCTATATGTATGTTGTAGGTACTGTATGTGTGTAATGTATGTTGTATGTATGTACTGTATATGTGTTTGTGTTTTTTTACATTCAACACATTAGCCGGATGATAGGACTACTACTGTCCCATTATTGGCTAATGCGTCACTCACTGTCACTGTAGCAGGCATAGCCCGATGGGACTTGTAGTCCCATTGATGATGCCTACACACAGAGACTCACACACCAATGACCCCCTCCCCCTGCCCAAAGCACACCCAACGTACAGCCCCACATCCCAGCACTGCCAGGAGATCCCAGCGCCGGTCGCAGACCCACCGCGCAGACCCCCACCACACGCAGATCCTGGCACTGGCCGCACATTCCAGCACAGCCAGCAGAACAATCCACCCTGCCCCAAGCTCCTTTCCACCCACAGCCCCGCCCCCAGCACAGGCCTGCAGGCTGACCCCAGCACCGCCTACAGCCCAGTCACTCTTGATGAGTGACAGCTGTCTGTGGAGGCTGGGTCACGCCTGCTGCTGATGTCATGTCAATTTCCAGAGTCTGGAAATTGACGTGACATCGGCGGAAATTAGCGGTGGCTGCAACCTGAGGGTCACGTGACCCGGACACAGCCGCCGACACATCGCCGCTCACAGGCTAAAACATCAACCTAAGGTATTTGCAAAATTCATTGGGGGCCCTGGGGGGATACATTGGGGGCTTAATTGAAAGTAGTGGACAACCCTTTTAAGTATATAATTCCACATGTGTTAATTCTTAGGTTTTATGCCTTCAGTGTGAATGTACAATTTTCATATTCATGAAAATACAGGAAAACCTTTAAATGAGAAGGTGTGTCCAAACTTTTTGGTCTGTACTGTATATATATATATATATATATATATATATATATATATATATATATATATATATAATGACACCGATTTACCTATTGACTCTAAATTAAACCAAACTCATGTCATCACCCAGTCCACTGAAGCCAATGTCCCCAGCAAATTAATTAAAATAATAAACAGCCAAGTAAATAGATCATCTATAATGTCCCACGACTTAAGTGACTGCTCTACTTGACAGCTGGCAACATGGACAGGAGCGTAAAATCATGCCTGCAGTGTGTAGTGCTGAGGTGCATTAAGAAAGTTCACCAGAGTTCATCAGCTGATGAACCCCGGTGACTTCACTTATGGCACCTCAGTTGTGTGAGAACTTTCTCATACAGCACTGCCACAAGTGAGGTCAATGGGGTTCATCAGCTGATGAACTCCAGTTATCTCACTTATGGCATCTCAGTGCTACACTTTGCAGGAGTGATTACACACTCCTGTCAGTGTGCTGCCACCTGCTGGATAGAGCAGTCGTATCAGCTGGTGGGACTGTTCTACAAGTGATCTGAATCATTGTGGATTATGGCATACAGGTGATGGATATAGTGGTATATTATTTTTTCTCTTTTCCAGGTGACATAGGCTGGGATTAGGTGTTAAGGTGAGTATATGGTGTTTTTTTATTTTTTATTTTATTTTTTATTTATTACAGAAGACAAGGGTTTAGGGATTAGGTGTACGGTGAGAATTTACTGTGTTTTTTTATTTTTATTTCAATATTTCTTTCTTTAGTTTTACTTTTTTTTCCCCTTTTTTACTTTGAGCAGAAATGCCAACTGCTGAAGGCAGCTCTCATAATTGTCACCTGGTCTCCCTGATACCAGTGTGACCAGGCAACAACGATATGAGTTGTATTTAGCTCCCGCTTTGCACCTCCTGTATGAAATTAAGAATCAAATAAAAAAATATCATGGCTACCACATTATTTTTCATAAATCTGGAACATATTTCAAAAGGTTCCCAGGCTATTAATAACAGCTCACAACTGTTTGCTTAGCCTTTACTGGTTAATTTACTGGGGACCCCAGAAAAAAAATGACATAATGTCACCCTTTAAATTCAAACCAGCAAAGGCTAAGCAGACAACTGTGGGTTATTATTAATAGCCTTTGAAGGGGCCAAGGACATTCTCCCCTGGCTTCCAACATCAGCCCTCAGCTGCCCCAGAAATGGCACATTTATAAAATGCACCAAATCTGGTGCTTAGCCTCACTTTTTATTGTCAGCTGACATCAAGCCCAGGGGTTAGCAATCGAGAGGCATCTATAAGATGCCCCCATTACTAACCCTATAGTAAGTTTTGAAATAAACACACAGAAAGAATAAAGTCCTCTGTTTGAAATAAATTCTACCCAATCCCTTTTTCCCATTTAATAGTGAAAAAGGGAAATAGCAAACAACCAAATTCCTCACCTGTTCAAAGAGAAGATAATCAATGTCATAATCCATCTATGCTACATCTTTAAGGTTTTAAGACATCACCCTGATATTCAGGAGATACTGAGTTACTGAGTGCACAGCTTTTGTGACAAGCGGTAATGTCATAGAGGTTACCGCCGGTCACTGATGCTGTGGTTCCCAAGCTCAGTTCCCTGTGAGCCAGTCAATGAACTGGGGTAACCTTCTTGACATCAGTGCTAGCATCATGAGAATTTTATCATGATGCTAGCGGTGAGATTACAACAGTTCATCAGGGCAGCTCACAGTGAACCAAGCGTGGGAACCACAGCTTCAATAACTGGCAATAACCTACGGTCTCCTGGATTTCAGCATAAAAAGGTGCATCATGACACCATTCAACTTGAAATCCAGATGAAACAGTGATGGGTTATAGTGTGGGACAAATTGATTACCTTCTCTCCGCACAGGTGAGGAATCTGGTGTTTTACTATTTTTTGTCTTTTACAGGGGACAAGGGTATTGTTTCATTATAGGCGTTAAGGTGAGTATAACTTTGTTTTTTATTTCTGAATAAATGTGTAAAAGAGGGTGTTTAGTTTTATTTAAAATAAAGGCTGTATCTTTTTATAATATGAGTATAGGGCTAGTAATGGGGTCATCATATAGATGCCTTTCCATTACTAACCCCAGGGCTTGATGTCAGCTGGCAATACAAAGCTGACATCAACCCCAACAATATTACTCCACTTGCCAATGCACCCGAGTAAGTGGGAAGAGCGATGCTAAGTTCCAGATTTGATGCATCTTATGGTTGTGCCATTTCTGGGGAGCTGAGGGCTGATGTTGGTAGCCTGGGGGGGAATATCTCTGACACCTTCCCAGGCTGTTAATGTCAACCCACAGCTGTCTGTTTAGTCTTTGCTGGTTTAAATTTATAAGGGAAACCTACATCATTTTTTTCCTGAGGTCCTCCATATATTACCAAGTAAAGGCTAAGCAAACAGTTGTGAGCTATTATTAATAGCCTGGAAACCTTTTGGGATATTATTCCTTTTAGCAGATTATTAGCATAAGCACACAGCTGAGGGCATGCCCTCTCCTGGTTATAAAAATTATGTGGGAGCCCACCCCATTTTTTATATTTATTTCTTTATTTTTATACAGAAAGTACACGGCGGATGTTGAATACAACTCCCATAATTGTTGCCTTGTCACGCTAATCTCAAGGGAAAAATGCGACAATGATCAGAGCTGCCTTCAGCAGATGGCGCCTGGGAACAGCTACCTGTACTGCTTTTCTCAGGCACTGTTACATGTCCACGGATGCCACATGAATGTGTGACACATAAATGTGATGCACAGACACACAGACAGTAAACGGATACACGGATATCACATGAATGTCACATACGTACATGCGGATGGCACACAGACATGGACCATAGATCCCAACAGTACTGTTTTTTCATGTACAGGAATCATCAGCATGTGTAATGGAGGCCTAAAGGAGTAAAGAACCTGCACAGACTCCCCATTGAAGATTGTATGGCTGTATAATTAGTGATGAGAGAGTGTGCTCAGCACTGCTAGAAAATCGTCCAAGCATTGGGATACTCGGGTACGGTCTACTCAATTGAGATTTGGGTGGCGCTTGCCATGCTTGAATCTCTCTCTCACTAACAGATATAGTATAGGCCATAACTAAACTGCTTTTTCTTCCTTCTCTAAAGTCTGACATTTATTTAAAGAGTTGGTAAAGAGCTGTTCTTTATAAAGGAGATTAGTGCGGGGATTCAAGAGAGAATTTTCTGTTCCCCAGGTGCAGGGTTAGACAGGGGTATTTGAGAGAACATCAGGAGAGCATATGTTCAGTATTACACCAAAGGCTGCAGTCAGCTTCTTTTTAAGACTGCCTAAAAATCTTCCTTCCGCAGCTGTAATAGTCCAACTGACCCCAATTTTCCACATTTTTGCACAACTCTAGCCAAAAATGAGGACTTGCAAGTGGTCTGGACATCTGTACAAAGTCTTGATATTGTAAGTCCAGCAGTGCACCCTTCATCTCCATCCTTTGCTTTCTGAGAGCTGCCTGACACCATCACTGGCTATATTAGCTCTCTTGGGATCACTTTGCCTGTCACTTAATCATCAGATGTTTCCCTCTTTGACACTCCCTGGCCTACAACCACAAAGGCAGAAACTTCTCCTGACAATATAGAAGACATGGTTAATTTATTCTCTCAGAAGGTCATGAGCATATCTGCAAAAATTGAAGGGGACAATCCTGAAAAATGCCCAAAAGTGGGCATTTCTGTGCATTTTGGGGTGGACCTTATAGTTTGCAAATATGGTTGTTATGTATTCATACCTATACTGAAAATATACTACATTAGTGGACAAAACTTTCTCCAGCAAAGTCAACTGACTCAGTGGGTCTTTAATGGGAATCTGCATCTATGTCTTGAAGAGGTTCTCTGTTGTGAATTCTGTGGCAGAGTTCACTCCTGTGGTCACAAGTGGTACTTCGGCTGATTCTCTCTGGGAGCTTCCGTTTGTGGAGGAAAGTGGTACTGCAGCTTCTGAGTTTCCTCCCTCAGGTGATCTGGTGAGGTCGTTAGCTGCTTCTCTACTTAACTCCACCTGATGCTTTGATCCATGCTTCCTGTCAATGTTCCAGTGTTGGACTTGTGTTTCTCTGGATCATTCCTGTGGCCTGCTGCTCTGCATAGCTAAGTGCTTCTTTGCTATTTGTTGCTATTTTTTCTGTCCAGCTTGTCTATTTGTTTTGCTGGAAGCTCTGGGATGCAAAGGGTGTACCTCCGTGCCGTTAGTTCGGTACGGAGGGTCTTTTTGCCCCCTTTGCGTGGTTTTCTTTAGGGTTTTGTGTAGACTGCAAAGTTATCTTTCCTATCCTCGTTCTGTCTAGAATATCGGGCCTCACTTTGCTGAATCTATTTCATCCCTACGTTTGTCTTTTCATCTTACTCACAGTCATTATATGTGGGGGGCTGCCTTTTCCTTTGGGGTATTTCTCTGAGGCAAGGTAGGCTTATTTTTCTATCTTCAGGCTAGTTAGTTTCTCAGGCTGTGCCGAGTTGCATAGGGAGCCTTAGGCGCAATCCACAGCTGCCTCTAGTTGTGTTTGGAGAGGATCAGGAATTGCGGTCTACAGAGTTTCCACGTCTCAGAGCTCGTTCTATTATTTTGGGTTATTGTCAGATCACTGTATGTGCTCTGATCGCTATGTACATTGTGTTACTGAATTGCCTAGCATAACAGTACAGGAAGCCAAGAGTACTAATGATTCTCAATAGAGGGAAAAAAGAAGTTATGAGACCATTTTTTTTCCTTTGCACTGTGATTTGTCTTTTTTTTCCCCTAGACATTTGGGTGGTTCAGGACACAGGTGTTACAATGGACATTAAAGGTCTTTCTTCATGTGTAGATCAGCTCACGGCAAGAGTTCAAGATATTCAAAATTTTGTGGTTCAGAATTCTTTGTTAGAACCGAGAATTCCTATTCCAGATTTGTTTTTTGGAGATAGAACTAAATTTCTGAGTTTCAAGAATAATTGTAAACTGTTTCTGGCTTTGAAACCTCGTTCCTCAGGTGACCCAGCGCAACAGCTTAGGATCGTCATTTTCTTTTTTGCGTGGCGACCCTCAGGACTGGGCATTTTCTCTTGCGTCAGGAGATCCTGCATTGAGTGATATCAATGCGTTTTTCCTGGCGCTTGGATTGCTGTACGATGAGCCTAATTCAGTAGATCAGGCAGAAAAAAATTTGCTGGCTCTTTGTCAGGCTCAGGATGAGATAGAGCTATATTGCCAGAAATTTAGAAAATGGTCCGTGCTCACTCAATGGAATGAATCTGCGCTTGCAGCCATTTTCAGAAAGGGTCTCTCTGAAGCCATTAAGGATGTCATGGTGGGATTTCCTATGCCCGCTGGTTTGAATGAGTCTATGTCTTTGGCCATTCAGATCGGTCGACGCTTGCGTGAGCGTAAATCTGTGTACCATTTGGCGGTATTACCTGAGATTAAACCTGAGCCTATGCAGTGCGATAGGACTATGACCAGAGTTGAACGGCAAGAACACAGACGTCTGAACGGGCTGTGTTTCTACTGTGGTGATTCCACTCATGCTATCTCTGATTGTCCTAAGCGCACTAAGCGGTTCGCTAGGTCTGCCGCCATTGGTACTGTACAGTCAAAATTTCTTCTGTCCGTTACCTTGATATGCTCCTTGTCGTCGTATTCTGTCATGGCGTTTGTGGATTCAGGCGCTGCCCTGAATTTGATGGACTTGAATTATGCTAAACGTTGTGGGTTTTTATTGGAGCCCTTGCAGTGTCCTATTCCATTGAGAGGAATTGATGCTACACCTTTGGCCAAGAATAAGCCTCAGTACTGGACCCAGCTGACCATGTGCATGGCTCCTGCACATCAGGAGGATATTCGCTTTCTGGTGTTGCATAATCTGCATGATGTGGTCGTGTTGGGGTTGCCATGGCTACAAGCCCATAATCCAGTATTGGATTGGAATTCCATGTTGGTGTCCAGCTGGGGTTGTCAGCGGGTACATGGTGATGTTCCATTTCTGTCAATTTCATCATCCACCCCTTCTGAGGTTCCAGAGTTCTTGTCTGATTACCGGGATGTATTTGATGAGCCCAAGTCCGATGCCCTGCCTCCGCATAGGGATTGTGATTGTGCTATCAATTTGATTCCTGGTAGTAAATTCCCAAAAGGTCGACTGTTTAATTTATCCGTGCCTGAGCACACCGCTATGCGCAGTTATGTGAAGGAATCCCTGGAGAAGGGGCATATTCGCCCGTCGTCGTCGCCATTGGGAGCAGGGTTCTTTTTTGTGGCCAAGAAGGATGGTTCGCTGAGACCGTGTATAGATTACCGCCTTCTTAATAAGATCACTGTTAAATTTCAGTACCCCTTGCCATTGTTATCTGATTTGTTTGCTCGGATTAAGGGGGCTAGTTGGTTCACTAAGATAGATCTTCGTGGTGCGTATAATCTGGTGAGAATCAGGCAAGGCGATGAATGGAAAACTGCATTTAATACGCCCGAGGGTCATTTTGAGTATCTAGTGATGCCGTTCGGACTTGCCAATGCTCCATCATTGTTTCAATCCTTTATGCATGACATCTTCCGTGAGTACCTGGATAAATTCCTGATTGTGTACTTGGATGACATTTTGATCTTCTCGGATGATTGGGAGTCTCATGTGAAGCAGGTCAGAACGGTTTTTCAGGTCCTGCGTGCTAATTCTTTGTTTGTGAAGGGATCAAAGTGTTTCTTTGGTGTGCAGAAGGTTTCATTTTTGGGGTTCATCTTTTCCCCTTCTATTATCGAGATGGATCCAGTTAAGGTCCAAGCCATCCATGATTGGACTCAGCCGACATCTCTGAAAAGTCTGCAAAAGTTTCTGGGCTTTGCTAATTTTTATCGTCGCTTCATCTGCAATTTTTCTAGTGTTGCCAAACCATTGACCGATTTGACCAAGAAGGGTGCTGATTTGGTCAATTGGTCTTCTGCTGCTGTGGAGGCTTTTCAAGAGTTGAAGCGTCGTTTTTCTTCTGCCCCTGTGTTGTGTCAACCAGATGTTTCTCTTCCGTTCCAGGTCGAGGTTGATGCTTCTGAGATTGGAGCAGGGGCTGTTTTGTCACAGACAGGTTCTGGTTGCTCAGTGATGAAACCATGCGCTTTCTTTTCCAGGAAGTTTTCGCCTGCTGAGCGAAATTATGATGTGGGCAACCGAGAGTTGCTGGCCATGAAGTGGGCATTCGAGGAGTGGCGTCATTGGCTTGAAGGAGCTAAGCATCGCGTGGTGGTATTGACTGATCATAAGAACTTGACTTATCTCGAGTCTGCCAAGCGCTTGAATCCTAGACAAGCTCGTTGGTCGTTGTTTTTTTGCCCGTTTTGACTTTGTGATTTCGTACCTTCCGGGCTCTAAAAATGTGAAGGCGGATGCTCTGTCTAGGAGTTTTGTGCCCGACTCTCCGGGTTTATCTGAGCCGGCGGGTTTCCTCAAGGAAGGAGTAATTGTGTCTGCCATCTCCCCTGATTTGCGGCGGGTGCTCCAAAAATTTCAGGCTAATAAACCTGATCGTTGCCCAGCGGAGAGACTGTTTGTCCCTGATAGGTGGACGAATAGAGTTATCTCTGAACTTCATTATTCGGTGTTGGCTGGTCATCCTGGAATCTTTGGTACCAGAGAGTTAGTGGCTAGATCCTTTTGGTGGCCCTCTCTGTCGCGGGATGTGCGTACTTTTGTGCAGTCCTGTGGGATTTGTGCTCGGGCTAAGCCCTGCTGTTCTCGTGCCAGTGGGTTGCTTTTGCCCTTGCCGGTCCCGAAGAGGCCTTGGACACATATCTCTATGGATTTTATTTCTGACCTTCCCGTTTCTCAAAAGATGTCAGTCATTTGGGTGGTCTGTGATCGCTTTTCTAAGATGGTCCATCTGGTACCCTTGTCTAAATTGCCTTCCTCTTCTGATTTGGTGCCTTTGTTCTTCCAGCATGTGGTTCGTTTGCATGGCATTCCAGAGAATATTGTTTCTGACAGAGGTTCCCAGTTTGTTTCGAGGTTTTGGCGAGCCTTTTGTGGTAGGATGGGCATTGACTTGTCTTTTTCCTCGGCTTTCCATCCTCAGACTAATGGCCAGATCGAACGAACCAATCAGACCTTGGAAACATATCTGAGATGCTTTGTTTCTGCTGATCAGGATGACTGGGTGTCCTTTTTGCCTTTGGCTGAGTTCGCCCTTAATAATCGGGCCAGCTCGGCTACCTTGGTTTCGCAGTTTTTCTGCAATTCTGGGTTCCATCCTCGTTTCTCTTCAGGACAGGTTGAGTCTTCGGACTGTCCTGGTGTGGATACTGTGGTGGACAGGTTGCAGCAGATTTGGACTCAGGTAGTGGACAATTTGACCTTGTCCCAGGAGAAGGCTCAACTTTTCGTTAATTGCAGACCCCGTGTGGGTCCCCGACTTCGTGTTGGGGATCTGGTTTGGTTATCTTCTCGTCATATTCCTATGAAGGTTTCCTCTCCTAAGTTTAAACCTCGTTTTATTGGTCCGTATAGGATTTCTGAGGTTCTTAATCCTGTGTCTTTTCGTCTGACCCTTCCAGATTCTTTTTCCATACATAACGTATTCCATAGGTCATTGTTGCGGAGATACGTGGCACCTATGGTCCCATCTGTTGAGCCTCCTGCCCCGGTTTTGTTGGAGGGGGAATTGGAGTATATTGTAGAGAAGATTTTGGATTCTTGTCTTTCAAGACGGAAACTCCAGTATCTGGTTAAATGGAAGGGTTATGCTCAGGAAGATAATTCCTGGGTTTTTGCCTCTGATGTCCATGCTCCCGATCTTGTTCGTGCCTTTCATGTGGCCCATCCTGGTCGGCCTGGGGGCTCTGGTGAGGGTTCGGTGACCCCTCCTCAAGGGGGGGGGGGGTACTGTTGTGAATTCTGTGGCAGAGTTCACTCCTGTGGTCACAAGTGGTACTTCGGCTGATTCTCTCTGGGAGCTTCCGTTTGTGGAGGAAAGTGGTACTGCAGCTTCTGAGTTTCCTCCCTCAGGTGATCTGGTGAGGTCGTTAGCTGCTTCTCTACTTAACTCCACCTGATGCTTTGATCCATGCTTCCTGTCAATGTTCCAGTTTTGGACTTGTGTTTCTCTGGATCATTCCTGTGGCCTGCTGCTCTGCATAGCTAAGTGCTTCTTTGCTATTTGTTGCTATTTTTTCTGTCCAGCTTGTCTATTTGTTTTGCTGGAAGCTCTGGGACGCAAAGGGTGTACCTCCGTGCCGTTAGTTCGGTACGGAGGGTCTTTTTGCCCCTTTGCGTGGTTTTCTTTAGGGTTTTGTGTAGACCGCAAAGTTATCTTTCCTATCCTCGTTCTGTCTAGAATATCGGGCCTCACTTTGCTGAATCTATTTCATCCCTACGTTTGTCTTTTCATCTTACTCACAGTCATTATATGTGGGGGGCTGCCTTTTCCTTTGGGGTATTTCTCTGAGGCAAGGTAGGCTTATTTTTCTATCTTCAGGCTAGTTAGTTTCTCAGGCTGTGCCGAGTTGCATAGGGAGCCTTAGGCGCAATCCACAGCTGCCTCTAGTTGTGTTTGGAGAGGATAAGGAATTGCGGTCTACAGAGTTTCCACGTCTCAGAGCTCGTTCTATTATTTTGGGTTATTGTCAGATCACTGTATGTGCTCTGATCGCTATGTATATTGTGTTACTGAATTGCCTAGCATAACAGGTCTCTTGACACCAGTCCCACTTGTAAAGCTGTCCAATAAAGGTGTAATCCAGACAAGGAGATAAGGAGGCTGCGTACATGTGGTGCAGGACTCCCTCAGTGATATGATGACTGCTGTAATACAATGTGATGCAAGGATATAACACAATATCCTATTAGGGAACATACGGGAATATTATTGAAGCAGCGCAGGACTGGTGTTCATAGAGGTGAGTCTATGTCGAGCAATTCACAGTAAAATACCGTCTGATAGCAAGATCTGAGCATTATTTCAGCACTACATCAATGGCAAACTTGTGCGGAAGGTTTGATGTGCTTAGGACACTGGAGACTTGGGTCTTCCACATAGAGCATTTTCAAAGCTGTTTTTCAAGTGCCTTTAATGATTAGAATCCGACAGAAAAAAAGCCTTGGTGGGGGCAGGTGGTTTGAGGTGTGAGCATTTGAATCCCCTCCAATGAGCCGATAGCTTAACTGAAATACGACTTAACAAATGTAAAGTCAAACAACTGCCATAACTTTAGACATACCAGATAAAAGGGAGAAAGAAAGTCCTGCAATGTGGCAATTCACAACAAGACACTGCACTGGGGGGAAACAACAATGGTGACAGCTTGGTAAAGGCCCAATGGGGTATACCATGACCCATATTTAGGCTATGCTATTATAAATTTGGATTCAAGCATCTAGTACTGGCCGACTCCCAGAAAAAAGGTCCAAGATACTTTCGGTTACCTCCCCGCAATGCGGTGCTACCATCCACCTGTTGCATTTAAAGTGTTATTCTTGGTTTCTCTCTCTCTTTTCTCTCTTCTCTACTCCCCGGTTATCCGGTAAAGGTCTCCACGAAAATTGCTTGAGTCAGTCATTACATTTCATTATTCTCAGTATTCGAGTCCAGCAGGCTCGAGTGTCGAACCTGTTTTACTCGAGTACAGAACACTTGAGCATTTTAGTGCTCACTCATAATAATATATAATGCATGGCCATGTTTTGAAAGCTGTTTTATCCACTTTCTGACCAGCAACAGTTAGCTGGCAGCAGACAGGGTTAATTATTGGGACTAGCTCAGGAAGGGGAGGAGTTATATGGATACTAGCAGAGGCAGTTTCCCTGTTATTGTTCAAATAGGGAAAAACATTAAAGGGAACCTGTCATCTGAATTTGGCGGGACTGGCTTTGGGTCATATGGGCGGAGTTTTCGAGGGTTTGATTCACCCTTTCCTTACCCGCTGGCTGCATGCTGGCCGCAATATTGGACTGAAGTTCATTCTCTGTCCTCCGTAGTACATGCCTGCGCAAGGCAAGATTGCCTTGCAAAACACACACAAAATTTCAGCTCACCCTTTTTGAGTAATCTCCATGGGATTTATTCAGTCCGAGCACGGAAAGAGCTTCTGCCAAGGCTCTCTGGAAACGATGAGAATGAAAGAGGAATCCAGCTCAGGAAAGTATATAAAATCAAAAGTTTTCCTGAGCTGGATTCCTCTTTCATTCTCAAGATTGCCTTGCACAGGCAAGGCTCTGAATGAGCCTTTCTCAAGGCGAGAAAGGCTCATTCAGAGCCGAAACATCGCACAGAGATGTGGGTTGAATAAATCCTACATATTATCTAAAAGAATATGGAGTGCTGCCTGTTTTTGTGAAATATATAATTATAGATAGATATATCTATAGATATATAGATGTATTTATCCATATATCTGGCTGCTTTCACATACCAGGTCTTTTTCGTCAGACACAATCCGGCGAGTTTTGAAGAAAAAATGAATCCTGCGGAAGAAAACGGATCCAGTGGAAAAACCAGATCCAGGAGAAAAAAACGTATCCTGCGGAAGAAAACGGATCCAGTGGAAAAACCAGATCCAGCAGAAAAAAACGTATCCTGTGGAAAAAAACGGATCCAGTGGAAAAAAAACGGATCCGGTGGATAAAACGGATCCTATGGAAAAAAGGATCCTATGGAAAAAAACGGATCCAGCAGGAAAAAACAGATCCTGGGGAAAAAACGGATCCGGTGGAAAAAATGGATCCGGTGGAAAAAAACGGATCTGGCGGAAAAAAGGATCCTGCGGAAAAAATGGATCCTGTGGAAAAAAACTGATCTGGCGGAAAAAAAACTGATGCGTTTTTTTTCAAAACTCACCGGATTGAGACTGACGGAAAAACCTGATGTGTGAAAGCAGCCAGATATATGGATAGATACATCTATGTATCTATAGATACAGTTAGGGCCAGAAATATTTGGACAGTGACACAAGTTTTGTTATTTTAGCTGTTTACAAAAACATGTTCAGAAATACAATTATATATATAATATGGGCTGAAAGTGCACACTCCCAGCTGCAATATGATAGTTTCCACATCCAAATCGGAGAAAGGGTTTAGGAATCATAGCTCTGTAATGCATAGCGTCCTCTTTTTCAAGGGAACAAAAGTAATTGGACAATGGACTCTAAGGGCTGCAATTAACTCTGAAGGCGTCTCCCTCGTTAACCTGTAATCAATGAAGTAGTTAAAAGGTCAGGGGTGGATTCCAGGTGTGTGGTTTTGCATTTGGAAGCTGTTGCTGTGAGCAGACAACATGCGGTCAAAGGAACTCTCAATTGAGGTGAAGCAGAACATCCTGAGGCTGAAAAAAAAGAAAAAAATCCATCAGAGAGATAGCAGACATGCTTGGAGTAGCAAAATCAACAGTTGGGTACATTCTGAGAAAAAAGGAATTGACTGGTGAGCTTGGGAACTCAAAAAGGCCTGGGCGTCCACGGATGACAACAGTGGTGGTTGATCGCCGCATACTTAATTTGGTGAAGAAGAACCCGTTCACAACATCAACTGAAGTCCAGAACACTCTCAGTGAAGTAGGTGTATCTGTCTCTAAGTCAACAGTAAAGAGAAGACTCCATGACAGTAAATACAAAGGGTTCACATCTAGATGCAAACCATTCATCAATACCAAAAATAGACAGGCCAGAGTTAAATTTGCAGAAAAACACCTCAAGAAGCCAGCTCAGTTCTGGAAAAGTATTCTATGGACAGATGAGACAAAGATCAACCTGTACCAGAATGATGGGAAGAAAAAAGTTTGGAGAAGAAAGGGAACGGCACATGATCCAAGGCACACCACATCCTCTGTAAAACATGGTGGAGGCAACGTGATGGCATGGGCATGCATGGCTTTCAATGGCACTGGGTCACTTGTGTTTATTGATGACATAAGAGCAGACAAGAGTAGCCGGATGAATTCTGAAGTGTACCGGGATATACTTTCAGCCCAGATTCAGCCAAATGCTGCAAAGTTGATTGGACGGCGCTTCATAGTACAGATGGACAATGAACCCAAGCATACAGCCAAAGCTACCCAGGAGTTCATGAGTGCCAAAAAGTGGAACATTCTGCAATGGCCAAGTCAATCTCCAGATCTAAACCCAATTGAGCATGCATTTCACTTGCTCAAATCCAGACTTAAGACGGAAAGACCCACAAACAAGCAAGACCTGAAGGCTGCGGCTGTAAAGGCCTGGCAAAGCATTAAGAAGGAGGAAACCCAGCGTTTGGTGATGTCCATGGGTTCCAGACTTAAGGCAGTGATTGCCTCCAAAGGATTTGCAACAAAATATTGAAAATAAAAATATTTTGTTTGGGTTATGTTTATTTGTCCAATTACTTTTGACCTCCTAAAATGTGGAGTATTTGTAAAGAAATGTGTACAATTCCTACATTTTCTATCAGATATTTTTGTTCAACCCTTCAAATTAAACGTTACAATCTGCACTTGAATTCTGTTGTAGAGGTTTCATTTCAAATCCAATGTGGTGGCATGCAGAGCCCAACTCGCGAAAATTGTGTCACTGTCCAAATATTTCTGGCCCTAACTGTATATCTATCTATAAATATATCTATAGATAGATATATCCATAGATATATAATATAAAGGCCGATGTTTCTAAGGCTACTTTCACACTTGCGTTTTTAGCAATCCGTCGCAATCCGTCGTTTTGGGAAAAAAAAACAGCTCCTGCAAATGTGCTCGCAGGATACGTTTTTAAACCATATACTTGTATTAGCGATGGATCGCGATGGATGGCCACACGTTGCGTCCGTCGTGCAACGGATCCGTCATGTTTTGGCAGAACGTCGGCGTTCAAGTGAACTTTTTTTGTCCGTCGCGTCTGCCATTTTCTACCACGTATGTGCGGCCGAAACTCCACCCCATCCTCCCCGGACTTCAGAATGGACAGCGGATGCATTGAAAAACTGCACCCGCTGCCCACACTGGGGCACAAATTTCGCAACGTGCGTCAGCCCGATGCATAGTGACGGACCCGTACCGAAGCAAGTGTGAAAGAGGCATTAATGAACGTTGAATTAAAAAAAAAAATGGCGTGGGCTCCAGCAATATTCTGCGCCAGAGGGGGGAAAGCCGATGGCCGGGGGCCAATATTTGTAGCCTGCTATGAATATGAGCCTGCAGCTGTCTGCGTAGCCTTTACTGGCTATGGCTATTAAAATAGGGGGACCCCCCAAAAAATTACGTGGGGTCCCCCTATATTTTATAGCCAGAAAGGCTACGCAGCCAGCTGCGGGCTGATATTCTTAGCCTAGAGAGGGGCCATGGATATCAGCCCCCCCCGACTACAAATATCAGTCCGCAGCCGACCCAGAAATGGCGCATCTGTAAGATGCAAAAAATGCCTGCAAAAAGTGTAAAATAATAAACCGTATACTACCTGTCCACTGTAGTCCAATTAATAACGAGTGTCCCACGACGATCTCCCCTATAGAACAGCGACATCAGGTGATGTCACTGCTCTATAGGACCCTCAGTGACACACTGACCGGAGACAATGGCTCCTGCAGTGCATCACTGTGGTTACCATAGTTCAAAGTCTCACTTTATGGCAATTGCGTGGGAAAATTTCTCCCACAGCAATGCCAAAAGTGAGACTAAGGACTATTTTTTTTACAGCGGCGGAAGAATACAATGCGGAAGGATACCTTCCTACCGTCATTGGATTCCTGGAGCCCCTGGAGAGTGGTCGCATCAGCTGATGCTGCCATTCTCCACGGAAGATCGTCGTGGGACACTCGTGCATTTCTGCGGATCAGGGAGTATATTGGTTGCTTGTTATTTTAATAATTTTTACAGATGACACTGGCTTCGGGGAACGAAGTGACAATTGATGGTGAGTATGTACTCTATGTTATATGTACTGTATGTCTATATGTGTGCAATGTATGTAATGTATTGTATACAGTATGTATGTAGTATGTATGTAGTATGTATATAGTATGTAGTATGCATGATGTATGTATGTAGTATGTATGTAGTATGTATGCAGTATGTAGTATGTATGTAGTATGCATGTATGTAGTATGCATGCAGTATGTAGTATGTATGTATAATGTATGTAGTATGTATGTAGTATGTAGTATATATGGAGTATGTAGTATGTATGTAATATGTGTGTAGTATGTATGTAGTATGTATGTTGTATGTATGTAGTATGTAGTATGTATGTAGTATGTGGTATGTATGTAGTATGTATGTAGTATGTGTGTATGTAGTATGTAGTATGTATGTGGTATGTATGTATGTAGTATGCATGTAGTAGTATGTATGTAGTATGTATGTAGTATGTATGTAGTTTTGTTTTATTTTTACATTCAACACATTAGCCGGATGATGGGACTACTACTGCCCCATCATTGGCTAATGTGTCAATCACTGTCACTGTAGCAGGCATCGTCCGATGGGACTTGTAGTCCCATCGGACGATGCCTGCACACACGCACAGACCCCCGGCAACCTGCACAGAACCACAGCAGCCCACACAGACCCCCGGCAGGCCCGCACAGACCCCCAGTAGGCACGCACAGACCCCCGGAAGCCCACACAGACCCCCGAAAGCCTGCACAGAGCCTCGGCAGGCCACACAGAGCCCCGGCAGGCTGCACAGAGCCCCAGCAGGCTGCACAGACCCCCAAAAAGGCCCGCACAGAGCCCGGGCAGGCACGCACAGACCCTCGGCAGGCCTGGACAGACCCTCCATGGTCACGCACAGACCCGGCCAGCACACACACATGCAGTCTCTGCCCACGCACTGCCCACACTCCATTACAGTGCATCATTGCACTATGGAAACTTTGGATTCCAGTATCCAGTATCGCAAAAGTATCGGAACTCGGTATCGGAATTCCGATACAACGAATATCGGCCGATACCCGATATTTGCAGTATCGGAATGCTCAACACTACTCGTAATGCCCCCTTTCATTTAAATTAAGCTCTGGAGTCAGATTCTCAGGGAGATCTATGTCAGGTCCCTAGATCTTAACAGCTAATTTACATATTACGAAAAATGTGGATATCTCTGGAATAAGACATTAGATCACAGATATCAAGGTATAATTTTATACAACTTTCTATGACATACATGTCCATATAGAAGGCTTAGGAGGGTTGATCGTACTGATAGATTCCTTTTAATGCATTTGCACTTTCTGATAAGTTGAAATGCTCCAATAGGCAGCTGCATTCCTGGAGTAATAGCTGGTATAAACATAGTTTCTGTACTGACTCTTTAACTAAATACGTATATACCATGATTATCAGTAAGTACAGCATTTATAAAAATAAACTACGACTTACAACTTACAAAAAAGGCATCATGCATCTGCTTTAACCTAAAAATAAAAAAAATGATCACAATGAAGGATAGCAAATAAAAACTTGACGAGTCTTTCTTTCCAAAAGTTTTAAAGTGGTTGATCTTTAAAGAGTTACATGATAACTGTGATCCTCTATACCTTTTAATTTAAGATATATTTTAAACTTTAGTTTGTTGATTATTTCCCTTTTTAAGTAATCTTCAGTGCAAGTAGCAAGTGTCAAGAGCAATAGGAGACTTTCTCCATGGGCTTATCTCCTGTATATCTGATCACACCTAGTCTCAACTGATGAATTAAATGTTAAAGTATTTCCAAAGTGGGCTCACACTTGGCTTTGCAGCAGAATGTGATGAACGAACCATCCCAGTGGAGGCTTTATGGCAGCCGTATCTCATGTATCAAGTTCCCTTGCCCTTGACTAGTAAAATGGAAAAACAGTTAATCTCCTTCTTTATTTCCAAAGGGGTTTGGGCTCCTTTCCAAAGTCTGATGAGCCTTAAAATCTATTGAACTGGCCATTTCTTGACCTCATTACTGACTGCTATACTGCAGTGGACTCCTTTCAATGGCAGGTCTCAGCTTTAAAATACAAAGGAGCGAGTAGCGAAGCCTGGATGCTTATATATCAGATTTTGCAATGACTGTCACTAGATAATGATTTCTCAAAGCCAACTCATGAAAATCGAACGCACACTTTGTATCAAAGTTAATCTGCTACTATTCGATGCAATTAATTACAACTGATCATTCTTCTAGATTGATTTAAAGAGACTATGTTTACTTCGGATACTTTAGGTTAATTGGTGTTGAACATGTTTTGAAGTGCGTTACGTTAATTTTAAGCTATAAAAAATAAATACATAAATATTAGAGTTGATGAATCAGTCCTTAGCTAATGGAATTTGCCTCTAATTTTGCAAAAAAAATTAGATTCTCCACCTTTTTGCTGAATTGTAGAGATACGGGGAAGAACTAAAAAAAATAATACCTTGGTAGTCAACTGTCACACCTCCGCGACAGTACATTCTCCTTTCTGAAGATGTGTCTAGAGTTTTCCACTCTTTGGCACAATAAGTCATCTTTAAGCATCCTAATTCTGTGGCAGTGTTTCCAGTTCTAAGTAAGTCACTGATGTCATGGTGGACGTCCTAGTGAAGAGGTTATCACACGCCAATGCAGGGAAGATGGGGGGCTGCAGCAGTGGGACAGGAGAATGCAGAGGTGAGTACTAGAGATGAGTGGATCTCATAACATTTGAATTCACCAGATTGTGCAATTTTTCCGCTGAAGTTTGTTTTGCAGCAAAATTATTCTCCACAAATTGATTGTCCCTTTCTATGCTTAAGAATCCTTACAGGCTCCAAAGTATAATAAACGTAAGATGTAGAAAATAAAAAAATAAGGATACAGACCTTACCACTCAGCTCTCTAGCAACTCTGTTCCTCCTCATCAGCTGTTCTTAGCGCATTTTCTTATCATAGCCATCAAGCACCAAATCCTCTTGTCGCTCAAGCTAACTCTGGACTCCCAGTTCCGATGAGGCCCGGTACATTTATTTCAACTTCAACATAAAGTCACTATATCATGACTTTACGGCAAGGACCGGCACCTTGCAGTCACAACATCCCGGGCCTCAAATTTATTTAATCAGATGGGAAATTATACTTTCTAGATTACAAGAAATCCTATTAAATATGAAATCCTTAGCATATTAAATGGACATGTAGGCTCTATCAATATTGAGTATACATTACAATATTTCAGCACTTTTGCACTTTGTGTAAAGTAACCGAGAATGAAAGTAAAATGAAATAATCAAAAACTTTAATGACATTAGCTTTGAAGTTATTATTAAAGGGGTGCTCCCATCTGAGAAATTTATGGAAATCAATAGTATATGCCATAGGTGTTTCCACATGAACAAAAGTTAATTTTAATCAATAGATTTTGGAATAGTAATCAGTTCCACAATTGGATGTTTTTAAATAAAATGTTCCTGTGCTGAGATATAATCTTATAAATGTGCCCCTGCTGTGTACTGTGTAATGGCTGTGTCTGACCGTGCTGGAGCATGGTCTGATCATACCACATCTCCTGGGCGGGGGTGGAAGCAAAAGATTATACAGACAGGAGAGCATGGGATCACAGCTGATTCTTTATGTGAGGTTAAACACTTCCCTACCTGTTTTTAAACAATGTTTTACTTCAAAGAAATAATAATTTGTGATCCCATGTTGTAATGTCTGTATATTCCCCCCCCCCCCCCCCCTACCCAGGAGATTTGGTATGATTAGACCATGTCCCTGCACAGTCAGACAGAGCCATTACACAGTACACAGCAGGGACACATTTATAAGATTATCTAAGCACAGGAACATTTTATTTATACCCATCCAAATGTGGAAATTATTATTATTCCAAGATCTATTAATTAAAATGAACTTTTACTCTTGGGAAAACCCCTTTAAGTCGCTCTATTGGATCCCTCATGTACACCCAATGGTGTATTTTGAAATATTTGGGGCTCCTGTGGAAATTAATTCACCTTCAAGCTTTCTTCAATTGGAATAATTCTGTCAGTATAAAAAGCAGATGGGTAATGAAGAAAGTAGAATCATGGGAAGCAACCACACAATACCTTAGAAGAAGATCTGAACAAATACCAACATAGGGTACCTCAATTCATTCAACTGATTGCTGAAATCTATGAGAGGTAAAATATTTGCTGGGCAATAGGAACTGGTGCACTAAAATGAGAAGAATTGACGGTAGGCTCTATTAGAAAATAAATAAGTACAGTATATAAAGGGTTGGATACTAAAATGTCAAAAACATAAGAAATTGAAATAATCAGGACTGGAAGAAACACATTAGAAACTTAAGATTAAAGCAATAAATCACTGACCACTAAGGAAGAGGGATGCCAAACCAAAACTCGTTATCAATTTTAATAAAAAATCATGTCATTATTAGGCCGGCGTCACACACAGCGTAAAACAATACGGTCCGTATATTACGGCCGTAATACGCTGAAAAGTCCAGAAAAAAGTGGTCCGTAGCTCCTCCGTAGGCAGGGTGTGTCAGCGTTTTTTGCGCATGGCATCCTCCGTATGTAATCCGTATGGCATCCGTACTGCGTGGTTTTCTCGCAGGCTAGCAAAACCAACATACCGCTATAGAAGTGATCCATGTGTCCCAAAAAGAAAAGAAAATATATATATACTGTCTATATATATATATATATATATATATATATATATATATATATGTATATATATATATATATATATATATATATATGTGTGTCAGTAGACACATATATTAGAGAGAAAAGCCGGTAATTCAGTGCGGTGTACAGTAAAATCACACTGACAGCTTACAGTAGAATAGGTAGAATAAATGTGTACACATAGAATAGGTATATATATATATATATGTCAGTGAGACACATATATGTATATATATTAATATTTATTCCAGCGCTAGACAGCTTGAAAGCCGGTAATTCAATTACCGGCTTTTTCCTTCTTCCTAAAACCCGACATGATTTGAGACATGGTTTACATACAGTAAACCATGTCTTCTCTCCATTTTTTTTGCAGATTCCACACTACTAATGTCAGTAGTGTGTATCTGCAAAATTTGGCCGTTCTAGCTCTTAAAATAAAGGGTTAAATGGCGGAAAAAATTGGCGTGGGCTCCCGCGCAATTTTCTCCGCCAGAGTAGTAAAGCCAGTGACTGAGGGCAGATATTAATAGCCTGGAGAGGGTCCACGGTTATTGGCCCCCCCCGGCTAAAAATATCTGCCCCCAGCCACCCCAGAAAAGGCACATCTGGAAGATGCGCCTATTCTGGCACTTGGCCACTCTCTTCCCATTCCCGTGTAGCGGTGGGATATGGGGTAATGAAGGGTTAATGCCACCTTGCTATTGTAAGGTGACATTAAGCCAAATTAATAATGGAGAGGCGTCAATTATGACACCTATCCATTATTAATCCAATACTAGTAAAGGGTTAAATAAAACACAAACACATTTTTTAAAATTATTTTAATGAAATAAAAACAATGGTTGTTGCAGTATTTTATTCAACGCCCAATCCAGTCACTGAAGACCCTCGTTCTGTGAGTAAAAAAACATAATAAACCAACAATATACTTACCCTCCGCAGATCTGTAACGTCCAACGATGTAAATCCTTCTGAAGGGGTTAAAACATTTTGCAGCAAGGAGCTGTGCTAATGCAGGCTGCTCCTCGCTGCAAAACCCCAGGGAATGAGGCTAAAAATAGATCAATGATCTATATTTAGCTTCATTTGCGGTGAGGCGCCCTCTGCTGGCTGTTCATAGATCGTGGGAAATTACCTAGAAAGCCAGGGAGCTTTCTAGGTAATTTCCCACGATCTATGAACAGCCAGCAGAGGGCGCCTCACCGCAAATGAAGCTAAATATAGATCATTGATCTATTTTTAGCCTCATTCCCTGGGGTTTTGCAGCGAGGAGCAGCCTGCATTAGCACAGCTCCTTGCTGCAAAATGTTTTAACCCCTTCAGAAGGATTTACATCGTTGGACGTTACAGATCTGCGGAGGGTAAGTATATTGTTGGTTTATTATGTTTTTTTACTCACAGAACGAGGGTCTTCAGTGACTGGATTGGGCGTTGAATAAAATACTGCAACAACCATTGTTTTTATTTCATTAAAATAATTTTAAAAAATGTGTTTGTGTTTTATTTAACCCTTTACTAGTATTGGATTAATAATGGATAGGTGTCATAATTGACGCCTCTCCATTATTAATTTGGCTTAATGTCACCTTACAATAGCAAGGTGGCATTAACCCTTCATTACCCCATATCCCACCGCTACACGGGAATGGGAAGAGAGTGGCCAAGTGCCAGAATAGGCGCATCTTCCAGATGTGCCTTTTCTGAGGTGGCTGGGGGCAGATATTTTTAGCCAGGGGGGGGCCAATAACCGTGGACCCTCTCCAGGCTATTAATATCTGCCCTCAGTCACTGGCTTTACTACTCTGGCGGAGAAAATTGCGCGGGAGCCCACGCCAATTTTTTCCGCCATTTAACCCTTTATTTTAAGAGCTAGAACGGCCAAATTTTGCAGATACACACTACTGACATTAGTAGTGTGGAATCTGCAAAAAAAATGGAGAGAAGACATGGTTTACTGTATGTAAACCATGTCTCAAATCATGTCGGGTTTTAGGAAGAAGGAAAAAGCCGGTAATTGAATTACCGGCTTTCAAGCTGTCTAGCGCTGGAATAAATATTAATATATATACATATATGTGTCTCACTGACATATATATATATATACCTATTCTATGTGTACACATTTATTCTACCTATTCTACTGTAAGCTGTCAGTGTGATTTTACTGTACACCGCACTGAATTACCGGCTTTTCTCTCTAACAGCGCTGCGTATTTCTCGCAAGTCACACTGCTTGTCCGTGTGTAATCCGTATTTTTCACGCTTCCATAGACTTTCATTGGCGTATTTCTTGCGCAGTACGGTGACAAACGCAGCATGCTGCGATTTTGTACGGCCGTAGAAAGCCGTATAATACTGATCAGTAAAATACGGCAAATAGGAGCAGGGGCATAGAGAATAATTGTGCCGTATTTTTTGCGAGTTTTACGGACGTAGATTCTGCGCTCTTACGTCCGTAAAACTCGCATGTGTGACGGCGGCCTTAGAGTTGCGAGAATCTTACAACATTTTCATTTGCCAAATGAAGTGGATTTTAAAGTTAGATTTGCAGCAAAGGTGTTTTCCACAAATTAAATGTTCCCTATTATTCTCAAGTGTCTTGTGTCAGACCTTGGAGCATAATAAATGTATGATGTTAAAATAAAAAATAAACCTAATACTCAACTGCTCCCTCCGCTGACTCCTGCCCATTGTCAGTTCTCCACACCTCTGTTATGCCAAATCTCTTGCCCGGTTTTCACTCCTGGCTGTGAATAAACCCTTAAGGTCAATGAGCTTTTGCAGTGACCTTGAAGGACCTGTTTGTGGTTGGAAGTCCAATTTAGATGTAGAAATACTTGACACTCATATAGGTGTATTCAAGAACTTATTTATTAAGTGAAGAAATTCCAGAAAATTAAGAGACGTTTCATTCAATACCTGACCTTCACGAGTCATTTGGATAGAGGACGTGTGTGGCAGATCACTTCCTGTTAAGACAGGAAGCCCTGGAAGTCCAACTTAGACAGAGCACCAGGCTGAGGCTACCTTCGTCGTACCAAATCTCTGGCTCGGTATTCACATTAGGCCAGGAATTACAGCTGTGTTCAGGCCATCTGATATCACTGTGCATGTGCAATAACCTCCTGGACCTGCAGTCAGAAGTCCAGACCTGGTACCATTTGAAGATTTTACCCCCTACTTTGCCCTGCTTTCTGTCCAGTCCTCCAAGCTACTATTGTGCTTCGTCTATAGCCTGTTATTCAGTCCCGACTGTGATCGTTGTGCATGGTTGTAACTAGAAGTCCTGGCTTAAAGTGAAGGCTAGGCTGCAATTTCCTCTGTTGCACCTCATCCTTTGAATGGTGTTCACTCTAGGCTGGGCCTTCAGGTCATGAGCAGGCCATGTGAGGTCATGGCACATGTGCATTGATATCCAGGGCCTGCTCACAGCCAGCAGTAAACAACAGGCTATGGTACGACGGAGGAGTAGACAACCAGAGACAGGGAGCAATGGGAGCAGAGTTGAACAGTGCGGTATATTTTTTCTTTTTTATCATTTGCCAGCCTTGTAATGTTTGACATTATAGAGATTTTTTCAACTATGCAGTTTTGTGTAAAATTCAGGTAAAATTCAATTCCACTCATAAATTTACCCACCTTATGCTATTATGGATTCCAACATACAGTGTCACATAAGCTGGAATTCTGCATGTTTGTGTGTAATGTATATTTATGTTGGTGTGAAATGTGTAATAATATGTGTGTATAACATGTAGTTATTTTTCTGTAATTTTCGCCTTAACCCCCTTAACTAATAAAGGAATTACTCCCACTACTGATCATATCAAACTGTAAAAGTTACTGTGTGAAGTAGCAGCAAATAGGACACATACGGCAGATTTATGATCAATATTCCAACCTCTAAAAAGTATTACTGTAATAATTTGTATGTTAATCTGATTTACAGTTACGTTCAAGTTTCATGCAAATGCATTATATTTTTCCCTCTTTCCTAATATCGTTAATTATCCTGGCATTCAAGTGAAATCAATACTTTATTACAGAAACCCCAGGTTGCTATGCGTTTGAATGCTCACTTATTACATGCTGAAAATGAGTGGATTTTAGGCTGAGTCCCTTGATAATATATAAGGTAAAGTCATTTTGCTATTTTCAATTGATTTAATGGCAAATTAAGTTCCATTGCTTTTCAGTTGCTTAAAATAACTTTAGCATCTGTTCAGTGTTTTACGAATATTGACAGTTTATTATGTATGACAGGGGAGAATTTACTCATCTGGATCAGCGAGCAGGTTCAGGCTTTGTTTACTACGTATAGATCCAATACGTTTGGTCTCTAGATTAATAAATGACTTTCCAGCATATGGAAAAAAAATTTATCTCTGTCTAGTTATTCCAGCTTTAAAGTGAATCTCTAATTACCGTATTTAGGCAGTTATAAGCAGTTCTAAGAAGCCTGCTCAAAAAGTGCACTGTATACTTGCTCGGAAATTTTTGGATTTGTGACACAAGTGAATTAAGAGAACTCAATTTGTGTACCTGTTTTCTGAGAACAACGTGAGATAGGGTTCTGTATTCCTGCTGTTCGACGCTAACGGCATATTTTGTGGATTGACGCTAAAAGAATTGATGAAGATAAAGGTTACCCGAAATTTAACTTGAGTAATATATAATAATAATAATAATAATAATAATAATAATAATAATAAATTACGCAAATATTTGAACAATATATTTTGCTTAAAGCATGCAATGGTGGTATTATTTATTATCATCAGATTGCATTATATGAGTGTTCTATGATGAAATTATATTACAGCAGAATATTTTGGGCATGGCATAATGGCATTACACTTGCAACACCAAAAAGGAAAAGAAGTGGAATTACAAAAAATGTAAATTTAGTTAAACAGGCTACTGCTTTGCAAATGATAAAAAAAATGGAAACAATATTTTCAAATATTTGAATTTATTCAGTATAGAGTATGTCTTGGCTGCTATGAATGAGGCTATTAATGTATGTCAAATGAATACGCTGCCATACTGAATGCACTTGGGAAAAACTTGGGAAAACATCAAGATCTGATGCTGGCACCTCCCTTTGATAAGGCCGATCATTGATATCCCAGATGTGCTCTATGGGAAACAAGTCCAGAGATGCTGCAGGCCATGGCAGCATATTTAGATCACACAGACTGCTCAAAGTAGCACGAGGAACATGCAGCCTTCCAATGATATGTTGAAATCCAGTAGCTAAACAAAATAATGCTGAGCTGTTAGTGAACACAGAGTAAAGACAAGAGAGATCTGGGTACTGTACATTATATCACCCCACACTATAATCCCAGGAGTAGGACCACTGCAACTTTCCCTCGTAAAGGCCCATATGGTCATGTCTAATATGAATAGTGGTGAATAGAGTTGAGCGACCTTGACCTTTTTAGAGTCGAGCCGGGTTTCGCAAAACCCGACTATCTCAAAAGTCGGGCCGAGTGAAATCGGCCGATTATGGCGAAAAGTCGGGATCGACCGAAACACGAAACCCAATGCAAGTCAATGGGGCAGCATAGTCGGCAGTGAGTGGGGGCCAGGAAAACACCTAGAGTGCCCATTTTAATGTCAAAACCATCCATTCTTCTTAATGAAGCTTGTCAAGCATAATTTACCTTATAATAATTGGAAGGCATTTGAAATTGGGGGTCATTTGGCTAAAGTTGTGTGGGGTAGGGCTGGTTCAAGTAATTAGTGGGCCCAGGAAATCTGGACCACGTCACGGCAGTGGAGCAGGGAGAGGTAAGTATTTCAACTTTGCAAGTGCTGTGATCCTGAGCAAGCAGGGGGGGGCCACTTGTTGGCATTGGCACTGGCACAGGGCCCCTCAAAGTACAGCGGTGTGTTTGCACGGCGGGGGCGCCTCCCACCGGCAGCAACACTTTTGCGTACTATGAGAGGCCCTGTGCCAGTGACGTCGCCAACTAGTATTTCTCCCCCCACCTGATGAAGGAACCTGCACTTTCATCTGCACCTTCCTCTTTGTCCCCGTGTAAGGTGGTATGGTATGCGGGAAGAGCAACCTGACTTTCAGCAGGGTCACAATGTTGTTGTGTAGCATGCACGGGGAATGTTGCGTTATGGGTCAATGTACCAGCAGACTCATCTATCACTGGCTGGGCAATGGGCACGATGAAGTGGAAACACAGATATAGGCCCAAAGAATAAAGTGGGCTGAATGCAGTTCAAAATTGGTAACACAGGAATAACCAGGGGGCATTGCAGTGGAGGAAAACTGGAATGAGAGGCTGACACAGAGAGTAGGGCCAAATCAGTAAGTAGTCGAAATGCAGTTCAAAATTGGCAACCGTAGTAAACAGGCGGCACAGCTTTGTTCAGTGGAGGAGAACAGCAAGGAGTGGCAGACACCGATAGTAGGCCCCAACCCAACTAGTAGGCCAAATGCAGTCTAACATTAACAACTACTTAACGAGAGCCTGAAAATGGAATTTCAGGACAGGAAACCAGGAGAACAGCAAGGAGTGGCAGACACCGATAGTAGGCCCCAAACCAACTAGTACGCCAAATGCAGTTGTTCCATTTAACCACAATTTAATGAGAGCCTGAAGATAGAAGCTCAGGAAAGGCAACCTGGGGAACACCTTGGAGTGTAACACACCATCTCTCTCCACCCCATACCCAATTTGTAGGCCTAATGCAGCGTAGTTTCCGACAACTACTAAACGAGAGCATGAAGATCGAAGCTCAGGAAAGGCAACCTGGGGAACACCTTGGAGTGTAACAAACCCTCTCTCTACACCCCATACCCAATTTGTAGGCCTAATGCAGCGTAGTTTCCGACAACTACTAAACGAGAGCATGAAGATCGAAGCTCAGGAAAGGCAACCTGGGGAACACCTTGGAGTGTAACACACCCTCTCTCTACACCCCATACCCAATTTGAAGGCCTAATGCAGTGTAGTTTCCAAGAACTACTAAACGAGAGCCGGAAGATCGAAGCTCAGGAAAGCAACCTGGGGAACACCTTGGAGTGTAACACACCCTCTCTCTACACCCCATACCCAATTTGAAGGCCTAATGCAGCGTAGTTTCCAACAACTACTAAACGAAAGCCGGAAGATCGAAGCTCAGGAAAGGCAACCTGGGGAACACCTTGGAGTGTAACACACCCTCTCTCTACACCCCATATCCAATTTGAAGGCCTAATGCAGCGTAGTTTCCAACAACTACTAAACGAGAGCCGGAAGATCGAAGCTCAGGAAAGGCAACCTGGGGAACACCTTGGAGTGTAACACACCCTCTCTCTACACCCCATACCCAATTTGAAGGCCTAATGCAGTGTAGTTTCCAAGAACTACTAAACGAGAGCCGGAAGATCGAAGCTCAGGAAAGACAACCTGGGGAACACCTTGAAGTGTAACACAACGTCTCTCTACACCACGGAAGGGCTGATTCTTAGGAAGGAAGGCTGTTGGAAATAAGCATGGCGCGTCCGAGGGTGATTATATTCTTATTAGGTATATACTCACCCTCGGACGCGCCCTGCTTCTTTATTTGGAATGAATGTTTATTTGCAATGTGGTGTTGACTTTCTCTATTATTTTGGTAATTAATGATTTTATTATTTTCATTGTTTTGCATCTTCTCGGCAATAATATAAAGAAGACGCGACAGGACAACACTCGGTGGATGCCATATCTGTGTTTTCAATTTAAAAAACCTTTCAGTTAAATACTTGCAGGATAAAGTAATTGTAGCTGGTGGCCATTTTTAGTACTGTACCAGATTTTAGTTGTGTGTTTGTTTTTAATGTTAAAATGTCTGCATTTGATATCTCACCAGTATTTTCTTTTTTATAAGCAAAATACTTTTTTTTTATTTTATGATGTTGGTTCAAGGGGTACACGGGCAGCAGTAGACAGGTCAGTGGAGGCCTAGTGGAAGGAGGGACCGCAGACAGGCTTCGAAGCCCTAACATAATAAATTGGGCTGCCTGTAGGCAGTTTAAAATTGGTTCCAGGGGAACACGGGCAGCAGTAGACAGGTCAGTGGAGGCCTAGTGGAAGGAGGGACCGCAGACAGGCTTCGAAGCCCTAACATAATAAATTGGGCTGCCTGTAGGCAATTTAAAATTGGTTCCAGGGGAACACGGGCAGCAGTAGACAGGTAAGTGGAGGCCTAGTGGAAGGAGGGACCGCAGACAGGCTTCGAAGGCCTAACATAATAAAATGGGCTGGCTGTAGGCAATTTAAAATTGGTTCCAGGGGAACACGGGCAGCAGTAGACAGGTCAGTGGAGGCCTAGTGGAAGGAGGGACCGCAGACAGGCTTCGAAGGCCTAACATAATAAAATGGGCTGGCTGTAGGCAATTTAAAATTGGTTCCAGGGGAACACGGGCAGCAGTAGACAGGTAAGTGGAGGCCTAGTGGAAGGAGGGACCGCAGACAGGCTTCGAAGGCCTAACATAATAAATTGGGCTGCCTGTAGGCAATTTAAAATTGGTTCCAGGGGAACACGGGCAGCAGTAGACAGGTAAGTGGAGGCCTAGTGGAAGGAGGGACCGCAGACAGGCTTCGAAGGCCTAACGTAATAAAATGGGCTGGCTGTAGGCAATTTACAATTGGTTCCATGGGAACACGGGCAGCAGTAGACAGGTCAGTGGAGGCCTAGTGGAAGGAGTGATGGCAGACAGGCATCAAAGGCCTAACATCATACCTTGGGCTGTTGGCAATTTAAAATTGGTTCCAGGGGTACACGGGCAACAGTGGTCTGGTCAGTGGAAGTCTAGTGGAAGGAGTGACGGCAGACAGGCATCAAAGGCCTAACATAATAACATTTGGCTGTTGGCAATTTAAAATTGGTTCCAGGGGTACACGGGCAACAGTGGTCTGGTCAGTGGAAGTCTAGTGGAAGGAGTGACGGCAGACAGGCTAAGAAGGCCTAACATAACAAAATTGGGCTGGCTGTAGGCAAGTTTAAATTGGTTCCAGGGGAACACGGCCAGCAGTGGCCTGGTCAGTGTAGTAGTTGTAGAAAGAACGGACCGCAGACAGGCTTCGAAGGCCTAACATAACAAAAATGTCAAAACAATGGTATTGTCAGTGCCAGGCATTGAAGGATGTCAGCGCATAGACTAAACATTGGTGAAGCTGTGAGAGATAATTTTGCTAGTGGTAGAGCACTGTTTGAGCTGGGGGGGGGAACTGTCTTGTGGCCGGCGGTACAGGCCCAGGGCCCCTCATATTACAATAGTGTGTCTGACGTTGGGTGCGCACCAGCACCGCCAGAGACACTTTATTGTACTATGAGGGACCCAGTGGCAGTGCCGTCGACCAAAAGCGGGCACACCCACCTCTTCAGACAAACAGCACTCTCACGGGTGCTGGCGCAAAGTGGCGATACCACGGCCCCGTGTGGGGAGTTTGGCCATTTTGTTAGGAGTAAACATGTCGTATGCTGGACAATCAGGTGCAGAAAATTACGAGATTGGAAAAGTCATTCAGAAGAGTCCACAGGCAAGACCTTTTCATAGGAAAGTTAGGTGTCAGCCGGGCAAGGTGGGGCAAAAGATTTCGAAATCCAGTTGTGGTTCATTTTAATGAAGGTTAGATCATCTACATTTTGGGTAGCCAGACGAGTCCTTTTTTCAGTTAGTATTGAACCTGCAGCACTGAATACTCTTTCTGATAGGACACTAGCTGCCGGGCAAGCAAGCTCCTGCAATGCATATTCTGCCAATTCTGGCCAGGTGTCTAATTTGGATGCCCAGTAATCAAATGGGAATGACGGTTGAGGGAGAACGTCGATAAGGGATGAAAAATAGTTTGTAACCATACTGGACAAATGTTGTCTCCTGTCACTTTAAATTGATGCTGCAGTACCTGTCCTGTCTGCGGTCATAGCAAAATCACTCCACAACCTGGTCAGAAAACCCCTCTGGCCAACGCCACTTCTGATTTCTGCCCCTCTAACACCTCTGGTCTGCTGGTCCCTGGAGCTCGTGTGAGAACGATCACGGGCGCTGTGTGCAGGGAATGCCAGAAGCAAACGGTCAACAAGAGTTGATTGTTTTGTTGCTAATATTAGTTCCAAGTTCTCATGTGGCATAATATTTTGCAATTTGCCTTTATAGCGAGGATCAAGGAGGCAGGCCAACCAGTAATCGTCATTGTTCATCATTTTTGTAATGCGTGTGTCCCTTTTGAGGATACGCAAGGCATAATCCGCCATGTGGGCCAAAGTTCCAGTTGTCAAATCTGCGGTTGTGCTTGGTTGAGGGGCAGTTGCAGGCAAATCTACGTCACTTGTGTCCCTCAAAAAACCAGAACCCGCCCTTGCCACGCCACCAATTTCCAATGACCCCGGGAAAGCTTCCTCATTAAAAATATACTCATCCCCATCATCTTCCTCATCCTCCACCTCCTCTTCGCCCGCTACCTCGTCCTGTACACTGCCCTGACCAGACAATGGCTGACTGTCATCAAGGCTTTCCTCTTCCTCTGGTGCAGACGCCTGATCCTTTATGTGCGTCAAACTTTGCATCAGCAGACACATTAGGGGGATGCTCATGCTTATTATGGCGTTGTCTGCACTAACCAGCCGTGTGCATTCCTCAAAACACTGAAGGACTTGACACATGTCTTGAATCTTCGACCACTGCACACCTGACAACTCCATGTCTGCCATCCTACTGCCTGCCCGTGTATGTGTATCCTCCCACAAAAACATAACAGCCCGCCTCTGTTCGCACAGTCTCTGAAGCATGTGCAGTGTTGAGTTCCACCTTGTAACAACGTCTATGATTAGGCGATGCTGGGGAAGGTTCAAAGAACGCTGATAGGTCTGCATACGGCTGGAGTGTACGGGCGAACGGCGGATATGTGCGCAAAGTCCACGCACTTTGAGGAGCATGTCGGATAACACCGGATAACTTTTCAGGAAGCACTGCACCACCAGATTTAAGGTGTGAGCCAGGCAAGGAATGTGTTTCAGTTGGGAAAGGGAGATGGCAGCCATGAAATTCCTTCCGTTATCACTCACTACCTTGCCTGCCTCAAGATCTACAGTGCCCAGCCACGACTGCGTTTCTTGCTGCAAGAACTCGGACAGAACTTCCGCGGTGTGTCTGTTGTCGCCCAAACACTTCATAGCCAATACAGCCTGCTGACGTTTGCCAGTAGCTGCCCCATAATGGGAGACCTGGTGTGCAACAGTGGCAGCTGCGGATGGAGTGGTTGTGCGACTGCGGTCTGTGGACGAGCTCTCGCTTCTGCAGGAGGATGAGGAGGAGGAGGAGGAGGAGGGGGTGCGAACGGCTACAGCCAACTGTTTCCTAGACCGTGGGCTAGGCAGAACTGTCCCAAACTTGCTGTCCCCTGTGGACCCTGAATCCACCACATTTACCCAGTGTGCCGTGATGGACACGTAACGTCCCTGGCCATGCCTACTGGTCCATGCATCTGTTGTCAGGTGCACCTTTGTGCTCACAGATTGCCTGAGTGGACGATGCGCTCTTTAACATGCTGGTGGAGGGCTGGGATGGCTTTTCTGGAAAAAAAGTGTCGACTGGGTAGCTCGTAGCGTGGTACAGCGTAGTCCATCAGGTCTTTGAAAGCTTCGCTTTCAACTAACCGGTAGGGCATCATCTCTAACGAGATTAGTCTAGCTATGTGGGCGTTCAAACCCTGTGTACGCGGATGCGAGGCTAAGTACTTCCTTTTTCTAACCATAGTCTCATGTAGGGTGAGCTGGACTGGAGAGCTGGAGATCGTGGAACTAGCGGGGGTGCTGGTGGACATGGCAGACTGAGAGACGGTGGGAGATGGTATTGTTGCCGCCGGTGCCCTAGATGCAGTGTTTCCTACTACGAAACTGGAGATTCCCTGACCCTGACTGCTTTGGCCTGGCAAAGAAACCTGCACAGATACTGCAGGTGGTGCAGAAAATGGTGGCCCTACACTGCCGGAAGGGATGTTGCGTTGATGAGTAGCTTCATTGGCCGAGGGTGCTACAACCTTAAGGGACGTTTGGTAGTTAGTCCAAGCTTGCAAATGCATGGTGGTTAAATGTCTATGCATGCAACTTGTATTGAGACTTTTCAGATTCTGCCCTCTGCTTAAGGTAGTTGAACATTTTTGACAGATTACTTTGTGCTGATCAATTGGATGTTGTTTAAAAAAATGCCAGACTGCACTCTTTCTAGCATCGGATACCTTTTCAGGCATTGCAGACTGAGCTTTAACCGGATGGCCACGCTGTCCTCCAACAGGTTTTGACTTTGCCACGCGTTTTGGCCAAGATACGGGCCCGGCAGATGGAACCTGTTGCGATGTTGATGCCTGCTGCGGCCCCTCCTCCTCCGCTTCAGAACTGCTGCCGCCTGCACCCTGTTCCCCCAATGGCTGCCAATCGGGGTCAAGAACTGGGTCATCTATTACCTCTTCTTGTAGCTCGTGTGCAACTTCGTCTGTGTCACCGTGTCGGTCGGTGGTATAGCGTTCGTGATGGGGCAACATAGTCTCATCAGGGTCTGATTCTTGATCAGCACCCTGCGAGGGCAATGTTGTGGTCTGAGTCAAAGGACCAGCATAGTAGTCTGGCTGTGGCTGTGCATCAGTGCACTCCATGTCAGATTCAACTTGTAATGGGCATGAACTGTTAACTGCTTCACTTTCTAAGCCAGGGACGGTATGTATAAAGAGCCCCATGGAGTAACCCGTTGTGTCGCCTGCTGCATTCTTTTCTGTTGTTGTTTTTGCTGAAGAGGACAAGGAAGCGACTTGTCCCTGACCGTGAACATCCACTAACGACGCGCTGCTTTTACTTTTACCAGTTTCACGAGAGGAGGCAAAAGAGCTAGAGGCTGAGTCAGCAAGATAAGCCAAAACTTGCTCTTGATGCTCCGGCTTTAAAAGCGGTTTTCCTACTCCCAGAAAAGGGAGGGTTCGAGGCCTTGTGTAGCCAGACGACGAACCTGGCTCCACAGCTCCAGACTTAGGTGCAATATTTTTTTTCCCACGACCACCTGATGCTCCACCACTACCACTACCCTCATTACCAGCTGACAATGAACGCCCCCGGCCACGACCTCTTCCACCAGACTTCCTCATTGTTTTAAAAACGTTACCAAACGAACGGTATTTGTTGCTGTCACACAACATACATGGTGAGCTATAACTTCAGTATGATTTAGCTACCCCTTTACAGGTGGGTGAGACCACAACGAAAATCAGCCACAATGTTACACACTCTGTTGTTGTTGGCAACAAATGAGATGGCACACACGCAGGACTGTCACTGAAGCGCAAATGTAAATATTTATCTCCCACTGATTTGTGTTTGTTTTTTTTAAAAGGGAGACTTCAGAAAAAAATAAATAAATAAAAAATTATTTTTTACAGAAGAATTTATAAAACAAATAAAATGAAATTATTGTTTCAGTGAGAATTTAGGAAAAAAAAAAAAAAAAAAAGGCTTTGTAGGGCCCACTGAGTGAGAGAGGACGCACACAGGAGTCAGGAGTGGCACACAAGCCCAGAGGCCAATATTAATCTCCCACCGATTGATTTAGTTATTTTTTTTGGTAGATTTTGGAACCCAAATCAAGCAAAAAAATTAATAGGCTTTCTATGGCCCACAATTGGGGAGAGAGAGAGAGATGGCACACCCAGGAGTCAAGACTGGCACACAAGCAGAAGGGGCAATATGAATCTCCCACAGATTTTTTTTTTTTTTTTTTTTTTCAGGGAGACTTGAGAGAAAAAAAAATACAAAAAAAATGATTTTTTTCAGGAATAATTTAGAAATCAAAGAAAATAAAATGATTGTTTCAGGGAGAATTTAGAAAACAAATAAAACAAAAAATAGGCTTTCTAGGGCCCACTGAGTGACAGATGACGCACACAGGAGTCAGGAGTGGCACACAAGCCCAGAGGCCAATATTAATCTCCCACTGATTGATTTAGTTATTTTTTTTGGTAGATTTTGGAACCCAAATCAAGCAAAAAAATTAATAGGCTTTCTATGGCCCACAATTGGGGAGAAAGAGAGAGAGATGGCACACCCAGGAGTCAAGACTGGCACACAAGCAGAAGGGGCAATATGAATCTCCCACAGATTTTTTTTTTTTTTTTTTTTTTTTAGGGAGACTTGAGAGAAAAAAAAATACAAAAAAAATGATTTTTTTCAGGAATAATTTAGAAACCAAAGAAAATAAAATGATTGTTTCAGGGAGAATTTAGAAAACAAATAAAACAAAAAATAGGCTTTCTAGGGCCCACTGAGTGACAGATGACGCACACAGGAGTCAGGAGTGGCACACAAGCCCAGAGGCCAATATTAATCTCCCACTGATTGATTTAGTGATTTTTTTTGGTAGATTTTGGAACCCAAATCAAGCAAAAAAATTAATAGGCTTTCTATGGCCCACAATTGGGGGGAGAGAGAGAGATGGCACACCCAGGAGTCAAGACTGGCACACAAGCAGAAGGGGCAATATGAATCTCCCACAGATTTTTTTTTTTTTTTTTTTTTTTCAGGGAGATTTGAGAGAAAAAAAAATACAAAAAAAATGATTTTTTTTCAGGAATAATTTAGAAACCAAAGAAAATAAAATGATTGTTTCAGGGAGAATTTAGAAAACAAATAAAACAAAAAATAGGCTTTCTAGGGCCCACTGAGTGACAGATGACGCACACAGGAGTCAGGAGTGGCACACAAGCCCAGAGGCCAATATTAATCTCCCACTGATTGATTTAGTTATTTTTTTTGGTAGATTTTGGAACCCAAATCAAGCAAAAAAATTAATAGGCTTTCTATGGCCCACAATTGGGGAGAGAGAGAGAGATGGCACACCCAGGAGTCAAGACTGGCACACAAGCAGAAGGGGCAATATGAATCTCCCACAGATTTTTTTTTTTTTTTTTTTTTCAGGGAGACTTTAGAGAAAAAAAATACAAACAAAATGATTTTTTTCAGGAATAATTTAGAAACCAAAGAAAATAAAATGATTTTTTCAGGGAGAATTTAGAAAACAAATAAAACAAAAAATAGGCTTTCTAGGGCCCACTGAGTGACAGATGACGCACACAGGAGTCAGGAGTGGCAGACAAGCCCAGAGGCCAATATTAATCTCCCACTGATTGATTTAGTGATTATTTTTGGTAGATTTTGGAACCCAAATCAAGCAAAAAAATTAATAGGCTTTCTATGGCCCACAATTGGGGAGAGAGAGAGAGATGGCACACCCAGGAGTCAAGACTGGCACACAAACAGAAGGGGCAATATGAATCTCCCACAGATTTTTTTTTTTTTTTCAGGGAGACTTTAGAGAAAAAAAAATACAAAAAAAATGATTTTTTTCAGGAATAATTTAGAAACCAAAGAAAATAAAATGATTTTTCCAGGGAGAATTTAGAAAACAAATAAAACAAAAAATAGGCTTTCTAGGGCCCACTGAGTGACAGATGACGCTCACAGGAGTCAGGAGTGGCACACAAGCCCAGAGGCCAATATTAATCTCCCACTGATTGATTTAGTGATTTTTTTTGGTAGATTTTGGAACCCAAATCAAGCAAAAAAATTAATAGGCTTTCTATGGCCCACTATTTGTGAGAGAGATGGCACGCTCAGGACTGGCACACAAGCCCAGAGGCCAATATTAATCTCCCATTTTTTTTTTTCCAGGGAAAATTTATAAACCCAATAAAAAAAATAATAATAAATAGGCTTTCTATGGCCCACTATCTGAGAGAGAGAGATGGCACGCTTAGGACTGGCACACAAGCCCAAAGGCCAATATTTATCTCCCACTGATTGATTGATTGATTTTTTCAGGTAGAATTATGAACCCAAATCAACCAAAAAAATAAATAGGCTTTCTATGGCCCACTATTTGTGAGAGAGATGGCACGCTCAGGACTGGCACACAAGCCCAGAGGCCAATATTAATCTCCCACTTTTTTTTTTTCCAGGGAAAATTTATAAACCCAATAAAATAATAAAAAAATAGGCTTTCTATGGCCCACTATCTCAGAGAGAGAGAGATGGCACGCTTAGGACTGGCACACAAGCCCAAAGGCCAATATTAATCTCCCACTGATTGATTTAATGATTTTTTCAGGTAGAATTTAGAACCCAAATCAAGCAAAAAAATTAATAGGCTTTCTATGGCCCACTGAGTGAGAGATGGCACACACAGGAGTAAGGAGTGGCACACAAGCCCTGAGGCCAATATTTTTCTCCCACTGATTGATTGATTGATTTTTTCAGGTAGAATTATGAACCCAAATCAACCAAAAAAATAAATAGGCTTTCTATGGCCCACTATTTGTGAGAGAGATGGCACACTCAGGACTGGCACACAAGCCCAGAGGCCAATATTAATCTCCCATTTTTTTTTTTTCCAGGGAAAATTTATAAACCTAATAAAAAAAATAATAATAAATAGGCTTTCTATGGCCCACTATCTGAGAGAGAGAGATGACACGCTTAGGACTGGCACACAAGCCCAAAGGCCAATATTAATCTCCCACTGATTGATTGATTGATTGATTTTTTCAGGTAGAATTATGAACCCAAATCAACCAAAAAAATAAATAGGCTTTCTATGGCCCACTATTTGTGAGAGAGATGGCACGCTCAGGACTGGCACACAAGCCCAGAGGCCAATATTAATCTCCCACTTTTTTTTTTTTTCCAGGGAAAATTTACAAACCCAATAAAATAATAAAAAAATAGGCTTTCTATGGCCCACTATCTGAGAGAGAGAGAGATGGCACGCTTAGGACTGGCACACAAGCCCAAAGGCCAATATTAATCTCCCACTGATTGATTTATTGATTTTTTCAGGTAGAATTTAGAACCCAAATCAAGCAAAAAAATTAATAGGCTTTCTATGGCCCACTGAGTGAGAGATGGCACACACAGGAGTAAGGAGTGGCACACAAGCCCTGAGGCCAATATTTTTCTCCCACTGATTGATGTTGTGATTTTTTCTGGTAGATTTTGGAACCCAAATCAAGCAAAAAAATAAATAGGCTTTCTATGGCCCACTGAGTGAGAGATGACACAGACAGAGATGGCACTCTAGCAGAAATGTCAATCTTAATCTCCCACAAAAAAAAAAAAAAAAAAAAAAAAAGGAACTGTCCTTCAATTACTATCTCCCTGCAGTAATCTCAGCCAGGTATGGCAGGCAGCAATAAGGAGTGGACTGATGCACAAATTAAATAAAAAGTGTGGACAAACAAACAAGATAGCTGTGCAGAAAGGAAGGAACAAGAGGATTTGTGCTTTGAAAAAAGCAGTTGGTTTGCACAGCGGCGTACACACAGCAATGCAGCTATCAGGGAACCTTCTAGGGCAGCCCAATGAGCTACAGCGCTGAGGAAAAAAAAAAAAAAAAGGAGCTTCCACTGTCCCTGCACACCGAAGGTGGTGTTGGGCAGTGGAAATCGCTACAGCACAAGCGGTTTTGTGGTTAATGGACCCTGCCTAACGCTATCCCTGCTTCTGACGAAGCGGCAGCAACCTCTCCCTAGGCTCAGATCAGCAGCAGTAACATGGCGGTCGGCGGGAACTCCCCTTTATAGCCCCTGTGACGCCGCAGACAGCAAGCCAATCACTGCAATGCCCTTCTCTAAGATGGTGGGGACCAGGACCTATGTCATCACGCTGCCCACACTCTGCGTTTACCTTCATTGGCTGAGAAATGGCGCTTTTCGCGTCATTGAAACGCGACTTTGGCGCGAAAGTCGTGTACCACATGGCCGACCACGCACAGGGGTCGGATCGGGTTTCATGAAACTCGACTTCGCCAAAAGTCGGCGACTTTTGAAAATGTTCGACCCGTTTCGCTCAACCCTAGTGGTGAATAGTAATCTATTCTGTACTCTAAGTAAAATTACACGTCATATATCAAGTCTAAGACATCAAACATTGTCTGCACAAAATGTTTGCACAACATTGGGCTATGAGCCAGATTTTCAGCTTCAGGTGTTCTATTGTCCACATGCCATCACTCTCAACTTTCATCATGGTAGACTTTAATTCAGGTCAATTTCTTTCAACGACGAATCCATCTTTTGTCTTGGATGCAATGATAGCCAGATGTTGGTCTGGAGACCACAGGGGCAACACCACAAAGAGTCCTTTACGAGGGGCCGCAAAAGTAACTCACGAGATGTTTTTCAACATAACAATGCCAGGTTGCATGTTGCTCTTGTTACTGTGAGCAGCCTGTGAGGCCTACCATGACCCGCAGCTTCTCTAGACTTGTCGCCCAACAAGCACAACCGGGATCTAATTGCAAAGGAAGCTGCTAGAAGCGGATATTGATAATATGCATGCCCAAGTGCATTCTGTGTTACAGAATATTTTTCAGAAAAAATGTTGTGTATTTCTGGTCATGGCACTTTTGTTATCAATACTGAAGAAAATTTGATGTTTTAATAATCTTGTTTCCATTTTTTCATCACTTAAATATCATTAAATGTCTATCAATCTGGCGATTTTCATAATTCCACAACTTTTCATTCTTGGTGTTGCAATTTCAATGTTGAAGAGTGTAATTGCTTATTGTATGGCAATGGTGGGGAACCTCAGGCCCTCGGGCTGTTTACGGCCATCAGTGACCTTTTATCGGGCCACAGGACAGATTTTCAAAGACCGCAGTGTTTGGGCAGGCAACTGTATTTCACCAACCCATTAACCCCTTAGCGACCGCCGATACGCCTTTTAACGGCGGCCGCTAAGGGTACTTAAACCACAGCGCCGTTAATTAACGGCGCTGTGGAAAAAGTGTATAGCGCCCCCCAGAGTCCGATTTTCTCCAGGGTCTCGGCTGACGGGGGTAGCCGAAACCCCAGAGAACATGATTCGGGGTTTTTTTTACCCACCCCGCATTTGCGATCGCCGGTAATTAACCGTTTACCGGCGATCGCAAAAAAAAAAAAAACGCGATTTGCGTTGTGTTTCTCTCCCCTCTAATGTGATCAGACATTAGAGGGGAGAGAAATAGGGTCCCCCGAGCCCCCCACGGTACCTAATGTACCGGTGAAGGTGCCCCCCCTGTCCCCGACCCTCCTCCTTCCGGTGCGGGCTCCAAAATGGCGGGGCGCAAGTGCAGATGCACCCGCCAAAACCTAGCTTCCCCCGCAGTGTATTGGGGTCGGTTTTTACCGACCCCTGGAGCGATCACAATCCCGGGGGTCTTTAGAGACCCCCGGGGTTGCGATCGCTGCAAATAGTTTGTAAAAAAAAAAAATGCTTTGCATTTCTCTCCCCTCTGATGTGATCGCACATCAGAAGGGAGAGAAATAGAGCCCCCGAGCCCCCCACCATACCGCCTGCACATCAGTGCTCCTGTCCCCGGTCCCCGGTCCTCAGCCCATGGTCCCCGGTCCTCAGCCCATGGCTCCTGGACCCCCTTCTTCTTCTCTGCTGGAAGAAAATGGTGGGCGCATGCGCAGTGCGCCTGCCATGATCTGCCAGCAGAGACCCAGCAACCTATGAGAATTTTCTCATTGGCTGCTGGGTTTTGATTACTGTAATATGTCCAATTACAGTGATCAAAACCCCTAATATTTGATAAACATGGCAGCACTTGGGCTGTACCTTTCTCTTCTCTCCTTGTAGTTGTTCTAGGAGAGAAGATAGAGAGACTACAGTTCAAGTGCTGCCCTGTCAGTTACAAAAAACATAATATCTGCCTCCGCCAGCATCCAATTTACCCACCCCCGTTCTCCGTAATCCCTGCATCATCAGCAGAGGATTATAAAAAAAAAAGAAAAAAAAAATTATAATTTTTTTTTTTAATTTTTTTTTAGGGTTAGGGTTAGGGGAGGAATTAGATAAAATGGCCCACAGAACTTTTAGCGCGGAGCAAGCTTACAGCCTGCTTTGCTCCGGCAGCTCCGGCAGCGAAACAGATTCTGCCCCTGAAGTTGAGCAGTTTTCAGACAGTGATGACGACTCTTCCTCCACGGGATCCCCCAGCCCGGTGGTAGCGGAGTCGGTCGTCACTGCTGAAGCTTCAGAGGCAGGACCAAGTACCGCAGTCCCCCCACCGCTGTGGTATAATGACACCTCATTTTCCCCTCAAATTCCCCCTTTTTCTGCAGTCCCTGGAATAAAAGTAGATGTCGCCAATTTTACCCCCATTGATTTTTTTGAAATTTTCATTAGCCCCGAAGTCCTGCAATTAATCGTCCACCAAACAAATCTATACGCCCGGCAATATATTTCCCAAAAACCCACTGCCTTTCATTCCCGTTCCTGGATCCCCACAAATGTCCCTGAAATAAAAAAATTCTTAGGCCTCACCCTGAATATGAGTATAGTAAAAAAAACCACTCTCCGCTCTTACTGGGCAACAAAAGCTGTCCACTGCACCCCTGTATTTGCAGCCATCATGTCCCGAGCCCGTTACGAAGCCCTGATGAGATTCCTCCACTTCAGTGACAATTCCCAAGCTCTCCCAAGAACTGACCCCAACTACGATCGGCTAAATAAATTAAGACCCCTAATTTCCCTCCTAAAAACTTCCTTTCTAAATTCCTATACCCCAGAGCTTGTGACCACAGGAGGGAGCTCTGCCACAGAATTCACAACAGTTTACCCCCACATACGGGGTATCGACATACTCAGGACAAATTGCACAACAACTTTTGGAGTCCAATTTGTCTTGCTACCCTTGGGAAAATAAAAAATTGGGGGTGAAAAGATCATTTTTGTGGAAAAAAAATGATTTTTAATTTTTTCGGCTCTACGTTATAAACTTGTGTGAAGCACTTGGGTGTTCAAAGTGTTGACCACACACCTAGATAAGTTCCTTAGGGGTCTAGTTTCCAAAATGGTGTCACTTGTGGGGGGTTTCCACTGTTTAGGCACATCAGCGGCTCTCCAAACGTGACATGGTGTCCGATCTCAATTCCAGAGAATTCTATGTTGAAAAAGTCAAATGGCGCTCCTTCCATTCTGAGCTCTACTGTGCACCCAAACAGAGGTTTACCCCCACATACGGGGTATCGACATACTCAGGACAAATTGCACAACAACTTTTGGGGTTCAATTTGTCTTGCTACCCTTGGGAAAATAAAAAATTGGGGGTGAAAAGATCATTTTTGTGAAAAAAAAATGATTTTTAATTTTTTCGGCTCTACGTTATAAACTTGTGTGAAGCACTTGGGTGTTCAAAGTGTTGACCACACACCTAGATAAGTTCCTTAGGGGGTCTAGTTTCCAAAATGGTGTCACTTGTGGGGGGTTTCCACTGTTTAGGCACATCAGGGGCTCTCCAAACGCGACATGGTGTCCGATCTCAATTCCAGGGAATTCTATGTTGAAAAAGCCAAATGGCGCTCCTTCCCTTCTGAGCTCTACTGTGCACCCAAACAGTGGTCCTTCCCCACATATGGGGTATCGGCATTCTCCGGACAACTTGCACAACAAATTATGTGGTTCATTTTCTTTTTTTACACTTGTAAAAATAAAAAAAATTGGTTCTGAAATAAAATGTTTGTGAAAAAAAGTAAAATGTTCATTTTTTCCTTCCACCTTGCTTCAGTTCCTGTGCAGCAACTGAAGGGTTAATAAACTTCTTGAATGTGGTTTTGCGCACATTGAGGGGTGCAGTTTTTAGAATGGTGTCAATTTTGGGCATTTTCTGCCACATAGACCCCTCAAACTGACTTCAAATGTGAGGTGGTCCCTAAAAAAAATGGTTTTGTAAATTTTGCTGTAAAAATAAAAAATTGCTGGTCAAATTTTAACCCTTATAACTCCCTAATAAAAAAAAAATTTATTCCAAAATTGTGCTGATGTAAAGTAGACATATGGGAAATGTTATTTATTGACCATTTTGTGTGACATATCTCTTTGATGTAAGGGAATAAAAATTCAAATTTTGAAAATTGCTAAATTTTCAAAATTTTCGCCATATTTCCGTTTTTTTAATAAATAATCGCAAGTAATATCGAAGAAATGTTACCACTAACATGAAGAACAATATGTCACAAAAAAACAATCTCAGAATCAGCGGGATCCGTTGAAGCGTTCCAGAGTTATAACCTCATAAAGTGACAGTGGTCAGAATTGCAAAAATTGGCTTGGTCATTAAGTACCAAATTGGCTCTGTCACTAAGGGGTTAATTTCTTCTTACTCTGTGAGCATGTGCATAGTGTTCACTACTGAATGCTGAGGGGCATGCATTCAAAGATTAAATCCTGGCACCAGTACCTGCTTCAGGACATACTTTGTGGGTGGAGTTTGTGCACAATCTGTACGACCCTCATATAAATATCCAAAAGGCCCTATGGCAGAGAAAAGATTCCCTCCATCCTGATGTATGGTCTAATTATTTGGGTATACAGTTGTGCTCAAAAGTTTACATACCCCTGGCAGAGTCACTCTGGGGAGATCTCAAGTGTGCTGTTCAAGTTAGACAGCCCAGGAATTTACAAGAACTGGAGGCATTTTGCCAAGAAGAGTGGGCAGCTTTACCATCTGAGAAAATAAAGAACCTCATCCACAACTATCACAAAAGACTTCAAGCTGTAATTGATGTTAGAGGGGGCAATATACGGTATTAAGAAATGGGGTATGTGAACTCTTGATCAGGGTCATTTGGATGTTTTTGGTTGTCATTATGATTTAAAAAGAGAAAACACAGTAGTTTGACAACAAATGGCTTCACCCAACCACTATCCATGAGTGAAGAAAAAGTTTTGTGTTATCATTAGTGTTGAGCGATACCGTCCGATACTTGAAAGTATCGGTATCGGATAGTATCGGCCGATACCCGAAAAATATCGGATATCGCCGATACCGATATCCGATACCAATACAAGTCAATGGGACATCAAGTATCGGAATGTATCCTCATGGATCCCAGGGTCTGAAGGAGAGGAAACTCTCCTTCAGGCCCTGGGATCCATATTAAAGTGTAAAATAAAGAATTAAAATAAAAAATATTGTTATATTCACCTCTCCGGCGGCCCCTGGACATCAGCGGGAGGATCCGGCGTCCGGCACGGCTTCTTTCTTCAAAATGCGCGCCTTCAGGACCTGTGGAATGACGTCCCGGCTTCTGATTGGTCGCGTGCCGCCCATGTGACCGCCACGCGACCAATCAGAAGCCGCGACGTCATTCCTCAGGTCCTAAAAGGCGCTTATTCTAGGACTTTAGCTGAGGAATGACGTCGCGGCTTCTGATTGGTCGCGTGGCGGTCACATGGGCGGCACGCGACCAATCAGAAGCCGGGACGTCATACCACAGGTCCTGAAGGCGCGCATTTTGAAGAAAGAAGCCGTGCCGGACGCCGGATCCTCCCGCTGATGTCCAGGGGCCGCCGGAGAGGTGAATATAACAATATTTTTTATTTTAATTCTTTATTTTACACTTCCGATACCGATACCCGATATCACAAAAATATCGGATCTCGGTATCGGAATTCCGATACCGCAAGTATCGGCCGATACCCGATACTTGCGGTATCGGAATGCTCAACACTAGTTATCATTCATATTCTCAGAAAAAAGGCCAAGAAAGCAAAAATTCTGCTTGGGTATATAAACTTTGAGCACAGTTATATTATGACAGCATTTTAACAGTGAAGAATGGTGTAATTTTTAATTTTAGCAAGATAAATTATTATACCCACATTACATATTTAGAGCTGGACCCATTTCTAGACTTCATTTTTCATTAAAGGGATGGAACAAGTTTGACTGATTGCAATCATTGGGGACCAGGGGACATCTAGGCAGTGGTACCTTTAGCACTACGGCTACCATGTTTTTTTAATCTCTATAATCATTTGGAATTGGGAAGATGATGGGAGAGAAATAAAATGTGACATAGATACACAATACATATGAATGATAGGAATTATTTGGGAAGGTGGGGTAAGGAGTAAAAATAAATAATTAAATAAATGTCTATTCGTTATTTTTTTTTGTCTTTTTCATATACCGTATTTATATATAATTGGTATAGTGTTATTTTTTCATTGCAAACTTAAATATTGTTAAAATGTTTTTTGTTTTTAATTTCTCCATACTGAAATTGAAGAATGAATGGAGCAGGCTATCTGGAAATTTGAGATTAGATAGGAACCCTGAAGAAAGACTGGTGACTACAAGAAAGTTGTAATTGATTAATGTTTGAACAGAGCAAGAAGCGTGTCTGTCACAGTTCCATCACTACCTATACAGTACGTAATATGAAATGAATCTTGGCATAACAGGTTGACTTTTCAGAAATTAAATAGGAAGTCCAGACTTTCCAAAGTAATAATACAAAAATAAAAAGTGCATTAATGAAAAAGTTCTTTAGCTGCACAAATCATCTTGTAGATTCAACTTTTCCTGCATTAATCAATTACATTAAAGAAAAGAATATTAGATAGAATGCAATTATCTGAACACTGAGGCTTAAAGGGACTCTGGCAGCACAGAATGCCTGTTCAACCCATGTAGAGGCGCTCGGTGAACCTGTGTTGTGGCCGAACATGTAAGTGCAATGTCCCACTTGCTTATTTTCTACAGACAATGTAAGACAGCGGCTGTAGGAGGCAAACGGTGCAACATTTTTCATGAAACTCAAATACAAAAATGTTCTTTCACCCCAATTGCATGCATTTAAGAAAAAAAAATTGTTGCCAGGTGGAAAAGCTTTTTAACAAACAGGCCTTTAAGACCCATATACTTTTTTATTTTTTCATAATTTCATTTCAAGTGTTCAAACTTTTTCTCTCTCAAAATATCCGTACCAAAGTTTTTTTGCCTGCAAGATGCACTGTACCAACACTTGGGATGCATGTATTTACCATTCACTGTGTAGGATGAATAATCGCCCTACCTTTACCTAACCTATCATTAAGATTATGGTGTTTCCAATATATATATATATATATATATATATATATATACTGTATATGTATATATATACATAGTGCGCCATGTATCAGGATACATCTAATTAAAATGGGAATGGTTGGTGATTAGTGTTGAGCATTCCGATACCGCAAGTATGGTATATCGGCCGATACCGCAAGTATGGTATATCGGCCGATACCGCAAGTATGGTATATCGGCCGATACTTGCGGTATCGGAATTCCGATACCGAGATCCGATAATTTTGTGGTATCGGGTATCGGTATCGGATCCATAGTGAGGTGTAAAATAAAGAATTAAAATAAAAAATATTGATATATTCACCTCTCCGGCGGCCCCTGGACATTACCGTGGGTAACTGGCAGGCTTCTATGTTTAAAATGAGCGCGTTTAGGACCTGAGGAATGACGTCGCGGCTTCTGATTGGTCGCGTGCCGCCCATGTGACCGCCACGCGACCAATCAGAAGCCGCGACGTCATTCTCAGGCACTAAACTCCTCATTCTAGGAATTTAGGACCTGAGGAATGACGTCGCGGCTTCTGATTGGTCGCGTGGCGGTCACATGGGCGGCACGCGACCAATCAGAAGCCGCGACGTCATTCCTCAGGTCCTAAACGCGCTCATTTTAAACAAAGAAGCCTGCCGGTTACCCGCGGTGATGTCCAGGGGCCGCCGGAGAGGTGAATATATCAATATTTTTTATTTTAATTCTTTATTTTACACATTAATATGGATCCCAGGGCCTGAAGGAGAGTTTCCTCTCCTTCAGACCCTGGGAACCATCAGGATACCTTCCGATACTTGGTGTCCCATTGACTTGTATTGGTATCGGATATCGGTATCGGCGATATCCGATACTTTTCGGGTATCGGCCGATACTATCCGATACCGATACTTTCAAGTATCGGACGGTATCGCTCAACACTATTGGTGATATCAACTTTCTGTTTGTGGAACTTTAGTATATGGGATGGGGAAAACTTTTCAAGATGGGTTGTGACCATGGCGGCCATTTTGAAGTCAGGCATTTTGGATCCAAATTTATTTTTCTAATGGGGAAGAGGGTCATGTGACGCATCAAACTTATTGAGAACTTCACACGAAAAACAATGGGGTGCTTGGTTTTAAAGTAACTTTATTCTTTCATGAGTCACTTACAAGTTTCTCTTTGTTTACAGCCATTGACATATTGCAGAGGTTAACACGTGAGGAGCGGATAGAAATTGTGCTGATGTCTGGAAATGTAGTATCTGGGTCATTGCAGCATATTTCAATGCAAGACACCCTAAGCAAGAAAACTGTCACCATTCCATATTATTTAGGTGTATCCATATGAATGGCCCACCCCAAAAAGTTTTAATGTTTTGTGTAAACTGAGGGTCCTGTTCCAAATTTTGTTTTGAACTTCGTGCAAATTCAGTGCTCCGATCTGGGTCATCCTCGTTGAGATGCTGCAGCATCTGGATTTTGTAAGGATGCCTTTTGTGAATAGCTAATATCCGCCGAAGGAATGTTCGACTGATGCCAGATCGGCGCGCTGGGTGACTCCACCCAGGTAGCAGAAAACAACATATATTTTTATGTTGTCTACTTTTGCATGGCAAAATACTTTTTTGTCTTTGCATTTTAAAAACTGTAACTTTTGTCTATAGCTGTCCAAATGCAGTGACATGTGCAAGTTTAAGCACCCATGGCCAGAATTACTGTTATTGTGAACAATTAATCATGTTAAAGATAAAATTATCTAAAAAATGCCAAAAGATAAACATGACATATTTCTTATGTTAGTAACTAGTACCACCCCCTTTTGAAAATATCACAGCTTGTAAATGTTTTTTGTAGCCAGAAAAGGGTCGATCAACTTTTGTTTGAGGGATTTTCATCCAGTCTTTGACAAAGTGTCTCACACAATCCTTATTGAATGGCTTAGTGATGGGACCCAAAGAGTGGTCATAAATGGCTTCAAATCCAGTTGGAAGAATGTCTCAAGTGGGGTTCCACAGGGCTCTGTCCTGAGCCCTGTATTGTTCAACATCTTTAGCAATGATTTAGATGAAGGAATTGAGGGTAAACTGATTAAAGAAGTTGTCCACTACAATAACTTTTTTTCATAAATCTTGCTATTATGTGCCACTGAAAACATCTACTGTGTTTATTTTAGCAATATTACCTTTTATCATGCTGTAGCACCACATCTTCAGTGCTGGATCCAGCTCTCATGGGGTTAATCTACAACTTCCTTTCTCCTGACTTATTGTGCTCTAATACTACAAGTTCCATGATGCATTGCACTGGCTTTTAGCTCAAACCTACCACACCCACTCCAAAACACACCCAAACCCCTCCCTCCTCTCCCTCCTCTATCTTCAAAAAGATTTGTGATGTCATTTCTGTCCAACCTCCTCTTTTACATTTGTCCAACCCACACTTCATTACACATAGATAGATAGATAGATAATAGATAGATAAGGGATGGATAGATAGATACATACAGAGATATATCTATATATCTGTATCTATTTCCATAGATATGTCCATATCCTTGTTTCTAAACCCCTTCACCCCTGGAGCTTTTTTCGTTTGGCCATGTGAGGGCTTGTCTTTTGCGGGACAAGTTCTACTTTTGAACAACATCATTGGTTTTACCATGTCGTGTAACAGAAAATGTGAAAAAAATTCAAACTGCGATGAAATTTCAAGAAAAGTGCAATCACACACTTGTTTTTTGCTTGGCTTTTTTGCTAGGTTCACTAAATGCTAAGGCTGTGTGCACACGTTGCGGATTAAATTGCAGATCTGCAGTGTTTTTGCTGCAAAGAATTGCATCAAATCCGCAGTGTAGTGCACAACCAATGTAAGTCTATAGGAGCTGCAGACTTGTTGTGAACATGCTGCGGAAAAATCCGCACCGAAACACAAGTTTTTTTTTCTGCAGCATGTCACTTCTTTTGTGCCAAACTCCAGCATTTCTGCACCCTTAGACTTGCATTGAGTCGGGCACATCTGCAGCAAAACCGCAGATGTAAAAAAGATCTGCAGTTTTTCTGCGGATGTGGGTCCGAGAAACGCTGCAGTTCTGGAGGAGGGAGATGTGTGGGCGGTGACTGTGTATGTGTGTGTGCGGGGTCTGCGGGCTGTTCAGATGAGTGTGGGTGTGTGCGGAACTGTTTGGGTGTGTGCGGGGCTGTGCAGGTGTGTGTGGGACTGTTCCAGTGTGTGTGGGACTGTTCGAGTGTGTGCCTGGCTGTGTGGGTATGTGCCTTGCTGTGCGGGTGTGTGCCAGACTGTTTGGGTGTGTGCAGGGCTGGGCAGGTGTGTGCCTGGCTGTTTGGGTGTGTGTAGGACTATTTGGGTGTGTGCAGGTGTGTGCGGGACTATTCGGGTGTGTGCATGCTGTGCGTGTGTGTGTAGGACTGTTCGGGTGTCTGCAGGGCTGTTCGGGTGTGTGCCTGGCTGTTTGGATGTGTGCTGGATTGCTCAGGTGTGTGAGGGACTGTTCAGGTGTGTGTGGGATTGTGAAGGGACTTTGGGGGGGTGTGTACGCATCATCCGATGGGACTACAAGTACGCAGCATCCAATCTGCAGCTAATCCGGATGTAACACAGACAGTGGACACGCACCCTACACTATCCATACATCTATCAATAGATATATCTATCCAGATATATCTATAGATAGATATATGAATAGATAGATGTATGCATCTATAGATCTATCTATATGTAGATCTATCTATCCATTTCATCTATCATCTATCTGTCTATCTCTGTGTGTAATGGAGTGTGGGTTGGACAAATGTCCATATGGACAATAATGATATCTCAAATCTTATTTTTTTTTCAATACTACATCTTTATTTAGCTTTCAAAAACGCATACAAAAACACATAAAAACTGCACAAAAACCGTACCAAAAACAAATAAAAAAATGCATCGAAACCAGGCAAAACCACACCAAAAACTGCATCAACAATGTACCAAAACTGCATCAAAGACCACACCAAAAATGCATCAAAACTGCACCAAAAACTGCATTAAAATCGCACCAAAAATGGCATCAAAACCACACCAAAAACTGCACCAAAAACTGCATCAAAACCGCGCCAAAAACTGTATCAAAAACAGGCAAAAACCACACCAAAATGCATCAAAACTGAACCAAAAACTGCATCAAAACCATACCAAAAACTGCACAAACAACGCATCAAAACTGCACCAAAACTGCTTCAAAACCGCACCAAAAGCTGCATCAAAACCGAACCAAAAACGGCATCAAAAACGCATCAAAACTGCACCAAAAACTGCATCAAAAATGCACAAAACTGTATCAAAACTAAAACAAAAACTGCATCAAAGCCGCACCAAAAACTGCATCAAAACCATGCAAAAACCAGACCAAAAACTGCATAAAAATGCATCAAAAACTGACGCAACACCGCACGAAAAACGCATAAAAAACGCACCGATAACTGCATCAAAACCACGCAAAAATGCACCAAATACCGGACCAAAACCACAAAAAAAAATGAATCCAGAACTGAATCAAAACTGCGTAAAAACTGCATCAAAACTGTGCAAAAACTGTGCAAAACACATCAAAAACGCAGCTGCATTTTCTGCCTGGAGATGCAGATTTTTTGCAGAAAATTCTGCACCCAAATCTACAACGTGTGCACACAGGCTAAAACTGACCTGCCATTGTGATTCTCGAGGTCATTACGAGTTCATAGACACCAAACAAGTCTAGGTTCTTTTTTATCTAAGTAGTGAAAAACAATTCCAAACTTTGCTAAAAAAATAAATAAAATAATTGCACCATTTTCCGATACCCATAGCATCTATATTTTCTGAGATATCGGGTTGGGTTAGGGCTAATTTTCATGCGTGCCGAGCTGACGGTTTTAATGATACCACTGTTGTGCAGATACGTTCTTTTGATCGCCCGTTATTGCATTTTAATGCAATGTCGTGGCGACCAAAAAAACATAATTTTGGCTTTTGATTTTTTAATTTTTTTTCTCGCTAAGCCATTTAGCAATCATGTAAAAAAAATGTTTTATTGAAAACAGCTGACGTGTTGCGGCTTTGAAGTGGGCTCACCGCCGATGCCCACCTCAAAGCGGGAATACTGCCAGCTGACGTACTATTCTGTCAGCTGGCAGAAAGGGGTTAATGAACAATATGTTTCAGTTAAAAAAAATGGAAAAAAAATGGCATGGGCTCCCGAGCAATTTTCTGCGCCAGATGGGGGAAAGCCGATGTCTGGGGGCCAATATTTGTAGCCTGGGAAGGGGTTAATACCCATGGCCCCCTCCCATGCTATGAATATCAGCCCGCAGCTGTCTGCGTAGCCTTTACTAGCTATTAAAATAGGGGGACCCCCCTAAAAAATGACGTCGGGTCCCCCTATATTTTATAGCCAGAAAGACAATGCAGACAGCTGCGGGCTGATATTCCCAGCCTTGAAAGGGGCCATGGATATTGGCCCCCCTGGCTACAAATACCAGCCCCCAGCTGCCCCAGAAATAGTGCATCTGTAAGATGCGGCAATTCCGGCACTTAGCCCCTCTCTTCCCACTCCCGAGTAGCGGTGGGATATGGGGTAATAAGGGGTTAATATCACCTTGCTATTGTAAGGTGACATTAAGCCTGGTTAGTAATGGAGAGGCGTCAGTATAATGCCTATCCATTATTAATCCTATAGTAGTAAAAAAAAAATAAAGACACAGCCAGAAAAATGCATTTTAATATTCTTAATTTAACCATACTTACCATACTTGATCACCTGCAAAAAATAAAAAATAATAAACTGTATACTCACTTTCCACTGTAGTCCAATTAATAACGAGTGTCCCACGACAATCTCCCCTATACAACAGTGACATCGGGTAATGTCACTGCTCCATAGGACCTACAGTGACACACTGACAGGAGACAATGGCTCCTGCAGTGCATCACTGAGTTTACCTGAGTTTAGGGTCTCACTTTTTGGCATTGCTGCATGGGAACTTTCTCACACAGCAGTGCCACAAGTGAGACTAGGGACTATTTCTCACAGGGGCATAGAAATACATTGTGGGAAATACATTGTGGAAGGATACCCTCCATCATTGTATTCCTGGAGCCCCTGGAGAGCGGTCGCATCAGCTGATGATGCTGTTCTCCATGGGAGATCATCAAGGGACATTCGTTTTATTTGGATTTCTGCGGATCAGGGTGTGTAGTGTTTGTTTATTATTTTAATATTTTTTACAGGTGACACTGGCTTTGGGGATCAAGGTGACACGTGATGGTGAGTATGCACTCTATGCTATATGTACTGTATGTCTATGTGTATGTTGTATGTATGTATTGTATGTATGTACTGTATGTGACATGTTGCATGTTGTATGCTGCATGGTGTATGTTGTGTGGTGCATGCCACATGGTGCATGCTGCATGTTGCATGTTGCATGGTGCATGTCATATGTTGCATGGTGCATGTTGCATGGTACATGGTGCATGTTGCATGTTGCATGGTGCATGTCGTATGTTGCATGTCACATGGTGCATGTCATATGTTGCATGTTGCATGTCACATGTTGCATGGGGCATGTCATATGTTGCATGATGCATGTCGCATGGTGCATGTCATATGTTGCATGCCGCATGGTGCATGCCATATGTTGTATGTTGCATGTCGCATGGTGCATGTCGCATGGTGCATGTCACATGGTGCATGTCACATGGCACATCACATGTCGCATGGTGCATGTCATATGTTGCATGTCACATGGTGCATGTCACATGTCATATGTTGCATGTCACATGGTGCATGTCGCATGGTGCATGTCATATGTTGCATGTTGTATGTTGCATGTCACATGGTGCGTGTTGTATGTTGCATGGTGTGTGTCGCATGTTGCATGTCGCATGTTGTATTGTTCATGTTGCATGTTCTGTATGTGTGTAATGTATGTCTATATGTTGTATGTACTGTATGTGTGTAATGTATGTTGTATGTATCTTGTATGTCTGTATGTACTGTATGTGTGCAATGTATGTTGTATGTATGTTGTATGTCTGTATGTACTGTATGTATGTGTAATGTATGTATATATGTTGTATGTACTGTATGTGTGTAATACATGTATGTCTGTATGTTGTGTGTCTGTATGTGTGTAATGTATGTTGCATGTATGTACTGTATATGTGTGCATGTGTTTTTTTTACATTCAACACATTAGCCGGATGATGGGACTACTACTGTCCCATCATTGGCTAATGTGTCACTCACTGTCATTGTAGTAGGCCGAGCCCGATGGCACTTGTAGTCCCATCAGACGATGCCTGCACACAGAGACACACACACCAATGACCCCCTGTGAGAAGCAGACACACCGCACAGCCCCGCAGACCCCTGCCCGCACACTCCAGCACCTTCCACAGACCCACCGTGTAGAACCCCCACCGCCAGCAGATCCACCAACGGCAGATTCACCGTGCAGGCCCCCCGCTGCCGCCACCACTCAGGCCGCACACCCAGCACATGAACGTGACAGGCCAGCAGACCCCAGCACATGAGCACGGCCAGCAGACCTTAGCCCCGTCTGCCTGCCCATCCCAGCCCCACCCACAGATCCCAGCACAGCACAGCATGCAGCCCCCAGCAACGCCCACAGCTTAGTCACTCTTGATGAGTGACTGCTGTCAATGGAGGATGGGTCACGCCTGCTCATGAAGTCACATCAATTTCCAGAGTCTGGAAGTTAGCGGCGTTTGCAGCCCGGGGGTCACATGACCCGGACTCAGCTGCCGCCATAGCGCAGCTCACAGGCGAAAACGGCAACATAAGGTATTTAGAAAATTCATTAGGGGCCCCAGGGGGATACATTGGGGGGTTAATTGAAAGTGGACAACCCCTTTAAATTTGCTGATGACACAAAGCTGAAAAAGACTTGGGTATACTAATAGATCATAAACTAATGTATTAACAGAAGCATACATTCTAGGTCATGTGAAATCATTATTGCCCTCTACTCCTTTTTGGTCAGACCTCATCTGGAATACTGTGTCCAGTTTTGGGCACTACATTTTAAAAAAGACATTAACAAACTGGAGCAAGTTCAGAGAAGAGCAATCAGAATGGTGACTGGTCTGCAATCCATGTCCTACCAGGAACATTCACAGGATTTGTTAATGCTTAGCTGGCAAAAAAGAAGACTAAGAGGAGACTTAATAGCTGTCTACAAATATCTCAAGGGCTGTCACAGTGTAGAAGTATCATCTTTATTCTCATTTGCACAAGGAAAGACTAGAAGCAATGGGATGAAACTGAATGGGAAGAGACGCAGAATAGATATTTGAAAAAACTTTTTGCCAGTTAGGGTGTTCAATGAGTGGAACAGGCTGTCACGAGAAGTGGCGAATTCCCCTTCAATGGAAGTCTTCAAACGGAGGCTGGACAGACATCTGTCTGGGATGATTTAGTGAATCCTGCTTTGAGCAGGGGTTGGACCAGATGACCCAGGAGGTCCCTTCCAACTCTAACATTTTATGATTCTAAACCTTTAGCCTGCGTATTTGGATGTAGTCTATTGTGGAATTTGACATGTGTTTAGGATCATTAACTATTTGCAGAAGCCATTCTCTGTTTAACTTCAGCTATTTTACAGACGATGTTACGCTTGCATCAAGAATTTGCTGAAATTTCAGGGAATACATTCTTCCCTCTACCTGTGAAATGTTATCTGTGCTGCTGGTTGCAACAAAACCCCCAAAGCATGGTTGATCCACTCCCATGCTTAATAGTTGGCAAGATGTTCTTTTCCTGAAATGTTGTGCTTTTCTTTCTCCACACATCCCTTTGATCATCATGGCCAAAGAGTTCAATTTTAACCTCATTGGTCCACTGGACTTTTTTTCAAAATGCATCAGGCTTGATTAGATGTTATTTTGCATGCTTCTGATGCTGTACTTTATGGTTAGGACACAAGAGAGGTTTTCTTCTGATGACTCTTCTATGAATACCATTGCTGTGCAGGTGACTATGAACATTAAAATAATTTATTACAAGTCCAGCGTCTGCTAGCTCTTTCTGAAGGTCTTTTTGCAGTCAAAGCAATCCTATGTGCTGCTCTCATTGAAATTTTGCTTGGTCTTACAGATCTTATCTTGACCTTCACTGTTCATGGTAACTGCCATTTCATCATTATATTTTGAATTGAGGAAAGAGCAACTTGAAAATGCTGCGCTATCTTCTTATAGCTTTCTCCTGCTTTGTGGCCCTCCACCATTTTCATTTCCAGATTGCTAGGCAGCTGCTTAGCTGAACCCATGGCTGCTGTTTTAACCCCTCTGTGACCTTAGACGTACTAACCCGTTGAGGTGCCCTGGGCCTATCTGACCCTGGACGGGATAGTACGTCATAGCGATCGGCAGCGCTCACGGGGGAAGCGCCGCCGATCGCGGCCGGGTGTCAGCTGCTTACCGCAGCTGACATCCGGCACTATGTGCCAGGAGCGGTCACAGACCGCCCCCGGCACATTAACCCCCGGCACACCGTGATCAAAGATGATCGCGATGTGCCGGCGGTGCAGGGAAGCACCGCACAGGGAGGGGGCTCCCTGCAGGCTTCCCTGAGCCCCCCGCAGCAACGCAATGTGATCACGTTGCTGCGAGGGTCTTACCTGCTTCCCTCCCTGCTCCAGGCCCGGATCCAAGATGGCCGCGGATCCGGGTCCTGCAGGGAGGGAAGTGGCTTCATAGAGCCTGCTCAGAGCAGGCACTGTGAAGGCTGCAGCGCTGCATGTCAGATCAGTGATCTGACAGAGTGCTGTGCACACTGTCAGATCACTGATCTGTGATGTCCCCCATGGGACAAAGTAAAAAAGTTAAAAAAAAATTTCCAAATGTGTAAAAAAAAATAAAAAAATATATTCCTAAATAATGAAAAAAATATATATATTGTTCCCATAAATACCGTATATACTCGAGTATAAGCCGAGATTTTCAGCCCATTTTTTTGGGCTGAAAGTCCCCCTCTCGGCTTATACTCGAGTCATATACCCGGGTGTCGGCAGGGGAGGGGGAGCGGGGACTGTGTAGTCATACTTACCTGCTGCGGCGTGGTCCCTGCAGTCCCTGGCTTCTCCGGCGCTGCAGATTCTTCCTGTACTGAGCGGTCACATGGCATCGCTCATTTCAGAAATGAATAGCTGTAAATGTCATTGCTGTAAATGATCGGTGCCATGTGACCGCTCAATTACAGGAAGAAGCTGCAGCGCCGGAGAAGCCAGGGACTGCAGGGACCGCGCCGCAGCAGGTAAGGGGAGCGCAGCGCTATAATTACCTGCTCCTCGCTCCGGTGCGGCTCCGTCTGCAGCGTCCTCTAGCAGGGACGCTCAGGTTAGAGGGCGCTGTGACGTAGTCAGTGCGCGCCCTCTGCTGAGCGTCAGTGCTGGAGACGGAGCCGCAGAGGAGCAGGTAATTATTGAAAGCGCCGGTGTCCTGAGAAGAGGTGAGTATGTGATTTTTTTTTTTCATTGCAGCCGCATTCTATATGGCACAGCATTATAAGGAGCAACTATGGGGCCATAATCAAAGGTGCAGAGCATATATGGCACAGCATTATAAGGGGCATCTATGGGGCCATAATCAAAGGTGCAGAGCATATATGGCACAGCATTATAAGGGGCATCTATGGGGCCATAATCAAAGGTGCAGAGCATTATATATATGGCACAGCATTATAAGGGGCATCTATGGGGCCATAATCAAAGGTGCAGAGCATATATGGCACAGCATTATAAGGGGCATCTATGGGGCCATAATCAAAGGTGCAGAGCATATATGGCACAGCATTATAAGGGGCATCTATGGGGCCATAATCAAAGGTGCAGAGCATATATGGCACAGCATTATAAGGAGCATCTATGGGGCCATAATCAAAGGTTCAGAGCATATATGGCACAGCATTATAAGGGGCATCTATGGGGCCATAATCAAAGGTTCAGAGCATATATGGCACAGCATTATAAGGGGCATCTATGAGGCCATAATCAAAGGTGCAGAGCATATATGGCACAGCATTATAAGGGGCATCTATGGGGCCATAATCAAAGGTGCAGAGCATATATGGCACAGCATTATAAGGGGCATCTATGGGGCCATAATCAAAGGTGCAGAGCATATATGGCACAGCATTATATGGAGCATCTATGGGGACATAATCAACGGTGCAGAGCATTCTATATGGCACAGCTTTATAAGGAGCATCTATGGGGCCATAATGAACGGTGCAGAGCATTCTATATAGCACAGTTGTATATGGAGCATCTATGGGGCAATAATGAACGGTATGGAGCATCTATTTTAATTTTTGAAATTTACAAGTAGCTGCTGCATTTTCCACCTTAGGCTTATACTCGAGTCAATAAGTTTTCCCAGTTTTTTGTGGCAAAATTAGGGGGGTCGGCTTATACTCGGGTCGGCTTATACTCGAGTATATACGGTACATTTCTTCATCTAAATAAAAAAAAACAATAAAAGTGCACATATTTAGTATCGCCGCATCCGTAACGACCCGACCTATAAAACTGGCCCACTAGTTAACCCCTTCAGTAAACACCGTAAGAAAAAAAAAAAAAAAGAGGCAAAAAACAACGCTTTATTATCATACCGTCGAACAAAAAGTGGAATAACACGCGATCAAAAAGACAGATATAAATAACCATGGTACTGCTGAAAACGTCATCTTGTCCCGCAAAAAATGAACTGCAATACAGCATCATCAGCAAAAAAATAAAAAAGTTATAGTCCTGAGAATAAAGCGATGCAAAAATAATTATTTTTTCTGTAAAATAGTTTTTATTGTATAAAAGCGCCAAAACATAAAAAAATGATATAAATGAGGTGTCGCTGTAATCATACTGAACCGAAGAATAAAACTGCTTTATCAATTTTACCAAACGCGGAACTGTATAAACGCCTATCCCAAAAGAAATTCATGAATAGCTGGTTTTTGGTCATTCTTCCTCACAAAAATCGGAATAAAAAGCGATCAAAAAATGTCACATGCCCGAACATGTTACCAATAAAAACGGCAACTCGTCCCGCAAAAAACAAGACCTCACATGACTCTGTGGACCAAAATATGGAAAAATTATAGCTCTCAAAATGTGGTAACGCAAAAAATATTTTTTGCAATAAAAAGCGTCTTTCAGTGTGTGACGGCTGCCAATCATAAAAATCCGCAAAAAAACTCACTATAAAAGTAAATCAAACCCCCCTTCATCACCCCCTTAGTTAGGGAAAAATAAAAAAAATGTATTTATTTCCATTTTCCCATTAGGGCTAGGGTTAGGGCTAGGGTTAGGGTTAGGGTTAGGATTAGGGCTAGGGTTAGGGCTAGGGTTAGGGTTAGGGTTAGGGCTAGAGTTAGGGCTAGGGCTAGGATTAAGGCTAGGGTTAGGGCTAGGGTTATGGTTAGGGCTAGGGTTAGGGTTAGGGCTAGGGTTAGGGCTAGGGCTAGGGTTAGGGATAGTGATAGGGTTAGGGCTAGGGTTAGGGCTAGGGTTAGGGCTAGGGTTAGGGTTAGGGCTAGGGTTGGGGCTGCAGTTAGGGTTGTTGCTAAAGTTAGGGCTTAGATTACATTTACAGTTGGGAATAGGGTTGGGATTAGGGTTAGGGGTGTGTCAGGGTTAGAGGTGTGGTTAGGGTTACGGTTGGAATTAGGGTTAGGGGTGTGTTTGGATTAGGGTTTCAGTTATAATTGGGGGGTTTCCACTGTTTAGGCACATCAGGGGCTCTCCAAACACGACATGGCGTCCGATCTCAATTCCAGCCAATTCCGCGTTGAAAAAGTAAAACAGTGCTCCTTCCCTTCCGAGCTCTCCCGTGTGCCCAAACAGGGGTTTACCCCAACAAATGGGGTATCAGCGTACTCAGGACAAATAGGACAACAACTTTTGGGGTCCAATTTCTCCTGTTACCCTTGGGAAAATACAAAACTGGGGGCTAAAATATAATTTTTGTGGGAAAACAAAAAGATTTTTTATTTTCACGGCTCTGCGTTATAAACTGTAGTGAAACACTTGGGGGTTCAAAGTTCTCACAACACATCTAGATAAGTTCATTGAGGGGTCTAGTTTCCAATATGGGGTCACTTGTGGGGGTTTCTACTGTTTAGGTACATTAGGGGCTCTGCAAACGCAATGTGACGCCTGCAGACCAATGCATCTAAGTCTGCATTCCAAATGATGCTCCTTCCCTTCCGAGCCCTCCCATGCGCCCAAACGGTGGTTCCCCCCACATATCGGGTATCAGCGCACTCAGGACAAATTGGACAACAACATTTAGGGTCCAATTTCTCCTGCTACCCTTGGAAAAATACAAAACTGGGGGCTAAAATATAATTTTTGTGGAAAAAAATATTTTTTATTTGCACGGCTCTGCGTTATAAACTGTAGTGAAATACTTGGGGGCTCAAAGCTCTCACAACACATCTAGATGAGTTCCTTAGGGGGTCTACTTTCCAAAATGGTGTCACTTTGGGGGGTTTCTACTGTTTAGGTACATTAGGGGCTCTGCAAACGCAATGTGATGCCTGCAGACCATTCCATCTAAGTCTGCATTCCAAATGGCGCTCCTTCTCTTCCGAGCCCCCCCACATATGGGGTATCAGCGTACTCAGGACAAATTGGACAACAACTTTTGGGGTACAATTTCTCCTGTTACCCTAGGGAAAATACAAAACTGGGGGCTAAAATATAATTTTTGTGGGAAAAAAATTGTTTTATTCTTATGGCTCTGCATTATAAACTTCTGTGAAGCCCTTGGTGGGTCAAAGTGCTCACCACACATCCAGATAAGCTCCTTAGGGGGTCTACTTTCCAAAATGGTGTCACTTGTGGGGGGTTTCAATGTTTAGGCACATCAGTGGCTCTCCAAATGCAACATGGCGTCCCATCTCAATTCCTGTCAATTTTGGCATGAAAAGTCAAATGGTGCTCCTTCCCTTCCGAGCTCTACCATGTGCCCAAACAGTGGTTTACCCCCACATATGGGGTATCAGCGTACTCAGGACAAATTGTACAACAACTTTTGTGGTCCAATTTATTCTCTTACCCTTGGAAAAATGAAAAATTGGGGGCAAAAATATAATTTTTGTGAAAAAATATGATTTTTTATTTTTACGGTTCTGCATTATAAACTTCTGTGAAGCACTTGGTGGGTCAAAGTGCTCACCACACCTCTAGATAAGTTCCTTAGGGAGTCTACTTTCCAAAATGGTGTCACTTGTGGGGGGTTTCAATGTTTAGGCACATCAGTGGCTCTCCAAACGCAACATGGTGTCCCATCTCAATTCCTGTCAATTTTGCATTGAAAAGTCAAACGGCGCTCCTTCCCTTCCGAGCTCTCCCATGCGCCCAAACAGTGGTTTACCGCCACATATAGGGTATCAGCGTACTCAGGACAAATTGGACAACAACGTATGGGGTCCAATTTCTTCTCTTACCCTTCGGAAAATAAAAAATTGGGGGCGAAAATATAATTTTTGTGAAAAAATATGATTTTTTATTTTTACGGTTCTGCATTATAAACTTCTGCGAAGTACTTGGTGGGTCAAAGTGCTCACCACACCACTAGATAAGTTCCTTAGGGGGTCTACTTTCCAAAATGGTGTCACTTATGGGGGGTTTCAATGTTTAGGCGCATCAGTGGCTCTCCAAACGCAACATGGTGTCCCATCTCAATTTCTGTCAATTTTGCATTGAAAAGTCAAACGGCGCTCCTTCCATTCCGAGTTCTCCCATGCACCCAAACAGTGGTTTACCGCCACATATGGGGTATCAGCGTACTCAGGACAAATTGGACAACAACATTTAGGGTCCAATTTCTCCTGCTACCCTTGGAAAAATACAAAACTGGGGGCTAAAATATAATTTTTGTGGAAAAAAATATTTTTTATTTGCACGGCTCTGCGTTATAAACTGTAGTGAAATACTTGGGGGCTCAAAGCTCTCACAACACATCTAGATGAGTTCCTTAGGGGGTCTACTTTCCAAAATGGTGTCACTTTGGGGGGTTTCTACTGTTTAGGTACATTAGGGGCTCTGCAAACGCAATGTGATGCCTGCAGACCATTCCATCTAAGTCTGCATTCCAAATGGCGCTCCTTCTCTTCCGAGCCCCCCACATATGGGGTATCAGCGTACTCAGGACAAATTGGACAACAACTTTTGGGGTACAATTTCTCCTGTTACCCTAGGGAAAATACAAAACTGGGGGCTAAAATATAATTTTTGTGGGAAAAAAATTGTTTTATTCTTATGGCTCTGCATTATAAACTTCTGTGAAGCCCTTGGTGGGTCAAAGTGCTCACCACACATCCAGATAAGTTCCTTAGGGGGTCTACTTTCCAAAATGGTGTCACTTGTGGGGGGTTTCAATGTTTAGGCACATCAGTGGCTCTCCAAATGCAACATGGCGTCCCATCTCAATTCCTGTCAATTTTGGCATGAAAAGTCAAATGGTGCTCCTTCCCTTCCGAGCTCTACCATGTGCCCAAACAGTGGTTTACCCCCACATATGGGGTATCAGCGTACTCAGGACAAATTGTACAACAACTTTTGTGGTCCAATTTATTCTCTTACCCTTGGAAAAATGAAAAATTGGGGGCAAAAATATAATTTTTGTGAAAAAATATGATTTTTTATTTTTACGGTTCTGCATTATAAACTTCTGTGAAGCACTTGGTGGGTCAAAGTGCTCACCACACCTCTAGATAAGTTCCTTAGGGAGTCTACTTTCCAAAATGGTGTCACTTGTGGGGGGTTTCAATGTTTAGGCACATCAGTGGCTCTCCAAACGCAACATGGTGTCCCATCTCAATTCCTGTCAATTTTGCATTGAAAAGTCAAACGGCGCTCCTTCCCTTCCGAGCTCTCCCATGCGCCCAAACAGTGGTTTACCGCCACATATAGGGTATCAGCGTACTCAGGACAAATTGGACAACAACGTATGGGGTCCAATTTCTTCTCTTACCCTTCGGAAAATAAAAAATTGGGGGCGAAAATATAATTTTTGTGAAAAAATATGATTTTTTATTTTTACGGTTCTGCATTATAAACTTCTGCGAAGTACTTGGTGGGTCAAAGTGCTCACCACACCACTAGATAAGTTCCTTAGGGGGTCTACTTTCCAAAATGGTGTCACTTATGGGGGGTTTCAATGTTTAGGCGCATCAGTGGCTCTCCAAACGCAACATGGTGTCCCATCTCAATTTCTGTCAATTTTGCATTGAAAAGTCAAACGGCGCTCCTTCCATTCCGAGTTCTCCCATGCACCCAAACAGTGGTTTACCGCCACATATGGGGTATCAGCGTACTCAGGACAAATTGGACAACAACATTTAGGGTCCAATTTCTCCTGCTACCCTTGGAAAAATACAAAACTGGGGGCTAAAATATAATTTTTGTGGAAAAAAATATTTTTTATTTGCACGGCTCTGCGTTATAAACTGTAGTGAAATACTTGGGGGCTCAAAGCTCTCACAACACATCTAGATGAGTTCCTTAGGGGGTCTACTTTCCAAAATGGTGTCACTTTGGGGGGTTTCTACTGTTTAGGTACATTAGGGGCTCTGCAAACGCAATGTGATGCCTGCAGACCATTCCATCTAAGTCTGCATTCCAAATGGCGCTCCTTCTCTTCCGAGCCCCCCACATATGGGGTATCAGCGTACTCAGGACAAATTGGACAACAACTTTTGGGGTACAATTTCTCCTGTTACCCTAGGGAAAATACAAAACTGGGGGCTAAAATATAATTTTTGTGGGAAAAAAATTGTTTTATTCTTATGGCTCTGCATTATAAACTTCTGTGAAGCCCTTGGTGGGTCAAAGTGCTCACCACACATCCAGATAAGTTCCTTAGGGGGTCTACTTTCCAAAATGGTGTCACTTGTGGGGGGTTTCAATGTTTAGGCACATCAGTGGCTCTCCAAATGCAACATGGCGTCCCATCTCAATTCCTGTCAATTTTGGCATGAAAAGTCAAATGGTGCTCCTTCCCTTCCGAGCTCTACCATGTGCCCAAACAGTGGTTTACCCCCACATATGGGGTATCAGCGTACTCAGGACAAATTGTACAACAACTTTTGTGGTCCAATTTATTCTCTTACCCTTGGAAAAATGAAAAATTGGGGGCAAAAATATAATTTTTGTGAAAAAATATGATTTTTTATTTTTACGGTTCTGCATTATAAACTTCTGTGAAGCACTTGGTGGGTCAAAGTGCTCACCACACCTCTAGATAAGTTCCTTAGGGAGTCTACTTTCCAAAATGGTGTCACTTGTGGGGGGTTTCAATGTTTAGGCACATCAGTGGCTCTCCAAACGCAACATGGTGTCCCATCTCAATTCCTGTCAATTTTGCATTGAAAAGTCAAACGGCGCTCCTTCCCTTCCGAGCTCTCCCATGCGCCCAAACAGTGGTTTACCGCCACATATAGGGTATCAGCGTACTCAGGACAAATTGGACAACAACGTATGGGGTCCAATTTCTTCTCTTACCCTTCGGAAAATAAAAAATTGGGGGCGAAAATATAATTTTTGTGAAAAAATATGATTTTTTATTTTTACGGTTCTGCATTATAAACTTCTGCGAAGTACTTGGTGGGTCAAAGTGCTCACCACACCACTAGATAAGTTCCTTAGGGGGTCTACTTTCCAAAATGGTGTCACTTATGGGGGGTTTCAATGTTTAGGCGCATCAGTGGCTCTCCAAACGCAACATGGTGTCCCATCTCAATTTCTGTCAATTTTGCATTGAAAAGTCAAACGGCGCTCCTTCCATTCCGAGTTCTCCCATGCACCCAAACAGTGGTTTACCGCCACATATGGGGTATCAGCGTACTCAGGACAAATTGGACAACAACTTATGGGGTCCAATTTCTTCTCTTACCCTTCGGAAAATAAAAAATTGGGGGCGAAAAGATAATTTTTGTGAAAAAATATGATTTTTTATTTTTACGGTTCTGCATTATAAACTTCTGTGAAGTACTTGGTGGGTCAAAGTGCTCACAACACCTCTAGATAAGTTCCTTAGGGGGTCTACTTTCCAAAATGGTGTCACTTGTAGGGGGTTTCAATGTTTAGGCACCTCAGTGGCTCTCCAAACGCAACATGGTGTCCCATCTCAATTCCTGTCAATTTTGCATTGAAAAGTCAAATTGCCCTCCTTCGCTTCCAAGCTCTGTCATGCGCCCAGACAGTGGTTTACCCCCACATATGGGATATCGGCGTACTCAGGACAAATTGTACAACAACTTTTGGGGTCCAATTTCTCCTGTTACCCTTGGTAAAATAAAACAAATTGGAGCTGAAGTAAATTTTTTGTGAAAAAAAGTTAAATGTTCATTTTTATTTAAACATTCCAAAAATTCCTATGAAACACCTGAAGGGTTAATAAACTTCTTGAATGTGGTTTTGAGCACCTTGAGGGGTGCAGTTTTTAGAATGGTGTCACACTTGGGTATTTTCTATCATATAGACCCCTCAAAATGACTTCAAATGAGATGTGGTCCCTAAAAAAAAAAATGGTGTTGTAAAAATGAGAAATTGCTGGTCAACTTTTAACCCTTATAACTCCCTAACAAAAAAAAATTTTGGTTCCAAAAGTATGCTGATGTAAAGTAGACATGTGGGAAATGTTACTTATTAAGTATTTTGTGTGACATATCTCTGTGATTTAATTGCATAAAAATTCAAAGTTTGAAAATTGCAAAATTTTCTAAATTTTTGCCAAATTTCCATTTTTTTCACAAATAAACGCAGGTACTATCAAAGAAATGTTACCACTATCATGAAGTACAATATGTCACGAGAAAACTATGTCAGAGTCACCAGGATCCGTTGAAGCGTTCCAGAGTTATAACCTCATAAAGGGACAGTGGTCAGAATTGTAAAAATTGGCCTGGTCATTGACGTGCAAACCACCCTAGGGGGTAAAGGGGTTAAAAAACAAAACAATCATAGAGGAGACTTTTTTTTTTCAAAGCTGGGAAAATTGCATCACCTGGCCTTTCCTAATGATGATAATGAACAAGCAATAACTAGGGTTGAGCGAAACGGGTCGGCCACTTTCAGAAGTCGCCGACTTTTGGCAAAGTCGGGTTTCATGAAACCCGACCCGACCCCTGTGTGGGGTCGGCCATGAAGTCGGCGATCTTCTGAATCTGGAATCGGAATTCCGATACCGATTCCCGATATGTTTAAGATATCGGGAATTGGTATCGGAATTCAGATTTAAGTGTAAAATAAAGAATAAAAATAAAAAATATCACTATACTTACCTCTGACGCGCCCTGGTACTAACCGGGAACCTTCCTTCCTTCAAATCAGCGCTTTCAGGACCTTGCGGTGACATCGCGGTGACGTCGCGGCTTGTGATTGGCCGCGCGACCGCCCATGTGACCGCCGCGCGATCAATCAGAAGCCGTGACGTCACCGCGACGTCACCGAAGGTCCTGGAAGCGCTGATTCTTAGGAAGGAAGGCTGCCGGAAAGAAGCACGGCGCGTCCGAGGGTGAGTATATACCTAATAGGAATATACTCACCCTCGGACGCGCCCTGCTTCTTTCCGGCAGCCTTCCTTCCTAAGAATCAGCGCTTCCAGGACCTTCGGTGACGTCGCGGTGACGTCACGGCTTCTGATTGGTCGCGCGGCGGTCACACCTAATAGGAATATACTCACCCTCGGACGCGCCCTGCTTCTTTCCGGCAGCCTTCCTTCCTAAGAATCAGCGCTTCCAGGACCTTCGGTGACGTCGCGGTGACGTCACGGCTTCTGATTGGTCGCGCGGCGGTCACATGGGCGGTCGCGCGGCTAATCACAAGCCGCGACGTCACCGCGACGTCACCGCAAGGTCCTGAAAGCGCTGATTCGAAGGAAGGAAGGTTCCCGGTTAATACCAGGGCGCGTCAGAGGGTAAGTATAGCGAAATTTTTTATTTTTATTCTTTATTTTACACTTAAATATGGATTGCAGGGCCTGAAGGAGAGTTTCCGCTCCTTCAGACCCTGGGAACTATTGGAAACCCAATGCACTGCATTGGGTTTTGAGTTTCGGCTGACCCCGACCCCGACTTTTTTATCGGATCGGCCGATTTCACTCGACCCGACTTTTGAAAAAGTCGGGTTTCATGAAACCCGACCCGATCCTATAAAAGTAAAGGTCACTCAACCCTAACACTAACAGGCTAATTATGGTCTAAAAACTAGATCAAAGTAATCTGAGCACACAAATCTCCAAGGGTGGACAGACTTTTGCATCAGCCCATTTTCCTTTTTTTTTATTTTTAAAATAGCCATTTTTTTCCTTAAAATACAAAGTAAATGTGTCATCTTTAACTCTAGGTCTTTTAAAGATCATTTAATCTTCAACTTGCTTAACTATTCAGAATAACAGAAATTTTTACCAGGGTTGCCCAAACGTTTACATGGGACTGTGCTTGAATGTGGACTATTTTTGTATCTAGATGTAGATGTGAGACATTTTTACATAGCATGTTAACATCATTCTAAGATTCACTTTTATTATGGTGATACTATATACTGTATGGATTTTTACATCCCACAAAGTTCCCACCTCTACCTCAATCACGACCAAAATAAGACAGCGGAAATAGTAGGAAAGCAGTGTGCCATTTTGTTTGCTATAAGCTATGATTATCCTTTTTCCAGGTGGATGCAAATATGTTTCTTCCAGCTCGGAGAACAAATCACTGCTATTGGTAATCACCAGTGGCTACTGATTGCAGTAGTGACGGGATGGTCTCTGGCAACTAGGATAAAAGTAGACCAATGTGATGTGGTAAGTGAAATGGAGGAACAGAATGGGTCAAGTAAGTGACTATATGTTTATTTTTAATTTAAGACCACCATGGGCACATTTGTATAATAACATACTGTACAATGTTAGACAACCCCTTTAAATATATACAATGAGATATTAAATGAGAAAATAGATCAAAAATTAAAGGGATTATCCAGGACTATTTCAGATTTTTTACCGTTAGCCTAAGAACTAATAGGCAGGTTAATTGCTATCTACCTGCCCTTTCTGCCCGCCGACAACTTCTGTTAGCTCGGAGTGGACACACACCGCTCATGCCGGCGATAAAGGGGCCTCCGCTGATGACATGTCAAATGGACAGCAGCTTCTACTTTGCTCTGCTCTCTTGATGAGGTGTGAAAGCCAATGTCATGTTGATTGACAGCTGGCTCCCTGCTGCCTGACTGCAGTAAGATGGCTGTCAATCGGCAAGATGTCAGCAGTCACGCCCAATCAACAGAGTAGTCCAGAAGAAGACGAGATGCTCTGTACAAGTGAAGAGGCAGAATCACTGACAGATCCTTGATGTCTTTAAGCCAGCACCGGAGATAATAAGTAAGTAGTTAACAACTATCTGCTTTTCCGTTCTTAGCCCCTTTGTAAAAAAATAAGCTTGTCCTGAATAACCTTTTTTAAAGAAGGAATACTGATTCTGTGTAAAGTTGACAACCTATGTGCAAAATAAAACAATCATCAAACATTAACCTCAAGCAAAGGAGGGCAAAACCATAGATACCATATAAGTGACAGGTGGAATGAAGAAAGTGGGATGTGAATGTTTCTAAATCAATAGAAAAATCGAAGTAATTGTGGGTGGAATTGCTTCCTTAAGGGCTTGTATGAAGAAGTTATCTGTTCTTGACCATTATTTGAAATTAAGAATTGGAAAAGATAAAATACCTTATGGAAACTGGGAAAGGAGATATATGGAGAAATAAAAAGGACTTTGATAGTAGCTTGAGGAGACGCGCAGTCAAGACAACATATAGTCTGTAAATGGGAAATAGTGATGTAGAAAGCTAACGCTTCATGTCTTCGGTGATTACATCAATGAACATGCAGTTATTCAAAATAAAAACGTAGACGTCGAAATAGCGTTTTTGTATAATTTAGCTGTCAACCTAATTCTGTGAACATTGCTGTTTTAATACTATGAAATCAAGCAGTTTGGTTGGACTCCATCGAAATCATCACATTCAGAGAGTTTCGATTTCTCATTTCTTTGGTTTACTTTAGGTGCTTGGACTTCTTGCTGATGTCAGATTAGATTAGATTATGTGCACACCGCGTCTTTTAAACACGGCTTAGATTAGCCTCTTCACAATGAAGCTAATTTCCATTTTTCCATTTTTGTTTTTTCCTCCACTTCTTCCCAGAGCTATAACTTTTTACATTTTCTGTCCACATAGACATATGAGGGCTTTGTTTGTCAAGACGAGTAGTGCATTTGAATGACCATCTAGTTTACTGGAAAACGGGACAAAAAATTAAAGTGGGGTAAAAAAAATGCAATTCTGGCATTGTTTTTTGGGAATTGTTTTCAAGGTCTACACTGTGTGCTAAAAGTGACCTCAGCAAATGATCATTATTGCTATTACGACAATACCAAACATGTCCAGTTTTTTTTATAAATTTAATGGAGGCAAAAAAATAACACGTTTGAAAAGAAAAAATTATGGGTTGTGTAACCATTTTCTGAGACCAGTAACGTTTTCATTTTTTGATCGCTGGAGCTGTGTGATTTCATATTTTTTGCGGGGTGAGTTGACACTTTTATTGATACTATTTTGGAATAGATGTGATGTTTTGATCCATTGTCACAGCATTTTTTGTGGTATTACATAGTAACATAGTTAGTAAGGCCGAAAAAAGACATTTGTCCATCCAGTTCAGCCTATATTCCATCATAATAAATCCCCAGATCTACGTCCTTCTACAGAACCTAATAATTGTATGATACAATATTGTTCTGCTCCAGGAAGACATCCAGGCCTCTCTTGAACCCCTCGACTGAGTTCGCCATCACCACCTCCTCAGGCAAGCAATTCCAGATTCTCACTGCCCTAACAGTAAAGAATCCTCTTCTATGTTGGTGGAAAAACCTTCTCTCCTCCAGACGCAAAGAATGCCCCCTTGTGCCCGTCACCTTCCTTGGTATAAACAGATCCTCAGCGAGATATTTGTATTGTCCCCTTATATACTTATACATGGTTATTAGATCGCCCCTCAGTCGTCTTTTTTCTAGACTAAATAATCCTAATTTCGCTAATCTATCTGGGTATTGTAGTTCTCCCATCCCCTTTATTAATTTTGTTGCCCTCCTTTGTACTCTCTCTAGTTCCATTATATCCTTCCTGAGCACCGGTGCCCAAAACTGGACACAGTACTCCATGTGCGGTCTAACTAGGGATTTGTACAGAGGCAGTATAATGCTCTCATCATGTGTATCCAGACCTCTTTTAATGCACCCCATGATCCTGTTTGCCTTGGCAGCTACAATGACCAAAAAACTTAATTTTGGCTTTCATGACTTTTTTTTATCATTGAGACATTTCCAAATGCCGCAATTCCACAAATGTGTATTTGTTATTTTTGCATTATCTTTATTTTTTTATTTTCTTCATAATTTTTAAAACATTTATTCTTACTTTTCCATGTTTTTATTTCCCTTAGGGAACTTGAACCTGCAATTATTTATTACTTACGGCATGCTATTTGCAGAGATGCCACACCATGCTCATTTTGTTCATGGGATGCTGTATGACTTGAGACATTCATTCCGAAAAACATCATTTCTACGAAAAGAATGCTGTGCATCCTGTAGGGACTACATTGCACCAAATGTATGCTTACATGTGTGAAATATAGGGTTTTAACCCCTTCACCCCAGAGCCTGTTTTCACCTTCCTGACCGGGCTAATTTTTACAATTCTGACCACTGTCAATTTATGAGGTCAAAATTCTAGAACGCAACGGATCCAAGTAATTCTGAGAATGTTTTCTCGTGACATATTGTACTTTATGATAGCTGCACAATTTGTTTGATATGACTTGCGTTTATTTGTTATAAAACAGAAATTTTTGCAAAATATAGAAAATATTGCAATTTTCAAATTTTTATTTTTATGACCATAAATCAGAGAGTCATATTGTGCAAAATAGTTAATAAATAACATTTCCCACATGTCTACTTTACATCAGAACATCAGAACAATTTTGGAAACATATTTTTTTTTTTGTTAAGAAGTTTTAACGCTTAAAAGTTGACCAGCGATTTCTCATTTTTACAACAAAATTTGCAAAACCATTTTTTTAGGGACCATCTAACATTTGAAGTCACTTCACTTGAGGGGCCTATATGACAGAAAGTAACAAAAAATTACACTATTCTAAAAATTGCACCCCTCACAGTACTCAGAACCACATTCAAGAAGTTTATTAACCCTTCAGGTGCCTCACAGGAATTTTTGGAATATGGAAGAAAAAAATAACATTTACTTTTCTTTCACAAATTGTTTTCTTTAGACCTATTTTTTTTACTTTCGCAAGGGTAACAGGAGAAAATGGACCATACATTTTTTTGTGCAATTTCACCTGAGCATGCTGATAACCCAAATGTGCAAGAAAACAACTGTTTGGGTGCACGGCAGAGCTTGGAAGGGAAGGAGCGCCATTTGACTTTTTGAATGTAAAGTTTGCTGGAATAATTAGTGCATGCCATGTCATGTTTGGAGACCCTCTGATGTGCCTAAACAGTGGAAACCCCCCTCAAGTGACCCCATTTTTGAAATTATAACCCTTTGGGAATTTATCTACAGATGTAGTGATGATTTTGACTCAATGGGTGTTTTCCAGAAACAAGCACTACAACTGCCGTTGTAGTGACCAGTTCATTATGCCCAGCTCATGCTTCTGGAGACATGCACCTGTAAACTAGGCAGGCTCTCATTACTACAGAAATGCCAAACATGTGGACGCTAAATGTTGTTAAGGCACAATGGGACTCTGAAGGGAGGGGGGAGTCATTTGGATTTGGAAGTTCAGAATGTGCTGAATTTCTTTTGGGGGGTGTGACAGCATTTAGCTTTTCCAGAGCCTTTGTGTTACCAGTAACGTGAAAGCCCCCTATATTTCCATTAATGGATGACGGACCTGAGTTAGGACTTGCCTTTTTTGTGGATTCAGTTGAAGCTTTTATTGGGAACATTTTACATAACAATAGGGTTAACATTTATTAGGCGTTCTACGCTGAGCATTTACTTAGGGGTTTCCATCTAACTCACTGAGGGACGTGACAGATGAAACACCCGAGGAATCCATTCACTATAATGAAGCATCAGATTTACTCTGGACTCTGTTTGGCCTCTGTTCAGCAATGTCCTTTTCAGAAGTGCACAAAACTGTGGCCAACGGCACTTTCATACAATCCTAAAAAGACATACACTGCCAGATCACAGGTCAGACGGCTTCCGCAGTGCCTCCATCTGCCTCATTATAAGGAATCTTCTGCCGGTAGTTCTGTCTTAGGCCGGGTTCACATTAGCTTTTTTGTGCGCTGCGTATGATCTACATACATTCTCATGCGTCATGCGTACATATCTTTAACATGGTGTATGCAGGATCATGCGTTTGCATGCGGATGCGTACGCATGCATAGTTTTGCAGTGTCCAGCGAGCGTAACATGTTGCATTATTTGTCAAATATTGCGCAATCATCCACATGCACATGATTGTGGATGAGTGCATCAAAAAACGAATTACTTTCTATAGGAACGCATTGTTGCACAATGCTTTCTTCACACTAATCATGTCCAGGAAATTTTGTCAACATCTACAAAATCACTGATGTATAAAAGCGGGATCTGGAAAGAGGTAGTCCATTACGCTCAAGACTCTGAATGGAAGCACAAGACACAGGACAAGACTCTGGATGTAAGTATAGAAGCTTTGAAAATGTCTGTTTGTCTTTGTAGTCTGTACTCTACTAATTTTTTTCTGCTTCTTGTAGACTGCTGCTCCGGTTCTGTTGCTGCCGTTCTGTTGCTGCCTTTCTAGTGCTGCCGCAGTCCTGGAGCTGCCGCCTTCTTGTTGCTGCCACCTTCCTTGTGCTGCCGTCTTTCTGTTTTTAAACAGCGTTTGCGACTTGTATCTTAACCCCTTAGTGACGGAGCCAAATTTTTTAAATCTGACCAGTGTCACTTTATGTAACATAGTAACATAGTTAGTAAGGCCGAAAAAAGACATTTGTCCATCCAGTTCAGCCTATATTCCATCATAATAAATCCCCAGATCTACGTCCTTCTACAGAACCTAATAATTGTATGATACAATATTGTTCTGCTCCAGGAAGACATCCAGGCCTCTCTTGAACCCCTCGACTGAGTTCGCCATCACCACCTCCTCAGGCAAGCAATTCCAGATTCTCACTGCCCTAACAGTAAAGAATCCTCTTCTATGTTGGTGGAAAAACCTTCTCTCCTCCAGACGCAAAGAATGCCCCCTTGTGCCCGTCACCTTCCTTGGTATAAACAGATCCTCAGCGAGATATTTGTATTGTCCCCTTATATACTTATACATGGTTATTAGATCGCCCCTCAGTCGTCTTTTTTCTGTGGTAATAACTCTGCAACGCTTCAACAAATCCCAGTGATTTTGAGACTGTTTTCCGTGACACATTATACTTTATGATAATGGTAAATTTAGGTCAATATGTTTTGTGTTTATTTATAAAAAAAATCAAAAATTTGAGAAAAATGTTAAAAAATTAGCAATTTTCAAAATTTTAATGTTTATCCCTTTAATCCAGATAGTCATACCACAGCAAACCATTAATAAATAACATTTCCCACATGTCAACTTTACATCAGCACCATTTATAAAATGTTATTTTATTTTGTTAGCATTTTAGGAGGTTTAAAATTGTAGCAGCAATTTTTCATTTTTTCAAGGAAATTTACTAAATTTATTTTTATAGGGACTTATCAATGTTTGAAGTGAATTTGGGGGTCCTATATATAGTGAAACCCCCACAAGTGATACCATTTTAAAAACAGCACCCCCTGACATATTGAAAACTGTTGTCAGGTAGTTTATTAACCCTTCAGGTGCTTTACAGGAATTAATGCAAAGTGGTATGACAGAAGTGAAAATGTGTATTTTTACCAACTAAATTCCTCTAACTTCTGAACAGATTACTACAGCCGTCAGACTGTAAGGCCACTATTTGGTCATGAATTGCCACGGCAAACATCAGGACCACAAAATCATAATCTGAGGGCACCAATTGGGATAAACAGGAAGCCCCCACACTCTGTTAACCATATATAATGATGTAGTCACTATTTACAGCAGCAGCTAAGGGGTTAAACAGATTTGGATGGTGCAAACACTGATCGTGGCTGATACAGCAAGTTGTCAGCTATAGTACACAACTGACAGATGCTAGATTGTTAACTGTATGGGGAGGATTGTAATAATTATAAGGGATAACTCAGGAGACTCTTTGCGTGGATCAAGATGACTACAAGACACAGTTTTATAAGTAGTAAAGTCTATATTAAACACGGTGATACAAACAGGTGCAGAGGGAAACTCAAGTCCAACACTTGGTGCAAATATCAAACGCAGCTCAGCAGTCTATAGGAAACTTGACACGAATATGTCCATGGTAGTCCAAACACAGATAGAAATTCTTATAAGGCAGTTCAAAGCAAATCTTTAGCTCAACCAGGGAGGCCTGGTTAAAGGTTTCTGATTTTGCAGAGCAGAAACAGCTTACATGTCCAGCATATGCAGAAGGAAGTAACAAGAGCAGCAGATGAAGGAGGATTACTGAACACTAGGGTTGAGCGACCTTCACTTTTATAGGATCGGGTCGGGTTTCACGAAACCCGACATTTGGAAAAGTCGGGTCGAGTGAAATCGGCCGATCCTTTAAAAAAGTCGGGGTCGGCCGAAACTCGAAACCCAATGCAGTGCATTGGGTTTCCATGGTTCCCAGGGTCTGAAGGAGCGGGAACCTTCCTTCCTTAGAATCAGCCTTCCAGGACCTTCGGTGACGTCGCGGGTGACGTCGCGGCTTGTGATTGGCCGCGCGGCCGCCCATGTGACCGCTCGCGCGGCCAATCACAAGCCGCGACGTCACCGAAGGTCCTGGAAGGGCTGATTCTTAGGAAGGAAGGCTGTCGGAAGGAAGCAGGGCGCTTCCGAGGGTGAGTATATTCCTATTAGGTATATACTCACCCTCGGAAGCGCCCTGCTTCCTTCCGACAGCCTTCCTTCCTAAGAATCAGCCCTTCCAGGACCTTCGGTGACGTCCCGGGTGACGTCGCGGCTTGTGATTGGCCGCGCGAGCGGTCACATGGGCGGCCGCGCGGCCAATCACAAGCCGCGACGTCACCGTGACGTCACGGCAAGGTCCTAGAAGCGCGGATTCGAAGGAGGAAGGCTGCCGGTTAGTACCAGGGCGCGTCAGAGGGTAAGTATTGCAATATTTTTTATTTTAATTCTATATTTTACACTTTAATCTGAATTCCGATACCAATTCCCGATATCTTAAACATATCGGGAATCGGGATCGGAATTCCGATTCCAGATTCAAAAGATCGCCGACTTCATGGCCGACCCCCCACTGGGGTCGGGTTTCATGAAACCCGACCTTGCCAAAAGTCGGCGACTTTTGAACAATTTCGACCCGTTTCGCTCAACCCTACTGAACACTGCTGAATGCAGCAGGAACTGAGAGCAGAGTAGCAGGATCTCCAACACAGGATCACAGGAGGAGGTGCAGGTGCAAGCCAAGGAGTAATCAGAAGCAGGATGCAAAGCAGAATACTCTAGCACAGACTGAAGGCTGGGGTGAAGTTATATAGCAGGAAGACACAGGGCACATGAGACCAAAGACGCCATCTTGGAAAAGGGCAACAATGCACAAAGGTAAAAAATGTTCAGAGTCCTGACATTACTCCCTCCTTAGAAGCGGCCTCAGGACGATCCTGGACCAGGTTTCTCAGGGAATCTCTGATGAAAACAAGAAATCTTCTGTTGGGCATTGATGTTTTCCACAGGTTCCCAAGAGTCTTCCTCAGGGGAATATCCCTGCCATCTTATAAGATATTGGAGCCGATTCCTGTGAATCTTGGAATCAATAATTTAATCCACCAAAAATTGTTCTTGCCCATCAATCACCACAGGCTGCGGAGGTGGCACAACACATCCCTGGAAGGTATTAAGAGATACAGGCTTTAGTAAAGATACATGAAAGACTGGGTGTACCTTCATAGTCCTAGGCAGCTTCAGCCGGCAGGCCACTGAGCTCACAATACCGTTGATCTTGAAAGGGCCAATGAATTTCTGTCCAAGTTTTTGTGAAGGAACGTTTAACTTCAGATTCTTAGTTGCTAACCACACGGAATCTCCTACCTTGAACATGGGTGCAGGTTTACGGAATATGTCAGCCGATCTCTTATAATGTTCTTGAGCTGTGGTCAGGGATTCCTTCAGAACCTCTAGATTTTGCCTCATCACAGTCAGCCTTTCCTCCACTGCCGGAACCGGAGAATTAATTGGAGACCTAGGTAAGATACACGGATGATAACCCAGATTGGCAAAGAAAGGTGTAAATTTAGTGGAGGCGCTCTGAGAAATGTCATATGAAAATTCGGCTAATGGCAGCAACTCCAACCAATCATCCTGGAGATGGCTGACATAGCATCTTAGATATTCTTCCAGCGTCTGGTTGGTCCGCTCTGTCTGACCATTTGTCTGGGGATGGTAAGCGGAAGAGAGACAGACATTTATATTGAGTGCAGAGCAAAACCCCTTCCAGAATCTTGAAGTAAACTGTACTCCACGATCAGAGATGATCTCATCCGGGACCCCATGCAACCAAAAGACATTCTGTATCACCAAGTTCACTGTATCTTTAGCTGAGGGGAGGCCGGTGCATGGAACAAAATGAGCAGCTTTAGTCAGGCGATCAACTACCACCATGATTGTATTCATGCCCCCTGATGTAGGCAGCTCCACAATAAAGTCCATTGATATAGACCCCCAAGGGCGGGATGGAACAGGTAATGGTTGTAGAAGACCCGTAGGTGCCACATGAGGAGTCTTGCAATGGGCACATACCTCGCAAGAGAGAACATAGTCCTTGGTATCCTTCAGGCAAGTTGGCCACCAGAAGAATCGGCTCAGGAACTCTTGTGTCTTCTGTACCCCCCTTTGACCAGCCAACTTGGAGTCATGTACCAACTTGAGGATCTGCAGACAGACGACCTCCGGGACATAGATACATCGATCTCTGAACCACATGCCCCCTTAAAGACAAGATGAATATCCACAGGTGGGTTGGCCAGAAATACATCACCTTCATAGGCCTCCCTGCACTCCTTCCACAAGTCTTGATCGTGGATAACTCCAATGAAATTGGCATCAGATAGAATGGTCTTGGATGAGGCTCCAGGTACGGAATCCGCAGCATGGATTCGGGATAAAGCATCAGCCTTCCCATTACGAGAACCTGGACGGTACGAGATAACAAAGTTAAATTGATTTAAGAATAAGTTCCAACGAGCCTGACGAGGAGAAAGACATCTAGTGGATCTAAGGAACTCTAAATTGCTATGGTCAGTTAGCACTATGATCTGTTGTGCAGCTCCTTGCAGATGATGCCTCCATTCTTTGAAAGCTGCAATAATAGCCAGCAATTCCTTGTCTCCCACATCGTAATTCTTCTCTGCTGAGGTTAGTCTACGGGAAAAGAAAGCACAAGGATGTAGCAAACCATTCTCTGCAGTACTTTGGGAGAGAATAGCCCCCAAAGCATTATCAGAAGCGTCCACCTCCACAATAAAAGGATGTGTTGGATCTGGGTGTATCAACAGCGGTGCTGATGTGAAACAGATCTTCAGCCGATCAAAAGCTTCTTGAACCTGTGATGACCACTTAAAGGGCTTTTCCTTCTTTGTCAAGGAAGTAATGGGACGGACAATATCAGAAAAATTTCGAATGAAACGTCTGTAGAAATTTGCAAAACCAATAAAATGTTGGACCTCCTTAACGTTCTTGGGTGCCGGCCAGTCAAGGATAGCCTGAATCTTACCAGATTCCATGTTCAGCTCCTGGGGAGAGATGATATAACCCAAGAACTGTATCTCAGAACGATGGAACTCGCAGTTCTCCGGCTTGATATACAGTTGGTTCTCTTTCAGACGTCTTAAAACAGTTTTGACATGTTCTTCATGTTTCTGTAGAGAGTCAAAAAAAGATTAGTATATCGTCCAAATAGATCACCACAAACTGGTCCAACAAATCTCTGAAGATGTCATTAACAAGGTGTTGAAATGCTGCAGGGGCATTACAAAGCCCGAAGGGCATCACAAGAGATTCAAAGTGTCCATACCAGCATCTGAATGCTGTCTTCCACAAATCCCCTGGACGAATACGCACCAAATTATAAGCCCCACGAAGATCCAGCTTAGAGAACACCTTAGTGTGGCGGACTCTTTCCAGTAATTCGGGAATCAGAGGCAAAGGGTAACGGTTTCGTATGGTTACCTTATTGAGTTCCCGATAGTCAACACAGGGTCTCAGGGTCCCATCCTTCTTCTTTACAAAAAAAATGGGTGCCCCTGCTGGTGAGGAAGAAGGACGTATGAAGTCTTTGGCCAGATTTTCATCAATATACTCCTTTAAGGCTTGAAGCTCAGGTGCCGCCAAAGGGTATACATGACCAAAAGGAATATCTGCCCCAGGAAGCAACTCAATGGAACAGTTATAATGCCTGTGTGGAGGAAGCTGATCTGCATTCTTCTTGTCACAGAGGTCAGAGAACTCTTTATATGCTGGAGGTAAAGAAGATACCTGTACATGTGGTTCCTTAGCCGTGGACTCAGGGACTGCTTCTGTTAACGCTGAGTTGCTCCATGTTGGAAAGGTAATCTCCTTTGTCTCCCAGTTGATAATTGGGTTCTGAGAACGCAACCAAGGAATGCCTAAAATCACAGGAAAATGAGGAGAAGAAATTAGCAAGAAAGAAAGTTGCTCCTGATGATTAGGCTCCAACAAAATTTCAAGGGGTATGGTCTCCTGATCCACAGGCCCAGAGATTAAAGGTGACCCATCCACTGTTTCCATGGTAATTGAGAGGCTCTTTGCTAAATTTTAATACCATGTTCCTTGGCAAATGCGATATCCATGAAATTGCCACCTGCACCAGAGTCAATCATAGCTGAACTGGAAATCCACTTTCCTGAACACAGGATCTTAATAGGGAGAGAACAGTGAGAGTCCTTTTTCTTCAGCTCCTTGGGGGGTGAAGTCACAGAAAGAGAATGGAATACAGCGTTTAAAGGCAGGCTACATTCAGAGATGCCAGATTCATGATCACAGTTGTCACACTCCCCTATTGCTGCTAGCACCTTTTTAGGCCGTCTAGGACATTTAGGACAATTGATCAAGAAGTGGTCAGACTGGCCACAGTAGAAACATAGGCTTTCACGAAGGCGATGCTCCCGGCGCTCATTGATCTCGCGTCTCTGAACGGAATCAATTTGCATGGACACCTCCTCCACTTCCCGAGATGTTTTGCCTGCAGGCTCTTTGGAAGGAAGGGAAAAGTTAGAAATACGGTTATATGCAGCAAATTTCTCCTGCCTACGCTCAGTAAGGCGAATGTCTATGCGCACACAATGCTGTATAAATGTCTCTAGTTCTTGTGGAGACTCTGAGTGGGCTAGTTCAACTTTTATAATACTTGACAGATTCCTTTTAAAAATAGGCAATTGTGCATAACTGTCCCAATTAGTATCTACCGCCAATCTCCTGAATTCAGTAGCATACTCAATAACAGAACGTTTAGCCTGGCGTAAAGACAACAAAGCAGATTCAGCGGTTGCACGGCGATTAGGGTAATCAAACATTAATGACAAAGCGGCCAAGAAATCATCCAAGTCATTTAACCGTGGGTCACGAGACTCAATCATCGGATTCGCCCAGGCGAGCGCTCGAGAGGTCAGTAACATTATTACACACAATACTTTGGATCTATCAGTAGGAAAACGGTCAGCATGCACATCAAAATATAGCATACATTGATTCACAAAGCCACGAAATTTGTCGCGATCACCATTAAATCTGAATGGGGGCAACTTAGGTGGGCTGGCTGGTGTTGGTTGCCCAGAGGGTAAAGTCACTTGTGCAGCTATTTGCGTGCTTATGTCCTGAAAAGCCCGTCCATACTGGGACTCTATACCAGCAAGTTTGTTTTCCTGGGCAGCCATGCGGTTGCTTAAGTCCTGCAAAGTTTGTCCAAATACTTGTTGATTAAGTTCAAAGCTTCCAAACTTCTTTTGCAGACCTTCCACATCTTTCTGCAGTGATCTAATCATGGAGAACACCTGCTCTAGTCTGCTTTCTGTAGTCATTGTTCCAGCAGTCTCCTTTCTTTTTTAGGCTAGATTATCCTGTACTAATTATAAGGGATAACTCAGGAGACTCTTTGCGTGGATCAAGATGACTACAAGACACAGTTTACAAGGGGTAAAGTCTATATTAAACACGGTGATACAAACAGGTGCAGAGGGAAACGCAAGTCCAACACTTGGTGCAAATATCAAACGCAGCTCAGCAGTCTATAAGAAACTTGACACGAATATGTCCATGTCTTTTTTGATATATGTTTTTAAACAGCGTTTGCGACTTGTATCTTAACCCCTTAGTGACGGAGCCAAATTTTTGAAATCTGACCAGTGTCACTTTATGTGGTAATAACTCTGCAACGCTTCAACAAATCCCAGTGATTTTGAGACTGTTTTTCGTGACACATTATACTTTATGATAATGGTAAATTTAGGTCAATATGTTTTGTGTTTATTTATAAAAAATATAAAAAAAATTGAGAAAAATGTTAAAACATTAGCAATTTTCAAAATTTGAATGATTATCCTTTTAATCCAGATGGTCATACCACAGCAAACCATTAATAAATAACATTTCCCACGTGTCGACTTTACATCAGCACCATTTATAAAATGTTATTTTATTTTGTTAGCATTTTAGGAGGTTTAAAAATGTAGCAGCAATTTTTCATTTTTTCAAGGAAATTTACTAAATTTATTTTTATAGGGACTTATCAATGTTTGAAGTGAATTTGGGGGTCCTATATATAGTGAAACCCCCACAAGTGATACCATTTTAAAAACAGCACCCCCTGACATATTGAAAACTGTTGTCAGGTAGTTTATTAACCCTTCAGGTGCTTTACAGGAATTAATGCAAAGTGGTATGACAGAAGTGAAAATGTGTATTTTTACCAACTAAATTCCTCTAACTTCTGAACAGATTACTACAGCCGGCAGACTCTAAGGCCACTATTTGGTCATGAATTGCCACGGCAAACATCAGGACCACAAAATCATAATCTGAGGGCACCAATTGGGATAAAGAGGAAGCCCCCACACTCTGTTAACCATATATAATGATGTAGTCACTATTTACAGCAGCAGCTAAGGGGTTAAACAGATTTGGATGGTGCAAACACTGATCGTGGATGATACAGCAAGTTGTCAGCTATAGTACACAACTGACAGATGCTAGATTGTTAACTGTATGGGGAGGATTGTAATAATTATAAGGGATAACTCAGGAGACTCTTTGCGTGGATCAAGATGACTACAAGACACAGTTTTATAAGTAGTAAAGTCTATATTAAACACGGTGATACAAACTGGTGCAGAGGGAAACTCAAGTCCAACACTTGGTGCAAATATCAAACGCAGCTCAGCAGTCTATAGGAAACTTGACAGGAATATGTCCATGGTAGTCCAAACACAGATAGAAATTCTTATAAGGCAGTTCAAAGCAAATCTTTAGCTCAACCAGGGAGGCCTGGTTAAAGGTTTCTGATTTTGCAGAGCAGAAACAGCTTACATGTCCAGCATATGCAGAAGGAAGTAACAAGAGCAGCAGATGAAGGAGGATTACTGAACACTGCTGAATGCAGCAGGAACTGAGAGCAGAGTAGCAGGATCTCCAACACAGGATCACAGGAGGAGGTGCAGGTGCAAGCCAAGGAGTAATCAGAAGCAGGATGCAAAGCAGAATACTCTAGCACAGACTGAAGGCTGGGGTGAAGTTATATAGCAGGAAGACACAGGGCACATGAGACCAAAGACGCCATCTTGGAAAAGGGCAACAATGCACAAAGGTAAAAAATGTTCAGAGTCCTGACAAGGATATTCTCTTATATGTCAGGTCAGTTAAAAGACGTATTGGCTGTCATTAAGGGGTTAATTAATCATGTGATCCCATCTAATCATGTGTTCCGAACAATTGCTCCTTAAATCTCATTGGTTGGTGCTCCTTTATATACTTACTCTGGCCCACTCTGTGTATACTGCCACCTGGTGAAGACGGAGCTGTTCCGTCGAAACGCGTTGTGGATTTCAATAAACAAAGAAACTTTTAATCCTTTCATCTGTGTCCTGTGCGCTCCCATGTGACCGGAGTATCCTGCAACTCACTGTTTGTTCCTCTCCTGAGGCACCCGGCAGGAGCTGCATCGGACCTTTCTCAATCAACATCTCCCCTGACCGCAAGGCTGGTGCTCCGTTAGCCTGTCTTCTCTGTATCTATTTAATCATCTGTACATGGAAACCATTGGGTCCTTTTGACCAATGAAAAAAATCTCAAAAGGGAACCCATTTATTAAATCCACGTATCCTAAACTATCCAACAGAAATAAACTATTTTAGCTTTATGTAGCTTCTAGTGTTGAGCGATACCATCCGATACTTGAAAGTATCGGTATCGGATAGTATCGGCCGATACCCGAAAAGTATCGGATATCGCCGATACCGATACCCGATACCAATACAAGTCAATGGGACATCAAGTATCGGAATGTATCCTGATGGTTCCCAGGGTCTGAAGGAGAGGAAACTCTCCTTCAGGCCCTGGGATCCATAGTGAGGTGTAAAATAAAGAATTAAAATAAAAAATATTGATATGCTCACCTCTCCGGCGGCCCCTGGACTCAGCGCGGGTAACCGGCAGGCTTCTTTGTTTGAAATGAGCGCGTTTAGGACCTGAGAATGACGTCCCGGCTTCTGATTGGTCGCGTGCCGCCCATGTGACCGCCACGCGACCAATCAGAAGCCGCGACGTCATTCCTCAGATCCTAAATTCCTAGAATGAGGAAATTAGGACCTGAGGAATGACGTCGCGGCTTCTGATTGGTCGTGTGGCGGTCACATGGGCGGCATGCGACCAATCAGAAGCCGGGACGTCATTCTCAGGTCCTAAACGCGCTCATTTCAAACAAAGAAGCCTGCCGGTTACCCGCGCTGAGTCCAGGGGCCGCCGGAGAGGTGAGCATATCAATATTTTTTATTTTAATTCTTTATTTTACACCTCACTATGGATCCGATACCGATACCCGATACCACAAAAGTAGCGGATCTCGGTATCGGAATTCCGATACCGCAAGTATCGGCCGATAACCGATACTTGCGGTATCGGAATGCTCAACACTAGTAGCTTCTAAAGAAGATTAGGAAAAAAAAAACTTCATTTTTAATTTTTATTTTTTATTTTTTACTTTCGATGAAAAATGTAGTCATAATCTATTAGAAAAGATATTAGAATTGTAATGTCAGAAATTTCTAGATTAGAGGTGCACGCAAGGAAGCCTATAGCATTGGCGTTGCTTGGTAGGCCTCATTACTCAGTTAAGTATCTGGCATGTCATACGATAGAAGGAGCGCAATTGATCATGAATAATTTTCACTTTATTGGCCTGATGTATTTCACAGTAAAATGATTATAAAATGAAGCGACTTTTAGGCAGACTATAATATGGATGGTCTCAGTAGTAACCGTGATTGTTTTCCCATTAAATTTCAGAGAAAGATGTTAATGGGAAATGGCATACAGTAAAATATGTTTCGGAACGAGTTTATATTTACAAAATTTAATTAAGTCCCACAACAAAATTAATGCAAACAAATCAACAAAGATAAATGATACAGTTTTACATCAGCGAAGTGACGAAGATGAGGGCTTTTATGTGAACGCAACGAGATTACACCAGATTTGTCATCTCTCTGGTGAAATTATCCTTTGTTGTTTGCTTTTCTTTTTTTTCCGTCTACTCATTTGACTTCTAGCATCTAGTAAAATGTACAATTTATTATGAAATATCACCTTGAGAGGTTCACACGTTTGGCTTGTTATTTATATTAGTTTTATAATTATATATTTTTTAAAAAGAAAAATATAATAACACAAATTGTTTTTATCTAATAATAAATTAGTTGGGGTCTTCACAAGTGAATTTTCTACTATTATATCTGACCATAAGTTTTTGCTGTGTTATTTGGGACCAGCATGATGTAGAGACAGAGACCCTGATTCCAGAGATGTATTCCTTACTTTGCTGCTTGCTGCAGTTTTGATAAAATTTCTGCTTTCTCTATGGCAAATCTACCAGTTATCTGAATGCTGAGCTCTGCATCATCAAAACCACACCGCTGGTTGGCAGCATTCTGTGAGCACTGTGCATAGGCAGAAAGCTTCTAATCTGTTGGTGAAGGCAGAGAAGGAGGACTAAATGGCATGAGACAACCAGTCCTCTAGTAATAATCTCCTGCTAATAAAGCACTGATTGTATTGAAACAGCAACACACAGCCCAGAAAGCATTGTTGAAATCAGGGTCTCTGCTCCTACATTACATTGATTTCAGATGAAACAGCAGCATCTGACGACAGATTCCCTTTCAGCTGATTTATTCTGGCCCATTATTATATTACGATTTCTAAACTGTTCCCAGTTAAAGAAAGAACAGAATCGATGAAGAAATTAAATCCTGTGTTATATTCTAGAACTGCATTTACTTTTCTGCTGAAAGGGTCCCTGTGTACTGGAGGTGGTGAAATTTATTAGACTAGAATTTATTTTTGCATGATTTTTACAATACTTGCACACTGGGTAATATTAATTATTTGTGGTTTGTGCAGCGTAAATCCAGAGGAACCGTGGCTGGTGGCATTGCCATCTTCCCGAACAGTAGATGGCTGGCAAAAGGTTGAAGAAAAAAAATCCGTATCTCACAACTAACCTTTCTGGCTGCACCGACTGCTCCCTGCTCACTTCCAGGCTCTTGGTGCATCTGATATATTGTGTTCCCTCTGGGTCAGGGCTTTTTGCCACAAATAGGTCTCAGAATTCAGTGCACATGTACTCGTGGCCTGAATTCCTGATCTGGAGTAATTATTCCAGAGATGCAAAATGACAGGATAGTGGAAGACCGCTTGTTATTGCTGCTTGGGACCGGAGCGGCGCGCAAGGAGTGGAAAAGACCTGGGCTGCATCCGGGGGCCGTAGGAGGGTGAGTATATAACTATTTTTTATTTTAATTATTTTTTTTAACAGGGATATGGTGCCTACATTGCTATATACTGCGTGGGCTGTGTTATACACTACGTGGGCAGTGTTATATACTGCGTGGGCTGTGTTATATACTACGTCAGCTGTGCAATATAATACGTGGCTGTGCTACATACTACGTGGGCTGTGTAATAGACTACGTGGCTGTGTAATATACTGCATGGGCTTTGCAATATACTGCGTGGGCTGTGTTATATACTGCATCGGCTGTGCAATATACTGCTTTGGCTGTGCAATATACTGCTTGGCTGTGCTATATACTACGTGGGCTGTGCTATATACTATGTGGACTGTGCAATATACTCCGTGGCTGTGCAATATACTTCGTGGCTGTGCAATATACTATGTGGCTGTGCAATATACTACGTGGCTGTGCTATATACTTTGTGGCTGTGCAATATACTACTTGGCTGCGCTATATACTACGTGGGACCACGTGGGCTGTGTTATATACTGCATGGGCTGTGTTATATACTACGTTGCTGTGCTATATACTATGTTGGCTGTGCATTATACTACATTGGCTGTGTAATATACTGCATCAGCTGTGCAATATACTATGTGGCTGTGCTAATGTATATACTATATTGGCTGTGTAATATACTATGAGGACTGTGCAATATACTACGTGGCTGTGCAATATACTATGTGGCTGTGCTATATCCTACTTGGCTCTGCTATATACTATGTCGGACTATGTGGCTGTGTAATATACTGCATGGGCTGTGTTATATACTATGTCACTGTGCTATATACTACATGGGCTGTGTAATATACTATGTGGCTGTGTAATATACTGTGTGGGCTGTGCAATATACTATGTGGCTGTGCACTATACTACGTGGGCTGTGCAATATACTAAATGGGCTGTGCAATATACTACGTGGGCTGTGCCACATACTACGTGGCTGTGCTATATACTACTTAGCTGTGCTATATACTATGTGGGACTTTGTGGCTGTGTTACATACTGCATGGGCTGTGTTATATACTACGTGGCTGGGCAATATACTATGTGGGCTGTGCAATATACTATGTGGGCTGTGCAGTATACTACGTGGCAGTGCAATATACTACGTGGGCTGTGCAATATACTACGTGGCTGTGCAATATACTACATGGCTGTGCAATATACTATGTGGGCTATGCAATATACTATGTGGGCTGTGCTACATACTACGTGGCTGTGCAATATACTACGTGGGCTGTGTTATATACTACGTGGGCAGTGTTATATACTGCGTGGGCTGTGTTATATACTACGTCAGCTGTGCAATATAATACGTGGCTGTGCTACATACTACGTGGGCTGTGTAATAGACTACGTGGCTGTGTAATATACTGCATGGGCTGTGCAATATACTGCGTGGGCTGTGTTATATACTGCATCGGCTGTGCAATATACTGCTTTGGCTGTGCAATATACTGCTTGGCTGTGCTATATACTACGTGGGCTGTGCTATATACTATGTGGACTGTGCAATATACTCCATGGCTGTGCAATATACTTCGTGGCTGTGCAATATACTATGTGGCTGTGCAATATACTACGTGGCTGTGCTATATACTTTGTGGCTGTGCAATATACTACTTGGCTGCGCTATATACTACGTGGGACCACGTGGGCTGTGTTATATACTGCATGGGCTGTGTTATATACTACGTTGCTGTGCTATATACTATGTTGGCTGTGCATTATACTACATTGGCTGTGTAATATACTGCATCAGCTGTGCAATATACTATGTGGCTGTGCTAATGTATATACTATATTGGCTGTGTAATATACTATGAGGACTGTGCAATATACTACGTGGCTGTGCAATATACTATGTGGCTGTGCTATATCCTACTTGGCTCTGCTATGTACTATGTCGGACTATGTGGCTGTGTAATATACTGCATGGGTTGTGTAATATACTATGTGGCTGTGTAATATACTGTGTGGGCTGTGCAATATACTATGTGGCTGTGCACTATACTACGTGGGCTGTGCAATATACTAAATGGGCTGTGCAATATACTACGTGGGCTGTGCCACATACTACGTGGCTGTGCTATATACTACTTAGCTGTGCTATATACTATGTGGGACTTTGTGGCTGTGTTACATACTGCATGGGCTGTGTTATATACTACGTGGCTGGGCAATATACTATGTGGGCTGTGCAATATACTATGTGGGCTGTGCAGTATACTACGTGGCAGTGCAATATACTACGTGGGCTGTGCAATATACTACGTGGCTGTGCAATATACTACATGGCTGTGCAATATACTATGTGGGCTATGCAATATACTATGTGGGCTGTGCTACATACTACGTGGCTGTGCAATATACTACGTGGGCTGTGTTATATACTACGTGGCTGTGTTATACACTATGTGGGCTGTGTTATACACTACGTGGGCTGTGTTATATACTGCTTGGGCTGTTATATACTACGCCGCTGTGCTATACACTATGTGGCTGTGTTTTATACTATGTGGCTGTGCAATATACTACGTGGCTGTGCAATATACTACGTGGCTGTGCAATATACTACGTGGGCTGTGCAATATACTATGTGGGCTGTGCTACATGCTACGTGGCTGTGCAATATACTATGTGGGCTGTGCTATATACTATGTGGCTGTGTTATACACTACGTTGGTTGTGTTATATACTGCATGGGCTGTTATATACTATGTGAGCTGCGTAATATACTACATGGCTGTGGTATATGCTATGTGGGCTGTTATATAATACGTTGCTGAGCTATATACCACGTGGGCTGTTTAATATACTACGTGGCTGTGTAATATACTGGGTGGGCTGTGCAATATACTATGTGGCTGTGCTATATACTATGTGGGCTGTGCAATATACTATGTGACTGTGCAATATACTACGTGGCTGTGCAATATACTACGTGGGCTGTGCAATATACTATGTGGGCTGTGCTACATACTATGTGTGGCTGTGGCTGCACTATAAACTACGTGTCTGTGCTATATACTATGTGGCCGGCCGTGAACAATCAGTGACAGGTGCTCTCCGGCTGCGAATTGGCGCGGGATTTGAACCACGCTTTGCTAATTGGTCACGTCCGGCCAGCCGAATTCTGTGTATTCATTATATTATTCTAAAATCTTCATAAATAAACTACATACATATTCTAGAATAACCGATGCGTTAGAATCGGGCTACCATCTAGTATATATATATATATATATATATATATATATATATATATATATATATATATCAATCCTACAACAACCATGGAGTAAAAAAGTCCCATATACGAGTATAAGACATAAAACAGTAAATTTATTAAACATATAAATCGTACATACAAATCAGCAACACAAGGTCCAGGAATGATGCGTATACAAAAGACACTAACACTGTAAAAACACCAGAGGTATAACAGGCGGATAACCTATAACCGGGCATAGTATAACATACATCCTTAAAGTGCTTAGTGCAGAGTAAAGTGCCACGATGTATGACGCTATATCCCTATTCATATGGTAGTCATAGTATATAATCAGTCCAATATAGGGTAGTAAAGAAGGTAAGCAAATAAAGCAGGTACACAGCCCCCCGAGGAAGCCCAACGCGAAACGTGCGTCGGGGCTGCTGGCGACACGCACTGGCACATTTATAAGGTTAAGACTGGCGGTGTACCTGCTTTATTTGCTTACCTTCTTTACTACCCTATATTGGACTGATTATATACTATGACTACCATATGAATAGGGATATAGCGTCATACATCGTGGCACTTTACTCTGCACTAAGCACTTTAAGGATGTATGTTATAATATGCCCGGTTATAGGTTATCCGCCTGTTATACCTCTGGTGTTATTACAGTGTTAGTGTCTTTTGTATACGCATCATTCCTGGACCTTGTGTTGCTGATTTGTATGTACGATTTATATGTTTAATACATTTACTGTTTTATGTCTTATACTCATATATGGGACTTTTTTACTCCATGGTTGTTGTAGGATTGGTAATTTTGGAGTGTCCTGGTAACTATTAGATTGTCCTTAGTAATATGGGACCTTGTCCCAGTGTTTAACTGTAGGATATGTATCAATGGCATCAGTTCTTTATATATATATATATATATAGTATATATATAAATATATATACGTACTTTGGTATGGTCAGCGTTAAGCTCCACAGTAATCCAAGAAAGACTAGCTGCCACCACCGATTGTTTATACAGGTCGATTGGGCACTTATTACCGGTAACATATGAACTCACAAGGCTTCAGGGATGCGGTATATAAAGCAAAAGGAACAAAGCTATTAAGTTTTATATATTTAATAAGAAAGGTAGGCAGTGTTTATGAAAATATCCAAAATATGTTACAAATGGGACAAAACATTACAGCATATACAATTACATAAAATAAAAAGTGATAACAAAACATAAATACTACACCTCTGGTCACGCAAATCTTTTCCAGGGGAAGCACTCCAATAGAAAATGGAACAATCCGACAGTGAACTGTATCTTCCAGCACTGAACCATGATTGTAATTCACAATCTGCTTTTATCAGATAAGAGTCACTTCCCCTTACCTCCCCTCAGAAGGGGCTGGTCAATGGGAAGTGGCTAGGACCCAAAATATTAGGAGATCCCCAACCTTTAGGATATCTTCCCCCTAGGGAGGTCCCAGGCAGAAGATGTTAATGCCTTATTCCCAATCACGATTTTAGCTTTCTATAGATAGGAGACATGACATATCTAGTTTTGTCCACATGACCGATATTAATGGGCTGATGAGCAGACCACACAGTGATGTAAGTAAATTTGTTACGTTAACTTCATTATGACACCAAAAATATGTCTCCCATAACTGTAGGGCTTACGCCTGTCTTATGGGACCTAATATTAATAATTGGACTTCAATGTCAGAGCAGCAGACTGTAATTCCTTTGAACATAGAAAGCCTTACCTCCACAGATGCTAAAAGTGTCGCCGCCTGACTTTGTGTATATTCTCTATTTGAAGACCCACTTCAATTACCCGTTCACAGTAATAATCTTTATTTTTATATAGCGCTAACATATTCCGCAGCGCTTTACAGTTTGCACACATTATCATCGCTGTCCCCGATGGGGTTCACAATCTAAATTCCCTATCAGAATGTCTTTGGAGTGTGGGAGGAAACCGGAGAACGCGGAGGAAACCCACGCAAACACGGAGAGAACATACAAACTCCTTGCAGATGTTGTCCTTGATGGGCTTTGAACCCCGGACTCCAGCGCTGCAAGATTGCAGTGCTAACCACTGAGCCACCGTGCTGCCCATATGGGATCATAAATAAGTAGGGCTCATATTGAGTGTTTAAAGTGTTAGATCTTGTCCCCTTTCTAAGTTATGATGGAGCCATGGTTCAATCCTTAACATGAAGGAGGCATCAAGGAAAATAAAAAAAAATTGGAGTCCGGCTCAAAAGGACTGGATTTTTCTTTTATTTTTATTTTTCAAAAGAAAATATAGTGCATACAAAAGAAAAATTTACATGGTCGACATGACCCAGTCGACTCATTTCGACTGCACTAGTCAGTCTTACTCATGATCCCCAGGTGGATGAGCATAGAGCAACTGGGTGAGCTGGAATCAAGTTTCTATGAAGGTGGCATGTTCCTTCTCAAGAGTTGGCTTTATAGATTGGTCCCATTTTTACCATTACATTTATGACGCACTCCAGAGCTGCGCTTATTACATTCTCTTTAACCATAATATATTCTCTTGCACGGTGTCTTCTACTGACTCTCATTTGCAACATATGTTATTTTTTAGAGCATTCATAAATCCAGTACTTGTTACCGAATATGGTCAATAATTTCAATGCGTTTGTTGACAGACACACAACAAACGTTGCCAAGCTCTAATAATGCTCCAGAGTCCCGACTGTGCATTGCATTTAAGTATTGATGAGCAAATTTTTGATGTGGCCAGGTAACTCCTTAAGAAGCTACATGTGACCCTCTACTTCCCCTAAGGTCTCTATGATATTATTTTTTGCCCTAATACACTGTATTGTTTGATGGTGGATCTTATATGATTCTTGCTTTTGAACGTAAGCTTCAATGATGAGTTATACTCAGCCTGCAGAGCGCTACCTAAGAATATTTTTTGTGTATTTTTCTAAATGTGGTGCCACAATTGCAGTGTAGAGAACCCTTTATTCTAGGTTTGTACCTCATTTTTAAATGTATCCAAGTTTCTTACAAGGATATGCACTTTATATAAATTATAGGATGTTTCAGATGGCTGTTTTAGTTATGTTTTACAATGGTGGTGGGTATAGTTTTCTTTCGACTGTGCAATGTTGGAGCTGAAATTGATCATCCGAGACATTTTTTTTTGGATGTGAGACTGATTCTAAGGTAGCGTGCACAGCCCCATAGTTTCTGTCCGAGTACTGTCCGTTAAAAAGAGATCACACTCAGACCAATGTTACTCAATGGGCCAAGGCAGAATGATTTTTTTCATTGACAGAATCTGCAGACATTAGGGAAAATAATCTTTCCACACTTACCAGTATAAAAAAGATGCACAACCTTTCGGTATCACAGTTAATGGCAGAATCCTCTATTATAGTGTTCCCTGCATCCAGGCTCGGACTGGCCCATAGTAAAACAGGAAAATCCTCCGGTGGGCCACCACCCTCTTATGTGAGCAGTACTTGGCACTATATGTGTGAATCACTATGTACAGACACAGGCGGCATCTTATTCATCTAACAATCTACCCAGTTCATTGTTATATACAATTTTAATTGAGTATAATGTCACATTTGCATGTAGCTGAAAAGTGGGGCCATGGAGTTGGTTACTGGTGTATACATTTGCAAAATGAATGGGATAAACAACCGAAAATGTCTAAGTGCTTATAATTTGTAGATGAATTTCTGTCCTCATGAGGGTAGGACAACAATGGATCACACTTTGACCCTTATAACATTAACACTTTTCATCATATCATCTGTATTTTTTTTTATCTTCAGTCCTGATCTCTGATTTCCAGGAGTGCTGGTTATTTCACTAGAGAAATTCTTGGTCTATGACTAGACAGTTAATTAATGTTTTACCAAAATAAACCACTTAAAAAAATAAATAAAACCAAAATAATCACATAAACAATCATATTATGTTCAAAATATAAATAGGTTTATTGAAGACACCAATTGGATTGGTGTCTTCAATAAACCTATTTATATTTTGAATATAATATGATTGTTTATGTGATTATTTTGGTTTTATTTATTTTTTCAAGTGGTTTCTTTTGGTATAGTATTTTGTTGTCTGCTTGAATTTAATTTCGTTACATATGTGATAGGTTCTTTTGTGCTCCTATTTTTTTGGTTTAAAGTTAATTAATGTTGGTAGAACGGGAGGGGAGAAGAAAATATCTTGAATATTTGAATATCGAGTAGTTCAATTCTAAACACCCTCTTCCATTCCCAACATATCAAGTCAGTGTCTAAACAAAAAACTGTCCATCTACAGAGGCTTGTTTTGAAGAAAAATGACATTTACTTTCTTCTCCAAGAGGTCACCCCACTTGAGTTTTGGTTTTGGATTCTACTAGCTTAATATTACTACCTGTAAAAGTAAATTTAATGTGTGTCTACTAGTGATGAGCGAGTGTACTCGTTGCTCGGGTTTTCCCGAGCACGCTCGGGTGACCACTGAGTATTTGTGACTGCTCGGAGATTTAGTTTTCCTTGCCACAGCTGCATGATTTGCGGCTACTAGACAGCTTGATTACATGTGGGGATTCCCTAGCAACTTGGCAACCCCCACATGTACTCAGGCTGGCTAGCAGCTGTAAATCATTCAGCTGAAGCGATGGAAACTAAATCTCCGAGCAGTCCCAAATACTCGGAGACCACACGAGCATGCTCGGGAAAACCCGAGCAACGAGTATACTCGCTTATCACTAGTGTCTACTAAATTATTCAGATGGATGTCTGACATATATAAACATAATACATTTTCCACCCCAACGCCTGACAGTGTGTCACTGGTAATGATTAAGACATCTGAAGTTTCATTTTTTTCAGAGCAATGCCCTTTGAATGCACCAATCCATGGGTAAAATGGCTGAATCAGGGGGCAGAAAAGTCTGTGAACATGACTGTAAAAATTGGACAAGTGCTAACTGTTATTTTGAATTCTAGTACTCATCCCCTTGTAATGTTATAAAGCTGTGCACTTGTCCAATTTGTTCCTTAGACTGAAAAAATTGCAGCATGAACAAGTTGCCTCCTATTATTGGATCGCACTTGACCTTTCCTATCTGTAGGTCCATGGAAAACATACTTGGATAATATCCGAGTGCGGTCCGATTTTCATGGACAGACTGAATGGAGAAGGTGGAGAATATGTTTTACTTTTTTTTCTCCTTATTCGAGAATATCAGGCCACACTCTCATCGCCCTCTCCTCAAACTCTGATCGGAGTCTGATCAGAGTGTGGTTAGCAATATCGGTCCGATTTTCTCAAATGAGAGAAAAACAGTCATGTCACCCTAGCCTAAAAATGGATACTATAATCTAATTTTGCTTGAACAGGCAGAATAATACCCAATCACGCTATGCCAAGCAAAATAAAGAAAATATTACCCCGCACTGCTGTTATAGTCGGACCCTATATCAATGACAACCCTTGTTCAGGAGGAAACCGCAAAAATCCTGTATATTATCCACGGGGTGCAATAAAACCAGTACAACACGAAAGTCCAGGAGAAAGAAGCAAAAAAGAATTGCACTTACCCGTGATCTGTAGTCACAATTTTTATTTGGACATTTTTCGAACTATGCAGGGAGGGATGTGAACAGAACGGACAACGGCCGTTTCGTGCCTCAGCACTTCAACGGGTCCTACACCTGGTGACTACAGGTAATTGTGACTACAGATCACGGGTAAGTGCAATTCTTTTTTGCTTCTTTCTCCTGGCCATACCCAATCACGCCTTTGCAGCATGCTAAAGTGCAGCAAAAATAAAGGTATAAGGCAATCTCAAAACTGCCGTAATAAAACAAAAAAAAGACACAAAGTTTAAGAAATTGCTCTTCACTTCCTGTGGCCACAGCAGTTATACTCACTTCTAAAATCAAGTGTACGCCCATCATAAGATGCTACCATAGTACAGTTGTGCTTATAGAGACCCTGTCAGAACATTTTTAAATATAGACTACAAAAAATATATATACTTTTTTTTTGTAGAGAAATTGTGCGCCAGTCATGAGAAATCAAGCAGAATGGAGGTTAACTGGGGGCGTGTCAACACACAAGGAAGAAGAAACAGTCTAAGTGCATTGACACACGCCCAGTGCACTTCCAGGCTCATTTGCATATTAATTCTATGCTAGATTTCTAATGACTTGCTCATCACATCTCTACAAGAAAGGTATACTTTTTATTATAAGGTATTTACCTATATATCCATACCACTACTTCCTTATGTAGAAACATGCCGATAGCTCACCTTTAAAGCAACTTTGTCCTTTAAGAACTTTAGCACAGGCACATAATGTGATCTAAGCATCACTGCTAGGAAAATGTAACCCACTGAAAGAATTGTGGTGGAATAAGGGTATTCAGTCTAAAGGCCATAATCACATTTTTCATTCATAGATTTTTTTTTCCAATAAGCACTTGAGAAACCTCTTGTTATAATGTTCCAATTAGCATTCTGGAATGACGCATATTGAACAGATCAGAATCTATCAGTGGGAGCTAAGTCTGTTTAGAAAAAGCCGAATGGTGTAATATATGCTGAACATGTAGGAGCATAAAAGTGGCCAATTACGTAGGTATAATTAGAGGCGCTCTGGCTATCTGATGTGGTCAGAACTATTGAATTAGAAAGAGCTGATGAAGCATCCAGCGTGTAAGTGCATTTAAATAGGGGTTACTGTCCTAATAAAGCACAAAGGAAAACAAGGAAGAGGAGCTTTTGGACAGGTAATGAACGGAAGAAAAAATTAAATTCATCCAATTATGTTCCAAGAAAACCCATTATCAATGAGGGTGAGCAGAGCGCCCCAGGAAAATTCAGATGCAAAACTAATAATGGAGGAGCTGTGTCCTTTCACCATGTTCTAAATGAGCTCTAATTTTCCTACAACCAACATTTCCAAACTATATAAATTTCAACTAAGCAGAAAAAAGTGACGCGCTGGCATAATTGTTATTCCAAACAGGCGCAGCTGCTCGCTCACCTTAATTAGATGAAATCCCAACTGGCGAATATTCTCTTTCACTCTGCTCTTATAACTTTATCTTCGAGACATTGTTCTCACCTATTAAATGCTGCTGTGTAACCAGTCACAAGTCTGCGGTGTTACAGCACCAAGAGTGCCTTAACCTGGCGCACCTACACAAGTCTCATTGTAACCTGCCTATACATTAATGATGGAAGTGTCATTTACTTAAAGGGAACCTGTCATTTAAAAAAATACTATTAATTTGCAGAAATGGGGTTCATCTGCAGGTTAATAGCGTCCAGAAGCTGACCGGTCCCACACTGAGCATTGCTGATGGAAAGAAATGAGCTAATTTGCACCCAGAAAACTTGGACTTTCAGTCATAGGGGTGGGCCGATGCAGCTTCACTCACTGCATTGTGCATAGTCAGCTATAACCACGCCCCTTGCACTGACTGAACGCTGGCTTAGGAGTGCATCTGTCACAATACTGTAGCAGGATTTTCAGGGACAATGAGCTCCTGCCTTGTCCCTCAAGCTAGGAGGACCCTAGGCTATCCCTGTACTCCAGCTTATCCCTGAAGATGGAGATGCTGGGATCTTTGACCTTGCTATTTTACTATATGCACGCTGATCTGTATCCTCCCCCGCCCAGGGTTGTATGGAAGTGTATAGGATAATATGAACCTGACAGACAGGGGAAACAGATAGGGACAAAGGAACTATGATTATACAAATACACTCACCAAACTACCTAGTGGAAATCAAAGGTGCAATAGGAGGGGTAAACCAAATGGGAGACGATTAGGATGAGCTTTTCAACCTTTTAGCACATATCATGCTTCAAACATAAATATACCAAATGTAAATTTTTGATGAAGAATCAACAACAAGTGGAACACAATTGTGAAGTTGAATGAAATTTATTGGTTATTTTAAATTTTTGTGGAAATTCAAAAACTGAAAAGTGGGGCGTGATATACTAATCAGCCCCTTTACTTTCAGTGCAGCAAACTCACTCCAGAAGTTCATTGTGGATCTCTGAATGATCCAATGTTGTCCTAAATGCCTAATGATGATAAATATAATCCACCTGTGTGTAATCAAGTCTCCGTATAAATGCACCTGCTCTGCGATAGTCTCAGGGTTCTGTTTGAAGCACAGAGAGCATCATGAAGACCAAGGAACACAATAAGGAGGTCCGTGATACTGCTGTGGAGAAGGTTAAAGCCGGATTTGGATGCAAAATTATTTCCAAAACTTTAAACATCCCAAGGAGCACTGTGCAAGCGATCATATTGAAATGGATGGAGTATCATACCACTGCAAATCTACCAAGACCCGGCCGTCCCTCTAAGATTTCATCTCAAACAAGGAGAAGACTGATCAGAGATGCAGCCAAGAGGCCAATGATCACTCTGGATGAACTGCAGAGATCTACAGCTGAGGTGGGACAGTCTGACCATAGGACAACAATCAGTCGTACACTGCACAAATCTGGCCTTTATGAAGAGTTGCAAGAAGAAAGCCATTTCTCAAAGAAATCCATAAAAATGTGTTGTTTAAAGTTTGCAACAAGCCACCTGGGAGACAAACCAAGCATGTGGAAGAAGGTGCTCTGGTCGGATGAAACCAAAATCGAAATTTTTGGCAGCAATGCGAAGCGATATGTTTGGCGTAAAGGCAACACAGCTCATCACCCTGAACACACCCTCCCCACTTTCAAACAAGGTGCTGGCAGCATCATGGTTTGGGCCTGCTTTTCTTCAGAAGGGACAGGGAAGATGGTTAAAATTGATGGGAAGATGGATGGAGACAAATACAGGACCATTCTTGAAGAAAACCTGTTGGAGTCTGCAAAAAACCTGAGACTGGGAAGGAGATTTGTCTTCCAACAAGACAATGATCCTAAACATAAAGCAAAATCTACAATGGAATGGTTCACAAATAAACGTATCCAGGTGTTAGAATGGCCAAGTCAGAGTCCAGACCTCAATCCAATCGAGAATCTGTGGAAAGAGCTGAAAACTGCTGTTCACAAATGATCTCCATCAAAGCTCACTGAGTTCAAGCTGTTTGCCAAGGAAGAATGGGCAAGAATTTCAGTCTCTCGATGTACAAAACTGATAGAGACATACCCCAAGAGACTGCAGCTGTAATCGCAGCAAAAGGTGGCACAACAAAGTATTAAGTTAAAGGGACCGAATAATATTGCACGCTCCACTTTTCAGTTTTTGAATATCCCCCAAAATTTAAAATAACCAATACATTTCATTCAGCTTCACCATTGTGTTCCATTTGTTGTTGATTCTTCACCAAAAATTTACATTTGGTATCTTTATGTTGTAAGAATGATATGTGGGAAAAGGTTGAAAAGTTCCAGGTGGCCTGAATACTTTCGGAAGGCACTGTACACACAATACCAAATCCACTCAGATATCTCCTGTAAATTACACGAACCGACTGTTACTAATTCAGAACTATCCTTCACAACCAAACCAGGAAGTTGTAACTATCACCAGTGAATCCCTAGAACATATATAGCTGAGAGGACTGGCCAACACAGAACAGCTGAGGCGATTTTGGTATGAGAGTCCAGAAGATAGACACAACTAATTAGCCTTTGCAATAATAGAGCAAGGAAACCCTTCACTGCTAATAGGAAGGTGAACCAGATTTAATAAATGCAGGGATCTGTGTAACCAGATGCCTCAGTCTTTTGTCACCTCTCTGTCATGGTATCCCAGTGACAGCATCAGTACAGTGCTGCCAGTCAGTTCCAGGGGTGTAGTTATGGCCACTGCTCTCTATGTACAGAGCAGTGACTAAAGACGCACCAGCACCACTCCTACGATTGAAAGCCCAAGGCTGCCAAGAGAAATAAAGTTAATTTCCTCCTGGCAATAAGGCACCGGGCAGCATAAGGGTGCCATTTACTTGCAGATTATCGCCGCATAAGAAGATTATATAGCATTTTTTTGCATGACATGTTCCTTTTAAAGAGAAACTGTCAAATCCCCAAATGATATTAACCTGCAGGTACCAGGTCTGGCCAACTTATTTGAAAGTACAGCTACCAGAAAAAAATTAACTTGACTTCTCCTGGGCTTCAAGTATGTAGGCATGACTGGAGTAGCTTCATTCACTAGTAACAGCATTGTGAGCCTCAGCTGTAAACATGCCTAGGCATTATGATTAACAGCTTGTTTTGCAGCACAACTTTTCAGAGTGAGCTGCCAATCAAAGTACTGAAGCATTTTTACAGTCACCACTCATAATGCTATGAGCAATGACATTAGCCACTCCAGGCATGCCTCTATTTCGGCAGGAATAAAGCTCATTTTATTTTAGTAGCAGTTACACAGCATTGTAACACTATCGAAGGGTTGTCCGGTCAAAACCGATAAGTCTCTCTGTGTGACTACAGACTGTTAGGGTTGGCGGAATGCACCAAATAAATAAAATAATAACAATAAGGTGCGTTCGCAACCCGGGGTCCACAGTGCAGAGATGGTAACTGCTGCTCAGTAATGGCAGACACTATATGGTGGTATCGCACCGAACATACACGTTTAATCGTCACCCAGTGTGTACTGCGGCAAGCTCTGTTACTTCACAAAACAGCTGAATATATCTAGCGCACAGAGTGCACGCGGCGTCGCACTGTCGAACGTCACTAACCAAGGCTAACTAGCAGATTTAGCGCTCTGAGTGCACATGATGTTGCACTGCCGGATGCCGCTAACCAAGGCCGTCTAGCAGATTTAGCGCACTGAGTGCGCATGGCTTCGCACTGGCGTACACCACTAACAGACACTATCAATCGTGTACAGTGCCTCTACTGGCGCTGTCCCTTGCTCCAAACACCCAAACTCATTCACAACAAGAGGGTAGGGGATAATTAGGAGCTGACACCAGAGACAAACACGCTTGCACACACACACACCAAAATATTTAGATAAACTAGCGCATGGCCACGCAGCCATGCAAACCTTTTATAGCTGCAGTCTCCAGGACCTTGTAAATGGACCAATCCGAGCTGCTTGAGGATCTGGGTGTGTGACCTCTGACCACCAATGAGTGGTTGTCTCACGGGCATGCTCAGAAGGCCAAAAGCAAGATTTAGTCCCAGGAGCGTCTGCTCACCACTGACTAATGCTGGTTGCTATAGCTGGACATGGGGAGGCAGCGGCAACCAGACACACAGCATTAGCCTGAGCAAGGCGCTGAGACTGACGACTCTGCTGAGCAGGATCTTCTGTGGCTGGGAAAGAATGGGAGACCGCAGAAGACTTGGCTTGAGATTCCCCCTGTGCAGCAGCGGAATCTTGATGCCTAACACAGATTTAGGAATACAGGGATTTGTCTGTTTCAAACCCATGACAGGGGGGTATGCATAAGATATACATGCCACCAGTTGGTGCGGCCTCGTTGTCAAAACACTTATATGGAGCGAGACCATGCCCTCTAGTCTGACACACCCTCTGGCCACCCATTTATCTAGACAGGGCGCAACCTCGGCTCAATACTAGTGCATGGTGTGGGGTCATTCCCACTGGCTGGGGGTGTGAATACTCAATACATACTCTCTGGCCTCAGATCTGAAACTGGCAAATTCCTGCAATGCACAGTGCATGTGCTGGGGGGGATTCATAAGTCTGCAGACACATAGAGTGACTGAGAACTTACTGGTTTTAACAGTTTTTTGCAGGGTGTTAGGTGTCGAGTTCCCGCCTCTGCACAGGGGGAATCTCGAACCATCTCCACTGCGGTCTCCCATTCCTCTCCAGCCGCAGTGGAGTCTTCTCAGTGGAGTGTCTAGCTCAGGCTGATACTGGACGACTGGTTACTACTGCCCTTCCAGGCTCTGTCCTTGTAGCCAGCGATGTTCAGCAGCGAGCAGGTCTTTCTGGGACTAAGTCCTGCTTTTCCCTTAATGAGCATGCCCACGGGACGACCTCCCATTGGTGGTCAGGGGTCACATGCTCAGGTCCTGTTGTTGCTCCTATTGGTCCATCTGGAAGGTCTTGTAGCACTGCCACTATAAAAGGTTTGCATGGCCGCTCAGCCATGCGCTAGTGTACTCTTGAAATTGAGTGTGAGTTGATGAGGGAAAGACGTTCATTAATCATCCCCTCCCTTGTGTATGACTGCTTCCGTCTAATTGCTGTGACCGCAGTGCAGCACCTTGCACTAAAAGAGCGCTTTCCTTACCCAAGCCTGGGTGGTTAGTGGTGTCCGCCAAAGCAGCACCGCATGCACTCTCATGCATCTAAATAATTATTATTGTTTTATTCACTCTGACACCCCAGTTGCGGTGTCGAGCGCAATAGGTCTAGACAAACTTTAATCCTGTGTCTTGGGATTGAGTTCTGAGACTCCTTGCTTGTGCTCTTGGTGTGGTACCGCGGCCCTGTGATGCAACAGGGTATGCTTCCTTCACACAAGGTGAAGTTACCCCGTGTGTGTATCCACATTGTACCACCTGTAGTATAGTGACCTATGGAGGCATATGGAGGCAATAGGAATGCATGGCAATCGCAGATATAAGTGTGGTGATGAGTCAAAGTCCGGCATTAGTGTGAATGGCCGGTATGTGTGTCGCAGAGGAAGACACTCTGCACTGTCAGCCTGAAGTAAGCATCTTCTGGGACCTGTAGTCCTACAAGTAAATGGTGTTGTTTAACTAGGGAGGCTGGCAGGGCTAGTTCTGAGAGATGGGAGGGTCAAACTAGACTCACACACCCCCATCTAGGGGAGTGGTTACAACTATATAATGTGACTGTGGTTTGGTCACATGGGCTCTGATTGTGGACCTGAATGGTCTGTGCTGGAAGGTCCTGGAGAGCCCCATGTGTTGGGAGTGTTGTCTCCCTGAAGAGCACATGGCGGGGGGCTCTGGACCTCGCACAGACCAGACTGTGTATCGGATGGAGATCCATGCTGTACTGACCGGGGTCAGAGTGAAAATGTTGGAAGGATGCCTCTAAGGAAGATAGGTATCCGAGAACCTGTGCAGCGACGACAGGTAACAGATGGAGATCCGTGTTGTACTGACCGGGGTCAGAATGAAAGAAAGAGAATGTCTGAAGGATGCCTCCAGTGAAGAGAGGTATCCGAGAACCTGTGCGGCAACAACAGGTAATGGATGGAGATCCATGTTGTACTGACCAGGGTCAGATTGAAAGAAAAGAGAGACATTGTGTCTGGGGAACCTCTGAGGCCAAGAGGTGTCCAGGAACCCGTGTAGGTTGCCAATGGGTAACGGTCTGAAAACCGTGTGTTATGCTGATTGGGATCAGTGAGGTACTGTGATAAAGCTGAATATGTACAGACGGTGTTCATGCTGTTGTCAAGTTCCTGAAGATGTTGTTTATGTGGATGTGAAATAAACCTAAGAGACTGTGTTTTGTAAGAAAACCGACCCTGTATGCATTATTCCCGTGCCAAGCGAGTGTCCCCCAAGACCCGAAGTAAGGGAAACGCTACACACCATATAGCCATCATTACTTAGCAGCAGGTTCCATCTCTGCACGGTGGACCCCGGGCTGCGAACGCACCTTACCCTATCTTTCTACTTATTTGATGCTTTCCGTTTGCCCTAACACAGGGTAACCTTATATTTGTAGGTTAATAGCATTTGGGAAAAGACAAGTTCCCATTAACCCTTTATTGGACTTACAATATATCCTTTAACTGTAGATAGGCTAGTATATGAAACATTTTGCAGACACAAAAAATATTGTTGCTAGATATAAGCCGATTAAAGAAAATTTGCGAACGCACCAATTCCATCTAATAAACTATATATTTGGTGCGTTCCGCCAACCCTAACAGAATACTAGCGCCAGGATCTGGCTAAGTAATGGCGGATGAACAGCGATTGCAGGGGTATATCCAGCTGCTGGAGGGCCGGTTGGCGTCTCTTGAGCGTGCAACCTCGGCGGTGGATGTTACCGCAATAGCTGTTCAGGCTGCTAGCGTGGCTGCAGCAGCTTTACCCACTGCCACCTCTGTTCCGACCCTATCTCACCTTCCTTTGCCTGAGAGATACTCTGGGGACAGTAAGTCCTGTAGGGGTTTCGTGAGCCAATGTGGTATACACCTCGAGCTCCTGGCTGCACGTTTCCCTACTGAGCGGGCAAAGGTGGGATTCATAATCTCCCTCTTGTCGGACAGAGTGTTGGAGTGGGCTACGCCGCTGTGGGAGCGCAACGATCATGTGGTGCGGAGTGTTCCTCGGTTTCTGGACTTTCTGAAACAGGTCTTTTTAGGACCTCAAGTCACCCATGATACAGCGCTCTAGCTGCTGGCTTTGACTCAGGGTTCAACCATGGTCAGCCATTTTGCTGTTCTCTTCCGGACATTAGCGTCTGAGTTGGAATGGTCAGATAAAACCCTCATTCCCGTATTTTGGAGGGGGCTGGCTGATCATGTGAAAGACGCTTTGGCCACTAGGGAGATTCCCGCCACACTGGAGGAGCTCATAGCCATATCTACTCGCATAGACCTTCGTTTTCACGAGCGAAGGTTGGAGCGAGCCCAGTGTAGGCAGAGGTTTCGGCTGGCTCCCACCTTCGCCAAACCTTTGGAATCTCCAGTCCAGGCGTCCGAGTCACATGAGGCCTTAGAGGTGACACGAGCGGGAACCAAGTCTCAGTCAACCCGTGCACATAAGGTCCGTCATGTTTACCGGCAGTCAGGACATCTTGCCTCCAAGGGTCCTCAGCGGTCGGGGAAACGTCAGCATTTAGTGGCAGTTGGAGGAGGTACACTAGACACGGCGACGTTTGCCTCAAAGTTGTCCTTCAAGGGGACAATTACCATAGGCCCATCCACTCTTATGGTCGAGCTATGCGTGGATTCTGGGGCAGAGGGTAATTTTATGTCTTCCTCTTTTGCCCAGCGTCACGCAATACCCTTGGTGATGCTCGCCAAGCCTGTGACCGTTCGAGTGGTAAATGGGTCAACTCTACCCTCACAGATTACCCACCAAACCATTCCTTTCACGCTTTCTGTGTCTCCATCACATCAGGAGATAATCTCCCTATTAATCATTCCTGAGGGAATTGATGAGGTCCTGTTGGGGATACCATGGCTTCGCTACCATTCTCCTCATATTGAGTGGTCCTCTGGGAGAATTTTGGGATGGAGTAAATCCTGCGAGGGTAGATGTCAGAGGGAGTGCGTTCAGGTTGCTACTACACAGGTACCCGCAGATCTTTCCTCTCTCCCCAAGCACTATTGGCCCTATGCAGACGTGTTCTCCAAAAGAGCTGCGGAGACCCTTCCGCCTCACCGCCCCTATGACTGTCCTATTGACCTCTTGCCTGGTGCTGAGCCTCCCCGGGGTCGAGTCTATCCGTTATCTCTCCCGGAGACGGAGGCAATGTCTCAGTACATCCAAGAGAATCTGGCAAGAGGATTCATTAGGAAGTCAGTGTCACCGGCAGGGGCTGGGTTCTTCTTCGTACAGAAGAAGACTGGAGACTTACGTCCATGCATAGACTACAGGGGTCTTAACGCCATCACCGTTAAGAACAAGTACCCATTACCCCTGATATCTGAGCTGTTTGATAGGCTACGGGGAGCGAGGGTATTTACGAAGTTAGATCTGCGCGGTGCCTACAACCTGATTCGCATCCGTGAGGGGGATGAATGGAAGACGGCTTTTAACACCAGGGATGGGCACTATGAATATCTGGTGATGCCCTTTGGGCTCTGTAATGACCCAGCCGTTTTCCAAGACTTTGTGAATGACATCTTCCGGGATATGCTCACCACCTCGGTCGTAGTCTATCTGGATGATATTCTCATCTTCTCTCCAGATATTGACTCCCATCGGAGAGATGTTCGCAAAGTCTTCGACCTCTTACGGGCAAACTCCCTCTACACCAAGTTGGAGAAGTGTGTGTTTGAGCAGGAGTCCTTGCCTTTCCTTGGTTATATCATCTCTGCCCAGGGTTTGGCTATGGATCCTGCCAAGCTACAGGCTGTAATGGACTGGCAGGAACCCCATTCTCTTAAAGCGGTGCAGCGCTTTATGGGGTTCATTAATTATTATCGCCAGTTCATTCCACACTTCTCAACTTTGGTAGCTCCCTTGGTTGCCCTCACCAAGAAGGGAGCAAATCCCAAGTTGTGGTCAGAGGAGGTCTCCAAAGCCTTTCTCTCGATCAAGTCACACTTTGCTAGCACTCCCATCCTACGATGTTGATAAGCCATTTATCTTGGAGGTGGATGCCTCATCCGTTGGTGCTGGAGCAGTCCTTTTCCAAAAGGATGCTCAAGGTCGGAAGCATCCTTGCTTCTTCTTCTCCAAGACCTTCACACCAGCGGAGAGGAATTATTCCATCGGGGACAGGGAGTTGCTGGCCATGAAGTTGGCTTTTTCAGAGTGGAGACATCTCTTGGAGGGAGCTCGCTTTCCCTTCCAAGTCTTCACTGACCACAAGAACTTGGTGTATCTGCAAACGGCCCAGTGGCTGAATTCTCGCCAGGCTAGATGGTCCATGTTCTTCTCCCGGTTCCATTTTACTCTCCATTTCCTCTCCGGGGAGAAGAACGTTCGTGCTGACGCTCTCTCATCGGAGGAGGAGGAGGAGCCTCGGCTTATTGTCCCTTCTGAGAGCCTGAGAACTGTAGCTCCGGTTTCGCTAGAGTCTGTGCCCCCGGGCAAGACTTTCGTACCAGCTAACTTGCGACCGGAGGTTCTCTCTTGGGCTCACTCCTCCAGAGTGGGTGGGCATTTTGGGACCAAGAGGACATCTGAGCTTCTGGCGAGAACATACTGGTGGCCGCATATGGCCCGAGATGTCAAGGACTATATTCAGGCGTGCGTTTCTTGCACCCAGAATCGGTCTCCTCGGCAACGGCCTGCTGGGTTGCTTTACCCTCTACCGGTGGCAGACAGGCCCTGGGAGATGGTCGGGATGGACTTTGTGGTGGGTCTACCCAAGTCGCGTGGCTGCTCCATTATTTGGGTTGTCACCGACCATTTCTCCAAGATGGTGCATTTGGTGCCGCTTCCTCGGTTACCCTCAGCACGGGCCTTGGCGGTGTTGTTCATTAAACACGTTTTCCGATTGCATGGTATGCCTGATAAGATTGTCAGCGATCGGGGTCCCCAGTTCGCATCTCGGTTTTGGAGAGAGCTCTGCCGTTTACTCAGCTCCTGGTTTTCTGAGTCATCTGCTGGGACATCGGGTTCATCCATGGATGAGTTTGAGGTGAATGCTATTGTGGGGTGCAAGGTGGTACGTGGCAAGAAATTTTATCTGGTGGACTGGAAGGGTCACGGCCCAGAGGATAGAACCTGGGAGCCTGTGGAGCACATTCGGGCTCCGATGCTTATCGCAGCTTTTGAGCGTAGTGAGGCTCAAGGAGGGAGGGCCCTAGGGGGGGTAATGTTAGGAGTCGAGTTTCCTCTGCTGCACAGGGGGAATCTCGATCCGTGTCTGCTGCGGTCTCCCATTCGGTATCGGCCGCAGTGGGCTCTGCTCAGCGGAGACGTCGCTCCCAGCATCTCGCTGAGGCTGATTCGGTGCATAGGGTCACTACTGCCTTTTCTGGCTTTCCTATGGTACCCTGCACTGATCTGCGGCGAGCGAGCCTCTCTGGGACTAAGTCCTTGTTTACTCACACTGAGCATGCCCAGGGCAGGGTCTCCCATTGGAGGTCGAGGGCCACATGTTCGGTCACATGCTCAGGTGCTGCAGTACATTCCATTGGTCCTTCTGGAAGGTCCTGAAAGGGCAAAAACTTCAGTAGCAGCTTCCTGTGCTGCAACTATATAAACTGCGCATGACCGCACGGCCATGCGCTAGTATTGTCTTGATATTATGTGTGTGTGTAGATGGATGTATGTCGATGGATGAAAGCTCCTAAGTATCCCTCCCTAGAGTTGTTGACTGCTCGCGGATGATGGTAGCTATCTAGCGCCCGACTAGCCATCTGCACGTAACACACATCACAGCTTCCTGTTGCTGTGTCCGCCAGTACGGCGCCGTGTGCTTCCTCTGCGCTTTCCTTACCCAAGCCTGGGTGGTTAGTGGCGTCCGTCAGTGCGGCACCGCACGTACTCTCGTGCCTTATTTACTATTTCAATAGTTTCCTTACACACCCAGTTGCGGTGTTGTGCCAGCAGTGGTCTAATCGGACTTCAATCCTAGTTGGGGTTGTGTTCGCTGACTTATTGCTCGTGCTCTATGTGCGGGTGAAGTTAACCCTTGTATGTATACTTATAGTACCGCCATATAGTCCGTCTTACTTAGCAGCAGGTACTTTCCTGCACGGTGGATCCCGGGTTGCGAACGCACCAATTCCATCTAATAAACTATATATTTGGTGCGTTCCGCCAACCCTAACAACTAGTATTTACCTGATTAGAATTATTTGCATATTTTTTAGCAACCTGCTAAAAACCTCTATGGTTTATGCACAATGATGTAGTACGGATCTGCATTACAGAAATCCATTATATTGTGCCAATGACTATTTGACTTCAGAAGATTGAACCAGGCACAAATCTTCTAAGACTTTAACGTCAGTACTAGGGTTGAGCGAAACGGGTCGGCCAGATTCAGAAGTCGCCGACTTTTGGCAAAGTCGGGCTTCATGAAACTCGACCCGACCCCTGTGTAGGTTCGGCCATAGTAACATAGTAACATAGTAACATAGTTAGTAAGGCCGAAAAAAGACATTTGTCCATCCAGTTCAGCCTATATTCCATCATAATAAATCCCCAGATCTACGTCCTTCTACAGACCTAATAATTGTATGATACAATATTGTTCTGCTCCAGGAAGACATCCAGGCCTCTCTTGAACCCCTTGACTGAGTTCGCCATCACCACCTCCTCAGGCAAGCAATTCCAGATTCTCACTGCCCTAACAGTAAAGAATCCTCTTCTATGTTGGTGGAAAAACCTTCTCTCCTCCAGACGCAAAGAATGCCCCCTTGTGCCCGTCACCTTCCTTGGTATAAACAGATCCTCAGCGAGATATTTGTATTGTCCCCTTATATACTTATACATGGTTATTAGATCGCCCCTCAGTCGTCTTTTTTCTAGACTAAATAATCCTAATTTCGCTAATCTATCTGGGTATTGTAGTTCTCCCATCCCCTTTATTAATTTTGTTGCCCTCCTTTGTACTCTCTCTAGTTCCATTATATCCTTCCTGAGCACCGGTGCCCAAAACTGGACACAGTACTCCATGTGCGGTCTATCTAGGGATTTGTACAGAGGCAGTATAATGCTCTCATCATGTGTATCCAGACCTCTTTTAATGCACCCCATGATCCTGTTTGCCTTGGCAGCTGCTGCCTGGCACTGGCTGCTCCAGGTAAGTTTATCATTAACTAGGATCCCCAAGTCCTTCTCCCTGTCAGATTTACCCAGTGGTTTCCCGTTCAGTGTGTAATGGTGATATTGATTCCTTCTTCCCATGTGTATAACCTTACATTTATCATTGTTAAACCTCATCTGCCACCTTTCAGCCCAAGTTTCCAACTTATCCAGATCCATCTGTAGCAGAATACTATCTTCTCTTGTATTAACTGCTTTACATAGTTTTGTATCATCTGCAAATATTGATATTTTACTGTGTAAACCTTCTACCAGATCATTAATGAATATGTTGAAGAGAACAGGTCCCAATACTGACCCCTGCGGTACCCCACTGGTCACAGCAACCCAGTTAGAGACTATACCATTTATAACCACCCTCTGCTTTCTATCACTAAGCCAGTTACTAACCCATTTACACACATTTTCCCCCAGACCAAGCATTCTCATTTTGTGTACCAACCTCTTGTGCAGCACGGTATCAAACGCTTTGGAAAAATCGAGATATACCACGTCCAATGACTCACCGTGGTCCAGCCTATAGCTTACCTCTTCATAAAAACTGATTAGATTGGTTTGACAGGAGCGATTTCTCTTAAACCCATGCTGATATGGAGTTAACCAGTTATTCTCATTGAGATAATCCAGAATAACATCCCTCAGAAACCCTTCAAATATTTTACCAACAATAGAGGTTAGACTTACTGGCCTATAATTTCCAGGTTGACTTTTAGAGCCCTTTTTGAATATTGGCACCACATTTGCTATGCGCCAGTCCTGCGGAACAGACCCCGTCGCTATAGAGTCCCTAAAAATAAGAAATAATGGTTTATCTATTACATTACTTAGTTCTCTTAGTACTCGTGGGTGTATGCCATCCGGACCCGGAGATTTATCTATTTTAATCTTATTTAGCCGGTTTCGCACCTCTTCTTGGGTTAGATTGGTGACCCTTAAAATAGGGTTTTCATTGTTTCTTGGGATTTCACCCAGCATTTCATTTTCCACCGTGAATACCGTGGAGAAGAAGGTGTTTAATATGTTAGCTTTTTCCTCATCATCTACAACCATTCTTTCCTCACTATTTTTTAAGGGGCCTACATTTTCAGTTTTTATTCTTTTACTATTGATATAGTTGAAGAACAGTTTGGGATTAGTTTTACTCTCCTTAGCAATGTGCTTCTCTGTTTCCTTTTTGGCAGCTTTAATTAGTTTTTTAGATAAAGTATTTTTCTCCCTAAAGTTTTTTTAGAGCTTCAATGGTGCCATCCTGTTTTAGTAGTGCAAATGCTTTCTTTTTACTGTTAATTGCCTGTCTTACTTCTTTGTTTAGCCACATTGGGTTTTTCCTATTTCTAGTCCTTTTATTCCCACAAGGTATAAACCGCTTACAGTGCCTATTTAGGATGTTCTTAAACATTTTCCATTTATTATCTGTATTCCTATTTCTGAGGATATTGTCCCAGTCTACCAGATTAAGGGCATCTCTAAGCTGGTCAAACTTTGCCTTCCTAAAGTTCAGTGTTTTTGTGACTCCCTGACAAGTCCCCCTAGTGAAAGACAGGTGAAACTGTACAATAATGTGGTCGCTATTTCCTAGATGCTCGACCACCTGCAGATTTGTTATTCTGTCAGGTCTATTAGATAGTATTAGGTCTAAAAGTGCTGCTCCTCTGGTTGGATTCTGCACCAATTGTGAAAGATAATTTTTCTTGGTTATTAGCAGAAACCTGTTGCCTTTATGGGTTTCACAGGTTTCTGTTTCCCAGATAATATCCGGGTAGTTAAAGTCCCCCATAACCAGGACCTCATTATGGGTTGCAGCTTCATCTATCTGCTTTAGAAGTAGACTTTCCATGGTTTCTGTTATATTTGGGGGTTTGTAACAGACCCCAATGAGAATTTTGTTACCATTTTCACCTCCATGAATTTCGACCCATATGGACTCGACATCCTCATTCCCTTCGCTAATATCCTCCCTTAAAGTGGACTTTAGACAAGACTTTACATAGAAACAAACCCCTCCTCCTCTCCGATTTTTACGATCCTTTCTAAACAGACTGTAACCCTGTAAGTTAACTGTCCAGTCATAGCTTTCATCTAACCATGTCTCGGTTATTCCCACTATGTCAAAGTTACCTGTAAATATTTCTGCTTCTAGTTCTTGCATCTTGTTTGTCAGGCTTCTGGCATTTGCGAGCATGCAGTTTAGAGGATTTTGTTTTGTTCCAATCTCCTCGCTGTGGATTGTTTTAGAAATGTTCTTACCTCCCTTCTGAGTATGTTTTCCTGGGTCTTCTTTGTTCGAGTCTAATGTTTTTCTTCCCGTCCCCTCTTCTTCTAGTTTAACGCCCTCCTGATGAGTGTAGCGAGTCTTCTGGCGAATGTGTGTTTCCCAGGTTTGTTGAGGTGTAGTCCGTCTCTGGCGAGGAGTCCATCGTACAAGTAATTCACACCATGGTCCAGGAATCCGAATCCTTGTTGTCTGCACCATCGTCTTAGCCAGTTGTTGGCATCAAGGATCCTGTTCCATCTCCTGGTGCCATGCCCGTCTACTGGAAGGATAGAAGAAAAAACTACCTGTGCATCCAGTTCCTTTACTTTCTTCCCCAACTCTTCAAAGTCCTTGCAAATTGTCGGTAGGTCCTTCCTTGCCGTGTCATTGGTGCCAACATGTATCAGAAGAAATGGGTGGACGTCCTTGGAGCTGAAGAGCTTTGGTATCCTATCGGTCACATCCTTGATCATCGCACCTGGAAGGCAGCATACTTGTCTTGCAGTTATGTCCGGTCTGCAGATGGCTGCTTCTGTGCCTCTCAGCAGTGAGTCTCCCACCACCACCACTCTTCGTTGCTTCTTGGCTGTACTTTTTGCTGTCACTTGTTGCTGTGTGCCCTTTTCTTTTTTGCTTGCTGGTATTGCTTCATCCTTAGGTGTGCCATCTTCATCCTCTACAAAGATTTGATATCGGTTCTTCAGTTGTGTGGTTGGTGATTTCTCCATGGTCTTCTTGCTTCTTTTGGTCACATGCTTCCACTCATCTGCTTTTGGAGGTTCTCTGACACTTTTTTCACCTTCTGTGACCAGTAGAGATGCTTCTGTTCTGTCTAGGAAGTCTTCATTCTCTTTGATGAGTTTCAAAGTTGCTATTCTTTCTTCCAGACCCCGCACCTTTTCTTCTAAAAGGGCCACTAGTCTACACTTCTGACAGGTGAAATTCGATTCTTCTTCTGGTCGATCTGTGAACATGTAGCACATGCTGCAGCTCACCATATAGGTTGTCACATCTGCCATGTTGCTCCTAGATCCTGCTGACTTGCTGTTTATTTTCCTTCTTGTGTAATCTACTCAGCCAAGCTCTCTTGCAATAATGTCCTACAGGCAAAAATTTGCGCGCCGTATGGCGCGCGGTTTGGTGATGCTTTCCAAGCAGCTGGTCTCGGCTGTACCCAACGATCTTCTAGCTGAGGGAGACTCTTCGCTTTTCCCAGAAGGCACCTGGAATATGCAAATTATGCCATGAGGTCGGCGATCTTCTGATCTGGAATCGGAATTCCCATACCGAGTTCCGATATGTTTAAGATATCGGGAATCGGTATCGGAATTCATATTTAAGTGTAAAATAAAGAATAATAATAAAAAAATATTGACATACTCACCCTCGGACGCGCTCTGGTTCTCACCGGTAGCCTTCCTTCCTAAGAATGAGCGCCTGAAGGGCCTTCGATGACGTCGCGGCTTGTGATTGGTCGCGTGAGCGGTCACATGGGCATCACACGACCAATCACAAGCCGCGACGTCATCTAAGGTCCTTCAGGCGCTAATTCTTAGGACAGAAGCGTCCGAGGGCGCGTCTGAGGGTGCGTATATTCCTAATAGTTATATACTCACCCTCGGACGCGCCATGGTTATAACCCACAGCCTTCCTTCCTAAGAATCAGTGCCTGAAGGACCTTAGATGACGTCGCGGCTTGTGATTGGGTCACGTGACGCCCATGTGACCACTCACGCGACCAATCACAAGCCGCGACGTCATCGAAGGTCCTTCAGGCGCTCATTCTTAGGAAGGAAGGCTGCCGGTGAGAAACAGGGCGCGTCCGAGGGTAAGTATATCAATATTTTTTATTTTGATTCTTTATTTTACACTTAAATATGGATCCCAGGGCCTGAAGCAGAGTGTCCTCTCCTTCAGACCCTGGGAACCATTAGAAACCCAATGCACTGCATTGGTTTTCGTTTTTCGGCCTACCCCGACCCCGACTTTTCTATAGGATCGGGCGATTTCACTCGACCCGACTTTTGAAAAAGTCGGGTTTCGTGAAACCCGACCCGATCCTATAAAAAGAAAAGTCACTCAACCCTAGTCAGTACAAAAACTACATTTTGAACATTATGGCATGAAATTCAATGGCTGAGTAGCTGCATGCATGCATTACAACACCAAGCACAATGCCAATCTTCAGAAAGAGTGGTGAGAAGCTTACACCACTGGTCTCCGAACTAGTTGAATTATGTACAGGTCCTTCTCAAAAAATTAGCATATAGTGTTAAATTTCATTATTTACCATAATGTAATGATTACAATTAAACTTTCAGATATTATAGATTCATTATCCACCAACTGAAATTTGTCAGGTCTTTTATTGTTTTAATACTGATGATTTTGGCATACAACTCCTGATAACCCAAAAAACCTGTCTCAATAAATTAGCATATCAAGAAAAGGTTCTCTAAACGACCTATTACCCTAATCTTCTGAATCAACTAATTAACTCTAAACACATGCAAAAGATACCTGAGGCTTTTATAAACTCCCTGCCTGGTTCATTACTCAAAACCCCCATCATGGGTAAGACTAGCGACCTGACAGATGTCAAGAAGGCCATCATTGACACCCTCAAGCAAGAGGGTAAGACCCAGAAAGAAATTTCTCAACAAATAGGCTGTTCCCAGAGTGCTGTATCAAGGCACCTCAATGGTAAGTCTGTTGGAAGGAAACAATGTGGCAGAAAACACTGTACAACGAGAAGAGGAGACCGGACCCTGAGGAAGATTGTGGAGAAGGACCGATTCCAGACCTTGGGGAACCTGAGGAAGCAGTGGACTGAGTCTGGTGTGGAAACATCCAGAGCCACCGTGCACAGGCGTGTGCAGGAAATGGGCTACAGGTGCCGCATTCCCCAGGTAAAGCCACTTTTGAGCTACAGAGAAGCAGCACTGGACTGTTGCTAAGTGGTCCCAAGTACTTTTTTCTCATGAAAGCAAATTTTGCATGTCATTCGGAAATCAAGGTGCCAGAGTCTGGAGGAAGACTGGGGAGAAGGAAATGCCAAAATGCCTGAAGTCCAGTGTCAAGTACCCACAGTCAGTGATGGTGTGGGGTGCCGTGTCAGCTGCTGGTGTTGGTCCACTGTGTTTCATCAAGGGCAGGGTCAATGCAGCTAGCTATCAGGAGATTTTGGAGCACTTCATGCTTCCATCGGCTGAAATGCTTTATGGAGATGAAGATTTCATTTTTCAGCACGACCTGGCACCTGCTCACAGTGCCAAAACCACTGTTAAATGGTTTACTGACCATGGTATTACTGAGCTCAATTGGCCTGCCAACTCTCCTGACCTGAACCCCATAGAGAATCTGTGGGATATTGTGAAGAGAAAGTTGAGAGATGCAAGACCCAACACTCTGGATGAGCTTAAGGCCGCTATTGAAGCATCCTGGGCCTCCATAACATCTCAGCAGTGTCACAGGCTGATTGCCTCCATGCCACGCCGCATTGAAGCAGTCATTTCTGCCAAAGGATTCCCGACCAAGTATTGAGTGCATAACTGAACATTATTATTTGTTGGTTTTTTTGTTTGTTATTAAAAAACACTTTTATTTGATTGGATGGGTGAAATATGCTAATTTATTGAGACAGGTTTTTTGGGTTATCAGGAGTTGTATGCCAAAATCATCAGTATTAAAACAATAAAAGACCTGACAAATTTCAGTTGGTGGATAATGAATCTATAATATATGAAAGTTTAATTGTAATCATTACATTATGGTAAATAATGAAATTTAACACTATATGCTAATTTTTTGAGAAGGACCTGTACTGTGGAGAGAAGAGTCACTGGTCACTATCAGACAGTCTGATGTATGAGTTTAGAGTTGGCGAATGTCATGAGAACATTACCTGCCTGACTGCATTTTTACAGCTGTGAAGTTTGGTGGAAGAGTGATTATGCCGTAAAGTTATTTTTCAGGGATTGACCTAGGCCATTAGTTCCAGTAACAGAAAATCCTAATATTTCACCATTCCAAGACATTTTGGACAATTTCAATCCCCAGTGCACTTATCAAGGTCCATAAAGACATGGTTGAGCGACTTTGTTCTGTAAGAACTTGACCGGCTGCACAGAGCCCTGGCATCAACCCTACCCAACATAGTTGTGATGAACTAGAACATAGATTATGAGCCCGACCTCTTTCCAATGTCAGGGTCTGACCTCTCAAATACTCTTTTGGGTAAAGGTGCTAACATTTTTGCAAAAATATTGTAGAAAGTCTTTTCAGAAAAAATAAGAGCTGTTAGAGCTGCAACGTGTAGACCAACTCTAAATTAAAGACCATGGATTCAAAATGGGAGGTCAAGAAATCTCCTGTTGTAGTAAAATGTAGGTGTTTCAATACTTTTGTCCACATAGTACATATTAGTAGTTGTTGTGACCTTCAGTTAGTAAAAATGCACAAAATCTCAGTCTGCAATCTTCATTCCTTCATTTATTATTTATGCTATTTGCAGCCTGATTCCAGTTTCAAATTTTGCTTTTGTGGGGGTGTCTCTAATTGTAATATAGGCTGGATATAAGCTTTGTGTGCATGCAGGGTGCTGCTGCCTGGAGATCTGTGCACAACTGCCTTGATGCTGTGATCACTAAAGACAAATAATCAAGTAGTCAGTATGTGTTAGAGATTAGAAAATCTGCTGAGGTTTGAATTTTTCAGCGAATATAAAAATAGCAGAAAAAGTTTATGTGCTTCAAATATTTTTAAAGGTAAATTGAATGTTCCTTATTAGATTCTGGGGTCAATCCAGGCACCAGAGCATTTTAAACATGGAGTGAGAAGTAAAGAGAATAAATGAATCCTCATTTTGCTGTTTACCTGTCTTGGCCACCACAGATTGCCATTCGGTGCTCCATACCTACTCTCATGTCTTCTCCCACAATCTTCACTAAGCTTTGGGTTTCCTGTGTTATGTAGGCTTCTAACTTCACAACATCAAGATCTGTGTCAGAAGAAGTCTAGTCAGCATCTTGGCCAATGCATGTCATGACTTCAAGATACCCATTGTGTGTTACAAAGTATTTCGCTGAAAGAATAAACTGTGGATCTGGTGACACACATCATAATGTTATGATGAGATTCATATTGTCATCATGCAGATTGTAATATCAGAGCACTATTTGGCACCCGATATGTGGCAACCAAGACTGTAGAAGAACATACCAAGGAAGGTGTGGTGCACCGAGAAGTGGGTTCCCACACAGAAAAGTGGTGAGTAGGGATGCGCGAACGTGTTCAGTGATACTTGGATATCATTTGATTATCTGGACGCTAGGATGTGCTCAGTTGTCGGGGAGTATTAACTGTTGCTCAAATGTGAAACTCAAATCCCAACCCCAAATGTTTGGTGCCTGTTGTACAGCCAATAAGCATGTGGGGACTGCCCCTGAGCCATTGTAATGCCATAGCTATCTTGGTATTACTGTCATATTCCTCTTGACAATATCCCTTAGATTCTCTATGGGGTTAAGGTCAGGTGAGTTTGCTGGTCAATCAATCACAGTGATACTGTTGTTGATAAACCAGGCACTGGTACTTTTGACAGTCTGAACAGGTGCAAGTCCTGTGGAGAACGAAACTTCCATCTCCAAAAAGCTTGTCGGCAGAAGGAAGCATGAAGTGCGAAAAGATTTCCTGGAAGACGCCTGTGCTGACTTTGGTCTTGATAAAACACAGTAGACCTACACCAGCAGAAGACATGGCTCCTCAAACCATCACTGATTGTGGAAACTTCACATTAGATCTCAAGTAGCTTGGATTGTGGTCTCCACTCTTCCTCCAGACTGTGGGACCTTGATTTCCAAATGAAATGCAACATTTACTTTCATCTGAAAACAGCACTTTGATCCACTGAGCAACAGTCCAGTTTTTTTTCTCCTTGGCCCAGTTAAGACGCTTTGGGTGTTGTCATGAGTGGCTTGACACAAGGAATGTGACACTTGTAACCCATTTGATAGATAAACTTGGCACACACAGAACATAGATGCAGTGAAATTTAATGAGGTAAAGTACATACAGTAGACGTTTCGGTTTGTTTAGACCTTCATTAATGTACCTCACATAAATATTTGTGAGTCTCAGGGTCATATATTATAGATGGAAGTTCCCTATGAAAATAGGTTAAGCCGGTTATGCTTGGTGTAACGCCAGGTCAAGAAGCGTATGTGAGTGGATGGACGCAGTATTCACTGCTTGTAGCCCATGTCCTGGATACGTCTGTGTGTAGTGGCTTTTGAAGCAATGACCCCAGCAGCAGTACACTCCTTGTGAATCTCCCCCAAGTTTTTGAATGGCCTTTTCTTAATAATCCTTTCAAGGCTGCGTTATCCCAGTTGCTTGCTTTTTCTACCACACTTTTTCCTTCCACTCAACTTTCCATTAATATGCTTGGATACAGCACTCTGTGAACAGCCAGCTTCTTTAGCAGTGACCTTTTGTAACTTACCCTCGTTCAGGTTGTAAAATAGTGCAACGCGCGTACAACAGGGGGCGGCGCTTTGGGCGATGCGGGGTTTCTGCTGCGTCCAAAGCATTGCAAGTACGCAGCGTGGAAATATACCCTAACACACTGCAGCAGCACTCAGGTACTTAATTACACTCCATGCAGACATCACATTTTGGACCTTTGCATGAGAAAATAGATGAATTCATTATCACATGAGCAGTGCACTGCTGCAGACTAAGAAGGCGACTAAAAGCACTCTGCAGCACTCTATACTATATAATTGTCTAAGGGTCACTTCTGTCTTTCTGTCTGTCCTTCTGTCTGTCTGTCACAGATATTCATTGGTCGCGGCCTCTGTCTGTCATGGAAATCCAAGTCGCTGATTGGTCGTGGCAAAACGTCCATGACCATTGCCACGACTAATCAGCGACGGGCACAGTCCGCCGGCAAAATGGCCGCTCCTTCCTCTCCGCAGTCAATGCCCGCTCCATACTCCCCTCCAGTCAGCCCTCACAAAGGGGTAATGGCAGCATTAATGGACCACGTTATGCCGCGGTGTAATGCACTCCATTAGCGCAGCTATTAACCCTGTGTGACCAACTTTTTACTATTGATGCTGCGTATCTAATGTTAAAAATAATAATAATAAAAAAAAGGTTATTCTCACCCTCCGACGTGCGCGCTGTCCTTGGCAGTGTAAGCGGCAGGTTCCGGTTCCATAGATGCTGTGCGAGAAGGACCTTCCATGATGTCACGGTCATGTGACCGCGACGTCATCACAGGTCCTGCGCTCATACCAACCTTGGGACCGGAAGCTGCCACGTGCACCGCACACAGGCGCCAGGACTTCAATTGGCCTTCGGAAGGTGAGAATATGTTTATTTTTTTTTATTTTAAGTCTTTTTTAACCATGCATATAGTGCCCACATTGCTATATACTACGTGGGCTGTGTTACATACTGCGTGGGCTGCGTTATATACTCCATGGCTGCTATGTAATATGTGGGCAGTGATATATACTATGTGGGCAATGTTATATACTGCGTGGGCTGCGTTATATACTACATGGCTGCTATATACTACGTGGGCAGTGTTATATACTGTGTGGGCTGCGATATATATTACATGGATGCTATGTACTACGTGGGCAGTGTTATATACTATGTGGGCAATGTTATATACTGCGTGGGCTGTGTTATATACTGTTTGGCCTGTGTTATATACTGCGTGGCCACTGTTATATACAGCGTGTCAATTGTTATATACTGCGTGTCCTGAATTAACGCATCGGGTATTCAAGAATATGTCGTGGCCTGTGCTATATACTATGTGGCTGCTATATACATACATATTCTAGAATACCCGATGCGTTAGAATCGGGCCACCATCTAGTGTATTTATAAAAACCAAAAAAATGGAGTTCTATACAATTAGGCAAAAAAAAATACTCTATTAATCAATAATTACAAATACAATTAATATAGACAAAAAAGGACATTTGACCCTGGTAAAAAGCATGGGTCTTCCAGGCATAAATGTCATTACAATTAAGTCAAAACATCACTATGGTAATGCTGCGCCCCAGGGTCCTGGTCATTGCAGTAATATCATTCTCCTCTTAGGGGGGAGTGATGTTACGTCTGAAGGCAATAAAGGAGATCACTTTACCAGGTATCGCAAACCATACACCACACTTCACACTCCAGTCTGCCAGGGTGAGCTATGCTCCTATCTATTAGGGCACTCTTCACAATTAGGTAAAACTGATGGGCTGGATAGGAGAGGATAGGAAGTTAGGAAGAAGCTGACTGGGCTTCACCGAGGCAGCACCTGTCAGGCAGACAGGGAGAAAGAGGAACATCTAAGAGCTGCAGACACAGTGGTCCCTGACAGGGGTGGGATCCTGTCAGAGGCCTCGATAGAAGGCCACGGAGCTGCGCCTGCTCGACGTGCGGCAGCATCCTAAGAAAGGACTCAAAGAGAATTATGTTGTAGTGGGTGAGAAATGAAGTCATAGCACAGGAGAGGAAACCAGAAGGAGTTCTGCCCTGCAAAAGGCTGCCTCCTTCTTAGGTGCAGAATCCGGTAACCAGAACACAGAGGGAGCAATTGTCTCCAAGCCTTGTTCCAGAGATCGGCAGGACAGATAATTCCATGTTACCTGCCCGCACCTACACCCAGGAGGCACGGTGGCAACTTGTTGGGGCTGGGGCATGATAGGGTCCCTGTAAAAAGACTTAGGCCATCAGTCATACGAGTTGTTCCTCTCCATCTGGGGGGACAGAGAGAAAGACTTAACATCTAGAACACCAACAACAGTTGTGAGGACCTCACTGAGAAGCACAGCAGGGAGGGACTACAACACTCAGGCACTAGAGGGAGGCTACTGATTTCCACCTTGATAAGGGGACTCTGGAATTGCCTTCAGACCGGCCGGTCTCTGCCTGCCCTGTGATCTGGTGCTCTGGACTGTGAATGCTGAACCTTCAGTAAAAAGGTAAAGAGACTGCAACCTTGTGTCCTCGTTCTTCAATGCGCCTCACACCATCCACCATCTACACTCTGAGAAGCCCTGGGGACATACTTCACCTGTGGGAAGGTATACCATCTAGCTGCCATCACATCACCCCAGTGGGCCCCTAAGCAGTGTCGGTCACCCTGACCGAATACCACAGGTGGCATAACAAACACTATCCATTTAAAGACCTTTCCCCCATTTATTAACGGACGTCCCCTAGGGCCACGGACCGGGTCTGCTACCGTGACATCCCCATCGAGAACCGAAGGGCCCGGCTCCGAGAACCCAATTGCCCTACTGGGGGGGCGATCCAGTAACCATCCATTATATCCCTATTTGATAAAGCTAAACTCGAAACACGCATTGGATTGGGCCTGGCTCCATGGCATAGCAATACATCATGGGTGAGCATTGAGCATATTTGACAGAATCATTATTTTCTACCTGTAATATACATACTGATGTTTGGGGAACTTCCTTAAGTTGATGGCAGATGATTGATGATTGATTCCTGATGCTGTGTGCTCTTTGGCAATTGGCAGCTTGGCTATATTAGACTTGCACTTGCTTTAAACTTTGCATTTTGCTGCCATAATGCACACATAATGGATTGTTACCATATTGATGTAATATCATTGATGTTCTGACTTAATTGTAATGACATTTATGCCTGGAGAGTGGAGACCCTGCTTTTTTACCTGGGTCAATTGTCCTTTTTTGTCTATATTAATTGTATTTGTAATTACTGATTAATAAAGAATTACGTTTACCTAATTTTATAGAACTCCATTTTTTTTAAATTTTAGTTCGTGGACATGGACACCACTTACCGCAGTGCGCAGGCACTGGAGAGTGGGAGTCTAAGGCTAGGTTCACATTGTGTTAAGTTCATACCGTTAAACGGATCCGTTAAATGCATGTACAGAAAAGAGCCAAATTTGTTGAAAATTTGGCTTCACGTCAACGCTTGCGTTAACGCACGTGAATGCGTTTATGTCATTCTGATGTCCGTTCGTGAAGCATCTGTTTGTCTGCGTTTGGCACTGTCAATAAAGTTGATTTTTTTGTTTTTTTTTTCCTTTTGTCAGCGTCAGGTGTGGGTGCATACACGTTCTCCATTTTGAAAGCATTGAGTGAACTTCTGCTAGCAAGATGTTTGTGTCTGAGCTCGTTAGATTTCGCTTGATGCAGTTGCGACTTCGGCAGAGAAAGTGTATTTCTCAAAGGAGATATTGGATCCATGAAGTGAATTTCTAACGGAATACATATGGTGCCTTTCACACCCTGTATGTTCAGCTTCGGGATCATCCCTTTAAATTTCAACGTTATCTACGGATGTCCATTGAGACCTTTGATGTTCTGCTCTCGCATGTAAAGGATGAGATACATCATCAGTGCAGCACTATCCGTGAAAACATTTGTGCGGAGCAACGTTTAGTGGTGACTCTGAGGTAATTATCCTTTTTTTGAACATTCTTCTATTGACAAAGGCAAGATGTAATTTATCGTGGGGCATAATTATGTACATTTAGGCAATTGTAGCATTCCATTTTAACTAGCCTTTTTGTTAGTTGTCCTTTAAAATCCTAACAATATATATATATTTTTTTCTTTGTGATTGCCGACAGATATCTGGCTACCGAAGAATCATTTGCATCACTGCATTTTCAATTTAGACTTGGGAGGTCAACCATTTGCCAACTGTTTCGTGAAACTTGTGATGCCATTTGGAACAACTTGCAGCCACTTGTGCTACCAACCCCGACAACAGAAACGTGGCTAGCGATTTCCCATCATTTCGAGGAAGTGGCTAATTTCCCCAATTGCATTGGTGCCGTGGACGGCAAGCACATTCGCATTCAGAAACCAGCGCGTAGTGGATCCCTATACTATACCTACAAAAAAAAAACTTTTCTATTGTATTGATGGCTATTGCGGATGCTAGATACTATTTTGTTGTTGTGGATATTGGTGCGTATGGCCGGACGAACGATTCCAGAGTCTTCAGAGACTCCAACATGGGGAGATGTTTGTACAGCAACAACTTCAACATACCCTCAGCACGACCTCTTCTGGGGACCGAAGGCCCAAGTTTGCCCTATGTTTTAGTTGGGGATGAGGCATTCCAACTCGGACAAAATCTCCAGGTGGTTGACCCCGATGACTGTGATTCGAACCTCATCAGCATAGATTCGACTGCTATTCGATCTATAGTTGAAATTATGAGGATTCATGATCAATTTGCTAATTACTTCACACATGAAAGCCTTGTTCCATGGCAAGACATACACGTGTGAAAATGTTGAAGCCTGATGTTATTGGTGAAATGTGTTGGGCAATTGTTGTTTGAGTTTCCATAACCTTATCTAGTGTAGAAAGTTCAAGTCATACAAGAATATGAAATTTTAAAGTAACAGTTTACTATAAATCTTAGAAAATATTCCAACCTCAGTGTTGGTAGACATTTCAAACATATGATATCCCATAGGGATGAACAAAAACATACACAAAAAACTTTGGTGAACTGAAATTAAACACAAAAAGATGTAAACGCTGTAATTGCAACAGATTGGTGAAAGTGAACAGTACTTATAGACTGTGATATTGCGCGGGCGTATTGTCTGCCCAACTGTACGATGGACTGCTACATTGGCTCTGCTGTTCCATGCTCGGTTCACCCCGGCCTCTGTATTGTGGGTTGTAGGCCGGCATGTTCATGCTTCTTGTTCTCAAGGAAGTGGGTTCCTGGGGGCCCAAAAATTCCTCAACTAGGTCATTAAGTCTTTGCCTAAACATAATGTTTCTGTGCTCTGGGATATTTTGAACTACAGGCACATAGGACAAAAGCAGGAGCTTCCACTCATTGGCTGCATATACAGACTCACGGGATTGCAAGTCCGTAATTTACCGCCTCAGGTCTCTGTGTTCACTGCGACACAGATCTTCTACCCATTGGAGTCCATCTACAATTATGGCATCAGCTTCATCTTTTTTGGATGCTCACTTGCATCCGCGCTGTGCCTGCAAACGGGCACTGACAACAGAAGCCACAGTACTTCTCTCCACAGATCGTGGCTCGCTCATGCCAGACACATCTTCAGCGCCCGTCTGCTGGCTTGGTTCCAGTGGCGATGGCTCCGGTTCCTCTGCCTCTCTAGGCGCAGCGGTACTGCATATCGTTCTATAACAAAAAAAAAATTAATTATTTAAATTTAAACTATTTTGTTTCGCACACCTAAATCTTTTTACTTACGAGCGCTGTGACAAAGTTTTTTGTAGAAAGAGCAATTGCTCATAATGCACATAAGGGGTGAGCCGTTTGCCACCAGATCCACTGGGTGTGTTTTGGCTGTTGCGGAAGTCCCGTACAAAGCGATCCCTAATAGATCTCCAACGGGTATGGACAGCATCGGCTTTAAAGTAAAAAAAAAAAAATTACAAAAATTTTTTGACAGCTTGCAATCTTTACATTTTGCAAGCTAACTTCAACAATATTTATTAAGTTTTTTCTTAGAGGATGCCGACTTCTCCATATATCGTGGGTCAAAATGGCATATGATTTTATCCCACAACTTCCTGTTTTTCACTGTATCGTGGTGGGAGCTGTCTCTTTGGTCCCATATGGATGGATTGGCTTCCACTGGAGTGATTAGCGTCTCATTCTGTATGTCCAGGGGCTCTTTGTCAACCACAATGTTCCTTTTTTTTTGGCGGGCTGCTTGGACTATGTAAATAAGCACAAAATGTAATATTACAATGTATACGTTCATTTTGGGTTGTATAGAAATATTATCTCATCGGAAAATATATTTTATTATTCATTTTATCCTACATTTTTCCCTTTTTTAAAACACTTTTAACTTTTCATAAATGATTTTGCAATGTTTGTTTTTGTTGCTTGTCCTTGTTGGGTTTTGTTTATGTTGTGATATAAGTAGTTTTTAATAAGGGTTTTACACGTTGTTTAGATATTTATTTCTTGTACTATGTTTAATTAGTAGGTTAGATTTTTTAATACAAAACAAAAGGGAAACTTTTGGGGGTTTTTTTGGGTCAAAAATGGAACATTAACCCCTCTCTGACCTTAGACGTACTATCCCGTCGAGGTGCCCTGGGCCTATCTGACCCTTGATGGGATAGTATGTCATAGCGATCGGCCGCACTCACGGGGGGAGCACGGCCGATCGCGGCCGGGTGTCAGCTGCCTATCGCAGCTGACATCCGGCACAATGTGCCAGGAGCAGTCATGGACCACTCCCGGCACATTCACCCCCGGCACACCGCGATCAAACATGATCGCGGTGTGCCGGCGGTATAGTGAAGCGTCGCGCAGGGACGGAGCTCCCTGTGGGCTTCCCTGAGACCTCTGCAGCAACGCGATGTGATCGCGTTGCTGCGAGGGTCTCCTTACCTCCCTCCCTGCTCCAGGCCCAGATCCAAAATGGCCGCGGCATCCGGGTCCTGCAGGGAGGGAGGTGGCTTACCAAGTGCCTGCTCAGAGCAGGCGCTTGGTAAGCCTGCAGCACTGTAAGTCAGATCACTGATCTGACAGAGTGCTGTGCAAACTGCACTTCCCGGGACAAAGTAAAAAATACAAAAATAAAAATTTCCAAATGTGTAAAAAAAAAAAATTCCTAAATAATGAAAAAAAAAAAAATATATTATTCCCATAAATACATTTCTTTATCTAAATAAAAAAAAGAAACAATAAAAGTACACATATTTAGTATCGCCGCGTCCGTAACGACCCCACCTATAAAACTATATTACTAGTTAACCCCTTCAGTGATCACCGTAAAAAAAAAAAAACGAGGCAAAAAGCAACGCTTTATTCTCATACTGCCAAACAAAAAGTGAAATAACACGCGATCAAAAAGACGGATATAAATAACCATGGTACTGCTGAAAACATCATCTTGTCCCGCAAAAAACGAGCCACCACACAGCATCATCAGCGAAAAAATAAAAAAGTTATAGTCCTCAGAATAAAGCGATGCAAAAATAATTATTTTTTCTGTAAAATAGTTTTTATCATATAAAAGAGCCAAAACATAAAAAAAAGATATAAATGAGGTATCGCTGTAATCGTACTGACCCGAAGAATAAAACTGCTTTATCCATTTTACCAAACACAGAACGGTATAAACGCCTCCCCCAAAAGAAGTTCATGAATAGCTGGTTTTCGGTCATTCTGCCTCACAAAAATTGGAATAAAAAGCGATAAAAAAAGTCACATGCCCGAAAATGTTACCAATAAAAACGTCAACTCGTCCTGCAAAAAATAAGACCTCACATAACTCTGTGGACTCAAATATGGAAAAATTATAGCTCTCTAAATGTGGTAATGCAAAAAATATTTTTTGCAATAAAAAGCGTCTTTCAGTGTGTGACGGCTGCCAATCATAAAAATCCGCTAAAAAACCGCTATAAAAGTAAATCAAACCCCCCTTCATCACCCCCTTAGTTAGGGAAAAAAATTAAAAAAATGTATTTATTTCCATTTTCCCATTAGGGTTAGGGCTAGGTTATTATTATTATTATTTATTTATATAGCACCATTGATTCCATGGTGCTGTACATGAGAAGGGGTTACATACAAGTTACAAATATCACATACAGTAAACAAACTAACAATGACGGACTGATACAGAGGGGCGAGGACCCTGCCCTTGCGGGCTTACATTCTACAGGATTATGGGGAAGGAGACAGTAGGTTGAGGGTTGTAGGAGCTCCGGCGTTGGTGAGGCAGTAGCTTCGATAGTGATGAGGCGGCAGCGGGGTCAGTGCAGGCTGTAGGCTTTCCTGAAGAGATGAGTTTTCAGGTTCCGTCTGAAGGATCCGACTGTGGTTGATAGTCGGACGTGTTGGGGCAGAGAGTTCCAGAGGATGGGGGATATTCGGGAGAAGTCTTGAAGGCGATTGGATGAGGAGCGAATAAGTGTGGAGGAGAAAAGGAGGTCTTGGGAGGACCGGAGATCACGTGAGGGAAGATATCGAGAGATTAGTTCAGAGATATATGGAGGAGACAGGTTGTGGATGGCTTTGTAGGTCAGTATTAGCAATTTGAACTGGATACACTGAGGGAATGGGAGCCAGTGAAGAGATTTGCAGAGGGGGGAAGCGGAGGAGTAGCGTGGAGAGAGATGGATTAGTCAGGCAGTAGAGTTAAGGATGGACTGGAGAGGTGCAAGGGTGTTAGCAGGGAGGCCACAGAAAAGGATGTTGCAGTAGTCAAGGCGGGAAATGATGAGGGCGTGCACAAGCATTTTAGTAGATTGGGGGTTGAGGAAAGGACGGATCCTGGAGATATTTTTGAGCTGGAGGCGACAGGAGGTGGAAAGAGCTTGGATGTGTGGTTTGAAGGACAGGGCAGAGTCGAAGGTTACTCCGAGGCAGCGGACTTCGGGTACAGGGGAAAGCATGATGTCATTGACTGCGATAGATAGGTCAGGTAAGGAAGATTTGTGGGATGGAAGAAAGATGATGAGTTCAGATTTGTCTACATTGAGTTTGAGGAAGCGAGAGGAAAAGAAGGAGGATATGGCTGATAGGCACTCTGGGATTCTGGACAGCAGAGCGGTGACGTCTGGGCCAGAGAGGTAGATCTGAGTGTCGTCAGCATAGAGGTGGTACTGGAATCCATGGGACTTTATGAGCTGTCCCAAGCCAAGTGTATAGATTGAGAAGAGTAGGGGTCCTAGAACAGAGCCTTGGGGGACTCCAACAGAGAGAGGGTGGGATGAGGAGGTAGTATGGGAGTGGGAGACGCTGAATGTTTAGGGTTAGGGTTAGGGCTAGGGTTAGGGCTAGGGTAAGGGCTAGGGTTAGGGCTAGGGTTAGGGTTAGGGCTAGGTTAGGGCTAGGGTTAGGGCTAGGGTTAAGGCTACAGTTAGGGTTGGGGCTAAAGTTAGGGTTAGGGTTGGGGCTAAAGTTAGGGTTAGGGTTTGGATTACATTTACGGTTGGGAATAGGGTTGGGATTAGGGTTAGGGGTGTGTCTGGGTTAGGGGTGTGGTTAGGGTTACCGTTAGGATTAGGATTAGGGGTGTGTTTGGATTAGAGTTTCAGTTATAATTGAGGGGTTTCCACTGTTTAGGCAGATCAGGGGCTCTCCAAACGCGACATGGCGTCCGATCTCAATTCCAGCCAATTCTGCGTTGAAAAAGTAAAACGGTGCTCCTTCCCTTCCAAGCTCTCCCGTGTGCCCAAACAGGGGTTTACCCCAACATATGGGGTATCAGCATACTCAGAATAAATTGGACAACAACTTTTGGAGTCCAATTTCTCCTGTTACCCTTAGGAAAATACAAAACTGGGGGCTAAAAATAAATTTTTGTGGGAAAAAAAGATGTTTTATTTTCTCGGCTCTGCGTTATAAACTGTAGTGAAACACTTGGGGGTTCAAAGTTCGCACAACACATCTAGATAAGTTCCTTGGGGGGTCTGGTTTCAAATATGGGGTCACTTGTGGGGGTTTCTACTGTTGAGGTACATTAGGGGCTCTGCAAATGCAATGTGATGCCTGCAGACCAATCCATCTAAGTCTGCATTCCAAATGATGCTCCTTCTCTTACGAGCTCTGCCATGCGCTCAAACGGTGGTTCTCCCCCACATATCAGGTATCAGCGTACTCAGGACAGATTGGACAACAACATTTAGGGTCCAATTTCTCCTGTTACCCTTGGAAAAATACAAAACTGCGGGCTAAAAATAATTTTGGGGGGGAACATTTTTTTTTTAAATTTTCACGGCTCTGCGTTATAAACTGTAGCGAAACACTTGGGGGTTCAAAGTTCTCACAACACATTTAGATAAGTTCCTTGGTGGGTCTAGTTTCCAATATGGGGTCACTTGTGGGGGGTTTCTACTGTTTAGGTACATTAGGGGCTCTGCAAACGCAATGTGACGCCTGCAGACCATTCCATCTAAGTCTGCATTCCAAATGGCGCTCCTTCCCTTTCGAGCCCTCCCATGCGCCCAAACGGTGGTTCCCCCCCACATATGAGGTATCAGCGTACTCAGGACAAATTGTATAACAACTTTTCGGGTCCAATTTCTCCTGTTACCCTCAGGAAAATACAAAACTGGGGGCTAAAATCTAATTTTTGTGGGAAAAAATTTGTGTTTTATTTTTACTGCTCTGCATTATAAACTTCTGTGAAGCCCTTGGTGGGTCAAAGTGCTCACCACACATCCAGATATGTTCCTTAGGGGATCTACTTTCCAAAATGGTGTCACTTGTGGGGGGTTTCATTGTTTAGGCACATCAGTGGCTCTCCAAATGCAACATGGCGTCCCATCTCAATTCCTGTCAATTTTGCATTGAAAAGTCAAACGGCACTCCTTCCCTTCCGAGCTCTCCCATGCGCCCAAACAGTGGTTTACCCCCACATATGGGGTATCAGCGTACTCAGGACAAATTGTACAACAACTTTTGGGGTCCAATTTCTTGACTTACCCTTGGGAAAATAAAAAACTGGGGGCAAAAAGATGATTTTTATGAAAAAATATGATTTTTCTTTTCTGCATTATAAACTTCTGTGAAGCACTTGGTGGGTCAAAGTGCTCACCACACCTCTAGATAAGTTCCTTAGGGGGTCTACTTTCCAAAATGGTGTCACTTGTGGGGGTTTCCACTGTTTAGGCACATCAGTGGCTCTCCAAACGCAACATGGCGTCCCGTCTCAATTCCTGTCAATTTTGCATTGAAAAGTCAAACGGCGCTCCTTCCCTTCCGAGCTCTCCGATGCTCCCAAACAGTGGTTTTCCCCCACATTTGGGGTATCACCGTACTCAGGACAAATTGTGCAACAACTTTTAGGGTTCAATTTCTTCTCTTACCCTTGGGAAAATAAAAAATTGGGGGCAAAAAGATGATTTTTGTGAAAAAATATGATTTTTTATTTTTACGGTTCTGCATTATAAACTTCTGTGAAGCACTTGGTGGGTCAAAGTGCTCACCACACCTCTAGATAAGTTCCTTAGGGGGTCTACTTTCCAAAATGGTGTCACTTGTCGGGGTTTCCACTGTTTAGGCACATCAGTGGCTCTCCAAACGCAACATGGCGTCCCATCTCAATTCCTGTCAATTTTGCATTGAAAAGTCAAATAGTGCTCATTCGCTTCCGAGCTCTGTCATGCGCCCAAACAGTGGTTTACCCCCACATATGGGGTATCGGCGTACTCAGGAGAAATTGTACAACAAGTTTTGAGGTCCATTTTCTCCTGTTACTCTTGGTAAAATAAAACAAATTGGAGCTGATTAAATTTTTTGTGAAAAAAAGTTAAATGTTCATTTTTATTTAAACATTCCAAAAAATCCTGAGAAACACCTTAAGGGTTAATTAACTTCTTGAATGTGGTTTTGAGCACCTTGAGGGGTTCAGTTTTTAGAATGGTGTCACACTTGGGTATTTTCTATCATATAGACCCCTCAAAATGACTTCAAATGAGATGTGGTCCCTAAAAAAAATGGTGTTGTAAAAATGAGAAATTGCTGGTCAACTTTTAACCCTTATAACTCCTTAACAAAAAAAAATTTTGGTTCCAAAATTGTGCTGATGTAAAGTTGACATGTGGGATATGTTACTTATTAAGTATTTTATGTGACATATCTCTGTGATTTAATTGCATAAAAATTCAAATTTGAAAAATTGCAAAATTTTACAAATTTACGCCAAATTTCCATTTTTTTCACAAATAAACAAAGGTAAAATCAAAGAAATTTTACCGCTATCATGAAGTACATTATGTCTTGAGAAAACATTGTCAGAATCACCAGGATCAGTTGAAGCATTCCAGAGTTATAACCTCATAAAAGGACAGTGGTTAGAATTGTAAAAATTGGCCTGGTCATTGACATGCAAACCACCCTTGGGGGTAAAAGGGTTAATAGCATGATATTTACCACTGGTAGGTGTTGCGACGACAGGCGGCGAGTCTGTTTTTTTTTCTGTGTCCTCCTTGTTCAACAACCTATGGTGCAGTTAAAAAAAATTTTACAATTCTTGTATCAATAAATCTATGGGTGAAAAACACAAAATGTGTGGCATGTACCTTTGTCACTTTTGCCTGTTTCTTGGGGGGGCTAGCAGGTTCGGGCTCCGAAGACTCCTATTTGCAATAAAAACATGATTACACGTGCTTACCTCAATACACTGGAGTGACACACAACATTATTTTGGCTTTTTAAAGTGAAAGCCTACCGATTGGACATGGACCACCCTCATTAACGCAATTCAAACGTATGGTTTTATTTGGGAATTTTGCATGATTTGCGTCTGGCTGCGTTTGCAATAGCCTTCAGTGGCAGAATTGATGCTTCCATTAGTCTTGCGTCCGTCATAAAAAAAATCGTAATATAGCAAACTCATGCCAATTTAGGCATGCGTCACGATGCGTCAGACAATGCAAGTCTATGGGTGCGTTACAATGCCCGCTACATTGTGTTTTCACTACTTAAAAATGTGTCCGTTAGACGGACTCCCCTAGCGCAATGTGACCCTAGCCTAAATCTGGGACTCAGACTGGCCTGTGGGCTGTGGGCTGCTATGGGCCTTTGGGCTGCTGTGGGCCTGTGGCACACTGTAATGGCGGCCGCTGCCTGTCTTCTCAGCCTCTGCCTCAGATCCAGAGGGTTCAGACAGGGTTCAGAAGCATGCTTACTAGCATGTTGTACATCATACCTCTGAACCCCAGCCGGATCCAATCCCAGGGTGCCGCCAGGTGCCATAGCAACGCAACGCGGTCTCAGCCTGCTCTGCAGTGAGTCCCGCCCACCACGCTGTCATCTGTGGGTGATGTGGCCGCCTGGTCGGCCACTTTCCTCTATTGTGGCCGCTACCTGGAGGTGTTCTTTCATTGTGTGCCCCTGCTTCTCGAAGGGGGGCAGCTGACCTGCCTGCCCCACGGTGGGTACGCCCTTGTGTTTTAGCCTTATATACAAGGCACCAAATGGGAAAGAATGTTTCTTAACATTTTTTCTCCTGTAAACTCCAATTTATCATTGATTTTGAATGTTTTAATGTTAGTCCTTAAAGTGGAGTTAAAGTATCACACCATTGTTCTCAGCAGCAATCTGGGAAAAAGAGATGCTTCCGGGGGGTCTTCCCCATGCTGTTCACCTTCCATTTAGCACTTTATCCATCCATTTCAACATTTTCATTACCCCATAGCCTCCTTTTAGGGTCTGCCAGAAAAATGCTTGGGTTTCCCATTTACTCCCATTATACTCATTACTCAAAATGAGCATCTGTGTATTAGGAATTGCTCTGTTCGAGTAATGAGCATCTGAACATTTTAGTGCTCACTCACCTCTAGAGAATATTTATGTTTCCATTATTTTGTTCACAAAAATTCAGTAAAGTGGATGCCTGGCATCCATTTTGTAGAGATAAAATGGTAGGCACTTGACGGTAGAAACTTATTTATGTATTCTGTGGTAGGGCGATCCAGTTACTATATGTAAATACCACGACACAGAAGAATTTCAAATTAATCAAACATGATTTATTTACGCAGCAGGAAGTGTCTGTACAAAATTAAGGCCAACGTTTTGGTCAGAGAGACCTTCCTCTGGGCCAAAATGAGACAAAGAGACAGGCATACGAGCGCTGCAAGAGGGTCCTCAATCCCACAACCTTTCCGTTTATAACAACAACTATAATTCAATTTTATTTGGCTTATTTTTAGGAGCCATCACCCCATCCACCCAATGCATAAATGTCTTATTGTAACATCTCTTAAATATTGTTCTAATGCTTCAGTAATTCATTTGTAAACTTGCATGATGAAGGAGCCTTTGTGCACTGAAAGCTGAAAATATATTTTTTCTGGTTAAGTTAATAATGGTATCACTGCTAGAATACTTATGTATTTTATAGGGCATAAAATGGGACATGACTTAACAATACAAATAGAAGAAATGTGAGAAACCCAGATATGTAAATGGAGTCTAACCCTTATATGATGAGAAAAGAGAAGATGGAGCCATTAGATCGAGGAGCAAGACCTCTGATGGATTTGTAATTTTTTAATGTTTTTTGCTGAGCATTCAGCTAGGTTAATGACTTAGTCTAGCATAATCAGTTTTCAGTTTTGAAAGCTAAAAAAAAATTACTTCCCAAATGGTCAGGATTTAGGTAAAGCAAAGCATGGGAATTAAAACACAGCTTTTAATTACAACAATTAAAAATACCACTAGGTATATATAAAACCATGACACAAGCATATAAATACGTCTGAATTAGAATACAAGGTAGGTAAATATGAACGTTAGTCCGCAGTGAGATGCTATAAATATTTTGGAATATTTAAGTGAATAAATCAAAGCATTAGAAATGAGTGAGATAAGTCAATCCAGTCTACCACATCAACACAAATCACCAAAATTGATAGCCAGATTTAGGAAATGTCAGAGTGTAATATAACATGGAACAATCTCACCCAAGGCTAGCAGTTTAACAAGATCATGTACCAAACTTTCCAAGGTCCACCAGGATGGAAGCATATTCAACATCCTCTTTAACCCCTTCATGACCTTGGGATTTTTCGTTTTTCCGTGTTCGTTTTTCACTCCCCTCTTTCCCAGAGCCATAACTTTTTTTATTTTTCCGTCAATTTGGCCATGTGAGGGCTTATTTTTTGCGGGACGAGTTGTACTTTTGAACGACATCATTGGTTTTAGCATGTCGTGTACTAGAAAACGGGAAAAAAATTCCAAGTGCGGTGAAATTGCAAAAAAAGTGCAATCCCACACTTGTTTTTTGTTTGGCTTTTTTGCTAGGTTCACTAAATGCTAAAACTGACCTGCCATTATGATTCTCCAGGTCAGTACGAGTTCATAGACACCTAACATGACTAGGTTATTTTTTATCTAAGTGGTAAAAAAAAAATCCAAACTTTGCTAAAAAAAAAAAAAAAAAAAAAAATTGCGCCATTTTCCGATACCCGTAGCATCTCCATTTTTCGTGATCTGGGGTCGGTTGAGGGCTTATTTTTTGCGTGCCGAGATGACGTTTCTAATGATAGCATTTCGGTGCAGATACGTTCTTTTGATCGCCCGTTATTGCATTTTAATGCAATGTTGCGGCGACCAAACAAACGTAATTGTGGCGTTTTGAATTTTTTTCCCGCTACGCCGTTTAGCGATCAGGTTAATGCTTTTTTTTAGTTGATAGATCGGGCGATTCTGAGCGCGGCAATACCAAATATGCATAGATTTTATATTTGTTTTATTGATTTATTTTGATTGGGGCGAAAGGGGGGTGATTTAAACTTTTATATTTTTTTTATTTTTTTCACATTTTTTTTACTTTTTTTTTTACTTTTGCCATGCTTCAATAGCCTCCATGGGAGGCTAGAAGCAGGCACAGCACGATCGGCTCTGCTACATAGCAGCGATCTGCTGATCGCTGCTATGTAGCAGAATTGCACGTGTGCTGTGAGCGCCGACCACAGGGTGGCGCTCACAGCGACGGGCGATCAGTAACCATAGAGGTCTCAAGGACCTCTATGGTTACAATGGAGACGCATCGCCGACCCCCGATCATGTGACGGGGGTCGGCGATGACGTCATTTCCGGCCGGCCGGCCGGAAGCGGTGGTTAAATGCCGCTGTCTGCGTTTGACTAGTTAATAGGTGCGGGCAGATCGCAATTCTGCCCGCACCTATTACAGGCACATGTCAGCTGTTCAAAACAGCTGACATGTCCTGGCTTTGATGCGGGCTCACCGCGGAGCCCTGCATCAAAGCAGGGGATCTGACCTCGGACGGTATAGTACGTCCGAGGTCAGAAAGGGGTTAAGGGACCAAGTAGGGGATCCTTCATTTTTGATACTGACCACCTCTTGATGTGTTTCTTCGATTATCGGCATTCATCAGGGGATCAAGTAGTCTCGTTCAGGAGGCCTTTACTTTCATCTCCTATATTATTATTATGTTTCCCGCGCTTCCAAAAAATATTTTAAAGAGCCAGGCAAAAAACTCTTCATTCCCGGACACCATACACATATTCTCCAGCTGTTAGAGCGCATCCTCAATCTCCAATGGACCGCACACGTCATTGTGATTCCGGTGTGTAACACTTGTGGAATGCACATCTCAGTGAGAAGGACCGCATATATCACTTCTCATGTTTCCACCTACCAAAGCGGTACCCAAATAGCAAGGCATATTAACCAGGCATGTGGTGGGCTCACTTCTGCAATTAAGTCTATGGGAATAAACAAAATTGAGAAACCATAATGAAAAGGTAACTCGGATAGATCCATCTTGCAACACGAAGAAAGATGAATCTATTGGTTAAACACAGTATCTCTGCTGGGTCTAAATGAACAACTGATATACGGATGTTTTCTATAGATATGATTTTTTAGGACTAGTTAGGGTGGGTGAGATGATGAGGAGTAGGGGTGCCGTTGTGCAGGATTTTAGAGTGCAACTTCCACTGCTAGGTATGGTCCATTCTATAACTAGTTTGAGACAGTTGAGGACCTTATTTCATCATGATAATCTGTATTCCTACTCACCCCCTCTGATGTGTGTGTTGGTCTGACTTTCTGGGATCTGTTTACCTTTATTTTACTTTCTGGGTTTAACCCTAAAAATTCCCACAAGGTTTTCCTATTCAGTGAGATTGTGATGTTGTAGGAACTGCTAAAAATTCATATCCTTTAACCTCTTCAAATTATTTAATGCTCAACCAGCGTGTTAATTGAATTTTAATTTGCACTGCTGAACATTAATGACACACTATGTTACAATTGATGTTTACCCATATCCCAAAAGCCGTTGTCCATCTCCATGATTACTGCATGTGCTTTAGCGGGTGGAGACATGAGAAGTGACGTATGCGGTCCTTCTCCCTGAGCTGTGCACTCCACAAGTGCTAAACACCGGAAGTGACGAATCACAATGACGTGTGCGATCCTCCGGAGAGGTAGGATGCCCTCCAACAGGCAAAGTAATGTGTACGGCGTCCGGGAATGAAGGGTTTTCTGTCTGCCACTTTAAAGTATTTAAGGGAAATCCGGGAAACAGGTCATTATAATATAGGAGGTGAAAGTGCAGGACTCCTGAATGAGACTACTTGATACCCTGTTGAGTCCCAAGCAGGTAAGAAACGCATCGGAAGGTATCAAAAAGGCAGGTCATCTTACATGATCCCTTAAAGTGGATGATGAATATGCACATGGATTTGCCTCCATCCTGTTGGACCTAGAAAGGTTTGATACTAGTGTTGAGCGATACCGTCCGATATTTGAAAGTATCGGTATCGGAAGGTATCGGCCGATATCTGAAAAATATCGGATATCGCCGATACCGATATCCGATACCAATACAAGTCAATGGGACACAAATATCGGAAGGTATCCTGTAATGGATCCCAGGGTCTGAAGGAGAGGAAACTCTCCTTCATGCCCTGGGATCCATATTCATGTGTAAAATAAAGAATAAAAATAAAAAATTTTGATATAGTTACCCTCTGACGCGCCCTGGTCGTCACCGCTGCAACCGCCTTGCTTTCGTTCCAAAGAATGAGCGCGTTAATGACCTTCAATGACGTCGCGGCTTGTGATTGGTCGCGTGAGCGGTCATGTGAGCGGTCCGATTCCCGATATCACAAAAATATCGGAACTCGGTATCGGAATTCCGATACCGCAAATATCGGCCGATACCCGATACTTGCGGTATCGGAATGCTCAACACTATTTGATACCAGTTGCTAATCCTGGGTGAGATTGTTCTGTTTTATATTACACTCTGACATTTGGTAAAGCTGGCTATCAATTTTCTCAGTTTATGTTGATATGGTAAACTGGATTGACTTATCTCACTCATTTCTGATGCTTTGAAAGTTTCACTTAAATATGTCAAAATATTTACAGCATCTCACTGCAGAGTAACATTCACATTTACCTACCTTGTATTCTAATTCAGGTTTATTCATATGTTTGCGTGTCATGGTTATATATATATATATATATAGTGGTATTTGTAATCGATATAATTAAAAGCTATGGTTTAATTCCCACGTTTTGCTTTACCTAAAGGTTAATGACTTGCAGATACAATGGAGCAGCAAAATGGTGCAAACATTTTTTGAAGAATATTAGGAAAGCTACTCACCTTAAATAAAAAAGTATAGAACCTGTTGCCTTAAAAACGTTTGGAGTCTTGTCAAGCATTTAAAATAGCTAAAAAAGTAATATGCTTGACAAGGAGGCCAACGAGCTGTATACGTAAAACAACAGGAGATTTTAGGGCTAATTGCAAAGTTCATCTATTGTTTATTTTAGATACATTGAGACAATTCAAGAAAAATAATTTTAATATATAAAAAGGTACGTGTCTTTTTTTTTCCCATTTCATTTGGTATGGGCACAGAAGATATAAAATACAATTGCACACTTTAAGCAATGAATCCAAAAGCTTTTTCGTTCTCGGCTACTGCACTACTCAAAAATGATCTCCTATAGGTACAGAATAATTTAGTGATTCACAATATGATTTTATAGAGAGAGGAACCATATGGGTATATGAGGTTTCAAACAAGTTTGTTGGAAATTTTCCATAGGTTGGCAAAATCTAACTTTTTATGCTGTAATTTTTTTTATGTCCCTCTTGGGCACTGTAAATAAAATTATGAGCCCGATATAAAACTTATGTTCAAAGTGTTTAATTTGCTGAGGTCTGTATTGCAATTAAAAAATTAAAACAAGAAAAAAAAAAAAAAAAGTTTGGAACCGAAGCTTAAGTACCTTTATGAGAAAGGGGACTTCTGTGAATAGGACATTAAAAGCTGTTTACTTTAATGTCTTCCATAAATGCGATAAACAATATGGAAATTGAGAACTTACTTTCAGCAACAAATTGTTACTTGACACATTTTCTAATCATAATAAGACACTCCAGGGCTGGCGGTGTTTTTGCAATAATTGCGTCTCTCAAGTGATTTAAGATGCAAGAGCAGCATCCTGTACTCTGACAATACACCTGAGGGATACATTTAGGGCACAACAAATCAGTATCCTGTTGTGCCTCATTGCTCAATTAACTGTTATTATGAATGACAAAATCATATGGTAAAAGAAAATGAAGAAATTAATACAATGGCTTCCTCCTTTAAAAATACCTTTGGGACTGAATAAAGATCTCGTAAACATAAAAGCTTATGCAACAGGAATAATTTGCAGAAGATGGAGACAAGCGTGCACTTTGAAAACACTTTTACACTTTGAGTGACAGTCTGTAATAAATTGAAAAATGTTTAAAGCTTTAACACTTTAGTCTAGCATTTTGTCTTTTAAGTTTGTTATTTGAGATTAGCAAATTAATTCTCAACAAATCCAATTTGCTTTGAATTATCCATGTGGAGTTAAAGACATCATTAGTGCCAAACACATGCTTAGTACCCCTCCTGACCACGTGAGACCTAGTCAGCAGCGATGCCCACTGTTAGACGGCATGGAAGGAGAAAGAGGAGCCAATAAGAGGTAAGGAAGTGGAGTGTAGGTAGAGTGACCAGTTGTGGAGGTCAAAGTAGCGGTGAATATGAGTGTATTATTGTCTAACCTCTTTCTTGCAGATTCCATTCATACTCTATGTCTTTGACATATTTTGATTTCGACTGTTCTCTCCCATGCCCTGAAGAAATCCGGCCAAATCAAATTTTTGAAGGCTAGCTCAACTCAATTTATTATTTTGAATTTTAATTTCTTTAAGATGATGTAAATAAATAAATTTTTCATTATCATGCCTTAATTGACGTGGTTAAATGCCTTTATTTTCTATTTATACCTATTATTTAAAGGTAACTTGGCACCAGGTTTTACAAATATAAAGCACTGCCACCACTTTTGCTATTTTACAATATTCTAGGAAGATTTAAATGAGTCTCCAACCTCCCCAAAAAATATTTAAAATGCCCCCTTATTCTGCAGCACAGTCCAATGGGCATCTCTGATCTTGATCTGTAGCTTCTTCTCTAGTCGTAAAGCCATCCTCCTTCCCTGCTTCATGTGGGTGGCGCATCCTATGTCATCCACACGGTGTCCCCTCAATCATGCTCCTGAGCCGGTGTATTTAGCTCTTCCCTTCTGGTTTATCCACTGTGTGCGTGACATAGGACACATTCTCCACATGAGGCAGGGAAGGAGGAGGATGTTTGCAACCGGAGAGGAGGCATTAGACTAGATGGCACCATATGGGTGCATTCTAAAATATACCTTTGGGACTATGAAGAGTGGGTAGAGACTCATATGCATTTTCTTAAAATACTGTAAAACAGGTAGTAAGTGGTGGCAGTGGGAGGCATCTTAAAATCCAAATGTAGCTTACCGGGTGGGACAGTGGTGGAGCGGGGTTACCAGAGGCAGCATTGCTGCTGCTGGAAGTCAGCAATGGCAGGAATAAGGCGCTGCTGCAGGCCCTGGGCTGGGAAGACGGGAGTTACGGTGAATCCAGGCTTCGGGCCCTGAGCTTTGATAAAATGTTGGTGGTGAGGCAGGAGAAGAGTTTCCACTCTGTAAATTGATTTCCCAGCAGTGGGCTTCAGGAAAATGGTAGCTGGAGGTGGCGCATGCACAGATTTACATAAAGGCTCATAATTATTACCCTTTATCATCCTTTGGAGTTAGAACAAACCCTAGAGCACAATAAACTTATAATGTAAAAAATAAAATAAAAATTGTTATACCCACCTACCCACCTAACCACTCACTTGTCAAGATCTTCTGCAACTCCTTGTCACCAGTCTGGTCCTCACCACATCTACTGATTACATTGAAATTTTTGGTCTTTTTGTGCTACACTTCACTATCAAGTATTGTGACACCCTGGAAGCTTTTGTGCAGGTGCATGGGAAGTCAGTGACACATGTTGGGACATCATGATGGTTGGCAGTGAGTAGCTGAGGAGATGGAGAGGTAAACAATAAGGTGAGTAGTAAGATTTTTTCTTAACCATTTACATTTCATAAAAATGAGACCAGATGCTGTCTTTTGGCTGAATCCATGTGGAAGAGAATTGTCAAAACCTGCATTTCCTCTCGAATGTATTTGTTCATCTCTATTGATGTCCGTTGTCTAGGCTGGCATTGTGCATTAATCCATGCAGCACAGAAAGCTGGAAACTTCTGATGAAGAAAGAGAAAGTAAAAATATATTTGTGTATATAGTGCTAGTATGTAAGCATGTGAGCTGATGACCAGAATATTTTACTTCATTGATACAAACATGATCAGGCTTTATTGCCGCTGTGCTCATCTTCCTTCCCTGGCAGCCCAATCTCTCTGCTGTCTTGCGCATCAGTTTGCATGGTAAACTGGTGTCATGTTCCTAGCTTTTTTAAGGTCAGCTTAGGCGGCTGCACACCACCTGAGTATTTAGGTAGTAGGCCCACTCTGCTGCTTTGTCCTTTCTCTATGTCTAGGCATAAAAGAGCATACTCGGCCCTGCTATATAAAGATGCCTCACTGTTTATCTGGCTCTACTATTCTGAGGTACTGTCCATACACTTGACTCTTAGTCTTATAAATCAAAACAGAACAGAGAAGTTATTTGGAGGCTACTAGGACATGTGGTTTAGGTCGTGGTTGCCAGATGCTTATCTGATCTACCATTCCAAGCTGCTGTCCACAAATTAATCTGGTATCTAAGGAAGGAGATCAACTCTGAAACATGTAATGCAATTAAAAATCTGTTAATCTACCTGACTTTGGACATCCTTCATCCTCAGGCAGCATCTAAAATATCCCACGTGTTTTTTTCTGATTCTCAAAAGGACAAATTCATCTATGCTAAACCAAGGTACTTACATAATTCTTCTGCTCCAAAGTGACAGTCTGTATACCCACGTCTGTTGTACTATGGAGTCTACAACATCCAACTATATTGTTCCATACTGATCTACTTGTCATCCAGCACATGCAGCTCTACCTTTCCATGCCACTGTAGATGTTGATGGGCTAATCCATCTCTGCAATATCCCACTGTAACAATGTCTCAGGTCCAATCTGTGTTTCCGATTCATGTCTTAGCGAAAAAAAAACCTTATCGGCAAGCCTTAACATCCATAATTACCTGCGCTAAATGATTTCAGTAATACCAATACTGCCACATTTACTGTAATACACATATTGCTATTTGTCCCTTACTATGGGTCATCAGGTAATTATTAGTTATGGGCGAGCACTAAAATGCTCGGGTACTCGTTGCTCGGGTCGAGCAAATTGGAATACTCGGGTAATCGGCCAGAAGAACGAGCCCAATGTAAGTCTATGGGAGACCCAAGTATTTTTACCGCGATCCCCCTGGGGTCCTTTTAAGGTCTAAAAACATCTGAAAATGATGGAAACACTGCTCAAATGACACAGGGACCTCATGGAGATCGCCCCTGGAAGCATTCCTGACTCCTAGTTCACAGCCTTAATCATTTTTTCCGAGATTCATGCCATTTTCCCGGTGCCACAAAAAACACATGAAAACAAAACCAAAACGGGTTTTGCTTGGAAATTTGTCAAGTTACATCCTTTGCAGGTTAATGACTTGCCTGTAAGGCCATATATTTAACCCCAGACGGAAAATTTCCTCTCCCACTTAGGCTTAGTTCAGACGCTGTGTTTTTGAAGCAGTTTGCAACTTTAACATTGCTTTCAACTACTACAAATGATTCACTGGGAAATGTCATTGTAACATTTAACAACCCTAGCTGGCCATGTGGTGTGTGACACATAAGCAGACCCATCTTGTTTCATTTATGAAGGAGGGACTCTTAAAGTCACAGTGAAACAGTGAGTCTACTAAGCTGTTGTAGCCTATGCTGTGAGTGGATGGGCTGCTAAGAATTACAACTCACCACAATACCCCTGTCATAAGATGTCCAGGAGAGCCTCCTGAAAAAATGTTGCAGTGAATGCAAGGCCTGCCCTGCTACCAATTCATATGCACCCCAATAAGTCTTGGAACCCACATACTGGATGGGCTCAGGATAATCCACTTCACAATATGCATTTTGTGCTCCATACTCCTTGGTTTTATACATTGGCAGGAAGGCAAGCTCTGCTGCATAGTCATATGCACCCCATTAGGCCTTGGAACCCACATACTGGATGGGCCCATGAAAATCCACTTCACAATATGCATTTTGTGCTCCATATTTTGTACTGCGTACTCCTTTGTTTTACACATTGGCGGCAAGGCCAGCCCTGTTGCATAGTCATATGCACCCCATTAGGCCTTGGAACCCACACAGTGGATGGGCCCATGAAAATCCACTTCACAATATGCATTTTGTGCTCCATACTTCTTTGTTTTATACATTGGCGGCAAGGCCAGCCCTGCTGCATAGTCAGTCATATGCACCCCATTAGGCCTTGGAACCCACATACTGGATGGACTCATGAAAATCAACTTCACAATATGCATTTTGTACTGCGTACTCCTTTGTTTTACACATTGGCGACAAGGCCAGCCCTGCTGCATAGTCATATACACCCCATTAGGCCTTGGAACCCACATACTGGATGGGCCCATGAAAATCCACTTCACAATATGCATTTTGCGTTCCATACTCCTTTGTTTTATACATTGACAGGAAGGGGAGCCCTGCTGCATAGTCATATGCACCCTATTAGGCCTTGGAACCCACATACTGGATGGGCCCAGGAAAATCCACTTCACAATATGCATTTTGTGCTCCATGCGCCTTGGTTTTATACATTTACAGGAAGGCGAGCCCTGCTGCATAGTCAGTCATATGCACCCCATTAGGCCTTAGAACCCGCATAGCGGATGTGCCCATGAAAATCCACTTCACAATATGCATTTTGTGCTCCATACTGCTTGGTTTTATACATTGGCAGGAAGGCGAGCCCTGCTGCTTAGTCATTCATATGCACCCCATTAGGCCTTTGAACCCACATACTGGATGAGCCCAGGGAAATTCACTCGTATTTTGTAATGGTATGATGGTTTCCTCTTTGCACAATTATTTACTGGAGAATTTTGCAATTTTATTTCACATGTTTTTAACAGTAAGGTTAAGATACGGCTTTAAAAAAGGAAAATACTTGCAATACAAGGCAATTTTATTGCAAACTTCAAAATTCAAGGACTAGTATGATTGAATATTGTGAGTGCGCACACTTTTGTATGTGTTAACATACACAGGCTAATAAGTACATATAAGGATTAAATAAATGTTATATTAGGTATATATGGAGATAAACTACATACAGTATAGTGAGATCATCACCAAGAGGCTTTTAAACGTCATCCGTCTTGAATATCAGAGAAGCAACACCAAGACAGAGAACCCCTGGGAGATTACCTACACTGCATGGACATCCCCAATTATGCAGGTATCAGCACACTGTACATGTACAGGTACCCCATTTTTGGCATCTGTCTTAGTCATGTTTCTCTGATCTTATAAAGAGAATAACACTATGTAGTAACTCTAGTTTCACCCACACCTTCAAGTGGCCACTTTTCAAGGTTGAATGAAACTGAGATATCATGGGGTCATCAGACGAGGGGCCATAAACTCCTAGAAAATAAAAGCCACAAGGATTTTGATTTAACCACCACCGGCATAGTTTCAGTAAACCTTAATGTTTTACAATGACAAACAGCAAACATATAGAGGCTTAGAACTGTTTGTGAAGTGAATAAAGAAACATTTATCAAAATTGAGTCACTATGAGCATTGTCTGTCACATAACTAAATGTTTTACAAGAAATGCAGCTATGTGATTGTCTGAATGCATTCGGTATACAGTATAGCAATCTTGTTTACAAATCGCCATTTGTATATTATCCATTTGTACATTTGAGGCAGACAAAGTTAAGGCTCGCAATGAGAGAAACAAATATAGTGGACAAAGCTATATTTTTAATGAACTACTGAGGCAAAGTAACAGCATTGCTTTATCAAATTTATATGAAGTGTATTGTGTCCAATGTTAGCAACCAGGCAACACAAAAAGGAGCTTTTTAAATGAGCTCTTTAAGGTACACAAATGTTATGAAGTGTTTTCCAAAAAGGATGTGGTTTCACCAATGGGGGTACCTTTTGTAAAAATAGACTAGTGCCATCACATCCCCTCTTGACCAAACTTTACTGGCCTATAACAGTGCAAAGCATGTTCACCCTGGTGATCTAGTGGCAGTTAAACAAGAGACATTGCAGGAGTCAGAGTTAAGAAGTAGGCCCAATGGAATGCCATGCCCAATTCCCCAAGGTGGGATCCTTTTTGGAGTGATTAAAATAGTGCCATCATAGCCCCTTACATTTAAATGCCCCATACAGACCACGTTCCCCCTGGTCAGCTAGTGGCAGTTAAAGGACACACTGCAGGAGACAGACTTAAGAAGTAGGCCCAATGTAATGTAATGCCCAATTCCCCAATGTGGGCTCCAGTTTTTACAAAATGAAATAGTGCCTTCACAGCCCCCATGCCCAAAAATCACCGGCCTATAATAGTACTGAGCATGTGCACCCTGGTCATGTCGTCGGAGATAAGGAAGAGACATTGCAGGAGACAGAGTTAAGAATTAGAGCTAATGTAGTGGTGTGGGTCTCTGAGACTTTAAATGCAGTGCATGATCTGCCAAACAATTCCCCAATGGGGGTACCTTTTTATAAAAATACACTAGTGCCATTGCATGCCCCTAGCCCAAACTTCAATGGCCTATAACAATGCTGAGCACGTTCACCCTGGTGATCTAGTGGCAGGTACATTTTAGATTTCAGGAGACCGATTTAAGAAGTCGGCCCAATGTAATGTCATGCCCAATTCCCCAATGTAAAATCCTTTTTTTTTTAAAAAAGAAAAGAGTGCCATCACAGGCCCCTAGGCCAACATGCACCGTACAGAGCACGTTCACCCTGGTGATCTACAGGCAATTACAGGACAGATTGCAGGAGACTGAGGTAAGAAGTAGGCCCAAAGAAATGTCATGCCCAATTCCCCAATGTGTTGTCCTTTCTTTCAAAAATAAAAGAGTGCCATCACAGTAACCTTGGCCAAAATGCACCGTTCAGACCACGTTCACCCTGGTGATCTACTGACAGGTAGAGGACAGAATGCAGGAGACAGAGTTAAGAAGTCGGCCCAATGTAATGTCATGCCCAATTCTCCAATGTAAAATCATTTTTTTAAAAAGAAAAGAGTGCCATCACAGGCCTCTTGTGTTGTGAATTCTGTTGTCGAACTCCTCCTGTGGTCGTGAATGGTACTTCGGCGAGTTCTGTCTATGGGCTCCCTCTGGTGGCTGTGAGTGAAGCTGCTGCTTCTGAGGTTCCTTACACAGGTAACGTGGTTTATCCTTTGGTTGACTGCTCTATTTAACTCCTCTCAGATCGTTACTCCATGTCAGCTGTCTATGTTTTTGCATTGGTTCAGTTCGCTCCTGGATCTCTCTGGTGACCTGCCTTCTCCTGCAGAAGCTAAGTTCCTGATAGTCATTATTTGTTCACTGTTTTCTTGTCCAGCTGGTTTTCATGATTTTGTCTTGCTAGCTGGAAGCTCTGGGATGCAGAGTGGCCCCTCCGCACCGTGAGTCGGTGCGGAGGTCTTATTTGCTCACTCTGCGTGGTCTTTTGTAGGTTTTTGTGCTGATCGCAAAGTTACCTTTCCTATCCTCTGTCTATTTAGTAAGTCTGGCCTCCCTTTGCTGAAACCTGTTTCATTTCTGCGTTTGTGACTTTCATCTTTACTCACAGTCAATATATGTGGGGGGCTTCCTTTACCTTTGGGGAATTTCTCTGAGACAAGGTAGGCTTTATTTTCAATCTCTAGGGCTAGATAGTTCTTAGGCTGTGACGAGGCGCCTAGGTCTGGTCAGGAGCGCTCCACGGCTATTTCTAGTGTGTGTGATAGGATTAGGGCTTGCGGTCAGCAGAGCTCCCACATCCCAGAGCTCGTCCTGTATGAGGTTTAACTATCAGGTCATTCCGGGTGCTCCTAACCACCAGGTCATAACACCCTTGGCCAACATTCACCGTACAGAGCATGTTCACCCTGGTGATCTACAGGCAGTTACAGGTCATGTTGCAGGAGACCGAGCTAAGAAGTAGGCCCAAAGAAATATCATGCCCAATTCCCCAATGTGTTGTCCTTTTTTCAAAAATAAAAGAGTGCCATCACAGCACCCTAGGCCAAAATGCATCGTACAGACCACGTTCACCCTGGTGATATAGTGGTTCTGGATGAGGAGGATGAAGATAAGGAGGAAGATAAAAACAAACGGACCAAATCTGGAAGCGTATACCCATGTGTGGTTGTGAACAGGTGCATGAGCATACACCTCCTCAAAACAGAGAATGTATTTGAGGTTATGTTTCGCTGGTTTCAGTTGGTGGTGTACAGAAGTCTTTCCCAATCCAGACCTTGATCATTTTGATAAGAGTCAGCCTGGCACTACCAATGGCACTAAAAACCCTCTCTGACAGAACGCTAGCAGCAGGGCAGGCCAGGACCTCCAAGGCATAGAGAGCCAGTTCATGCCACGTGTCCAGCTTGGATACCCAATAATTAAAAGGCACAGAGTAATCACAGAGGACATTTGTACGATCTGCAAGGTACTCACTCACCATCTTCCCAAACATTGTACTTCTTGTGACAGCACCCCTTGTCTTGGGCCGCCACGATGGGAGGGTCTGAGAAAACTGTCCCAGAACTTGGCCATGGTTCCCCTGCCTGAGCTGGATTGTACTTCTGTCTCTCTCGCTTGGAGTCCTTGGTTGCACAACAAACTCTGACGTCCGCTGCTAGCGTTCTCATATGGGAATTTCCTAAGTAATTCCGCTACAAGGGCACTGCAACATTTTAGTACACCTCTCTGTCTCAGAGAGAAGAGATTTAAAGTTCTCCTTGTAGCGTTGGTCTAGGAGTGTCACCAACCAATAATGAATGTCACCCAAAATTTTGAAAATCCGAGGATCACGTGAAATGCAGCGCAACATAAAGTCAGCCATGCATGCCAGACTGCTAACAGGCAAGACTTCCCTGTCCTCACCAACAGGACAACTGACCATGCTGTCCTCCTCCTCCTCATCCTCATCCTCCTCCTCACTGTCCTCAGGCCATCCCCGATGAACAGATGCTAATACAGATGTGTTTGTAGTACTGTTTATAGTGCATGAAAGTAGCTCCTGTTCTTCCTCCTCCTCCTCATTGCCTACCAAGCCACATTGAGAATACATGAGGCTGGGCTCATGCAAGTTACGTGCGTGAGCTCACCTTGCCTCAGAGCTGCCACCAGGTTCCGGGCATTGTAAAACACACAACCATGCCTGGCTGTAGGTTCAGCGGTGTCATCCAAATATCTGACTGCTCTTTCAGCGCTGTGCACAACTCTTTTGCATTGTGCGATTTGTCACCTATGCAGATTAGCTTCAGCACAGCCTGTTGCCGCTTGGCTGAGGCAGTGCTGCAGTGCTTCCAGCTTCTGACTAATGTGTTGATTTCAGACATGGAGGATGAAGAGGAGGAGGTGCAGGAGCTGTAGACTGTGGGGGCAACCCTGATTGACGTAGGGCCAGCAATCCTTGGCATGAATAGGATGTGTTCCATCCCAAGGTCCGACTGGGTCTCGGCTTCCACTATGTTAACCCAGTGTGTGGTCAATGAGATGTACCATTCCTGCCCACAAGCACTTGTCCACATGTCCGTGGTTAGGTGGACTTTCCCGGTAACAGCATTGTTGAGGGCACGGGTAATGTTGTGGGACACATGCTGGTGTAATGCACACCGGGAGAATTAGTGGTGACTGGGGACCGAGTACCTTGGGATGGCCGCCGCCATCAGGTTGCGAAAAGCTTTCATCTCAACAAGCCTAAAAGGCAACATTTCTAGTGCAAACAGAAGAGAAATATTAGAATTGAGGACTGTGGCCTGTGGGGCGTTGGCTGGGTATTTCCACTTGCGTTCCAAAGACTGGGTTATAGACAAATGAATGCTGTGCTGTGACAAGGACGTGGACGCGCTTGCTGATGGTGCTGCTTGACTGTGGGCCACAACAGGTGCAGGGCTAGAGGCATCTTCACATGCATGGTGTACTGGGGATTGGCTTCTATGCAAAACAGTGGAAGAAGCAGTGGTGTGACCAGGCAGTGGTCCTGGAGCCTGGGGTTCGGCCAACAAAGTCTGGTGCTTTGCTTGCATGTGCCTGATCATGCTGGTGGTGGTCAGGCTGGTTATTTTGCTACCCCTGCTGATGTGGGCATGGCAGGTGCTGCAAATGGCCTGTTTGGGGTTATCAGCAGAGTCTTTAAAAAATAGCCAGACTCGGAAAGATCTCAGAGGTGGAATGGCAACTTCACTCATGTTGGTGTTATGGGGAACGGATCCACGCCTTCTATCTGTAGCCACCACACTGCTTTTTCCTGCCTGTTGATATGCTTCCTTCCCCATTTGTGCTGCTGTCCTCGCTGTGCATGTCCTCCTTCCAGGTTGGGTCAGTCATTATGTCATCCACCACCTCGTCTTCCACATCCACACCCTGCTTCTCCTCCTGACTTTCGGGCAATTGCGTCTCATCATCATCCACCTCTTGTGACACTTTCGCAACATCGCCTTTGTGTGACCGGGGCTGGTCAAAGCTTTGGGCAGCTCTACATGCGATCTCATCTTTCCCCACTTCAAGTTGACCGGCAGAGATATCTGAATCTTGAAATGGAAAACTGAACAGCTATTCAGAGTGTCCAAGTGTGGGATCAGTTGTCTCAGGGCACTTGGCATGGTGGGAGGAAGGAGAATCAGGGTGAGGAATATCCTGGCCACACTCACTGCTACTCAGACTTGACCGTGTGGAAGACAAGGTGGTAGTGGTGGCTAAGTGACTGGAAGCATTATCCGCTTTTCCAACCACCAACCACACTGCTTGGGCTTCAATAGTGGTGTGCTGTGGTCCCCTAGAAACTGGGACAGGAAGGTCGAGCGAGAAGATGTGGGTCTTTGTTGTTGCCCACTTTCACCTTGCCCACTGCCTCATTCTCTGGATGCACCATCATCATCATGTCCACCTCCCCGTCCCTTGCGCCTTGCCGATTTTAAATAGACTACTGCACTATTTCAAATGCTCAACACAAATGTCTTTATTAGTAGCAAAATAATATGTGATCAGTATGGCTGCAAATCTACGATTTTTCAAACCCAAACACCAGGCAGGCCTCTGCCTGACTTCACAGACTGTATTCATTTTTTTTTCAAGTTAATTTATGCGAAATAGCGCTGTATAGGATTTGAGTATCTCACAGCTAAAAAATAAGTACACCGGCCTCCAATGCCAAAACTTTGAGCAGAGATATAAGACGCCTGTTAAAGAAATACCACACTGGCAAATCTGTGGCCTTTCAATTTTTTTTTAGGCTGAATAGCGCTGTATAGAATTTGAGTATCACACAGCCACAAAGTAAGTACATTGGCCTCCAATGGCAAAACTTGGAGCAGAGATATATGACAGCTGTAACAGAAATACCACACTAGCAAATCTGTGGCCTTTCACATTTTTGGGGGGCTAAATTGCGCTGTATAGAATTTGAGTATCATACAGCCACAAAGTAAGTACAATGACCTCTAATGCCCAAACTTAGAGCACAGAGATATATGAGGCCTTTTTCGGTGAATTTAAAACACCCCCCAAAAAAGGGGCACAAGGGTAGCACACACAACTATGCTACGTATGCATGAAAAACTCAAATTTTTCAACAGGCTTCAGTCTGACAGAACAGACTGTATTTTTTTTTTTGGGGGGGGAAGTTTTGGGAAAAAAAGGTATATAGACAGTAAATAAGCTGCAGCGGCAGGCAGTTATTGAGCTTTGGGAAGGATGCAGTGGGAGCAATGGACGCACATACAGTGCCTGCAGGCCTTGCACTGATGTGGATATGCTGGGCCCTGCCTACCTAACGCTGCAATATCGGGACCCACGAATTAGCCCTAAAAATAACTTTTGGTTTCTGAGGAGTTGTGGATGTAAGAGATGCAGACCTACACTAACTCTAAAAACCATGATTCTGACCCTATCTCGTCACCAGCTCTCCCTACTCTCGCTGAAACAGGAACAGAATGCGGCGAGCAGGGCGGCACCAGGTCTCTTATACTCGGGATCATGCTGTATGGCCCAGTCAATCACTGCATGACCACAGCAAAGATGGCTGCAGTGTTTCATGGCCTGGCAGACAATCCCTGCACCATGATTGGGTCTCTAAAGTCCGCCAGAAATGCTCGCTGCTCGCCGAGTACCCCAAGTATCCCGATACTCGGGCAATTAATGAATAGTGGTGAGCACCTTTGCTCATCACCAGTAATTATCCTATTTCTAAATTTTTAGCCTGGAGCCAGTATTGTAGGAAATCAATTAATCGATCACCATTTTTTTTAATGGAAAGAAATCAATAGAAATCAATATGAACAAAAAGTAAACTTTCAGACTACATCTATTGGTCACATTCAAACCCAGGACCCCAGTGTCGCAAGGCACCAATGATTATTATTGAGCCATCATAAAGACCAACAAGTGGATTAATGAAAATTCTTAATATCATTATTTTAGCTACTCAATTGAAAATAATTCAAAATCAAAATTTAGATGCATTCAATTAAAAAAAGATGTGTTTCTTTAACAATCAAAATCCTGGAAGTAGTTTAGTAGTCGAGCATGTAGCTAAAACTTTTCTTACGCCTCCCAGAAGTGCACTTTACAAAACCCATTGTACATTAACATAAAGGTCTGCAATCTGTCAGCTAATATGAATGTGGTCATTTGTTAGGAAGTTGAAATAACATGATGCACTTGGGGCCTGCTATGCTGAACTTTTTGGCTATGATAATAGATTAGTCAATGATTTACGGAAGAGGAACGCTCGGCGAAGCTATTAAAATTTTAAGAAGAAAACTCACTTTATATTATTTCAGAAAATAAAATACCCAAGGTTATTTAAAGAATGGGATTTGGGCAAATGAAAATATTTTAACATTTAGCCGCTAATTAGACGAGCTTAATTAAATGTCAAAATTTATAAATTCTGAATGTTCTATAGGAATTTGATGAGCTTTCCACTGTTGAATTTGTGCCGTCTACTACTTACACAGGTGTCAGATCAAACAGACTTTTGTCACATTTTTCTTTTAAAATTAAGATTTAATGGGCTTAGGGAATAAATTATCAAAATAATTGAGTACCTGACTAAATGAATAACTCACCCACCACTTAAAAGTGTCAGTCAATTTGGACCATCCCTACTTTTTAAAAATGCTCCTTAAAAATAAGCTAATCACAAAAGCTTCTCTGTTGGGACCATGAGTGATCAAATGTAACATGTGCAAAATAATCACACTGTGCTCTTGCCAAGGGATGAGGATTCTGAACAAAGGATGATACTGTATATTAGCTTATAATTATTAATGGGAATGGAAAACAATGGTTTTCTAGGCTAAACAGCACATTTTAGAAAATGAATAATATGCAAGATATACAGTAAAATACAGTTCAATGTTACATGTCACAGACTCACATAAACCAATAAAAACCATGAAGAAGACCTCTGTGCCAAATTTTACACAACTTAGACATAGACCAGTTCCTCCTTGACATGTCACTCCACCAGTAATAATGAGCCACATGAATTAATATTGTTTTTTACTACCAGTATGAAGAAAATATAATAGTAAAATGAAGGGAGACTATGGCAAATTTCATATGATCTTTATTGTATCAAAATAAACATGATAAAAAGTTTAAAATGCAAATGATAGATGTCCCAGGAAAAAAAATTGGGGTTGCATAAAAAATGCAAGTGCTTAGTTCCTCTTCGATGCAGCCAATGTCCATGTTTTATAATTTCTTTCTCCCATTTTTCCCAGTGCCATAACTTTTTTATTTTTCTGTCTATATAGATTTATTAGGGCTAATTTTTTGCAGTATGAATTGTACCTTTAAATGACTCCATACTTAGAAAAAGGGAAAAAAAATCCAAAGTGCAGTGAAATTGTTAAAACATTGTCAGAATTGCAGTTTCAGGTTTTTTTAGGTATTGCTTTTATGACATATTTTGTGTGGTAAAAATGACCTCAAAATATGATTTTACTGAGTAGTGTGATATTGTTATTTTATTATTTTGGTGAAGAAAAAAATTAGAACTTTGAAGAAACTTTCTGTCTCCATTTTCTGTTTCCATTTTCTGTAGCATTTTCATTTTTCAGTCGATGGAGTTGTCTGACGGCTAGGGTTGAGCGATACCTTCCGATATCCAGAAGTATCGGTATCGGATTGGATTGGCCGATATGCAAAAAATATCAAATATCGCCGATACCAATTCCCGATACCAATGCAAGTCAATGGGACACAAATATCGTAATGTAAATAAGCCTTCTGTCCTTCTACATCCTGTTCTGGAGGGAACAAGAGTGTGGGCGGTGCGCGGGTGGACACTGTGCGTGTCTGTGTGTGTGGGCAGGGTCTGTACGGGCCTGCCGGGGTTTTGTGCGGGCCTGTAGGTGCTCTGTGCGGGCTGCCGGGGCACTGTGCGGGCTGCCGGGGGTCTGTGTGTGCCTGCCGGGGGCTCTGTGCGGGCTGCTGGGGCTCTGTGCGGGCCTGCTGGGGCTCTGTGCGGGCTGCCGGGGGTCTGTGTGTGACTGCCGGGGGCTCTGTGTGGGCTGCCGGGGGTCTGTGTGGGCTGCCGGGGGTCTGTGCGTGACTGCCGGGGGCTCTGTCCGGGCCGCCGGGGTTCTGGGCGGGCTGCCGGTGGTCTGTTTGTGCCTGCCGGGTTCTCTGTGCAGGCTGCCAGGGCTCTATGCGGGCCTGCCAGGGCTCTGTGCGAGCTACCGGGGCTCTGTGCGGGCTGCCGGGGATCTGTGCGGGCTATACATACAGACACACAGTACATTAAACATAGAGTACATACTCACCATTACTTATCATTTTGATCCCCGAAGACAGTGTCATCTGTAAAACAGATTAAAATAACAAACATTCAATATACTACCTGTCCGCAGAAATCCACGAGTGTCCCACGACGATCTCCCGTGGAGAACGGCAGCAACAGCCGGATCCGGCAAAAAAGAACGGAGTCGGCGGAAAAAAAACAGATCCGGCGGAAAAGAACAAATCCGGCGGAAAAAAATGGATCCGTCAGAAAAAAACAGATCCTGCAAATGTGCTCACAGGATGCGTTTTTTACTTATAGACTTGTATTAGCGACTGATCATGACGGATGGCCACATGTCGCGTCCGTAGTGCGACGGATTCGTCGTTTTGGTGGACCATCGGCACGAAAAAAAGTTCAAGTGAACTTTTTTTGTCTGTCGCGTCCGACATTTTCTACCACGCATGTGCGGCCGAAACTCCGCCCCATCCTCCCCAGACTTCAGAATGGGCAGCGGATGAGTTGAAAAACTGCATCCGCTGCCCACATCATGCACAAATTTCACAACGTGCATCGGTGCATCGGCCCGACGCATAGCGACGGACCAGTACCGAAGCAAATGTGAAAGAGGCTTTAATGAGTGTTTAATAAAAAAAAAAAAACAGAAAAAAATGGCGTGGGCTCCTGCACAATTTTCTGCGCCAGAGGGGGAAAACCGATATAATACCAATATTTGTAGCCTGCTATGAATATCAGCCCGCAGCTGTCTGCCTTTACTGGCTATTAAAACAAGGGGGACCCCCCAAAAAATGACGTGGGGTCCGCCTATATTTTATAGCCAGAGAGGCTACGCAGACAGCTGCGGGCTGATATTCATAGCCTAGAGAGGGGCCATGGATATTGGCCCCCCCGGCTACAAATACCAGTCTGCAGCCACCCCAGAAATGGTGCATCTGTGAAATGCGCCAATTCCGGCACTTAGCCCCTCTCTTCCCACTCCCGTGTAGCGGTGGGATATGGGGTAATTAGGGGTCACCTTGCTATTGTAAGGCGACATTAAGCTGGGTTAATAACGGAGAGGCTTCAATAAGACGCCTATCCATTATTAATCCTATAGTAATAAAGGGTTAATAAAACACACACATCAGAAAAAAAGTATTTTAATATTCTTCATTTAACCATACTTACCACACTTCAGCACCTGCAAAAAATGTAAAATGATAAACTGTATACTACCTGTCCGCCTTAGTCCAATTAATAACGAGTGTCCCACGACGATCTCCTCTATAGAAGAGTGACATCGGGTGATGTCACTGCTCTATACGACCCTCAGTGACACACTGACAGGAGACAATGGCTCCTGCAGTGCATCACTGAGGTTACTATAGTTCAAAGTCTCACTTTATGGCAATTGCTGCAGGGGAAAATTTCTCACACAGCAATGTCAAAAGTGAGACTAGGGACTATTTTTTTTACAGCCGTGGAGGAATACAGTGCGGAAGGATACCTTCCTCCCACAATTGTGTTCCTGGAGCCCCTGGAGAGCGGTCTCATCAGCTGATGCTGATGTTCTCCATGGGAGATCATCGTGGGACACTGGTGGATTTCTGTGGACAGGGAGTATATTGGTTGTTTGTTATTTTAATCTTTTTTTACAGATGACACTGGCTTCGGGGAACAAAGTGACAAGTAATGGTGAGTATGTACACTATGTTTAATGTACTGTATGTCTGTATGTATAGCCCGCACAGCACAGAGCCCCGGCAGTCTGCACAGAGCCCCAGCAGCCCGCAGAGAGCCCCCGGCAGGCACGCACAGACCCCCAGCAACCCCCACAGACCCCAGGCAGCCCGCACAGAGCCTCGGCAGCCCGCACAGAGCCCCCGCAGCCCGCACAGAGCCCCTGGCAGTCATGAACAGAGCTCCGGCAGTCCGCACAGAGCCCCGACAGCCCGCACAGAGCCCCCGCAGCCTGCACAGAGACCCCAGCAGTCATGCACGGACCCCCGGCAGCTCGCACAGACCTCTGGCAGTTCACACAGAACTCCAGCAGCCCACACAGAGCCCTGGCAGGCACGCACAGAGCCCCGGCAGGCATGCACAGAGCCCCGGCAGGCCTGCATAGAGCCCCTGCAGCCCACACATAGCCCCAGCAGGCACGCACAGACCGCCCACGGTCACGCACAGACCCCGCCCCACACACAGACACGCAGTCTCCGCCCACGCACCGCCCACACTCCATTATAGTTCATCATTGCACTATGGGAACTTCCGATTCCGGTGTCCGATATTGCCAAAGTATCAGAACTCGGTATCGGAATTCCGATACAGTGAATATCGGTCGATACCCGATATTTGCAGTATTGAAATGCTCAACACTACTGACGGCTTATTTTTTTGTAGGAAAAGACAATACCATTTTGGGATAAACATGACATTTTGATTTCTTGTTCCTTTTTGATGGTATTGCAGTGTCTAAAAAATGCAATTTGACGGTATGTGCACATGTTGCAGAATGTTGTGCGGAAAAATTTTTCCGCACTGATTTTGGTAAATCCGCACTGCGGATTTACTGTGGAATTACTGCAGATTTGCCACTGTTTTTCCATGGTGTTTATATGGATTCCACCTGCGGTTTAACACCGCGGATTCCTATTGAGGAGCAGGTGTAAAGCACTTGTGGAATCCGCACAAAAAATTGACATGCTGCGGAATAAACAATGCTACATTTCTGTGCGTTTTTTTTTCCGCAGCATGTGCACTGTGGATTTTGTTTTCCATAGGTTTACATGGTATTGTAAACTCATGGAAAACTGCTACGAATCTGCAGCGGCCAATCCGCTGCGGATCCACAGCAAAATCCACAGCGTGTGCACATACCCTTAGAGTTCTTAACTAGTGATGAGCGAGTGTACACTCGGGTGACCTCTGAGCATTTATGACTGTTCGGAGACTAAGTTTTCATCATGGCAGCTGAATAATTTATAGCTACTAGCCTGCTTGATTACATGTAGGGATTCCCTAGCAACCAGGCAACCCCCACATATAATCAGCCTGGCTAGTAGCTGTAAATCATTAGCTGCTGCGATGAAAACTAAATCTACAAGCAGTCATAAATACTCAGAGGTCACACGAGCGTGCTCAGGAAAACCTGATCAAGGAGTATATTCACTCATCACTATTCTTAAACCCTTAACACCCAATGGTGGTTTGCAAGATAATGATCGGGCCAATTTTTACAATTCTGACCACTGTCCCTTTATAAGGTTACAACTATTGAACGCTTCAACGGATCCTGATGATTCTAACACTGTTTTCTCATGATGTATTGCACTTCATGATAGTTGTAAAATTTCTTTGATATTACCTGCATTTATTTGTGAGAAAAACAGAAATTTGGCTAAAATTTTGAAAATGTCGCAATTTTCCAACTTTGCACAAGTTGTTGTGTAATTTGTCCTGAGTATGCTGATATCCCATATGTGGGGGTAAACAACTGTTTGGGCGCATGGCAGAGCTCGAAAGGGAAGGAGAGTTGTTTGACTTTTCAACGCAAAATTTACTGGAATTGAAATAGGACGCCATGTCGCGTTTGGAGAGCCCCTGATGTGCCTAAACATTGAAGCCCCCCACAAGTGACACAATTTTGGAAAGTAGACCCCCTAAGGAATTATCTAGATGTGTGGTGAGCACTTTGACCAAACAAGGGCTTCACAGAAGTCTATAATGTAGAGCCGTAAAAATAAAAAAATCATATTTTTTCACAGAAATGATCTTTTCACCCCAATTTTTTTATTTTCCCAAGGGTAATAAAAGAACCCCAAAGGTTGTTGTGCAATATGTCCTGAGTACGCTGATACTCCATATGTGGGGTAAAACATTGTTTGGGCGCATGGCAGAGCTCGGAAGGGAAAGTGGAAACCTCCCACAAGTGACACCATTTTAGAAAGTAGACCCCTTAAGGAATTTATCTAGATATGTTGTGGGAACTTTGAACCCCCAAGTGTTTCACTACAGTTTATAACGCAGAGCAGTGAAAATATAAAATCTTTTCTTTCCACAGGAAATATTTTTTAGACCCAGTTTTGTATTTTCCCAAGGGTAACAGGAGAAATTGGACCCAAAGAAATGTTGTCCAAATTGTTCTGAGTAGGCTGATACCTGATATATGGGGGAACTACCGTTTGGGCACATGGCAGAGCTCGGAAGGGAAGGAGTGCTGCTTGGAATGCACAATGAAATTGTCTGCAGGCGTCTCGTTGCATTTGCAGAGCCCCTGATGTACCTAAACAGTAGAAACCCCCTGAAAGTGACCCCATATTGGAAACTAGACCCCACAAGGAACTTATCTAGATGTGATGTGAGAACTTTGAACCCCCAAGTGTTTTACTAAAGTTTATAACACAGAGCTGGTAAAATAAAAAAAAAGTTCCACTAAAATTGTTTTTAGCCCCCAGTTTTGTAGTTTCCCAAGGGTAACAGGAGAAATTAGACCCCAAAAGTTGTTGTGCAATTTTTCCTGAGTATGCTGATACCCTACATATGGAGGGGAACCACCGTTTGGGTGCATGGCGGAGCTCAGAAGGGAAGGAGTGCCGTTTGGAATGCAGACTTAGATGGATTGGTCTGCAGGCGTCACGTTGCATTTGCAAAGCCCCTGATTTCCTAAGCAATAGAAACCCCCACAAGTGGTCCCATAATGGAAATTAGACCCCCCAAGGAACTTATCTAGATGTGTTGTTAGAACTGTGAACCCCCAAGTGTTTCATAACAGTTTATAATGCAGAGCTGTGAAAATACAAAATCATTTTTTTCCCAGAAAAATGATGTTTTAGCCCCCAAATTTTTATTTTCCCAAAGGTAACAAGAGAAATTAGACCCCAAATGTTGTTGTCCAATTAGTCCTGAGTATGCTGATACCCCATATGTTGGGATAAACCCTTGTTTGGGCACACGGGAGAGCACGGAAAGGAAGGAGCACTGTTTTACTTTTTCAACACAGAATTGGCTGGAATTGAGATCAGATGTCATGTTGCGTTTGGAGAGCCCCTGATGTGCCTAAATAGTGGAAACCCCCAATTCTAACTAAAACCCTAACCAAAACACACCCCTAACCCTAATTCCAACCCTAACCATAATCCTAACAACACCCCTAACCCCAACACACCCCTAACCCCAACACAGCTTTAAACCTAATCCCAACCCTAACCACACCCCTAACTCTAACACACCCCTAACCCTAATCCCAACCATAATCCTAACCACACCCCTAACCCTAACACCCCACTAACCCTAATCCCAACTTTAAATGTAATCCAAACCCTATCCCTAACTTTAGCCTCAACCCTAACTGTAGCGCTAACCCTAAATTTAGCCCCAACCCTAACCCTATCTATAAAGGGAAAATGGAATTAAATAAATGTTTTTAATTTTGTTATTTTTTCCCTAACTAATGGGGTGATGAAGGGGGGGGGGTGATTTTTTCTTTATTTAAGATTTTTTTTTTACACATGTAAATATTTTTTTTTTTACTTTTTAACTTTGTCCCGGGGGGCATGACTATATAGTGTCAGATCGCTGATCTGACACATTGCAAAGCATTGTGTCAGATCAGAGATCTGACAGGCAGTGCAGGAGGCTTGCAAGCCACCTCCCTGCAGGACCCTGAAGGAGCCCCATAGCCATTTTGGATCTGGGGCCTGCAGCGAGGAGACATTCGGAACAACGCAATAACATCGTGTTTTTCCGAGGGTGTCAAAGAAGCATACATATGCCGTCGAAATGCTGTGATCATGTTTGATCACAGTGTTCCGGGGGTTAATGTGGCAGGAGCGGTTCGTGACCGCTCCTGCACATAGTGCCAGAAGTCAGCTGTAATAATCATCTGGCACCCGGCAGCGATCGGCCGAGCTCCCCCCTTAGCGCGGCTGATCGCCCATGACGTCCTATCCCCTCCGTGGGAATTAAGTCCCAGGTCACCTTGATGAGATAGTACTTCATATGGCAGAAAGGGGTTAAAGTCTTTCTACTTATGGTATTTACCGATTGGATTAATTTTTTTCCCATAAAAAGAATAAGAAAACAGCGGCACTCACCAATTTGCTGATGCGCAGTATTTAATCCATGTACAGATTAATACAGTCTCTTGCTAAGAAGTTACAGGGGTGCGGGGAGTGCAGGAGGACAACAGCCGTTTCATGCGGATAGCACTTCTATGACTTTTTTGATACCACACGTGTATTTTTTATTCTCTTAATATCTTTAGTTTTAAAAGGGAAAAGTTATGTGAACTTAGGTTTTATATTTTTTTCACATTTTTTTAAATATGTTTTTCTTACTATTCATTATTCTTGTTAATCGCTTTAGGGGACTTGAACCTGCAATTGTAGACACAAATGGGATTTTTTTTTCTTTTGAAACCTGGTCTCTATTAATCAGAAGATCCACAGGTCTGAGATCAAGGGTCATTGCTTTAAATTTTAACAATTCTCTTGTAGAGAAGCTGTAGAAATATTTTTTTCCCACCCTCAAGTCTATAATCTGTTTTTGTTTCACAAGATAATATTCTTCTTAAGGTACCTTCACACTAAACGATATCGCTAGCGATCCGTGATGTTGCAGCGTCCTGGGTAGCGATATTGTTCAGTTTGACAGGCAGCAGCGATCAGAATCCTGCTGTGATGTCGTTGGTCGGGGCTAGAAGGCCAGAACTTTATTTGGTCGCTGGCTCTCCCGCTGACATCGCTGAATCGGCGTGTGTGACGCCGATTCAGTGATGTCTTCGCTGGTAACCAGGGTAAACACCCTGGTTACCCATTAAAAGGTATCAACCACTGAGGACTCTCAATTCTAAATATTTTTTTACTCCTAATTTAGGAACTTTACAGTATTTAAGGACACAACTGTTTATCACTCATCACTCTCCCATAATGACAGTTCTGTGCTGTGTTGTGTATAAATATGTGATTCTTCAGAATTTGTTTTAGTCTTTGCCTGATGAAGAGACCTGAGTAGTCTCGAAAGCTTACAATTTGTTATCATCTTTTCAGTTAGCCATTAAAAGGTATCAACCACTGAGGACTCTCAATTCTAAATATTTTTCTATTTATACTAGTTGTTTTGACAAATAAATCCAAACAGAGGAATCCATTCTCTTTACAGATCAAAATATCAAGGAATTGTAATTCCTTGTTCGAGCTAGTAAGAGTATAATTAATTCCATAAAAATCTGATTTAATTCTTCCTGAAAGGCAAAAAGTTTTTTCTCATCACCATCCCACTGAAAAAATATATCATCTATATGGCGCCACCAGTTTCAGACATGGCACCAATGAGAGGAACTGTGCACATACTTGTCTTCTAAGTCCACCATATAGATGTTATTATATGAGGGGGCCACATTGGACCCTATGGTGGTCCCCTGAAGCTGCAGGAAGTAGTTGTCAACAAAGAAGAAGTAGTTCCTCATCAGGATAAACTCCAGCAGCTTCTTTGGCGGCATTACAAGGCAGGGGCGTCACAGTTTAAATACCCTGATAGATCAAAGAAAACAGACCATTGTTCTCATTGGACTATCATTGTATTTAGACTGTGATGCCCCGTGCCCTGGCATGTTTCGAAGAAGTTGGTCAAAATGCTCGTTGTGGCATTTTCTTGATGCATTTCTTCAAAAACTGTGCACAAATCTAATTAAAAAATTCATGCTATTTTGAAAGCAAATATTGATTTGATTTAGATTTACCTTTTATTAATTTATGTTATCAATTTTTTTTTAAATAAACTATTAGCACTTCTGTTTTTCAAATCATTCTTTTTTTTGCAGCATTTGTTACTAAACCTGATAAAACCAGTACTCTACATATTGGAATAAATCCCCAATGTCCATAAAGTTAAAATTGTAATCAAAGTGCTTAAGCCCACAGTCAAGTCGACCTCTTTCAGTGGGTTTTTAATCTATTAAGCACAACACGGCAAGACATCTAATGCCACCACAACTGAACACCAACATCAAGCATGAACTGAATGTCCAACCATGCTGCCAATTGGCCTTGGACCCGACCATCCCACAGATACTCTAAGAATTAAACAATGGCTACACCCCAGCACCAATGATCTTTTCCCAAAAGCTCACATGGTAGATAATTATGTTGTCTTTACATGGGGCTACCTAGTGTTTGTATAATGTGAATATCAGCCTATCTAGGGTTTTGATAACTTGTTATGATAAATAATATACTGAATTTCTAATAGAAAAGCTGGAGTCTGTGAAGAAATTTAAGAAAAAGCCAAGGTGAGCACATCTGCAGCTTTGAGATTTATTCTAGGCATCTTTGGAGTTTCTTGCACTTAGGATCCTACTAATCATTCATTGATGTGTTTTTTTTTTTTTTTGGGGGGGGGCTTTAATACAGTTTGTCATCTTTTTAAATGTGGCAGAAAACACTTTGATTCAACACCCTTCATCTACTCAAGACAAACCGAAATCGGCAGCCCAGTTCATTGCTGTCAATATACATTATGCATGTCTTATAATCAATACTTCCACTTGCTGCAGACTGAAGTGCATAAACTGAAGTTTACGAGATGTCTACACAATTAATGATGTAAACTAAACCTGATTGATTTAGATGCCCCACAATGAAGAATGCATCACAAGATGCAAGCACATACTATGGAATAAAGCACACCATAAAACTAATTAATTCAATCCACATTTTCAGCTCGTTTCATGTGAATTGGCATGATTGTGGGTTAAAACATCCTCATTTTATAGCCACGACATGTTGACTATTGTAATATTGTTCCTCATTATGATTTTTATTATTTTCCCTCTCTTGCATCTTAAAAATGTGCCTTTTCTGCCAATGCTTGTAGAGTTTGAGTACTCTTCATGGTGTGATGTAAGAGCTGTGTGAGAAAGAGAAACTGCAGCTGCACCCACCTTCTCCATGCAAGCTGTCAAAAAAAAAAAAATTGCAGTCGCATACCTGTCACGGGTTTCTACGATTCCTCCACTGATTAAAAGCACTTCACCTTCATATTAAACAGTGCAGGTTTATTATAGCAGTGCAGGGGTTAATCATGGAAGCTTCTAGAAGCTTACCTGCATTGATGCTCTCGGCTGTTCAATGTTGACCACTCCCCTTTCCTATATATACTAGCCTCTGGCAAGCAGATATTGGCAGAGTTAGCTTCATGCTTCAGTAGCTGGAGGCATTTTGTTATTTGAGGAGGTCTTTGGTGGTAATATCTAAAGACTGTTGCTTGGTTTTGGATGTGTGTAAATACTCTTCCTCTCCTATATTGGTTTTTCCCTTTCTTCCTCTCACCGGTGTGCCATCAATGCGGGTCATGTGAATTTTTATCGCTGACTGTCTTTGTCCTCCGAATTGATTATGTGAATAACAATCACAGTTCAAAGGAGTTGGAGTCTCTTCATTTTTCATGCCTTGACAAGGTGTTTCTGGGCTCCGAACACCCTTAAGATGCAATTACGTTGAGCTGAATTCTATTTTATACTATATTATTGCCCCTCAGTATAGTATAACTACTAAAATGCTGCCTTGTAATGTAAAATAATTTAACTGCTATAATACTGCCCCTATGTTCAAAAATTAACTACTATATAACTGCCCCCTATGTCCAAGAATATAACTAATATAATACTGCTCCTATGAACAAGAATATAACTACTATAATACTGCTCCTATGTACAAGAATATAATTGTTAGAATACTAAACCCTATGTACAATATATAATACTGCCCCTAGGTAAAATGATATAACTACTATATTACTTCTTCTAGGTTCAACAATATAACTACTATAATATTGCCCCTATGTACACAATTAAAACTACTATAATACTGGTCCTATGTACAAGAATGTAACAATTAATACTACTGCCTCCATTGTACAAGAATATAACTACTATAATCATGCCTACAATGTACAGAAATGTAACTACTATACGTCAGGAATCCCTGACCGCTGCCACCAATTTGTCACGATTCACACCGTGACCGTCACCCCTACGTCACGGATCGGGGTGACTTTAGGCCAACGGACGGCTATCACATGTGCAGGGGGGCTTATCATAGTTATCCCTCCACTCCACAATGTGATGAAAAAACACACACAAGGCTATTGACCTCTTAGTTTACAGCAGGGGCTTATTCTAGGTATCCCACTGCTCTTCAATATACCACAAACTGCAGGGATTTATGTATAACCCGCTTACAGTTCCACTTAACACTTGCAGCTCTCTGGCGCCCCCCTTACTCTCAGGTCAGATTAGGTACTGCACCCTGGGTAATTAGTCGCCAGAAAGGCTGCCTGCTATGTACTGGCTAATGGGCACGTTGCAGCAATGCGAGAAACTACTCCCGCTCAGGCAGGAACAATAATTATCAACGCCGCAGTCGCTACAACAACACCCAACTACCCAGTACAAAACGTATGCTGCCACCAGCTTCGATTAAACTGGTCTGAAGCTAACCCAAAAACAGTAGCGTAATTCCCTTCAGGAGACTTAGGGTACGTTTAGAGCATGGAGAGAACTAGTATTAAATAATATACCCCACAAAATTTAGGCAGTGCTTTATCAAAATATTTTACAAAGATGTTACAAATGAGACAATTGCAAATATGTACAAGGTAATTATAAAAAAAAACAAGGATTACATGAGAATAACACTTACGGTACATGTGTTCAAAGCATTGCAGGCAACCAGGCTAGTGAAGTTTCCATACATCCCAGTTCATTGGACGTGCTCAGGGCTCTCCAGGAAAAAAGACAAGAAGTCTCTGCTGGGGATCTGGGCAGACAGTTATAGCTGCGGCCTGTAACATCCCAGAAAGGGGTTGGATCACCTCGTCCCTCCTTCCTCTTCAGTTAACTAATTTTTCCCTAACCTATATCTAATTTCTATAACTCCGCTACAAAACATGTCATTGTCATAACAAACCCAGCATTCATCTCGGATTAACGTGGGCATTCTAATGAGATCAAATATGTCCTATGTGGGATACATATTTACAGATAAATCCCTACTTCTTTACCAGATGGAGTTAGAAGCCCGTGTTTAGAGGGATGGGCAGATCCACCGAGGGAGATTAAGAATATATATTTTCGTGTTCTTATCTTAAATGGTTTGCCTAATATCTTACAAAAACATAACAAAGAACTTTCATGGATTCTGGAAATTTCTAATCCAGTTATAGCAGGAGTAGAGTTGGAGCCTTCCAAAGCGATCGTAAATTCCTTTCTTCAATAAAACTCCCCCCAGTACATTGGCAAGGCAGCTCTTGGCTGAGTGAAAGGGAAGGGGGGGCTTTTTAGCCCACAGCCTGCTAGCAAGAGAAACTACTTATATGATATTTCATACCATATCCTGACACCTCCCCCTTTTGGTGTGCGCTAGGGAGATAAAACCCCACGGTATGCCTCCATGAGCACCTCAGTAGGTTCACCCTGGTGGGACAGTCCATCTGCATTCCCATGCCCCCTGCCCGTTTTGTGTTCAATGGTGAAGTCAAACTGCTGAAGGGCAAAACTCCAGCGTAGCAACCTGCCATTGGTTCCACACATGGTGTTTAGCCAGCGCAGAGGGTCGTGGTCAGTCACCACAGTGAAGGGGCGACCGTACAAGTAGGGCTGCAAGCGCTGCAGGGCCCAGACTATGGCCAGGTACTCCTTCTCGATGGTGGAGTAGGCCACTTCCCTCGGCAAAAGTTTCTGGCTCAGGTATAACACGGGGTGCTCGTGGTCCTCCAAGTCAACCTGGATGAGCACAGTACCAAGGCCAAACTCGCTGCCGTCGGTCTGCACCAAGAACGGTCAACTGCTGTTGACTGCTTTCAACACAGTGGTGTTGCACAGTGCGGTTTTCAATGCCTGGAAGGCCCCCTCACAGCCATCTGTCCAGTTGACAATGTAGGGTAGCTTCTTCCTGGTGAGGTCCGTCGAAGGTTTTGCCAGGCTACTATAGTGCTGTACGAAGCGCCTATAGTACCCTGCAGTGCCCAAGAAGGACATCACCTGTTTCTTGGTCATGGGAGTGGGCCAGTTCACAATCACTGCCACTTTGTCAGGCTCTGGCTTTAGGGTGCCTCCGCTTACCCGGTGCCCAAGGTAGTGGACCTCCCTCATGCCCATCTGGCACTTTCCCGGCTTGATAGTCAGTCCTGCCTGGTGAATTCGCCTGAGCACCTCCTTGAGATGCTGCAGGTGTTCCTCCCAGGAGGAACTGAAGATGGCAATGTCATCCAAGTACGCCACGGCGTACTTCTCCAGTCCCTGGAGCAGAGGGTTGACCATCCGCTGGAAAGTGGCAGGGGCATTCTTCATGCCGAAGGGCATGACCGTAGACTTGTACAGTCCGAAGGGCGTGATAAAGGCGGACTTCTCCCGTGCCTCGGGGCTCAGGGGAATCTGTGAATTCAGCAGGAAAAAAGAAAGAAACCAGAACGTATCGTTCCTAATCACGTCTGACCACTTTTAACTAACAACCCAGCATAGCCAGCCACTAGACTCTAAAACTTAACATTTAATATGTATACCTCTAAAATTATGTGTACTTTAAAAACAATTTGGTGCTCATGTTTAAACGTGCACTAGACAAGAAAAATGGCATGATCTCACCCAATTGCTGTCTCTCTTCTTGTTATAGATTCTTGTGCTTATTGAGAGCACGGCATGGGACGGAGACCAATAGACCTTTTCCAATGGGGGGGAGAAAAAAAAAAAAAAAAGATATAGATAGGTGGGGGGAAGGGTTTGAAGCTATCTTCCCTGTCGTGCCCCGTGTATAAGACTCCCGCCCTAACAAGGGCAGTCCCCAAGTTTGAGCCTACTTAGTGAAGCCCTTTAGTTAGTATAACCACCCTGGATGATATGTCCTCTTTCTCTTCCCAACGCGTTTCCCTCCCCGTTACGGGGGTTCATCAGGGGAATAAAATGTCCAGGTTAAATGTCCAGGTTAGTGCCTTATCCTCACATGGAGGACGCCGCTGAATGAGGTTATATCTGCCACTGCAGAATACCTCCACTAACCTGGACATTTAACCTGGACATTTTATTCCCCTGATGAACCCCCGTAACGGGGAGGGAAACGCGTTGGGAAGAGAAAGAGGACATATCATCCAGGGTGGTTATACTAACTAAAGGGCTTCACTAAGTAGGCTCAAACTTGGGGACTGCCCTTGTTAGGGCGGGAGTCTTATACACGGGGCACGACAGGGAAGATAGCTTCAAACCCTTCCCCCCCACCTATCTATATCTTTTTTTTTTTTTTTTTTTCTCCCCCCCATTGGAAAAGGTCTATTGGTCTCCGTCCCATGCCGTGCTCTCAATAAGCACAAGAATCTATAACAAGAAGAGAGACAGCAATTGGGTGAGATCATGCCATTTTTCTTGTCTAGTGCACGTTTAAACATGAGCACCAAATTGTTTTTAAAGTACACATAATTTTAGAGGTATACATATTAAATGTTAAGTCTCAGGGGAATCTGCCAGTATCCTCTACTCAGATCCATTATTGTTAGGTAATCTGCGCCAGCTAACCTATCATGCAGCTCCTCGATGCACAGCATTGGGTGCGCGTCAGAGGCTGTGATGGCGTTGAGCCCCCTGTATTCCACACAGAACCGGGTGGTCCGGTCCTTCTTTGGCACGAGAACTACAGGTGATGCCCACACGCTCTTTGACCATCGAATCAGCTGTAACATCTCATCGATCTCTTGGCGCATAATCTGCAGCACCTGGTCAGAGATTCGATAGGGCATTTGCCATAGTGGGGCGTGATACCCGGTGTCCACTTCGTGGACTGCTAACTCAGTCCTCCCAGGTCGGTTGGAGAACACGACCCGGAAGGGTTCCAGTGTGGTTTGCAACTGCAACCGCTGGGGTTCAGTTAACGAGGCGCTTACCTCCACATCCTCGATGTGGCCTTGGCTTGGGCCAGCATGTCCAGGAGGGTGTCTTCCTCCCCATCTTCGGGCAAGCTGCAGACCGGTAGGACGAAAGGTTCACGTTCGTGATGAGCCTTCATCATGTTGACGTGAAAGGCCTTTCGCCTACCCCGAGCGTGGTCAAGCGTGACCACATAAGTGACCGGGTTGAGCTGTTGGTGGACGATGTACGGGCCCTCCCAGGCTGCCTGAAGCTTATCCGTTGGTACGGGGACCAGCACCCACACCTTTTGACCCATGTGGTAGGTACGCTCACCGGGTGTTCTGGCCGTACCAGTGCCTCTGGTCAGCCTGATCCTGCGTCATGTTGTCATGCACCAACTGCGTCAAGGTCTGCATCTTGTCACGGAAGCGCATTACATACTCCACTATGGACACTTCAGAAGGGTTCGGCTCCTCTTCCCAGGATTCTCTTACCTACCCAAGGGGTCCCCGGACTCGCCTGCCTTACAAGAGCTCGAAAGGGGAGAACCCCGTCGAGGCCTGTGGAACCTCTCGGTAAGCGAACAGCAGGTGTGGGAGGTACCGCTCCCTTGAGTCTCAAACAGCATGTGTAGCATCTGTTTGAGGGTACCATTGAAGCGTTCACACAAGCCATTGGTCTGTGGGTGATACGCACTCGATACCAGGTGCTTCACCTGCATTCTCTTACAGAGAGCCTCCACTAGGCGAGACATAAATTGGGTCCCTTGATCAGTAAGCATTTCCCAGGGAAATCCTACATGTGAAAAGATGGCCAACAGGGCATCCGCCACCTTTTCTGCCCTAGTTGACGACAGAGCTTTTGCCTCTGGGTACCAGGTAGCGTAGTCTACCACAGTAAGGATATATCGCTTTCCAGAGCTGCTGGGGACGGCCAGCGGGCCCACAATGTCCACCGCGATCCTCTGGAAAGGCTCTTCTATCACTGGTAAAGGAATCAGGGGAGCCTTAAGAGCAGGCCCCGCCTTCCCCACTCTTTGACAAGTGATACAGGAGCGGCAGTAGTTTGACACATCTGTCCCCATCTTAGGCCAATAGAAGTGTTGAGACAGCTGGGCCATAGTTTTGCTGATCCCCAAGTGTCCAGCTAGCGGGATCTCATGGGCAATCCGCAACAACTCACCCCAGAATTGCTGCGGGACGACCAGCTGTCTTTCCCTCAACCACTCCTTTTGTGATTCTCTGGGTACTGTCTCCCGGTACAACCTTCCTCGTTCCCAGAACACCTTCTCCTTATCAGTCTCGGAGAAGAGCGTCCCGGCAAGTTGTCTCAAACTCTCTAGGCTTGCATCTGAGCACAGAGCAGCCTGAAACTCATGGCTAGGGGAAGCCAGAAGCGATGTCAGGGTCCCTTCCCCATGGGAACCCTCTTGGACCTGCTCTGGGTCCACCTCTGGTTCAGTCACAGTGATGACTGAGGAGGGTCCGGAAGGCAGACAGTTATCTGCGTTCTGGGCACTCTGACTGCGGGTGACAGCAGCTACATAGGCTGTCTCCCCGGGGGTTTCTACAGACCCATCAGCCGGCGCTGTTATGGGCTCTACCTCCCCATCCACCCCCAACACTCCAGGGGCAGTGCTACTTATGGGCCAGTTACCTTCCTCGGTGGCACTGGTCACTTTCATGGCATCACCTTCCTCACAGTTCCCATGCCTCTCCCCATTTCCTGTAGCACCGACACTTGCCCCTGTTAGGGGTTCCTCAGCCGTCTCACTCCGCAGAGCGACGTGGCTGGGCACGCCTGTACCTATGGACACATTACCTTCACAGAAAAATCATTATCAGGTTCAGTTGGCACAGGTACAACATTTTCACCATCAATCCTAGGAAAAAAATGGTTATTAGATGCATCATTACAAGATAAAGCATGGTCAGGTAACACATGCGATTTCCCATCATCATCATCATCAGGGTTAACGTTACCCTTATTAGCAGATTGGGGAGGGGTGTCAGGGATGTAGTGTGCAACCATCCTCCCCAAATCGGTCCCCAACAAAACATCAGTGGGCAAATTATCAGACAGCCCCACTTCCTTCACCCCGCTCCCAGCAACCCAATCAATATAAACCCGGGCCATCGGTAAGGGACAGCTGATGCACCCAATCCCCGTGACAGTTAGGGTTTTCCCCAGAATGATTTCTTCAGGGGCCGCCAGTTCGGGTCGGATGAGGGTTCGTTCAGCCCCGGTGTCCTTGAGGCCAGTAGCAACATGGCCTCCCACCGTGACGGGCTGTACGTTGTCACACACCCTCCCAACCACACCACCCACCAAAAGAACTGCCACATTAAGCCCTGGGGCCTTGGATGAAGGGTTCTTCTGCTTGTCTGGACAGTTGGGACTGAGATGACCAGGCCGATTGCAGAAGTAACACAGGGCCAGGACCTCTGGTGTGTTGGCTGGCAGGGGTACTGGCGTTGGATGCAGGCTTACCCCCTCTCCAGCTGGTGGTGACTGGCTTCCGCGCTTCCGATCTACGGTTGGCCTCATAGGCATCGGCAATCTGCGCTGCTTTCGTCACGTCTTTGGGTTCTCTGTCCATCACGAACTGTCGCACCTCAGCTGGGCAAAGATGAAAGAACTGGTCTTTGATCATCAGGTCTCGCTGCTGTGCAAAGGTGGTCACTGACAGTCCTTGGGTCAACTGGTCAAAGTGGGTCCCCAGTCCATGCACCACATCACTGTAACTTTCGTGTGGGCCACGTTGGAGGGTCCGGAACTTTCTACGGTACACCTCGGGTGTAAACTGGTACTTTGCTATCAGGGCCTGCTTGATGGCCTCATAGTCACCATCTTGTTCTTGAGGGAGGGCAGCAAATGCCTCCAGAGCTTTACCTCTCAGCCCTGGTGTCAGATATCGTGCCCATTCATCTGTAGGCAGCCGATACTGTCTGCAGGCTTTCTCAAAGGCCTGCAGAAAAGTGTCCAAGTCTCCGTCCTTCTCTATAACAGGAAAGTGATCGGGCTGGGGCTTAGGTATCTGAGCGCTGCTGGGCTCACGTCTCTGGGCGGTGGAGGGCATCCCCCCCTGCCGGAGCATCTCCAGTTCATGTGCTCGCTGGGATTGGCGCTCGACTCTCTCAGCCTCCTGCTCGGCTCGCTTAGCCTCCCGCTCGACTCGCTGGGCCTGGGCCTCTCGCTCGGCTCGCTCCTGGTATTGCTGAATCAGCTGCCGACGTCCCTCATGGTCGTCAGTGGGGAATTCTTTCAAGGCCGCCTGCAGGTGAGGGTCCAATTCACCCGGATTGCTAATAGGGACAGCATTCAGTGGTTGGACCTCTGCTGCAGCACCATGTTCGCTTGTGCTGGCTTCTGCGGCCTCTGAGCTCTGAGAGTGGTCTAGAGCGGCTTCCCATTGCACCAGATCTGCGACCAGTTGGGCTTTGTTTTTGCTTGCAAAGTCAATGTGCTGTGACTTGCATAAGGCAATAAGGGTGTCTCTGGTCTGCTGCTCATAAAAGACTTCTCCTAGCACAACCATGGTTGCCAAATAAAAGATAGGACAGAAAAACGAAGAGAAAGGGAGGGGATAATTACCAGTACGCAATTGTCTCAAGACTAAAAAACACTAAGTTCGTACTCCAAACTTATTTGCGCAGAGTCCTCACAAGAACTTTCTGCAAGTTTTTAGTGAGGGGAATGATTGCTCAAATCAAATCACTAATGCTCTAATATCCCACCGCCTTGCCACCAATTTGTCAGGAATCCCTGACCGCTGCCACCAATTTGTCACGATTCACACCATGACCGTCACCCCTACGTCACGGATCGGGGTGACTTTAGGCCAACGGACGGCTATCACATGTGCAGGGGGGCTTATCTTAGTTATCCCTCCACTCCACAATATGATGAAAAAACACACACAAGGCTATTGACCTCTTAGTTTACAGCAGGGGCTTATTCTAGGTATCCCACTGCTCTTCAATATACCAAGAACTGCAGGGATTTATGTATATCCCGCTTACAGTTCCACTTAACACTTGCAGCTCTCTGGCGCCCCCCTTACTCTCAGGTCAGATTAGGTACTGCACCCTGGGTAATTAGTCGCCAGAAAGGCTGCCTGCTATGTACTGGCTAATGGGCACATTGCAGCAACGTGAGAAACTACTCCCGCTCAGGCAGGAACAATAATTATCAACGCCGCAGTCGCTACAACAACACCCAACTACTCAGTACAAAACGTATGCTGCCATCAGCTTCGATTAAACGGGTCCACAAAATTTAGGCAGTGCTTTATCAAAATATTTTACAAAGATGTTACAAATGAGACAATTGCAAATATGTACAAGGTAATTATAAAAAAAACAAGGATTACATGAGAATAACACTTACACGTGTTCAAAGCATTGCAGGCAACCAGGCTAGTGAAGTTTCTATACGTCCCAGTTCATTGGATGTGCTCAGGGCTCTCCCGGAAAAAAGACAAGAAGTCTCTGCTGGGGATCTGTGCAGACAGTTATAGCTGCGGCCTGTAACATCCCAGAAAGGGGTTGGATCACCTCGTTCCTCACACCTCTTCAGTTAACTAATTTTTCCCTAACCTATATCTAATTTCTATAACTCCGCTACAAAACATGTCATAGTCATAACAAACCCAGCATTCATCTCGGATTAATGTGGGCATTCTAATGAGATCAAATATGTCCTATGTGGGATACATATTTACAGAGAAATCCCTACTTCTTTACCAGATGGAGTTAGAAGCCCGTGTTTAGAGGGATGGGCAGATCCACCGAGGGAGATTAAGAATATATATTTTCGTGTTCTTATCTTAAATGGTTTGTCTAATATCTTACAAAAACAGAACAAAGAACTTTCATGGATTCTGGAAATTTCTAATCCAGTTATAGCAGGAGTAGAGTTGGAGCCTTCCAAAGCGATCGTAAATTCCTTTCTTCAATAAAACTCCCCCCAGTACATTGGCAAGGCAGCTCTTGGCTGAGTGAAAGGGAAGGGGGGGGGGGGCTTTTTAGCCCACAGCCTGCTAGCAAGGGAAACTACTTATATGATATTTCATACCATATCGTGACACTATAATACTGCATTCTATGTACAAGAATATGACTACTATAATACTGCCCCTATGTACAAGAATATAACTACTATAATACTGCCTCTCTGTACAAGAATATAACTACTATAATACTGCCCCTATGTACAAGAATATAACTACTATAATACTGCCCCTATGTACAAGTATATAACTACTATAATACTGCCCCTATGTACAAGAATATAACTACTATAATATTGCCCCTATGTGCAAGTATATAACTACTATTATACTGCCCTTATGTACAAGAATATAACTACCATAATACTGTCCCCTATGTACAAGAATAAAACTACAATAATACAGCCCCTATGTACAAGAATATACAGTAACTACTATAATACTGCTTTTTATGAACAATAATATAACTACTATAATACTGCTCCTATTTACAAGAATATAACTACTATAATACTGCCCCCTATGTACAGGAATATAACTGCTATAACAATGCCCTCTATGTAAAAGAACATAAATACTAGAACACCAACTACTATGCATTGGAAGATAACTATTATAAAATTCAACACATATTCTGTACAAATATGTAACAGCTATAATACTGCACCCCATACAAAGGAATTTGACCTTTTTATCTAACCGCAACAGCTTGTATTTTAATGGGCATTGTATCAAAAACCCTATAATCCTATATAATGGATCATGTAAACAAGAAATAAATGTATCCAGTCTCTTCCAAAATGTAAAGGGCGCAGTTACCTTCACAGTCATCCCTATAAAGGCATAATGTGCTTTGAGCCTTGGGTGATACAGATGTTAATAGGTATGAATTGATTGGTGTAACCATATTGTGACAATTGTTAAAATCAAACTGTCTTTTTTTTATCTTCTATGATTTCTCCAGACTTCCCCAAGTTTGATTTGAGGCTGTGTATTTACAGCACATTATTAAGTGTTAACATTTTCAGTTTTAAAGTTGTATGAATCTAGATCCTGGATAAACGACATAGTGGACACTGTGCAAACCTCCTTTCTTTAATAAAGGAAGACCTTGTAAAAGTCTCAGGGCTTGCTTACATTAGCATATAAAAAATAGCTACGATGTTGCACCTGAAAAGTTGAAAGAGTGGAGTCCATGTCGACCAACTTATGTCATGCGAGTGCTATGCGAGTGTGCAATTTTGTCCTCACCTAGCATCTGTATGACATCCATGTGAAATGCCTATGTAATCCCTATGCAATGCACTTTAACATCATTTTTTACATAGTGTATTCAGTTTTGTAATTTAAAGCAAATTTTGACTAATAAAGCAGTCTTATATACATACATCTCTGGAAACAATAAAGAGACCACTGCAAAATGTTCAGTTTGTCTGATTTTTCTCTTTATCGGTATATTTTTGAGTAAAATGTAAATTTTCCATTTATTCTATAAACTACTGACAACATGTCTCTGAATTTCCAAGCAATACATTTTGTATTTTTTTTCTGAAGCGGAGAAATGGTCAAAATTACAAAAAAACACAAAAAAAAACAAACAGTGCTTTCATACCTCAAATAATGCAAAGAAAACAAGTTCAGAATCTGTTAGGGCTGGCAGAACACACAGAGTAAATACAGAGATAGTATAGGTGCGTTCGCAGCCCGGGGTCCACCGTGCAGGAGTGGAACCTGCTGCCAGTAAATGGCGGCACTATATGGCGGTACAATGCCTAAATGGGCACGGATACCATCACCCGGACTGTATCTGAGAGAACTCTGTTACTTCACAGAGTCGCCGGGATTAAAGATAACGCTGGGCCCTGTTAGCATTCACAGGACGCAGCAAATGGAAAGTAGTGGGATCCCTGCAACTCACCCCAACTATGCTGGTGGTTGATCCCGCTCTGACCTTCGGTGGCTTTTGAGCCCGCGCCTGAGGACGCCCTGAGTCAGATGCTGGGATCAAGCGGGAGTTCTCACCCTACACTGACGGATTGTCAGGAGATGCTAAAGATAGCCGCACAGAGTGCATACAGTAACGGCGGCGGTCACTGCAGGATAGACGCAGTATATTTTGTGCCAGGTGCTGGTTGGCACTATCTGGCGCTAGACAGCTAGAACATTCGCGAATATTCATCAACTCTAGGAATGGGAATGATTCGGAGCTTTCACCAGAACAGGCATACATCCAGACATACACAAATACTGATGTATACTAACGTATGGCCGTGCCGCCTGCAAACCTTTTATAGATGTAGCACTCAAGGACCTTCCTAGTGGTCTAATAGGAGCTGCTACAGGACCTGAGCATGTGACCCTTGACCTCCAATGGGAGGTCGTCCTGTGGGCATGCTCAGTATGGGAAAAGCAGGACAGTCCCTGAAACGCCTGCTCGCTGCTCATCAGTACTGGCTACAAAGGCAGAGACTGGGAAGGCAGCAGTAACCAAGAGCACAGTATCAGCATGAGCCAGACGCTGATGTCTTTGCTAAGCAGGCTTCACTGTGGCTGGAGGAGAATGGGAGACTGCAGTAGACATGGTTTGAGGTTCCCCCTGTGCAGCGGTGGGAACTTGACTCCTAACATAATCATTTAGAAACAACAATGCTAACGTTTGAACTCAGGAAGAGTTCACAAATCAACATTTTGTGGAATAACCATGATTTTTAATCACAGCTTTCATGCGTCTGGGGCATGTTTTCCACCAGTCTTTCATACTGCTCCTGGAGCAAAAATGTAAGCAGTTCTTCTTTGTTTGATATCTTGTGACTATCCATCATCCTCTTCATTACATTTCAGAGATATTCAATGGGGTTCAGGTCTGGAGATTGGGCTGCCCATGACAGGGTTTTGATGTGGTGGTCTTTTGGCAGAGCTGTACATAGATACATAGAAAGAATAGATATACAGAATAAATAGATAGAATACATGATAGATAGATAGATAGATAGATAGATAGATAGATAGATAGATAGATAGATAGATAGATAGATAGATGAGAAAAAACAAAAAGCAGCACAAAAAAAGATTGTTGGGCGCAAGAGACTCCCAGGCATGTACCAAATCTTGTAAATAAATCCACAAACATGGAGGCAGCACACAGCTCAAAAAAATAAAGGGAACAATTAAACAACAGTATAACTCCAAATCAATCATACTTCTGTGGAATAAACCTATCTAGTTATGAAGCAACACTGTGAATAAATGTGTGCTGCTGATGTGAAAATGGAACAGACAACAGGTAGAAATGATAGACATTTAGCAAGACAACTCCTATAATGGACTGGTTCTGCAGCTGGTGACCACAGACCATTTCTCTGTTTTCATCCTTTTTGGCTGTTGTTTTGGTCACATTTGCATTTTTTCATTGCTCTCACCCATAGAGTTACTGTTAAATAGCATGAAGCGGTTTATAGTACCAACAGAAGTTGCTCAGGTACTGCAGCTTATCCAGGATGGCACATTAATGTGAGCTGTGGCAAGAAGGGTAGCTGTGTCTGTCAGCATAGTGTCCAGACATGGAGCAGATAGCAGGAGATTGGCCTGCATGCCAGGAGATATGAAGGGGGCCGTAGGAGGGCAACAACCCAGCAGCAGGACTGCTACCTCCTACTTTGTAAAAGGATGAACAGCGGTGGCAGTGACAGTGCCAGAGCCCTGAAAAATTACCTCCAGCAGGCTATTAACATCCATGTGTCTGCTCAAACTGTCAGAAACAGACACCACGAGGGTGGTATGAAGGCCCGATGTCAACAAGTGGATGTTGGGCTTATAGCCTAACATTGTGCAGGGAGATTGGCATTTGCCAGAGAACATCAAAACTGGCAAATTTGACATTGGCACTCTGCTTTTCACGGATTAGAGCAGATTCACCCTGAGCACATGTGACAGACTTGATGGAGTCTGGAGATGCCATGGAGAATGTTCTGTTGCCTACAGCATCCTCCAGGATTACTGGTTTGGCAGTGGGTCAGTAATGGTGTGGAAAGGGAGTTCTTTAGAGGGCCAGACAGTCCTCCATGTGCTAGCAAGAAGTACTCTTACTGTCATTAGGTACCGGGATCAGATTCTTAGACCCATTGTAAGACAATATGCAGGTGCAGGGTTCCTTCTGATGCATGACGAATCCGATGCTAGGCCTCATGTGGCTAAAGACTGTCAACAGGTCCTGCATGATGAAGACATTGATGCTATAGACTGGACTGCCTATACCCCAGACTTGAATCCAATCAAGCACATCTGGGACATCATGTCTCGTTCTATCCACCAACACCACGTTATACCACAGACAGTCCAAGAGTTGCCTGATGCTTTAATCCAGGTCTGGGAGGGGATCCCTCAGAAGAACATCCACTGCCTCATCAGGACCATGCCCAGGCACTGTAGGGATGTCATACAGGCACGTGGAGGCCACACATGCTACTGAGCATCATCTCCTTGTCTTGAGGCATTTCCACTGAAGTTGGATCAGCCTTAAAATTTGATTTACCATTTTGATTTTGAGGATCATACCAAATCTAGACCTACATTAGATATTCATTTTGATTTACATTGATAATTTTTACATTTTATTGTTCTCAGCGCATTCCACTATGTAATGAATACATAGGTGCCTTTCATGTGCCACTTAAGGATGTTTATTGTTTAACCATATCAACCACTGCGCGATGTGCACCGTAAACAGCGCTGCCAGAGCTGCATTCTCACAAATTACCGAATATATAAGGCGCCATGTTCATGCTAGCTCACTCTGAGCGCCGTCGCCAACACCGCTATATGAAATTTATGAAAAAAGTTAAATGTTCATTTTTTTCCCTTTCACATTCCATTAATTTCTGTGAAGCACCTGAAGGGTTAAAAACTTCAGAAATGTGATTTTTGAACACCTTGAGTGGTGCATTATATAGATTGGTGTAATTTTTTTTTCTGTCATAAATTCCCCTCAAAGTCACTTCCAGTGTGCAGTGGATCATAAAAAAAAAGTTTTGTATATTTTGTTGGAAACATGAGAAATCGCTGGTCAACATTTAACACTTAAAACATCCTAACAAAAAAGAATGATGTTTCAAATATGGTGCGGATGTAAAGTAGACATGTGGGAAATGTTATTTATTAACTATTTTGTACGACATAACTCTCTGAACCCTGCTGTTGTCTTCGGTCAAAAACGACCGACCTTGAACTTCAATATTCTTTAAAATATTCAAGATGTGGCTCTGAAACCTGTGGCCCACCAACCCATCCTCATTTAAGTCAATCAACCACAAGTTTCAGAACCGCAACTTGAACACCCCCAAAAATACCAAAGTTCAAAATAGGTCTCCCCAGACCGAAGACAACAGCAGGGTTAAAGGCGTCAAAATTAAAAATATGAAAATTGTGACATTTTCCCAAATTTTGTCAAATTTCAGATATTTGCAAAAGCAAATCATATTGTGCAAATTTTACCTCTATCATGAAGTACAATAGGTCTGAAAAAAGCAGTCTCAGAATCCTTGGGATCCATTGAAACATTTTAAGGTTATTACCACATAAATTGACCCTGTTCAGAATTGTAAAATTTGGATTGGTGAGGAAGGTGAAAACAGGTTTTGGGATGAAGAAGTTATACCTATTAAATAAATAATTAAACACATACACAAATAAAAAATAAAAAAAGATGTATCGTCTTCCCTATTTTCCAAACCAGACAAAATAAAGCAGATAGCTGCTTTATCAGGCCTGGAATGTCACTGTTATTATTGAGCCCTTCCCAGCCTAAAAATACAAGCCCTCAGCCACCCCAGATTTGGTGCATCACATGAGATGCATCAGTTTTGGCGCTTAGACTTTAATTGCCCCAACTGCCCAGGTGCATTGGCAATCGGGGTAATAGGTTAGGGATTGATATGACAAAAAAAGACTCGCACATCCAAACTAGTGTGAATAGGTGCATACCAGGAGCAGCTACCTCCATACATAAATATACAAAAAAGGTTGCACTCTATCGTGCAAAAGCATGTCTAATCTGAAATATATGAAATATGAATAGCAAAATGGCTTTTGAACATTAGGAAAATATTTAAGAGACGCTTTGCACAGAATTTGATATAATCAAATAGTGTGAGCCCATCAACCATCGTCAAGGTGGTCTCATAAAACTGATGGGTCCCTGACCCCCCCGTCCAAATGTGAACACTTACCAAAGGCCAATGTCTGTATGCCTGGGTGAATGTGGACACCTCTGTTCAGCAAAGCCTACATATGAGTTGGCCAGGACCAAGTGTGATGAGGTTAGGGGTTGATGTCAGGTTTGCAATATCAGCTGGCATCAAGCCGAGGGTCCAGACACCCCCATTACTAACCAGTAATTTTAAAAAAAGAAACACAGACAAATTTTATTTGAAAATACAAGCCCTGACACTAAGCCTCTTTCACTAATTTATTAAAATAATAATAATAACATTATTAATAATAATTAATTAGGATCCCTCCTATCTACTATATAATTGTCTAAGGGTCACTTCCGTCTGTCTGTCTGTCCGTCCTTCTGTTTGTCACGGTTATTCATTCACTGATTGGTCTAGGCAGCTGCCTGTCATAGCTGCCGCGACCAATCAGCGACGGGCACAGTCCAGAAGAAAATGGCCGCTCCTTCCTCCCCGCAGTCAATGCCCGGCGTCCGCATACTCCCCTCCGGTCAGCGCTCACACAGGGTTATTGGCAGCATTGACCGTGGTGTAACACACTCGGTTAATGCTGCTATTAACCCTGTGTGACCACCTTTTTACTATTCATGCTGCCTATGCAGCATGAATAGTAAAAATATCTAATGTTAAAAATAATAACAAAATAAAAAATAGTTACATACTCACCCTCCGGTGGCCCGCTCCGCGTGACGCCCCGGTGACCACTGCATGCATTGCGGTCTCGCGAGGAGATGATGATGTACGGTCTCGAGAGACCGCTACGTCATCATCTCGTGAGACCACAATGCACTCTGTTATGTTTGCTAATGACAGGTGTTATGAAGGCAATCCAGAAACACAGTGTGCTTAGCGATCAGAGCGCACACAGTGATCTGACAAATACCCAAAAATACAAGAACGAGCTCTGAGACGTGGAAACTCTGTAGACTGCACACCTGATCCTATCCTAAACACAACTAAAAGCGGCTGTGGATTGCGCCTAACAACTACCTAGGCAACTCGGCACAGCCTAAGAAACTAGCTAGCCTGAAGATAGAAAAATAGGCCTGACTTGCCCCAGAGAAATTCCCCAAAGGAAAAGGCAGCCCCCCACATATAATGACTGTAAGTAAGATAAAAAGACAAAACGTAGGGATGAAATAGATTCAGCAAAGTGGGGCCCGATATTCTAGGACAGAGCGAGGACAGTAAAGCGAACTTTGCAGTCTACAAAAAACCCTAAAGCAAAACCACGCAAAGGGGGCAAAAAAAAACAAACCACCGTGCCGAACTAACGGCACGGCGGTACACCCTTTGCGTCTCAGAGCTTCCAGCAAAACAAAAGACAAGCTGGACAGAAAAAAAAGCAACAAAAAAGCAAAAAGCACTTAGCTATACAGAGTAGCAGGTCACTGGAACAATCAGGAGAAGCTCAGATCCAACACTGAAACATTGACAAGGAGCAAGGATAGCAGCATCAGGCGGAGTTAAGTAATGAAGCAGTTAACGAGCTCACCAGAACACCTGAGGGAGGAAGCTCAGAAGCTGCAGTACCACTTGTGACCACAGGAGTGAATTCAGCCACAGAATTCACAACAGTACCCCCCCCTTGAGGAGGGGTCACCGAACCCTCACCAGAGCCCCCAGGCCGACCAGGATGAGCCGCATGAAAGGCACGAACAAGATCGGAAGCATGAACATCAGAGGCAAAAACCCAGGAATTATCTTCCTGAGCATAACCCTTCCATTTAACCAGATACTGGAGTTTCCGTCTAGAAACACGAGAATCCAAAATCTTCTCCACAATATACTCCAATTCCCCCTCCACCAAAACCGGGGCAGGAGGCTCAACAGATGGAACCATAGGTGCCACGTATCTCCGCAACAACGACCTATGGAATACATTATGTATGGAAAAGGAGTCTGGGAGGGTCAAACGAAAAGACACAGGATTGAGAACCTCAGAAATCCTATATGGACCAATAAAACGAGGTTTAAATTTAGGAGAGGAAACCTTCATAGGAATATGACGAGAAGATAACCAAACCAGATCCCCAACAAGAAGTCGGGGACACACACGGCGTCTGCGATTAGCGAAAAGTTGAGCTTTCTCCTGGGACAAGATCAAATTGTCCACTACCTGAGTCCAGATCTGCTGCAACCTATCCACCACAGAATCCACACCAGGACAGTCCGAAGACTCAACCTGTCCTGAAGAGAAACGAGGATGGAACCGAGAATTGCAAAAAAAAGGAGAAACCAAGGTAGCCAAGCTGGCCCGATTATTAAGGGCGAACTCAGCCAACGGCAAAAAGGACACCCAATCATCCTGGTCTGCAGAAACAAAACATCTCAGATATGTTTCCAAGGTCTGATTGGTTCGTTCGGTCTGGCCATTAGTCTGAGGATGGAAAGCCGAGGAAAAGGATAGGTCAATGCCCATCCTACCACAAAAGGCTCGCCAAAACCTTGAAACAAACTGGGAACCTCTGTCAGAAACAATATTCTCAGGAATGCCATGCAACCGAACCACATGCTGAAAGAACAAAGGTACCAAATCAGAGGAGGAAGGCAATTTAGCCAAGGGCACCAGATGGACCATTTTAGAAAAGTGATCACAGACCACCCAAATGACTGACATCTTTTGAGAAACGGGAAGGTCAGAAATGAAATCCATCGAAATATGTGTCCAAGGCCTCTTTGGGACCGGCAAGGGCAAAAGCAACCCACTGGCACGAGAACAGCAGGGCTTAGCCCTAGCACAAATCCCACAGGACTGCACAAAAGTACGTACATCCCGTGACAGAGATGGCCACCAGAAGGATCTAGCCACTAACTCTCTGGTACCAAAGATTCCAGGATGACCAGCCAACACCGAACAATGAAGTTCAGAGATAAGTTTATTAGTCCACCTATCAGGGACGAACAGTTTCTCTGCTGGACAACGATCAGGTTTATTCGCCTGAAATTTTTGCAGCACCCGCCGCAAATCAGGGGAGATGGCAGACACAATGACTCCTTCCTTGAGGATACCCGCTGGCTCAGATAAACCCGGAGAGTAGGGCACAAAACTCCTAGACAGAGCATCCGCCTTCACATTTTTAGAGCCCGGAAGGTACGAAATCACAAAGTCGAAGCGGGCAAAAAACAACGACCAACGGGCCTGTCTAGGATTCAAGCGCTTGGCAGACTCGAGATAAGTCAAGTTCTTATGATCAGTCAATACCACCACGCGATGCTTAGCTCCTTCAAGCCAATGACGCCACTCCTCGAATGCCCACTTCATGGCCAGCAACTCTCGATTGCCCACATCATAATTACGCTCAGCGGGCGAAAACTTCCTGGAAAAGAAAGCACATGGTTTCATCACTGAGCAATCAGAACCTCTCTGTGACAAAACCGCCCCTGCTCCAATCTCAGAAGCATCAACCTCGACCTGGAACGGAAGAGAAACATCTGGCTGACACAACACAGGGGCAGAACAAAAACGACGCTTCAACTCCTGAAAAGCTTCCACAGCAGCAGAAGACCAACTAACCAAATCAGCACCCTTCTTGGTCAAATCGGTCAATGGTTTGGCAATGCTAGAAAAATTACAAATGAAGCGACGATAAAAATTAGCAAAGCCCAGGAACTTTTGCAGACTTTTCAGAGATGTCGGCTGAATCCAATCCTGGATGGCTTGGACCTTAACTGGATCCATCTCGATAGTAGAAGGGGTAAAGATGAACCCCAAAAATGAAACTTTCTGCACACCGAAGAGACACTTTGATCCCTTCACAAACAAAGAGTTAGCACGCAGGACCTGAAAAACCATTCTGACCTGCTTCACATGAGACTCCCAATCATCTGAGAAGATCAAAATGTCATCCAAGTAAACAATCAGGAATTTATCCAGATACTCACGGAAGATGTCATGCATAAAAGACTGAAACACAGATGGAGCATTGGCAAGTCCGAACGGCATCACTAGATACTCAAAATGACCCTCGGGCGTATTGAATGCAGTTTTCCATTCATCTCCTTGCCTGATTCTCACCAGATTATACGCACCACGAAGATCTATCTTAGTGAACCAACTAGCCCCCTTAATCCGAGCAAACAAGTCAGATAACAATGGCAAGGGATACTGAAATTTAACAGTGATCTTATTAAGAAGGCGGTAATCAATACACGGTCTCAGCGAACCATCCTTCTTGGCTACAAAGAAGAACCCTGCTCCCAGTGGTGATGACGATGGGCGAATATGTCCCTTCTCCAGGGATTCCTTCACATAACTGCGCATAGCGGCGTGTTCGGGCACGGATAAATTAAATAATCGACCTTTAGGGAATTTACTACCAGGAATCAAATTGATAGCACAATCACAATCCCTATGCGGAGGTAGAGCATCGGACTTGGGCTCTTCAAATACATCCTGATAATCAGACAAGAACTCTGGGACCTCAGAAGGGGTGGATGACGAAATCGACAAAAATGGAACATCACCATGTACCCCCTGACAACCCCAGCTGGATACCGACATGGAATTCCAATCTTATACTGGATTATGGGTTTGTAGCCATGGCAACCCCAACACGACCACATCATGCAGATTATGCAACACCAGAAAGCGAATAACTTCCTGATGTGCAGGAGCCATGCACATGGTCAGCTGGGCCCAGTATTGAGGTTTATTCTTGGCCAAAGGTGTAGCATCAATTCCTCTCAATGGAATAGGACACCGCAAAGGCTCCAAGAAAAACCCACAACGTTTAGCATAATCCAAATCCATCAGATTCAGGGCAGCGCCCGAATCCACAAACGCCATGACAGAAAATGACGACAAAGAGCATATCAAGGTAATGGACAGAAGGAATTTGGACTGTACAGTACCAATGACGGCAGCCACTAACTCTAGTCATAGTCCTATCGCACTGCATAGGCTCAGGTTTAACCTCAGGCAGTACCGCCAAATGGTGCACAGATTTACGCTCGCGCAAGCGTCGACCGATCTGAATGGCCAAAGACAAAGACTCATTCAAACCAGCAGGCATAGGAAATCCCACCATGACATCCTTAAGAGCCTCAGAGAGACCCTTTCTGAACAAAGCTGCCAGTGCAGATTCATTCCACTGAGTGAGTACTGACCATTTCCTAAATTTCTGACAATATACTTCTATATCATCCTGACCCTGGCACAAAGCCAGCAAATTTTTCTCAGCCTGATCCACTGAATTAGGCTCATCGTACAGCAATCCGAGCGCCAGGAAAAACGCATCGACACTACTCAATGCAGGGTCTCCTGGCGCAAGAGAAAATGCCCAGTCTTGAGGGTCGCCGCGCAAAAAAGAAATAATAATCAAAACCTGTTGAATAGGATTACCAGAAGAATGAGGTTTCAAGGCCAGAAATAGCTTACAATTATTTTTGAAACTTAGAAACTTAGTTCTATCTCCAAAAAACAAATCAGGAATAGGAATTCTTGGTTCTAGCATAGATTTCTGATCAATAGTATCTTGAATTTTTTGTACATTTATAACGAGATTATCCATTGAAGAGCACAGACCCTGAATATCCATGTCCACACCTGTGTCCAGAATCACCCAAATGTCTAGGGGAAAAAAAAAAAGTGAACACAGAGCAGAAAAAAAAAAAAAAATGATGTCAGAACTTTTTCTTTCCCTCTATTGAGAATCATTAGTTAGGCTCCTTGTACTGTTATGTTTGCTAATGACAGGTGTAAAGAAGGCAATCCAGAAACACAGTGCGCTTAGCGATCAGAGCGCACACAGTGATCTGACAAATACCCAAAAATACAAGAACGAGCTCTGAGACGTGGAAACTCTGTAGACACCTGATCCTATCCTAAACACAACTAAAAGCGGCTGTGGATTGCGCCTAACAACTACCTAGGCAACTCGGCACAGCCTAAGAAACTAGCTAGCCTGAAGATAGAAAAATAGGCCTGACTTGCCCCAGAGAAATTCCCCAAAGGAAAAGGCAGCCCCCCACATATAATGACTGTGAGTAAGATGAAAAGACAAAACATAGGAATGAAATAGATTCAGCAAAGTGGGGCCCGATATTCTAGGACAGAGCGAGGACAGTAAAGCGAACTTTGCAGTCTACAAAAAACCCTAAAGCAAAACCACGCAAAGGGGGCAAAAAAAAAAACCACCGTGCCGAACTAACGGCACGGCGGTACACCCTTTGCGTCTCAGAGCTTCCAGCAAAACAAAAGACAAGCTGGACAGAAAAAAAAGCAACAAAAAAGCAAAAAGCACTTAGCTATACAGAGCAGCAGGTCACAGGAACAATCAGGAGAAGCTCAGATCCAACACTGAAACATTGACAAGGAGCAAGGATAGCAGCATCAGGCGGAGTTAAGTAATGAAGCAGTTAACGAGCTCACCAGAACACCTGAGGGAGGAAGCTCAGAAGCTGCAGTACCACTTGTGACCACAGGAGTGAATTCAGCCACAGAATTCACAACAGCACTCTTCAGACCGGAGCGCGCGACAAGCATCGGGAACCTGCTGCTTCGATTCAGGACGTGAGCATGTAATTATTTTTATTTTAATTCTTTTTTTTAACAGGGATATGGTGCATATTATGTGACTGGCCAATATACTACGTGACTGTGCTGTATTCTACGTGACTGGGTAGTATACTACGTGGCTCTGTGCTGTATACTATGTGGCTCTGTGCTGTATACTACGTGGCTCTGTGCTGTATACTACGTGGCTCTGTGCTGTATACTATGTGGCTCTGTGCTATATACTACGTGGCTCTGTGCTGTATACTATGTGGCTCTGTGATGTATACTATGTGGCTCTTTGCAATATACTATGTGACTGGGCAAGCTGGGCAATATACTATGTGGCTGGGCAATATACTATGTTACTGGGCAATATACTACGTGACTGGGCAATATACTACGTGACTGGAAAATATACTACGTGGCTGGGCAATATACTACGTGGCTGGGCAATATACTATGTGGCTGGGCAATATACTACGAGGCTGGGCAATATACTACGTGGCTGGGCAATATACTATATGGGCTGTGCAATATACTACGTGGCTGGGCAATATACTACGTGGCTCTGTGCTGTATACTATGTCACTGGGCAATATACTACGTGGCTGGACAATATACTATGTGGCTGGGCAATATACTATGTGGCTCTGTGCAGTATACTATATGGCTCTGTGCTGTATACTACGTGGCTCTGTGCAGTATACTATGTGGCTATGTGCAATATACTATGTGACTGGGCAAGCTGGGCAATATACTACGTGGCTGGGCAATATACTATGTGACTGGGCAATATACTACGTGGGCTGTGCAATATACTACGTGGGCTGTGCAATATACTACGTGGCTGGGCAATATACTACATGGCTCTGTGCTGTATACTACGTGGCTCTGTGCAATATACTATGTGACTGGGCAAGCTAGGCAATATACTATGTGGCTGGGCAATATACTATGTGACTGGGCAATATACTATGTGCCTGGGCAATATACTACGTGGCTGGGCAATATACTATGTGGGCTGTGCAATATACTACATGGGCTGTGCAATATACTACGTGGCTGGGCAATATACTACATGGCTCTGTGCTGTATACTACGTCACTGGGCAATATACTATGTGGTTGGGCAATATACTACGTGGACATACATATTCTAGAATACCCGATGCGTTAGAATTGGGCCACCATCTAGTTTTTAACCCCTTCATGACCCTGGGATTTTTCGTTTTTCCGTGTTCGTTTTTCACTCCCCTCCTTCCCAGAGCCATAACTTTTTTATTTTCCCGTCAATTTGGCCATGTGAGGGCTTATTTTTTGCGGGACGAGTTGTACTTTTGAAAGACATCATTGATTTTAGCATGTCGTGTACTACAAAACAGGAAAAAAATTCCAAGTGCGGTGAAATTGCAAAAAAAGTGCAATCCCACACTTGTTTTTTGTTTGGCTTTTTTGCTAGGTTCACTAAATGCTAAAACTGACCTGCCATTATGATTCTCCAGGTCAGTACGAGTTCATAGACACCTAACATGACTAGGTTATTTTTTATCTAAGTGGTGAAAAAAAATTCCAAACTTTGCTAAAAAAAAAAAAATTGCGCCATTTTTCGATACTCGTAGCGCCTCCATTTTTCGTGATCTGGGGTCGGTTGAGGGCTTATTTTTTGCGTGCCGAGATGACGTTTTTAATTATAGCATTTTGGTGCAGATACATTCTTTTGATCGCCCGTTATTGCATTTTAATGCAATGTCGTAGCAACCTAAAAAACGTAATTCTGGCATTTCAAATTTTTTTCTCGCTACGCCGTTTAGCAATCAGGTTAATGCTTTTTTTAAATTGATAGATCGGGCGATTCTGAGCGCGGCGATACCAAATATGTGTAGATTTGATTTTTTTTTATTGATTTATTTTGATTGGGGCGAAAGGGGGGTGATTTAAACTTTTATATTTTTTTATTTTTTTCACATTTTTTTTTTACTTTTTTTTTTCCTTTCCCATGCTTCAATAGCCTCCATGGGAGGCTAGAAGCAGGCACAGCACGATCGCCTCTGCTACATAGCAGTGATCTGCTGATCGCTGCTATGTAGCAGAAATGGAGGTGTGCTGTGAGTGCCGACCACAGGGTGGTGCTCACAGCCACCGGTGATCAGTAACCATAGAGGTCTCTAGGACCTCTATGGTTACCATCCAGACGCAAGTAACCTTGGACCTTCCCAGCCTACTAATATCGGCTCACAGCTGTCTACATTGCCTTTGTTGACTATAAAAAATCGAGGAAACCCTAAACAAATGATGTGGGCCCCCCAATTTTTAATAACCGTCAAAGGCATAGTAGACAGTTGTGAGCTGATATTAATAGGCTGGGAAGGTCTATCGTTATCTTGCCCTTTCCAGCCTAGAAATACCAGTCCGCAGCCACCCCAGAATTGTAGCATCCATAAAATGCGCCAATTCTCGTCTCTTCCCGTTTGCCCTAATGAAGTGGTAATTGGGGTAATGGTTTATGGGGTTTATGTCAGTTGTGTAATGTCAGCTGGCATCAACCCCAGGGATTAGTAATGGAGACTCTCTCATGAGCTGTTTAGTGTCATGGGGTCACTCAGGAGCCGAAAGCTCTTATTTAGTACTGCAACCATAAGTCACTCTTCGCAATCTCTCATGAGCAATAATGCTGCATTTTACATATTTAGTGACAGCAGGGTTTATCCTCATTTTGTTTCTTGTAAGTTTTGTCAATTTAATGGCTAATGTGAACATGGGTTTATTTGTTGCATGTATACCAAGTTAGACTCCAGGTAAATTTGCGTGTTTTTTCTTGGATTTTGGCATTTTTGTGCAAGATAGGGAGTGGCTTCTCCTCCTTGAGTAGGATATTACATATAAAAAGCTGCCCAAGGCAGAGGTATCCATGGTTCGAGACTCAGTGCTTTGTCGGTCCTTACTCCTACAGGTCACGTCAGACACATGGTATGATTTTAATATTAGACAATGTAGAACTTTCCCCGAATATGGTCACCTTGCTGCTGGTGAGATGGCTTTTATGCTTTTTTTGATTAATAACAGTGTTACTAAGACCCTGCTATTTAAATGCAATTTTGCTTTTCACTTATTTAGTTACAGCTTCAGTTACAGGGTTTATGCTCATTTTGTGTCTTGTAAGTTTTGCCTAATGTGAATAGGACCTACAAAAATATATACACAAGAAATGCAAAAACGATGCACATAACATGAAAAGAAACAAGAAATCACAACAGGAATGCACATAATGTGAAATAGTTATAAATATTATGAGCACAAAACTATGTCTACTGTGATCCAGAGCTGTATACTAAATTCACATGCAGTAAGTTTAACTGCTTGTGTCTTAATAAATGTACTATTTTAGTGGAAATAAAAAATGCATTAAAAGTGCAGAAAAAATGTACATAGTATGATCAGGAGCTACTTTATATTACTATCCATAAATAATTCTTATTTCAAATTACCTCAATTCTTTATTTATATTTAACTCACTATGAATCCTCCTGATGCTTTTTTTGGCCTTTTTTTTAAATAAAATCTTATACTCTCCAACCCGCTTTAACCCATTAAATGGCACAAAAATATTGTTCCTATAGAATTTTTGGGGAGTATATTAGTGTAGTGTGAGAACACACAGTGATCCATTTGCTGTGTTCTGCGCTTCTATTTTTTAGGCCACTAGTTCAGTATTTCGTCAGTTTTTAACTTCAGTATTTGTTAGACAAAATCAGGAGTGGGTGAGAAATGCAAAAGTGATCTCTATTATTATATCTTTTGTCTGATTGATCGTCTTCTGATTTTCATGGCCTATGTCCTGAAGAAGTTTGGAATAAATTTGAAACACGTTGACTAAAACATTGATAAGAAATTGCAACACTATCATCATCTAACCAGGGATTGAAGCTTGTAAAGGACAATTTACATATTCCAGGTGCCTTCTGGTAAAAGCAAAGAGCCTCCCTCAGCAAGAAGGTCGTTGGGTACAGCCAGGACCAGCTGCTTGTAAAGCATCGCCAAACCAGGGATTGAAGCTTGAAGAGGACAATTTGCATATTCCAGGTGCCTTCTGGGAAAAGCAAAGAGTTTCCCTCAGCAAGAAGATCTTTGGGTACATGTTATTGACCTGGTGGTTAAGAGCACCCGGAACGACCTGAAGGTTAAACTCACACAGGACAAGCTCTGGGAAGTGGGAACTCTGCTGACCGCAACCCCTAATCCTATCACACAACTAGAAATAGCCGTGGTGCATACCTAACATGACCTAGACGCCTCTTCACAGCCTAAGAGCTAACTAGCCCTAAAGATAAAAAATAAAGCCTACCTTGCCTCAGAGAAATTCCCCAAAGGAAAAGGCAGCCCCCCACATATATTGACTGTGAGTTAAGATGAAAGTCACAAACACAGAGATGAAACAGGTTGCAGCAAAGGGAGGCCAGACTTACTAAACAGACTGAGGATAGAAAAGGTATCTTTGCGGTCAGCACAAAAAACTACAAAAAACAACGCAGAGTGTGCAAAAAGACTTCCACACCGACTCACGGTGTGGAGGTGCCACTCTGCATCCCAGAGCTTCCAGCTAGCAAGACAAAAATCATGATAGCCAACTGGACAAGGAACAATGAACAAATAATTAACTAGCAGGGACTTAACTTCTGCTGGAGTAGACAGGTCACCAGAAAGATCCAAGAGCGAACTGAACCAGTACAAGAACATTGACAGCTGGCATGGAGTAACGATCTGAGTGGAGTTAAATAGAACAGCCAGCCAAAGAATAAACTACGTCACCTGTGGAAGGAACCTCAGAAGCAGCAGCTCCACTCACAGCCACCAGAGGGAGTCCATGGACAGAACTCACCGAAGTACCATTCATGACCACAGGAGGGAGTTCGATAACAGAATTCACAACAGTACCCCCCCCTTGAGGAGGGTCACCGAACCCTCACCAGAGCCCCCAGGCCGATCAGGATGAGCCAAATGAAAGGCACGAACTAGATCGGCAGCATGAACATCAGAGGCAAAAACCCAGGAATTATCTTCCTGACCATAACCCTTCCACTTGACCAGGTACTGGAGTTTCCGTCTCGAAATACGAGAATCCAAAATCTTCTCCACCACATACTCCAACTCCCCCTCGACCAACACCGGGGCAGGAGGATCAACGGAGGGAACCATAGGCGCCACGTATCTCCGCAATAACGACCTATGGAACACATTATGGATGGCAAAAGAAGCTGGAAGGTCCAAACGAAATGACACAGGATTAAGAACTTCAGATATCTTATATGGCCCAATGAAACGAGGCTTAAACTTAGGAGAGGAAACCTTCATAGGAACATGACGAGATGACAACCAAACCAAATCCCCAACACGAAGTCAGGGACCAACACAGCGCCGGCGGTCAGCCAAAGGCAAGAAGGACACCCAATCATCCTGATCAGCAGAAACAAAGCATCTCAGATATGTCTCCAAAGTCTGATTAGTTCGTTCGGTTTGGCCATTTGTCTGAGGATGGAAAGCCGAAGAAAAAGACAAATCAATGCCCATCTTAGCACAAAAGGACCGCCAAAACCTTGAAACAAACTGAGAACCTCTGTCCGAGACGATGTTCTCCGGAATGCCATGCAAACGAACCACATGCTGTAAAAACAATGGCACCAAATCAGAGGAGGAAGGCAATTTAGACAAGGGTACCAAATGGACCATCTTAGAGAAGCGATCACAAACCACCCAAATGACCGACATCCTTTGAGAGACAGGGAGATCTGAAATAAAATCCATGGAAATATGCATCCAGGGCCTCTTCGGGACCGGCAAGGGCAAAAGCAACCCACTGGCACGAGAACAGCAGGGCTTAGCCCGAGCACAAATCCCACAGGACTGCACAAAAGAACGCACTTCCCGTGACAAGGAAGGCCACTGTTGTGAATTCTGTTGTCGAACTCCCTCCTGTGGTCCTGAATGGTACTTCGGCGAGTTCTGTCTATGGGCTCCCTCTGGTGGCTGTGGGTGAAGCTGCTGCTTCTGAGGTTCCTTACACAGGTGACTTGGTTTATCCTTTGGTTGGCTGCTCTATTTAACTCCACTCAGATCGTTACTCCATGCCAGCTGTCAATTTCCTGCATTGGTTCAGTTCGCTCTTGGATCTTTCTGGTGACCTGTCTTCTCCAGCAGAAGCTAAGTTCCTGATAGTTATTATTTGTTCATTGTTTCCTTGTCCAGCTGGTTTTCATGATTTTGTCTTGCTAGCTGGAAGCTCTGGGATGCAGAGTGGCACCTCCGCACCGTGAGTCGGTGCGGAGGTGTTTTTGCACACTCTGCGTGGTCTTTTGTAGTTTTTTGTGCTGACCGCAAAGATACCCTTCCTATCCTCTGTCTGTTTAGTAAGTCTGGCCTCCCTTTGCTGAAGCCTGTTTCATTTCTGCGTTTGTGACTTTCATCTTTACTCACAGTCAATATATTTGGGGGGCTGCCTTTTCCTTTGGGGAATTCCTCTGAGGCAAGGTAGGCTTTATTTTCTATCTCTAGGGCTAGCTAACTCTTAGGCTGTGAAGAGGCGTCTAGGGAGAGTCAGGAACGCTCCACGGCTATTTCTAGTGTGTGTGATAGGATTAGGGCCTGCGGTCAGCAGAGCTCCCACATCCCAGAGCTTGTCCTGCGTGAGTTTACTATCAGGTCGTGCCGGGTGCTCCTAACCACCAGGTCATAACAGTACAGCTGGCCCAAAGTATTAATGCATCTCAATAGAGGGATAAGAGAAGTTCTGAGACCATTTTTTTTTCTTTGCACTGTGTTTTGTCTTTCTTTTCCCCTAAACCTTTGGGTGGTTCAGGACACAGGTGTAGATATGGACATTCAAGGTCTGTCCTCTTGTGTGGATCATCTCACTGAAAGGGTACAAAACATTCAAGATTTTGTGGTTCAGAATCCTATGTTAGAGCCTAGAATTCCTATTCCTGATTTATTTTCTGGGGATAGATCTAAGTTCTTGAATTTCAAAAATAATTGTAAACTGTTTCTAGCTTTGAAACCCCGCTCCTCTGGTGACCCCGTTCAACAAGTAAAAATCATTATTTCTTTGTTGCGTGGTGACCCTCAAGACTGGGCATTTTCCCTTGCGCCAGGAGATCCTGCATTGCGTGATGTTGATGCGCTTTTTCTGGCACTTGGATTGCTTTATGATGAACCAAATTCAGTGGATCAGGCAGAGAAAATCTTGCTGGCTTTGTGTCAGGGTCAGGATGAAGCGGTGGTGTACTGTCAGAAGTTTAGAAAGTGGTCTGTGCTTACTCAGTGGAATGAGTGTGCCCTGGCGGCCATTTTCAGAAAGGGTCTTTCTGAAGCCCTTAAGGATGTCATGGTGGGATTTCCCACGCCTGCTGGTCTGAATGAGTCTATGTCTTTGGCCATTCAGATCGATCGGCGCTTGCGTGAGCGCAAAGCTGTGCACCATCTGGCGGTATTCTCTGAGCATAGGCCTGAGCCTATGCAGTGTGATAGGACTTTGACCAGAGCTGAACGGCAAGAACACAGACGTCAGAATGGGCTGTGTTTTTACTGTGGTGAATCCACTCATGCTATCTCCGATTGTCCTAAGCGCACTAAGCGGTTCGCTAGGTCTGCCACCATTGGTACGGTACAGTCTAAATTTCTTTTGTCCGTTACTCTGATTTGCTCTCTGTCGTCCTATTCTGTTATGGCATTTGTGGATTCAGGCGCTGCCCTGAATTTGATGGACTTGGAGTTTGCCAGGCGCTGTGGTTTTTTCTTGGAGCCCTTGCAGTATCCTATTCCATTGAGAGGAATTGATGCTACGCCTTTGGCCAAGAATAAGCCTCAGTACTGGACTCAATTGACCATGTGCATGGCTCCTGCACATCAGGAGGATATTCGCTTTTTGGTGTTGCATAATCTGCATGATGTGGTCATTTTGGGGTTGCCATGGCTACAGGTCCATAATCCAGTGTTGGATTGGAAATCTATGTCTGTGTCCGGCTGGGGTTGTCAGGGGGTACATGGTGATGTTCCACTGTTGTCAATTTCACCTTCCACTCCTTCTGAAGTCCCTGAGTTTTTATCAGATTACCGGGATGTATTTGAATAGCCCAAATCCGGTGCCCTACCTCCTCATAGGGATTGCGATTGTGCTATTAATTTGATTCCTGGTAGTAAGTTTCCTAAGGGCCGTCTGTTTAATTTATCTGTGCCAGAGCACGCCGCTATGCGGAGTTATATAAAGGAATCCTTGGAGAAGGGTCATATTCGGCCGTCGTCGTCACCATTGGGAGCAGGGTTCTTTTTTGTGGCCAAGAAGGATGGCTCTTTGAGACCTTGTATTGATTACCGCCTTCTTAATAAGATCACAGTCAAATTTCAGTATCCTTTGCCGCTGCTGTCTGATTTGTTTGCTCGGATTAAGGGGGCTAGTTGGTTCACCAAGATAGATCTTCGAGGGGCGTATAATCTTGTGAGAATTAAACAGGGTGATGAATGGAAAACAGCATTTAATACGCCCGAGGGCCATTTTGAGTACCTGGTTATGCCATTCTGGCTTTCTAATGCTCCATCTGTGTTTCAGTCCTTTATGCATGACATCTTCTTTTGGGTTTCATTTTTTCCCCTTCTACTATCGAGATGGACCCTGTTAAAGTTCAGGCCATTTACGATTGGACTCAGCCGACATCTGTGAAGAGCCTGCAGAAGTTCCTGGGCTTTGCTAATTTTTACCGTCGCTTCAACGCTAATTTTTCTAGTATTGGTAGACCGTTGACTGATTTGACCAAGAAAGGTGCTGATGTGGTCAATTGGTCCTCTGCGGCTGTAGAGGCTTTTCAGGAGTTGAAGCGTCGTTTTTCTTCTGCCCATGTGTTGTGCCAGCCAGATGTTTCGCTCCCGTTTCAGGTTGAGGTTGATGCTTCTGAGATTGGAGCAGGGGCTGTTATGTCGCGAAGAAGTTCTGATGGCTCGGTGATGAAACCCTGTGCCTTCTTTTCTAGAAAATTCTCGCCTGCTGAGCACAATTATGATGTTGGCAATCGAGAGTTGTTGGCCATGAAGTGGGCATTCGAGGAGTGGCGACATTGGCTTGAAGGAGCTAAACATCGCGTGGTGGTCTTGACGGATCACAAGAATTTGACTTATCTCGAGTCTGCCAAACGGTTGATTCCTAGACAGGCTCGATGGTCGCTCTTTTTCTCCCGTTTTGATTTTGTGGTTTCATACCTTCCGGGCTCTAAGAATGTGAAGGCTGATGCCCTGTCAAGGAGTTTTGTGCCTGACTCTCCGGGTGTTCCGGAGCCGGCGGGTATTCTTAAAGAGGGGGTAATTTTGTCTGCCATCTCCCCTGATTTGCGGCGCGTGCTGCAGAAGTTTCAGGCTGATAGACCTGACCGTTGTCCTATGGAGAAACTGTTTGTCCCTGATAGATGGACTAATAGAGTTATCTCTGAGGTTCATTGTTCGGTGTTGGCAACTTTACCTGCCAGAAGTGTAGACTACTGGCCCTTTTAGAAGAAAAGGTGTGGGGTCTGGAAAAAAGAATTGCAACTTTGAAACTCATCAAAGAAAATTAATATTTCCTAGACAGAACAGAAGCATCTCTTCTGATCACAGAAGGTGAAGAAGAGAACCTCCAAAAGCAGAAAAGTGGAAGCATGTGACCAAAAGAAGCAATAAGACTATGGAGACATCACCAACCACACAACTGAGAAACCGATACCAAGGCCCTGTAGAGAAGATCACACACCTAAGGATGAGGAACTACCAGCAAGCAAAGAAGAAAAGGGCACACAGCAACACCCAGAACTGACACCAAAAAGTACAGCCAAGAAGCGAAGAAGAAAGGTAGTGGTGGGAGACTCACTACTGAGAGACACAGAAGCAGCCATCTGCAGATCATACATAACCGCAAGAGAAGTATGCTGCCTCCCAGGTGTGAAGATCAAAGATGTGACCGATAGAATACCAAAGCTCTTCAGTTTCAAGGACGTCCACCCATTTCTTCTGATACATGATGACATCAATGACATTGCAAGGAAGGAGTTACCAACAATCTGCAAGGACTTTGAAGAGTTGGGGAAGAAGGCAAAGGAACTGGATGCACAGGTAGTTTTTTCTTCTATCATTCCAGTAGACAGGCATGGCACCAGGAGATGGAACAAAATCCTTGATGCGAAGAACTGGCTAAGACGATTGTGAGGAAAGTATGGTTGTAGATGACGAGGAAAAAGCTAACATATTAAACACCTTCCTCTCCATGGTATTCACAGTGGAAAATGAATTGTTAGGTGAAATGCCGAGAGAAAAAGAAAACCCTATTTTAAGGGTCACCAATCTAACCCAAGAAGAGGTGCGAAACCGGCTAAATAAGATTAAAATAGATAAATCTCCAGGTCCAGATGGCATACACCCACGAGTACTAAGAGAACTAAGTAATGTAATAGACAAACCATTATTTCTTATATTTAGGGACTCTATAGCGATGGGGTCTGTTCCGTAGGACTGGTGCATAGCAAATGTGGTACCAATATTCAAAAAGGGCTCTGAAAGTGAACCATGAAATTATAGGCCAGTAAATCTAACTTCTATTGGTAACATATTTGAATGGTTTCTGAGAAATGTTATTCTGGATTATCTCAATGAGAATAACTGTTTAAGTCCATATCAGCATGGGTTTATGAGGAATCGCTCCTGTCAAACCAATCTAATACGTTTTTATGAAGAGGTAAGCTACAGACTGGACCAAAGTGAGTCATTTGACGTGATATATCTTGATTTCTCCAAAGCATTTGATACCGTGCCACACAAGAGGTTCGTACACAAAATGATAATGCTGGGTCTGGGGGGAAATGGGTGTAAATGGGTAAGTGACTGGCTTATTGATAGAAAACAGAGGGTGGTTATAAATTATATATTCTCTAACTGTGACCAGTGGGTTAACACATGGGTGGGTATAGGCAAGGGACTTATTCTCTTCAGCATATTTATTAACAATCTGGTAGAAGGTTTGCACAGTAAAACATCGATATTTGTAGATGATACAAAACTATGTAAAGCAGTCAGAACAGGAGAAGATAGTATTCTGCTTCAGATGGATCTGGATAAGTTAGAAACTTGGGCCGAAAGGTGACAGATGAGGTTTAACAATGATAAATGTAAGGTTATACATATGGGAAGAAGGAATCAATATCACCATTACACACTGAATGGGAAACCACTGGGTAAATCTGACATGGAGAAGGACTTGGAGATCCTATTTAATGATAAACTTACCTGAAGCAACCAGTGCCAGGCAGCAACTGCCAAGGCAAACAGGATCATGGGGTGTATTAAAAGAGGTCTGGATACACATGATGAGAGCATTATACTGCCTCTGGACAAATCCCAGGTTAGACCGTACATGGAGTACTGTGTACCGTTTTGGGCACCGGTGCTAAGGAAGGATATAATGGAACTAGAGCAAGTACAAAGGACAGCAACAAAATTAATAAAGGGGATGGGGGAACTAAAATACCCAGAGAGATTAGCAAAATTTGGATTATTTAGTCTAGAAAAAAGACAACTGAGGGGCAATCTAATAACCATATACAATTATATAAGGTGACAATACAAATATCTCTCGTAGGATCCGTTAGTACCAAGGAAGGTGATGGTCACAAGGAGACATTCTCTGCGTCTGGAGGAGACAAGGTTTTTCTACCAACATAGAAGAGGATTCTTTACTGTTAGGGCAGTGAGAATCTGGAATTCCTTGCCTGAGGAGGAGATGATGACGAACTGAGTTGAGGGGTTCAAGAGAGGCCTGGATGTCTTCCTGGAGTGTAACAATATTGTATCATACAATTATTAGGTTCTTTAGAAGGACATAGATCTGGGGATTTATTCTGATGGAATTTAGGCTGAACTGGATGGACAAATGTCTTTTTTCGGCCTTGCTAACTATGTTACTATGTTACTAATTGGATTTCCATTATTGATCACCAGCACAGAAAATCCAAACCTTGTCCCTTTTTCATCTCTTGATTTTGGCTTGCAAATAATGATTCAAAATGCTAACCAAATACTGAAGTGTGAACGTTGCCTTAGGACTCGTTCAAAGGAGCATATAATACGGACATGTGCTGTTCTAGTAAAAATCAATAGGGCTGACAGTTTTTTCACACATATAGTGTAGAAAAACTTTTTAGCACAACAGGTAACTTGAAGGTATATACAGTATTGTGTTTTATTATAGCAGACGCACACTTTGCATAAACAACAGAATCAATGTTTTGACCTACTTCAGCCTTGTTCACGGTTATCTTTCCAGCGAAAACAGGTAAGGTGAGATCTACAGTATCTCACATGGAAGCAAGAAGCCCAAGGGAAGCAACAAGTTACCTGTTGTGCCAAAAGGTTTTTCTACAATATGTGTTTTTTCCGGATGGCACAATTTTAAGGGATTGCGACTCCCCTCTCTGCAGATTATAGTTTTTTCACACAGACCGAGAGCCAGAGTGAAAGAAAATTGCAGCATGCACAATTCTCTTCCATATTTTGGTTTAGACTCGGGAGCTCATAAAATATTGTTTTGTGTATGGATAATCCATATTGCATCCTATTTTTATGGAAACATTGCCATCTTTAGCATAGCAAACTGTGTTTTATCATGTACTCTTTAAAATATTGTTGTTAAAATTGGATGTTGTCTGGCTGTCCCACGGATGTAAATTATGGTCACATGGATGACTCACGGATATTAATACAGATGGCAATTGTCAGTATTTTCTGTATGAAAATTTCTTATGCTTGTCTGAACCTAATCTTAATTTGTGCCCTGTGTGACTGACAATTTTAACCACAAAGTGCATTTCAAGACTTAAATTAGACCTTTATGTCAAATGTGACTAAGTCCTTATATAAAGTATTTTCTACTTTACTAAAACAATTTTTTTACAAACCAAGTACCAAAAGTAATATTTTCTCATTCCAATATTTCTTAGAATTTTCACTGCCCCCTCTTAAAACCCAGATTTGCATAAGATAATTAAATGGCTCAAATGTAGGAAAGAAATTTTCGAGAAAATGAACTTTCATTCCATGTAAACCCAGAATATTAGTAATATCTCCGTGCTGGTATTATGTAGTCTGACTCATTTTTTTTCTTTAAGTGATTTATTATCCAAATGTCCTTTCCGAGCAATTTGTAATTGAACACTTGACCACATCAAGGAGATAAGTCACAATTCATACTTGCAATTCATTAGCGGTGATCACAGCCATCAATGGTCAAGGTACTTTTAATGTACTTTCCAGTGATTTATACAGAGAGATAATTTGCATGTGCATAAGACAAAGACCGGATTAAAAAAAAAAGAAAAAAAGAAAATGGCCATGAACTAAACCTTCTCCTATTCCAATAATAATAATTTGTTCATCCTTTTAAAAAAAAATCATAATTAGCGAGGAAGAGAGAAAATGTGAAAATCGATCATAGGACGCGAAAGGGCAAATTGATGAAGTGCAGATTAGGACTCTACTAAATGTGTTTGTCCACACCGCGTTCCCTCTACATGACACCGAGAAGAGACTGAGCCGTGAGCGAGCAGCAATAACATTGCAAGTCTTACAAAAATACTGACTATTCAAATGGCCGTGCACTTTCCAAAATGCTAGCAAATTAGGTGGAGGTGATAAATAAAGTGATTAACATTTAAAGTAGGCTCAGATGGCTGTAGTAAAATACCCATTTATCTCATCCACACACTGGAATACTTAATTAGTAACATTGTGAAAATGACACAAGGTCTTATAATCCATAGCATCAAATCAGTGATTATCTTCCACCAAAATCTTTTCTATTTTGCTAAAGGTGTCCTGTACTGAAGCTTTTTTTTTGTTTTAACCCATAGAGGTCATCAATATGTTACAGTAGAACTTAAAAAAGCACTTCCATGAAGTTTTTTTTAACTGAATCTGTGTATATGTGTATGTAGTGTATTGTGTATCTGTTAACATACTCACCCACTGCCGCCTTCTCCGGGATCCAGAGTCGTTCTGCTCCTCTTCTTAGTGACGTCACAACTCTTTAGACTCTCCAGGTCACACAGTGCTCAGCGTGACCTGGAAGTAGTTTTTACAATGAAAGCCTATGGAGTGCCAGAATAAGGTTTCATAGCTGCATTCTAAAAGAGACATCCGGCTCACATATAGAGCATAAAGTGAGCTAGAGACTTTGAAGTGTGGTGATGTCAATGAGAAGAGAAGCAGAACAGCTATGGATCTTGGAGAATTAAGCAGGACGCAAGTATATTATCATATATGCACTACACTACATAAAATATACAGATTTTAAATGTGAGTGCTTCTTTAAAGAGTTTGTCTTATCTTCTTTCTTCAGGAGACTTCTGAAGATTGACAGTTTAGACCAGAAGCATGGTCAAAACCCTTGTCCAAACTGAGCACTTGCTCATGCAGTAGCATGGTAGAAGTTCAAGGACACAAATTATCCATCTAGTTTCAGAGCAGCAATTCCAGACTTTATTTAGCAATTTCAAACTCTAAAGCTAAGAACTTTATAGAAGAGCACTCTCTTGTCTAGGCAATCAGTCGGTTTGATAATGCAGGCAACTATCAATACACAATAGAAATAAATATCTCTGTGGCCTTGAGAATGGAAAAAAATTGCAAGCACTTTCCAATTTTATGGGCATCTTACAATAATAGAAATATTTTAGACATGGAAAAATTATGTTCAGTGACCTCAGATACATGGTGGTGTCTTCACTCTCGAACAGGACTTCTGTCAATATCAAGATCTCAAAGCAGTGACCTTTGAGTCCTGGTCATTACCAGAAGCCCTGCTCTGCAGTTAAAGCACTGGAAAGAAAAGGCCTTGAGGACTGGAAAGTGGTTAGTAGGTACCGTAGCCAGCAAGAGTGACAGGATAGGTGAGCTTTGAATTTTAGATGATGTTTTCTGCTCTTGGGTCTGTATAGATCTGATCTGTTAATCTCTAACATTCACTAGAATAGGTTATCAATATCAGCTAATGTTATAATGGTCTCCCGTGTGAATTGATGGAGAGACACCCTATGAGTTTACCTTCCCCTGATGAGTGTGACAAACGAAACGCGTAGGGAAGTAAATGTTTCTTTAGGGTTACGGTATGGGTCATAGCTGGTAAATCTTTATTGTGGGGTATTTATGTGGATGAAAAGGTGCCTCCCCCCCCAGACACGATGCCAGCAACTATGGTCCCGATTTCACCTGATGAATCAGAAATATGAGGTGAGATCATTCCTTTACTACGGTTTTGGATTAAGATTTATATATGAGCTATATCGCTATGGAATTTTGCTCTTTATATCCAATATTGTTGACCCATGATTCTCCAAGTGTGTGTTTTAACTGAAATTATGTTTTATATTCTAGGTTCTTCAAAGTAGCCACCTTTGCTTTGATGACTGCTTTGCAGACTCTTGGCATTCTCTTGATGAGCTTCAAGAGGTAGTCACCGGGAATGGTCTTCCAACAATCTTGAAGGAGTTCCCAGAGATGCTTAGCACTTGTTGGCCCTTTTGCCTTCACTCTGTGGTCCAGCTCACCCCAAACCATCTCGACTGCGCTCAGGTCTGGTGACCGTGGAGGCCAGGTCATCTGGCGTAGCATCCCATCACTCTCCTTCTTGGTCAAATAGCCCTTACACAGCCTGGAGGTGTGTTTGGGGTCATTGTCCTGATGAAAAATAAATGATGGTCCAACTAAACGCAAACCGGATGGAATAGCATGCCGCTCCAAGATGCTGTGGTAGCCATGCTGGTTCAGTATGCCTTTAATTTTGAATAAATCCCCTTTACGGTGGGAACCTGGCATGTATAGTCCATCCGTTAACCTTTTCTGTGTCACACAAAGACACAGTAGTTGGAACTAAAGATCTCAAATTTGGACTCATCAGACCAAAGCACAGATTTCCAATGGCCATTTCAAATGTCCATTCCTTGTGTCCTTTAGCCTAAACAAGTCTTCCGCTTGTTGCCTGTCCTTAGCAGTGGTTTCCTAGCAGCTATTTTACCATGAAGGACTGCTGCACAAAGTCTCCTCTTAACAGTTGTTGCAGAGATGAGTCTGCCGCTAAAACTCTGTGCGTCATTGACCTGGTCTCTAATCTGAGCTGCTGCTAACCTGCGATTTCTGAGGCTGGTGACTCGGATAAACTAATCCTTAGAAGCAGAGATGACTCTTGGTCTTCCTTTCCTGGGGCGGTCCTCATGTGAGCCAGTTTCGTTGTAGCGCTTGATGGTTTTTGCCACTGCACTTGGGGACACTTTCAAAGTTTTCCCAAATTTTCAGACTGACTGACCTTCATTTCATTAAGTAATGATGGCCATTCATTTTTCTTTACTTAGCTGCTTTATTCTTGCCATAATACAAATTCTAACAGTCTATTCAGTAGGACTATCAGCTGTGTATCCACCAGACTTCTGCTCAACACAACTGATTGTCCCAACCCCATTTATAAAGCAAGAAATCCCATCAGTTATCTTGAATTTTTCAGCACATAACTGAGTGTGATTTTTGTGAGTAATTGTTTGTGATTTTGTGTTTATTTGAGCATTTTTTTTACACAATATATTAAAAGTTATATTTTAATTTATCAGTCGCACCCTTCTTTTCATACTGTCTGTTGGATTGGTGGTCATAGCTTTTATACTAACCACTATATAAGCAAATCATAATAAATAAATAAATCTGTCTGAGATAGTTTAGCGAATCCTGCATTGATCAGGGGGCTGGATACGATGACCTTAGAGGTCCATTCCAACACATTCTATGATTCTATGAACAGTCCTGGTTTCTGATTTAAGCTTCAGGTAGCAAGAATTAGCTGTCAGGTTCCTATCAACCTTGTTTTTGGACAATTATTATATTAAGAAAAATCACAATTATGCCCATTCTTTGTACTATCCTTCCAAAATATTGGTTCAAGGATGTTTAATTTCAGCAAAGTTGAAGAAAGTCCATAGTAGATAAAATGGTAAATTAAACCAAGCAGTGAAAAATATAGTGAGACTGTGGTTCTAAATATTTCCCTGTATGGAATCATTTTAATGATGAATGTAATGTGTTATGAAACATTAGTTTTACAGCAGTTCAGAATAATGAAAGCACAATTTTGGGCAGCAGTAACGCACACCTCATATTGGGAGATAATTGTTGGCCACATAGTTATTGTGTTATTAGTCATCTTGAAATTGACAGTGAATAAAACAGTCCATGGGTTCGGAAGTAACAGAGGAGCAGGTTTCATAATATGCGGGAATTGATGTAGAGGTTAGAGAAAATAAATTGTTCAGAACAAAGCAAACATATTATAAGAATAAATTCACTGCTGCCTTAAATTCATTGATAAAGATTAGGATAAAAAAAAGGTTTCCTTCAAGTTTACTGGGCTGAGTTGCAATACAGGTTTTGCCCACTGAGATATGGAGTGCTGTTTTGGAACAATTTTTTTAAGATAACACCATGGCATGACAGGTGGCATCTAGGTTGAAGTGTCATACATCTCTCTGCATTCCTAATGTCTTCCATAGATCCCTTTTGAAGGAATTTGTTCCCTCGGTGGTGTAACCTTTATCCTCCCCTCCTCTGGTTGCTGTCATCTAATTTTCAGTATGAGGTACAGAAGGTTGTGCATTCCTAGAGGCTTCAAAATTACCTCCAGTACCTCATACATTGCAAGGGATACAGACCAGAGGAGAGATCCTGGGCTGCAGCCCGATTAGTGAGGAACGATCGACTGATCATTGCCTTTCATGCTAGGTTTCCTGGAAAGCCTGGGGGACTGGTGGCCTTCCTAGAAGAGGGTTTACTGTCACGGTTTCATATCTGGGATGCTGCGAGTGACAGCTCAGACACCTTATAGGATCTGTGGTGCACTGGACTGTTGGTTTTGTGAGTGACAGTCCAGTCGTCAAATCTGATCCTGGCGTGTGCTGGCCTGTCAGCAATTTGATTGACAGCCCTGCTGTTTAATCTGGTTTAGACTGAGGGTGTTTACTCAAGTGCTTCCTGTCCTCAAATTAATTTAATGTTATTTCAGAGACTTGCTGTGAGCAGCAGATTGTCAGTTGCAGATTTGCTAAAGCTAGGTATGTATGCTTGCCCTATTTTCTGACTTCTGATCTTGGTGATGACTATGGATTTTGCTGTGACTACTCTTGTGGATTATCCCTTCTGCTTTTAACGCACTCTGAATTCAGGCATCTGACCCTGAACTTGGCCTCTGACTGTCCATTTGTTGCACTCCCTGGTTTTGATATACCGTCTTGCATTTGATCCCGGTCTGTGACCATGCCTTTGTCTCACCTCTCTGTACAAGGAGCCATCTTGGTATCTGACCTCTGACCTCCTGACTACCTTGTCAAGTTGATCTGCAGATGAAAGGTTACAAAAGAAAAAAGTTAATGGTTTGAAATGGCCAAGTCAGAGTCTTTACCTTATTCCTGCCTTAGCCTCATTATTTGAATATACAGTCATGGCCAGAAGTTTTGAGAATGACACCAAAATTATATTTTCACATGATCTGCTGCCCTCTGGTTTTTATTAGTGTTTGTCTGATGTTTATATCACATACAGAAATATAATTGCAATCATATTATGAGTACCAATAGGTTATATTGACAGTTAGAATGAGTTAATGCAGCAAGTCAATATTTGCAGTGTTGACCCTTCTTCTTCAAGACCTCTGCAATTCTCCCTGGCATGCTCTCAATCAACTTCTGGACCAAATCCTGACTGATAGCAGTCCATTCTTGCATAATCAATGCTTGCATTTTGCCAGAATTTGTTGGTTTTTGTTTGTCCACCCGTCTCTTGATGATTGACCACAAGTTCTCAATGGGATTACGATCTGGGGAGTTTCCAGGCCATGGACCCCAAATCTCTATGTTTTGTTCCATGAGCCATTTAGTTATCACCTTTGCTTTATGGCAAGGTGCTCCATCATGCTGGAAAAGGCATTGTTGGGCGCCAAACTGCTCTTGGACGGTTGGGAGAAGTTGCTCTTGGAGGATATTCTGGTACCATTCTTTATTCATGGCTGTGTTTTTAGGCAAGACTGTGAGTGAGCCAATTCCCTTGGCTGAGAAGCAACCCCACACATGAATGGTTTCAGGATGCTTTACAGTTGGCATGAGACAAGACTGGTGGCAGCGCTCACCTCTTCTTCTCCGAATAAGCTGTTTTCCAGATGTCCCAAACAATCGAAAAGGGGATTCATCAGAGAAAACGACTTTGCCTCAGTCCTCAGCAGTCCACTCCCTGTACCTTTTGCAGAATATCAGTCGGTCCCTGATGTTTTTTCTGGAGAGAAGTGGCTTCTTTGCTGCCCTCCTTGAAACCAGGCCTTGTTCAAAGAGTCTCCACCTCACAGTGCGTGCAGAAGCACTCACACCAGCCTGCTGCCATTCCTGAGCAAGCTCGGCACTGCTGGTAATCCGATCCCGCAGCTGAAATAGTTTTAAGATACGGTCCTGGTGCTTGCTGGTCTTTCTTGGGCGCCCTGGAGCCTTTTTGACAACAATGGAAGCTCTCTCCTTGAAGTTCTTGATGATGAGATAGATTGTTGACTGAGGTGCAATCTTTGTAGCTGCGATACTCTTCCTTGTTAGGCCATTTTTGTGCAGTGCAATGATGGCTGCACGTGTTTCTTTAGAGATAACCATGGTTAACTGAAGAGAAACAATGATACCAAGCACCAGCCTCCTTTTAAAGTGTCCAGTGATGTCATTCTTACTTAATCATGACTGATTGATCGCCAGCCCTGTCCTCATCAACACCCACACCTGTGTTAATGGATCAATCACTAAAACGATGTTAGCTGCTCCTTTTACGGCAGGACTGCAATGATGTTGAAATGTGTTTTGGGGGTTAAAGTTCATTTTTTGGGCAAATATTGACTTTGCAAGTACAGTAATTGCTGTTAAGCTGATCACTCTGACATTCAGGAGTATATGCAAATTGCCATTAGAAAAAATGAAGCAGTAGACTTTGGAAAAATTTATATTTGTCTCACTCTCAAAACTTTTGGCCATGACTGTAGGGGCCATGTTATGTCGACATTGGTGCAACTGCTCGGCCCATTTAAATTGCACAAGCTTCTCTGAGCTTCTGTGGTCACTGATTTGCTGCAGTGATGTCAATGTGACATCACCACTGCAACAAACAGCAAAGACCAAGGCAGCAGTGAAGGCTCACTGCTGGATCCTGGGAGGGTAAGTAATGCACAATGTGTTTTTTAACAATGAAGTGTGCATATAGGAACATTTTTTTCTGCAACAGGACATTACACTGATATTAATGACATATTAAAATGGCTAGGGCTGCTAAACAATGTGATAGATTAATGATGTCCCACTCTGTCATACTATTTAGATCTGTGCCACCACCACATATCTCATATTGATGAACCATCTATCCTAAGGATGTCATCAATATCAGTGTAGTGGAAATCCCCTGAATAAAAAGAAGCATAAGGGTGTGGGTAAATGTGTATACTCTCCTACTCTAACCCCCTAGAAGCTAAAGCAGGCAGAACCAGAATTGGTGGCTTCCTCAATTTGGTTACTTGATGGCTGAGGCCCTTGTTTTGCTGTACGTCTGTTGATGCACTCTTAACCTGACCTCTGCAGCCAACCACAGGCCTATATGCTTTAACAGTAGGGCCGTGCCTGAGAAGTAGTGTGACCTTAAGTCTGCGGGTTTTGCCTTGATGCATGGTCTCTTTGGAGCATCTAAGTTGCTCCACCTGCTGGTGCAGTGTCTCTTCAGCATTGATTGTCACACATTTAAGGTTAGTGATCAACTAAGATGAGGTTCCATAATGTGGTAGTGAGCTTCACACAGTGTTATCAGATTGTTATCTAAAGACCTTATATTCAGTTTGTAAATCTTTGCTTAGCTGCAATCTACCGATCGATGTATAAGCTTTGGATGTGTGATCCTTGTTTTTTTTTTTTTCTATAGTTATTGCATACTGTTTACTGTCTCCTTTTTTTTTTTCCGGTACTAGAACTCCTCCCATTTCAGCAAGGTATTTTTAAATTTTCAGGAAACTGCAAGAGTGTTACCTCTTATTTTGCTTTTTGTCTTAGACCTTGTGGAAGGTGAGTTATTTCTTCCTTTCACTTGGTGTTGGTGTTGCGTGGTAGCCGTTACTGCTGTAATGATGTGCCTGTGGAATGGTGTGTCCCGGAGTCATGGGGGCTTTGACTTGAAGCATAGCTTATGTGGGCCACCTAGGTTGCCCCCTATGCTGATGCAGTATCCTTCGGTTATGCCACCGCATCTTTAAGGTTAGTGACCCATCTAGAGGTTTGCCATAATGTCGTGGTCCATATCTTTTACTACTATTAAAGCCAATTAAAGGCCTTTAAGAAAAGAAATGGATATCACTGCTTGAAGTCCCAAAAGTCGACCACCCAAGCAACTTGGGCTGATGCCACAGAGGTTAGAGCAAGTGAGTGTCATAATTTGTTTATCTTTGTATTGATTCGTTATGTATTCTAAAAAATAAGGGGAAATTGAAGAATAGCGAATCAACCTTACATATAGCCTAGCATTTTCAAATTATGACCACGAAGAAAGAAAAAAAAAATATTTTATTTTTCAGTTAAAACATTCTGAGTGAGGTTGATAGCAGTGCTTTGTCAATATTTTCGTAATGCATTTTTACAGATGGATAAACCAAGCTTCAGTCTCTCCACGGACCAACAGAAAGCAATTTCTGAAGGACTGAAACCAAAAACATGTATCTTGTGTGTATATCGTACACCTCGCTATCCCAGGCGCCGAAGTTAAACAATGTACAGTTCATTTATAATTTAGTGATGTGCTGGGAAGATTCTCTCCAACATATAAAATCTATCTGTAGGCACTGGACTTATGAGTTGGCGAGGACGGCCGCTTCGGCTTATTATATCACAGTAAATTTAAAGCAAAAGTCATTTCTCTTAAACGTTGGCAATATCCTGACTTCTTTAAAATGCTTCATTGTATTCAACTAATATTTACAGCATATATTCCAGCAGCTATTTTCTGTTATCGCCTAGGCTCGACTCACTCAGCCTATGCTTTATAGGGCTCTTAAATATACTGGATCTGCGGAGATATATATACAAATGAGATATTTCTTGGGTTAAAAGTTCTCATAAATAAGGAGCTGTGTCGGGCTTGGCTTAGTGGAGTTTTACAAATCTCATAAAGCAAAGATATATTTGTGACCTTGCTGTACATGAAGACATCCCATCTTTATCAACACAGAGACTCATTAGTAGTTCAACGGGAAGAAAAAACTTAAAGTGCGTGTCTGACCTTCACACGGGACTTGCAAGCGGAAAATATTACAATTTCTGTTCTTAAAGAATATGCTGTATATTAACAAAGCTAAGGAATGCTCTTCATAGAGGGATACCGTATTCTGATTAGATACACATCAAGGCAAAGCACGTATCCACATTTCATTTAATAGCTTTAAGTAACTATGTTAGTTTGTTACCATCGCCCTGGATGTGGAAGACTGGAGGAAGAAAGGATAAGAGCAACAGTCACGTATTATACTTCTAATAATAGAAACATTCGGGAAAAAAAGGGATCTATTACATTTTACCCTACTTGCTAATAAAGTTCTATACATACTAAAGAAGACGAATGTGTGCATTTTGGTGTTTCTTCTCAGATATTAAAGCTTTGAATCAGTACTATGGAATCTTAAGTGAAAATAATTAACTTTTTTTTAATAAGGTTTTTCGAGCTCTAGAAAAGTTTTCCAAACTGTAAGGCTACGTTCACATTTGCGTTGTGCGCCGCTGCGTCGGCGACGCAACGCACAACGCAAATAAAAACGCACCAAAACACACGCAAAAACGCTGCGTTTTGCGACGCATGCGTCCTTTTTTGCCGAAATTTGAACGCAAGAAAAATGCAACTTGTTGCGTTTTCTGCGCCCAACGCTTGCGGCAAAAAAAACGCATGCGTCGCACACCGCAGAACAACGCATGTCCATGCATCCCCCATGTTAAATATAGGGGCGCATGACGCATGCGTCGCCGCTGCGTCGCCCGACGCAAACACGCAAAATGTGAATGTAGCCTAACAGTGTGAAATGCACACACTCTTAAGATACTCCGATATTCCCACTGCGAGTGGGCGGTCACTTGACTGTACATATGCTACTTGCACATGTCAACAAGAGTCTCAGACGGTTCTCTCAATGCTCTGGTTTTTCTCAATGTTCTATCAGAAGAAGTGGCTGAGGTTGAAGTATGCACTTGAAAACAATCATGCAAATCACATGCATGCTGTCACATGACCGCCCACTTGAGTTGAAAATACAGGAAAATCCTGACAGTGTGCATAGTGCCCGAAAACTCCTTTTAGAGAATGCAATCTGCTCTTACTTAATTATCTCCTTGACTCGACATATTCCATGATAAGTAGCATGGGATCTCCAGCTTTGAAAAAAAATATGACAATTTTTGTATTAGGAATAGTTTTTTTTATACAGTATGTGTATAAATGTGACCACTCAGTGAACTCTAAACTGTTGAGGGTATTTGCTAGAATGTCACACTAATACATTGTAATTTTTATATTAAGAATAAGAATTATTGATGAAATTTGAAGAAAGATTAGAGTAGTGCATATACAAGTCCAAAAGGCATGCTGGCACATGGACATGTTTAATACTAGAGATAGGACCATCCCTGATTGGGTACACCTTGCATACCTTGTCGCGGTGGATGGCTTTTATAAATTTTTCATCAGAATAGTTTTAACCAAGTACCCTATGTAATTTACATGCATTATTGCTAGTTATTTATTTATTTATTATATGGCATTTGCTCATTTAGTTGGTATCCTATATTATGTTTGTTAATGTATGCAGAGCCGCCTTCAGGGCATTACTGCCCTTACTACTGTATGGGGCCCTATGAACAGTAGCAAAAAGGGGGGCCAGGATGCCCTGGCAGCCTGGGCCCTCCTCCCTTGCTACTGCTGGTCGGGCACCAGGCGCAATAGTTCATGGCCGCTGCAAGCCAGATACATAACAACACTGTGGTGATTTAAAAATACAGCTACAGTGTTGTTAGTGCATCCGGCCCAAGTGCATAATGGTCCTGTGTGCTCTTCTTAATTTCAGAGCAGAGCAGCATGTCACGTTTGTGGGAGACAGGAGATACTGAAGTCTGTGCTGAGCAGGGAGAGGAGGCGGACCGTGTGTGAGGACTCAGAGGAAGCTGCAGAGAGGAGTGAGATGAGAGAAGTGACGGGCGGCTGCTAAGGTGAGGAGATGGAAGGCTGCTGAGGTGAGGAGATGGGAGGCTGCTGAGGTGAGGAGATGGGAGGCTGCTGAGGTGAGGAGATGGGAGGCTGCTGAAGTGAGGAGATGAGAGGTTGCTGAGGTGAGGAGTTGGGAGGCTGCTGAGGTGAGGAGATGGGAGGCTGCTGAGGTGAGGAGATGGGAGGCTGCTGAAGTGAGGAGATGGGAGGTTGCTGAGGTGAGGAGATGGGAGGCTGCTGAAGTGAGGAGATGGGAGGCTGCTGAAGTGAGGACATGGGAGGTTGCTGAGGTGAGGAGATGGGAGGTTAATGAAGTGAGAAGATGAGAGCCTTCTGAAGTGAGGAGATGGCAGGCTGCTGAGGTGAGGAGATGGGAGGTTGCTGAGGAGATGAGAGCCTTCTGAAGTGAGGAGATGGGAGGTTGCTGAAGTGAGGAAATGGGAGGCTTCTGAAGTGAGGAGATGGGAGGCTGCTGAGGTGAGGAGATGAGAGGCTGCTGATGTGAGGAAATAGGAGGCCACTGAAGTGAGTAGAGGGGAGGTTGCTGAGTGGAGGAGATGGGAGGCCGCTGAGGTGAGTAGATGGGAGGCCACTTAGGGGAGGAAATGGGAGGCTGCTGAAGGGAGGGAGGATGGGGAGGCTGCTGAGGTGGCTGCATCCGGCAAGGTGAGGCTGCTGAGGGAATTCTGCATCTGGCAGGGGGAGGCTGCATCCTGCAGGTGGAGGCTGCTTATGGGAGTGAGGAGAGGCTGCTGAGGGAAGTCTGCATTCTGCATCCAACAGGGTGAGGCTGGAGAGGCAGCGGCGAGGATGACCAGGCCTAGTCGACAAGGAACGGCGGGGCCAATTACATTTTAAAAGGGTGCCAACCTCTGCGGACAGGTAGGAACAAGAGTAGTTGACAAATAGGGTGATCTCCCTTTATGCTTTATGCTTGACTACTTGCTACTTTTCCTTTTATCATATCACTTTTGAGTTCTCATATTTTTGGGTGTATTTACGTATTTATATTCTGGAATTTATAGGTTTTTAATGAATACCAATAAAGAGATTTTTTGGTACTGTGAATATATATGCAATAATATACACTGTTTACATTTATTAACCCCTTAACACCCAAAGACGTGCAGTGTCTGTCATTGGATGCCTCCCCCTGTTTGTTGCGGGCTTCGGCGATGAGCCTGCACCTTTTTCGGCACATGACAGCTGATAGGGGCACGTGAAAGCTGATCTGATCAGCTCTCATGTGCCCCTAACAGATGCAGGAGGAATTACGATCCACCCGTAGCTGTTATCGTGTTAAATGCCACTGTCAATCTCTGACAGCGGCATTTAACATGCATACGCCGGAAGCGCATAGAAAACAATAACCGTGTCACATGACTGCGGTTCGCAGATAGGTTGGCGTGACAATCCGGGGTCTGCAGGAGACCCCTGTGGTTGTTATTGCGGGATACCTATAATCGCTGTCTGACAATGTCTGACAGCGGCACTTAACATGCACACTTCGCAAACCACACCCATCGGTGCTCGTGTCACATGACTGTGGGTCGCCAATGGGTTGGCATGACAACCCAGGGTCTTCAGCAGACAAAATGTGGTTGTCATTGCTCTGCTATGAGCATCGCCCAGTGGTTGGTACTCATAGCAAGTGAGCATTTCTGCTACATAGAGCTTGGCTGCTGCCTTGCTATGTGTAGTAGAGGCAATCGGATGATCGCAGCTTCTAATCTCCCATGGAGACTATTGAAGCTAGTAAAAAGTGAAAAAAAGTATTATTTTTTTAAATATAAAAGTTTAAATCGCCCCACCCATTCAAAATAAAACAATAAAATAAAAATTATACATGTTTGGCATTGCTTTGTTCAGAATCGCCCGATCTATCAATACATAAAAAAATTACTCTGATCGGTAAATGGCATAACGTGAAAAAAAAAATAAAAAAACGGCAGAATTACTTTTTTTGGTTGCTGCAACATTGCATTAAAATGCAATAATGGGCGATAAAAAGATCACATCTACACCAAGATGGTGTCAATAAAAATGCCAGATCGGCATGCATAACATAAGCCCTCACCCAGGCCCAGATCACAAAAAATAGAAACATTACGGGTCTCAGAAAATGACTTTGTTTTTCTCTTTTGACAAACTTTGGATTTTTCTTTTCACCACATAAATAAAATTTAATCTTTACATGTTAGGTATCTACAAATTCGTAATGACCTGGATAATCATAATGGCAGGTCAGTTTTAGCATTTGGTGAACATGGTAAGGAAAACTACCAAAAGCAATTGTAGAATTCCACTTGTTTTGCAATTTCACCGCACAATTTTTTTCCCGTTTTCCAGTACACTATTTGGTAAAACCAATCATGTCAATCAAAAGTACAACTTGTCTAACTAAAAACAAGCCCCCACATAGCCATGTTGATTGAAAAATAAAAAGTAGGTATATATGATTGAGTAACATCTTTATTTGGGAAATTGGTCTGGGCTCGCACTGCTGTGCATGGACTGGCACCGATCTCCCGGCCCGCATCCTCATACATGCTATCAGGCTGCTGAGTTCTAGTCAGGAGACCCGCGGCCCATCCATGCACCGCGATCCAAGTGCAGACAGATTATAAAAAAGTCACAATCTGGTTTGAATTATGAAAAAAAAAAATGCATGTGACTCATTCTTTTAAAGAAAAAGAAAAATATACCTAAAAAGAATATTGGGTATTTTGACAAAGGTTTAATAGGCTAGAGTCTACCTTTTCATGGTGGCGGCTTAAAATTCCTTTGGCCAGAACAAAAGCTGATGGCCATATATTTATGATCTTGGAACTGTTAATGTGTGATTGGCAATGACGTGGTGTAGAAGTGGAGTTTTTCCAAGAGTGGGCGGTGGGACTGTGGAAGATTGGAGGGGTAGAGGCGGAGCCGGGTGGAGGTGGAGTTGGGGTCGAGCCTGGGCGGAGTCTCAAAGGGGTCCAAAAATGTTTACAGTATGGGGCCCTGAAATTCCTAGTGGCAGCCCTGAATGTATGAACCCACACATAGCACTTATACCAACATTTGTTCAAACTCATTTATTTGGTTTTGCTTTAGTTTTATGGGCTGGTAATTTAGTTTATACAGATTCCCACAGGCAAGTGTGTAAACAGTCTGGGCCCTGCTTTACCCCATCTATTGAAACCTTCTGGCACATGGAAATTAGTGTCAGCTAAGTACCCTATGTTATGCACATGTACTATTAATGTTAGCTTTTTTACTTACTACAGAGTATATGCACATTTTGTTATTATTCTGTGTTAGGTACAAATAAACTACAAAGTAATCTATGAAGATGTCAACATTGGTTTTCCACAATGGTGAAATGAATCTAATTGACAGCTATGTATTGCACGGTTTCAGGGAAAATGAGCAACATAAAATATAGGCCAATGTAATGGCCCTGTATGCCATAGTTTAATAGATGTTTTTTTTAAGATTGAAGGTAGATATAAGTCCATTATGCTGAACCTGTACCCTAACATGTTTATCCAGAAGTAGCCAAAATCCCCATGAGATAGATACTAATTGCCCTCTAGTAGGAGAAAAAATCCTTCTTGGCTCTACATACAGCGATCAAACTATCTCTCTGGATCAACAGCCCATCACAGAATTTAGTAACCAAAACCTTTAATATTATACTTTTCAAGAAAGACATCCAGGCCTTTCTTTCACTTTTGTACTTAATCATCTATTACATTATCATGTGGCAGAGAATTCCATAGTCGCACTGCTCTTACAGTAAATAATCTATAGTATCACTGCTGTTAGAGTAAAGAATCTCCATCTGTAAATATGTCAAACCTTCTCTCCTCTAGACATAGAGGATGCCACCTTGTCATCGTTAGGGGTGAAAACATATTTGAAAAGGTCTCTGCACTACCCCTTCATATTTGTACATTGTGATAAAATCACCCATAAGCATTTGTTTTTTTCAACCTGAATAACCCCAAGTTTAATATACCTTATACACCCTTTAGTAGGGATGATTCTGTCCAAAACATGTCAGCTTGGGTTGCCCCCCCATCCTATTTTAACTCCCATGTACTTGTGTGTTTTTGCATCTCTTTCTATGGATTTTAACCATTTCTAATAAATGGACTTTTAATATATGAATTTTTCTGGTGATGTTATTTTTCTAAATCTGTTGTAAGTGACTCAGACCCCGAGACATCCGAACATCAACCCATTTTCCATTTTCCTCTGTTAGACATTTTTTCTGTTTGGCACTTGAGTACTGATGAACATTTTTGCCTTTTTGCGTCCAAGTTTGATAACCTGTCTTGGTATATTTCAGTTGACCTACTCCCTTATTATCCTTAGTCGCTCTTTTCTGGGCCAGCTTTATTTCACCTATGTCCTTTTTATACATAGAAGACTAAAATCATACACAATATCTAAGTATGGACACACTACTGACTTGAATACTGGCAAAACTATGTTCCTCAAATCTGGTCCCAGCGTCTGTGCCGAGCAATAATGCCGATGACTCTGATGAGTGGTGACATTAGTTCATGTCAGTAATGTTACTGCTATTTATAGTCACCAGGGCCAGATTTGGGGAACGTCATGGAAATCAATGGACTACGTTAGACCAGCATGGGAACTTTTCTTTAAATAAATTTATGAATGAGGGACAGTATCTGGTTTTTATTTCTCTCTTTTTGTGTTTTTCAGGTTTCCATTTGTGGACTACATGGCATGATCTGGATTCAGCCATTAGCCGATTAGTGCATAAAGAGTGTTGGCTAAAATAAGGCCTCTGGCACTGACTGACAGCTAGCTCTAATGGTGAGCCAAGGGTCAGGGTCGTGGTTGCAACCGTCACTCACCGTACACTTTGCAGGGCACCGGGCAGGTTCAAAACACTATTAACCTACAGATTGACCCCATATCTGCAGGTTAAAATGTTCTTTTACATGACACGTTCCCTTTATCTCCAATCTTTTATGTAATCATGATGACCTATCTTGCCACAGCGATACATAATAATATTGACATTTAAAGATTTAAAGTGGGTCAATGGAATATAAGACTACGTTATACGAGATTGATCTTTTAATGTATATTTCACATCCTTAGAGCTCTCTTCCGTTTCTCATGGTAGAGACTGAAAAATGCAGTCATCTTAGTAACTTTTATGTCAATTACATAAAAATAGAAGCATTAAATATATCCTTACTCTCAGAGGAAGTTAAGCATAGTTAGGAAACATTTTCATTTAAATAGCGGATGTCTAATCAAATACTTGCAGGTGTCCATCCTGACAGTCCATAGCAGGCTGTTCACTATACACTATCAGGATTAAGTAGATAATATTCTCCCATTGATATCACAGGAGACATCTGCTGTGGTGTGGAAGGATGAATGCTCTCAAAATGGACATTTTCTTCATTTGTTTCAAGCAATCCAAATAATTGATACTAATTCCTTCTTATTGTATTCCTTGTTCAGTAGTTAAGTTTATATGGGGTAGAACATGACCAAGAATTGGTATTGGCAATCTTTCACAGCCAAAGACTCTTGGGTGGCTGGCCGTCTAGACCTTCAAAGATTGTGTCCACAGTAAAGGATAAACTTACTGGTCTGTAGTTTCCAGTTTTGACCCTTTTTTAAAAATTGATTTCCCAATTGCTATGCACTAGTTCTCTTGAACAAATCTTGTTATTTTTGAATCATTAAAGGGACCCTGTTAGGCCCCATGTGCCCCCAGAACCAACAGTAGTTGTGTCTACATAGCTAAATATCCTGCCTAACAATCCCTTTAACGCAAACAAACGCATATGCTTAAAAACGCATGCATTTCCATTGACTCCAATGTTTTTTTTGACACAAAAAAAATGCATGAAAACGCATGTGTTTTTATGTGTCAAAAAAAAGCCTCTCAAAAATACTACAAGTTGCATTTCTGAAAAAGAATGCATGCAGCAAAAAAACGCATGCGTTTCAAAACGCGACCAAACGCGTACAACAAAAAACGCATGCGTTTTCAGTGTTAAATATAGGGAAAAAAACGCATGCGTTTTTTTTGTGCAAAAAACGCTGCAGACAAAAACACAAGTGTGAAACCACCCTTATTTCATTACACACATAATCAGATTTTTAGAAAAAGTGTTTTTAAAGTCTGTTTATGATATGTAAATGAGGCCTTTGTTCAGTCGATGGGGCGTTAGTGTCCAAAGACTAGTGGACCCACTTAGTATGTTATCACACTCCTGTGAACAAAGGTTAATTTTACTCAATAGATCTTGGAATAACAACATGTTCCACAATTGGATGTGTATAAATAAAATGTTCCTGTGCTGAGATAATCTTATAAATGTGACCCTGCTATGTACTGTGTAATGGTTGTGTCCTACAATGCAGCAATATTGATCATACCACAGCTGCTGGGCGGGATGGGAGAAAAAAAAAGTATTCGGACATTGCAGCACGGAATCTCAAATTATTATTTCTTTGGAATAAAACATTGTTTTAAAAGAGGTAGGGAAATGTTTTATCTCACAAAAAACACCTGCGATCCTCTGCTGTAATGTCTGTATACACTCTTTTGCTTCCCCTCCTGCCCCTATGATCCGACCATGTCCCTGTACGGTCATACATTACACAGTACATAGCAGGGGCACACTTATAGGATTATCTTTGCACAGGAACATTTTATTTAAATATAAGGTAAAGCGGGAGAGAAGAATCCAGCGATATCAGTAGCAGCTAAAAAATAGCTTTTCATCCATTTCAAGTAAAACATGGAAACAGGCACATAATGTCAGGTATGAAACACATTGTGGGATGGATCAACGCGTTTCGACCGAAAAGTCTTTGTCAAGATTGAAAGTTATTTTTTAGCTCAGGGCTCCCCAACCTGTAGCTCGGGAGCCACATGTGGCTCGCGGTCCCATGAATTGTGGCTCGCGACTGTCGGCCAACTTGTTGCATTAGATCCAGGTCTAGCAAACGGGTATGAAGAGTACATCTCAAAATGTTGAATTTCGTGAGTAGCCCTGCACAGAAGAGCAAATCTGGATGCACATTTACTGGTCTTTGGGGTTTAGAGATGTTTTAGGTATGGTACGCTGGAGGTTGGTACTACATGTTAGAGGAGGTGCTCAAAGCTGGATGTGACAATGTGTTGGGAGTCCTTGCTGGGAGAGTACTGAATAGGGGTGTTGTGGGAACCTCTAGATCTCAGTCTACTGCTTTGGAGTGATTTCTGTGGAAAAGATTCGGTTATCATTATACCCGTAATGGGGGCTTTGGTTGACCCTTCATTGAAGCGGGTGGGAGCTGGATGTGGCTCACAACCCTCTCTCAGTGCTGAATGTGGCTCGCGACCCTCTCTTAGCTGAATGTGGCTCTCAAGGTCAGAAAGCTTGGGGACCACTGTTTTAGCTGCTACTGATATCACTGGATAATTCCCTCATGCTTTACTCTATGTTTGCTCAATTGGAACCGTGCTGGACCTCAGCCGGCAGCAAGGATTCTACACAGTGGTGAGCTGACTGTACCCTTTTTTTTTTCATTTTATTTAAACACATTTTATTTATTTGGCGCATAGCAAATGTGGTGCCAATATTCAAAAAGGGCTCTAAAAGTGAACCTGGAAATTATAGGCCAGTAAGTCTAACCTCTATTGTTGGTAAAATATTTGAAGGGTTTCTGAGGGATGTTATTCTGGATTATCTCAATGAGAATAACTGTTTAACTCCATATCAGCATGGGTTTATGAGAAATCGCTCCTGTCAAACCAATCTAATCAGTTTTTATGAAGAGGTAAGCTATAGGCTGGACCACGGTGAGTCATTGGACGTGGTATATCTCGATTTTTCCAAAGCGTTTGATACCGTGCCGCACAAGAGGTTGGTACACAAAATGAGAATGCTTGGTCTGGGGGAAATTGTGTGTAAATGGGTTAGTAACTGGCTTAGTGATAGAAAGCAGAGGGTGGTTATAAATGGTATAGTCTCTAACTGGGTCGCTGTGACCAGTGGGGTACCGCAGGGGTCAGTATTGGGACCTGTTCTCTTCAACATATTCATTAATGATCTGGTAGAAGGTTTACACAGTAAAATATCGATATTTGCAGATGATACAAAACTATGTAAAGCAGTTAATACAAGAGAAGATAGTATTCTGCTACAGATGGCTCTGGATAAGTTGGAAACTTGGGCTGAAAGGTGGCAGATGAGGTTTAACATTGATAAATGTAAGGTTATACACATGGGAAGAAGGAATCAATGTCACCATTACACACTGAATGGGAAACCACTGGGTAAATCTGACAGGGAGAAGGACTTGGGGATCCTAGTTAATGATAAACTTACCTGGAGCAGCCAGTGCCAGGCAGCAGCTGCCAAGGCAAACAGGATCATGGGGTGCATTAAAAGAGGTCTGGATACACATGATGAGAGCATTATACTGCCTCTGTACAAGTCCCTAGTTAGACCGCACATGGAGTACTGTGTCCAGTTTTGGGCACCGGTGCTCAGGAAGGATATAATGGAACTAGAGAGAGTACAAAGGAGGGCAACAAAATTAATAAAGGGGATGGGAGAACTACAATACCCAGATAGATTAGCGAAATTAGGATTATTTAGTCTAGAAAAAAGACGACTGAGGGGCGATCTAATAACCATGTATAAGTATATAAGGGGACAATACAAATATCTCGCTGAGGATCTGTTTATACCAAGGAAGGTGACGGGCACAAGGGGGCATTCTTTGCGTCTGGAGGAGAGAAGGTTTTTCCACCAACATAGAAGAGGATTCTTTACTGTTAGGGCAGTGAGAATCTGGAATTGCTTGCCTGAGGAGGTGGTGATGGCGAACTCAGTCGAGGGGTTCAAGAGAGGCCTGGATGTCTTCCTGGAGCAGAACAATATTGTATCATACAATTATTAGGTTCTGTAGAAGGACGTAGATCTGGGGATTTATTATGATGGAATATAGGCTGAACTGGATGGACAAATGTCTTTTTTCGGCCTTACTAACTATGTTACTATGTTACTATGTTACTATGTAAACACAACCAAATTGAACTGATTATTATTCCAAGATCAATTCATTAAAATTGACTTTTGTTTGTGGAAAAACCTATTTAACTAAGTTATTTACACGTACTATTTATATTTACTTATTTGCTTGATGTAAGGATATGCTCATTTTATTTTTTATTTTTTTTCTTGGGTTTTGCCTCTAAACACTGGACAATGGTGGGCATTCTGAGAAGGCGTCACCATAAAAAAAATATGTAACTAGAATATCTATTTAGAGGAGCATTTTAAAATCTACTAATTTAACAATAACGTGTTTGAGTGATCCGAGAGTGTATGAAAAAAAAGAATTATGCAATAATTACTTTAATTGAAAATACTGAGAATCAAATTGGTGTATTGTTAAAAAGAATTGCGGTTGTTATAATCTCATTAATTGTAAAGCTTACTTATCAATGAATTAGATAGGACAAATATGTAAGGAGATAAAAGAAATAGCAAAGAATAAAACCTTTAAAGCCTGACATATATATATATTACTTCACCTTCCATTTTAAGGACTCGCTATCCCATGCGGAGGGCAATTTAGACTTTTGTAGTTGTTACATTCCCAATGTCTACAAGCACCAGTGGTAAACATGCTACAATTATTTAAGGCAATATTACAGAAACATCCCATGCTCCAGCAAAATAATTAAGTTATAGCAACAATACCATAAAACACCATGCGGAAAAATCAGAAATAATTTAATAGAAAATAATTTAATTTATCGCCATTGCCGCTATCTCATTTCTTACCAATGAAAGTGTAGTCATTATATAAATATAATTACATTTGTGGATATTTGTGAGATTTGAGACACAAACCCATTACCGTTAAATAGATTTACATTAGATGTAACTTTGCTGAATTTCATTGTTTAAAAATAAAATTACATTGCGCGAATAAAATCTCGAGATTTCAAGCTTCAAGTACTTAACAAAAAAAAAAGCTTTTTTAGTCTTGTGAATAATTAAACATTTTCCCAACAGTTCTGTGATTATGATTATATACTGAATGGCATTGGAAGGTCTGGAGATAATCTCCATCTGTGGCTTCGTGCTTTATGATATCAATATATTATTGTGCCAGAGTTATATTCTGGAGTTCAGCACAGTTAATTTTCTATGTCACCCAATGAAACTATTATAACTTTTGACTATTACAATATTTTAACATTTTGATGTGAGTTTTGCGTTCCCATTAGTCTGTAGGGTTTTATAATTGGGTTTTGATGATTTTTGTCTCATAAAAATAAGCTGAGAAAATAAATTGTTTGTCTCAAGTGCTTCTAGCAAAGTACTTTGGTGGCCCACATAACGCAGATGAGGTTATCTTTTAGAGGAGATCTTTAGCAAGAAGTTTCTAATGTTTGTATATTTATAATATTCAATGTTTTTAAAGGGAACCTGTCACCTGAATTTGGCGGGACCGGTTTTCAGTCATATGGGCGGAGTTTTCGGGTGTTTGATTCACCCTTTCCTTACCCTCTGGCCGCAATATTGGATTGAAGTTCTTTCTATGTCCTCCGTAGTACACGCCTGCGCAGAGACACCATTCAAAAACTGCACCCCTCAAGGGGCGCAAAACCCTTCAGGTGCTTCACGAGAACTAAAGCAATGTGGAAGGTAAAAATGGACATTTTACTTTTTTCACAAAAAAATTACTTTGGAACCATTTTTTTTTCACAAGGGTATCAGGAGAAAATGGACCACAAAATATGTTGTGCAATTTCACCTGAGTAAGCTAATACCACATATGTGGGGAAAAGCCACTGTTTGGGTACATGGCAGGCCTCAGAAGGGAGGGAGCACGTTTTACTTTTTGAACACAAAATTGGCTGCAATCAATGGTGGTGCCATGTCACATTTGGAGACTCCCTGATGTACCTAAACAGTGGAAATCCCCCAATTCTAACCCCAACCATAACCATAACACACCTCTTACCCTAATGGCAACGCTAAACATAACCCTAACCTCACTCCTAACCCAAACACACCCCTAAACATAACCCTAACCACAAACCTAACCCCAAAACAACCCTAACCATAATCCTAACCATAACTCCAACCACAAACCTAAATCTAATACACACTTAACCCTAATCCCTACCCTAACCGTAATCCCAACCATAACCACAACCCTATCTCTAACAATAACCCTAACTCCATCCCTAACCCTATCCCTAACCCTAACTTTAGTCTTACTCCTTTTTTGCCCAACCCTAACCCTATGTTTAGCCCAACTCACTTAAGCCCATTACTAACCCTAACTTTAGCCCAACTCACTCTAGCTCAACCCTGACCCTAACTTTACCCCAACTCACTTTAGCCCAAATCACTTGAGCCCAACTCTAACCCTAATGGAAAAATGGAAATACATATATTTTTATTTAATTATATTACCTAACTAAGGGGGTGATAAAAGTGGGTTTTATTTACATTTTTTTCTTTTGATCACTGTGACAGGGTCTATCACAGTGATGAAAATGAACCAATAGGAAAAGTTTCCTATTGTTGCCGGGTGCTGGCCGGCAGATCTCGGGGGGCACACTGCGTATGCGCCTGCGATTTCCTCCTGGAAGAAGATGCTGGTGTCCCGGGGGACTTCATGGGGAGTTTCAGGTACAATGGAGGTGTCGGGGGGTCGGGGCATCCTATTTCTCTCTTCTCTCATGTGCAATCACATCAAAGAAGAGAGCAATTCGATGGAAAATCTGACTTTTTTTTGCAGTCGCTGATATACCTTTAATAATGGCGATCACAAGACCGGGTTGGTAAAAACAGACCCAAATCATGTTCTCTGAGGTCTCAGCTACCCCCAGTTGCCGAGACCCCAGAGAAATTCTGACTCTGGACGACACTATACAATTATTCTTCAGTGACATTAAAAAGCGGCACTGTGGTTTATTTACCCTTAACTGCTGCCATTAAAAGGCATATCGGCGGTCGTTAAGGATTTAATCTCATTCATTACAAGTTTCCTCAAAATTTTGGATTCTAATGAAACTGAACTTTGAGGAATGGATTTGCATGAATCTAACAAACTGTTGTTCAGCCAGCCAACATTTTGTTATCTCCTAAGGTCCAGTACTGGTTAGAAAAATATACATATATTATTACTAAAGTTTCTTTTATTTTCTCCGCACCTGTCCTTCCACTGCTGATTCTTCCCCACTTTTCTATTCAGCCCAAGCCCAATCTGGTCTGCCCCAATCTTCTCCTACCTCCTGGTCTGATGAAGGGTGTCACCGATGACTGGGACATTACTCATTTCAATGACGTGTCATGCTCGTGGAAAACCAAGTGGGATTTAGTCAGTGGAAGACCCGAAGGAGGAAGAATATCAAATAGGAGCTCATCAGAAGACATGTTGCAGGACAGGTATTGATACAGTATGAGTTTATAGTGTTTTAACCACTTACTTTAAAATTTGGTTGGCAAATATCATTGAGATACTCTGTTTTTTACCAAAATCCATTATACTTTATATTTAATAAAGTTGATATATTTGTGAGATATTTAGTAGAACTATTTTTCTTTTCACTTTATCTTGCTATATTTCATGCAGATTGACTCTTCTCAGTTCCTTCAATTGAGTGAATCTGGACAAATTACATTTTTCTTAAATATAAGTGATGTATCAGAGTATTAAATAACATTAACATTTTATATCCACAAAAACATTAATGTGTAATGTCTGATTATTGAAGAAATAATAATAATAATAATAATAATAATAATATTTAACAATGTGGATAAATGGTTTATGTGGCTCAAGTCCTTTCCCCAAACTTAGTAGCAAAGCAACAAAAAAGGACTAAAAATCCTCCAAAAATTCATTAGGATGTAGCCAACCCATCCAGTCCTTTCCCATTAAATAATGATGATTAAGGCTTTTCACACCTACAACTTTTCTTTCCATCTATTTTTTCCATCTTAGGAATAGAAAAAAAGAAGATAATGTTTCTATGAAAGTACTTATTGATTTTAATGAGCACTTTGAAACGTTCAATACTTATGCTATAGTTTGCCTCTTTCTGTTTGGCCATTTTTCTTTTTATTTCATAGAGAAAAAAGCAGAAAGTGCAAAACTTTTTTCCTTGTCCCCCCAAAAAAGCACTCTATTTGTAGTTAATTTTTGATGTTTTTTACCTTACAAGTTGACAGATACTTAAGTTGGAAAAGAAGAATGGAATTAAAAAGCAAACGTGTGTAAAGCCAGACAGATTGAAAGCTAATATAGAGGTACTGAAAATTTTCACTTAAAGAATACTTATATTTACTTGAGATGAGTAAAGTTTTAGTTGGAATTTGCTTGAGATGGAATTAAGCTCTCCGCGAATTCAACAAAACGGTAGCCAGATTGTCATCAAGAGATGCTATTGACCAACAGTAGGGAGAGTTAGAGTTAATGATTGGGATTAGCCCAGAGTTGGAAGGTCTACAGTTCAAGGTCAGAGACAGTTTCCTATCATGAGGTATGATAGGGTCAAGTATGCACCAGTAGAAGACCTATAATCTGAATAGTGAGCAGAGCCACATGATGTGTGTCCCCGATGAAGGTGGAGATCAAGACAATTGAAAGAAAGAACTGGAGTAGAGGAAGGAAAGTGACTGTAGGACAGAGTAATCCAGCGGAGACAGGTCATGGGTAGCATTTAGCGATACCTTCCGATATCCGGAAATATCGGATCGGATTGGATCGGACCGATACCATAAAAATATCGGATATCGCCGATTCTGAAACCGGAAACAAATGCAAGTCAATGGGACAAAAATATCGGAATTAAAATTAACCCTTTCTTTCCTTGTAGGTTAATTCTACATGAAGGAAAACAACTAAGAATAATGTTAAATTTATTGGGGGATGTGGAGGAGACATTAAAGGCATAAAGGTTTAGCCCAATCAAATGGAATAGCAGGAATTAATTTTTTTAAGACGTTCAGAGTTACAAAGATATTGACTATGTTAAGCTTTTTTATATTTTGTCAGATATACAGTCATGGACAAAAATTTTGAGAATGAGACAAATATTAATTTTTCGAAAGTCTACTGCTTCATTTTTTCTAATGGCAATTTGCATATACTCCTGAATGTCAGAGTGATCAGCTTAACAGCAATTACTGTACTTGCAAAGTCAATATTTGCCCAGAAAATGAACTTTAACCCCCAAAACACATTTCAACATCATTGCAGTCCTGCCTTAAAAGGAGCAGCTAACATCGTTTTAGTGATTGATCCATTAACACGGGTGTGGGTGTTGATGAGGACAGGGCTGGCGATCAATCAGTCATGATTAAGTAAGAATGACATGACTGGACACTTTCAAAGGAGGCTGGTGCTTGGTATCATTGTTTCTCTTCAGTTAACCATAGTTATCTCTAAAGAAACACGTGCAGCCATCATTGCACTGCACAAAAATGGCCTAACAGGGAAGAGTATCGCAGCTACAAAGATTGCACCTCAGTCAACAATCTATCGCATCATCAAGAAATTCAAGGAGAGAGCTTCCATTGTTGTCAAAAAGGCTCCAGGACACCCAAGAAAGACCAGCAAGCGCCAGGACCGTATCTTAACCCCTTCATGACCCAGCCTATTTTGACCTTAAAGACCTTGCCGTTTTTTGCAATTCTGACCAGTGTCACTTTATGAGGTAATAACTCAGGAACGCTTCAATGGATCCTAGCGGTTCTGAAATTGTTTTTTCGTGACATATTGGGCTTCATGACAGTGGTAAATTTAGGTCAATAAATTCTGTGTTTATTTGTGATAAAAACGGAAATTTGGCGAAAATTTAGAAAATTTCGCAATTTTCACATTTTGAATTTTTATTCTGTTAAACCAGAGAGTTATGTGACACAAAATAGTTAATAAATAACATTTCCCACACGTCTACTTTACATCAGCACAATTTTGGAAACAAAATTTTTTTTTGCTAGGAAGTTATAAGGGTTAAAATTTGACCAGCGATTTCTCATTTTTACAACGAAATTTACAAAACCATTTTTTTTAGGGACCACCTCACATTTGAAGTCAGTTTGAGGGGTCTATATGGCTGAAAATACCCAAAAGTGACACCATTCTAAAAACTGCACCCCTCAAGGTGCACAAAACCACATTCAAGAAGTTTATTAACCCTTCAGGTGCTTCACAGCAGCAGAAGCAACATGGAAGGAAAAAATGAACATTTAACTTTTTAGTCACAAAAATGATTATTCAGCAACAATTTTTTTATTTTAGTTGTTGTCCAATTTGTCCTGAGTACGCTGATAACTCATATGTGGGGGTAAACCACTGTTTGGGCGCACGGCAGGGCTTGGAAGGGAAGGAGCGCCATTTGACTTTTTGAATGAAAAATTGGCTGCACTCTTTAGCTGACACCATGTCACGTTTGGAGAGCCCCCGTGTGCCTAAAAATTGGAGCTCCCCCACAAGTGACCCCATTTTGGAAACTAGACGCCCCAAGGAACTTATCTACATGCATAGTGAGCCCTGTAAACCCCCAGGTGCTTCACAAATTGATCCGTAAAAATGAAAAAGTACTTTTTTTTCACAAAAAAATTCTTTTAGCCTCAATTTATTCATTTTCACATGGACAACAGGATAAAATGGATGCTAAAATTTGTTGGGCTATTTCTCCTGAGTACACCGATACCTCATATGTTGGGGTAAACCACTGTTTGGGCACATGGTAAGGCTCGGAAGGGAAGGAGCGCCATTTGACTTTTTGAATGAAAACTTATCTCCATCGTTAGCGGACACCATGTCGCGTTTGGAGAGACCCTGTGTGCCCAAACATTGGAGCTCCCCCACAAGTGACCCCATTTTGGAAACTGGACCCCCCAAGGAACTTATCTAGATGCCTAGTGAGCACTTTAAACTCTCAGGTGCTTCACAAATTGATCCGTAAAAATGAAAAAGTACTTTTTTTTTCACAAAAAATTTCTTTTCGCCTCATTTTTTTCATTTTCACATGGACAATAGGATAAAATGGATCCTAAAAGGTGTTGAGCAATTTCTCCCGAGTACGCCGATACCTCATATGTGGGGGTAAACCACTGTTTGGGCACACGGCAGGGCTCGGAAGGGAAGGCGCGCCTTTTGACTTTTTGAATGGAAAATTAGCTCCAATTGTTAGCGGACACCATGTCGCGTTTGGAGAGCCCCTGTGTGCCTATGCATTGGAGCTCCCCCACAAGTGACCCCATTTTGGAAACTAGACCCCCCAAGGAACTTATCTAGATGCATACTGAGCACTTTAAACCCCCAGGTGCTTCACAGAAGTTTATAATGCAGAGCCATGAAAATAAAAAATAATTTTTCTTTTCTCAAAAATGATTTTTTAGCCTTTAATTTCCTATTTTGCCAATGGTAATAGGAAAAATTGGACCACAAATGTTGTTGTCCAGTTTGTCCTGAGTACGCAGATACCCCATATGTGGGGGTAAACCACTGTTTGGGCACACGGCAGGGCTCAGAAGGGAAGGCACGCCATTTGGCTTTTTAAATGGAAAATTAGCTCCAATCATTAGCGGACACCATGTCGCGTTTGGAGAGCCCCTGTGTGCCTAAACATTGGAGATCCCCCACAAATGACCCCATTTTGGAAACTAGACCCCCAAGGGAACTAATCTAGATGTGTGGTGAGCACTTTGAACCCTCAAGTGCTTCACAGAAGTTTATAACGCAGAGCCATGAAAATTTTAAAAAAAATTTCTTTTCTCAAAAATGATTTTTTAGCCCGCAATTTTTTATTTTCCCAAGGGTAACAGGAGAAATTTGACCCCAAAAGTTGTTGTCCAGTTTCTCTTGAGTACGCTGATACCCCATACGTGGGGGTAAACCACTGTTTAGGCACATGCTGGGGCTCGGAAGTGAAGTAGTGACGTTGCGTTTGCAGAGCCCCTGATGTGGCTAAACAGTAGAAACCCCCCACAAGTGACCCCATTTTGGAAACTAGACCCCGAAAGGAACTTATCTAGATGTGAGGTGAGCACTTTGAACCCCCAAGTGCTTCACAGAAGTTCATAACACAGAGCAGTGAAAATAATAAATACGTTTTCTTTCCTCAAAAATAATTATTTAGCCCAGAATTTTTTATTTTCCCAAGGGTTACAGGAGAAATTGGACCCCAAAAGTTGTTGTCCAGTTTCTCCTGAGTACGCTGATACCACATGTGTGGGGGTAAACCACTGTTTGGGCACACAGAAGGGAAGTAGTGACTTTTGAAATGCAGACTTTGATGGAATGGTCTGCGGACGTCACGTTGCGTTTGCAGAGCCCCTGGTGTGCCTAAACAGTAGAAACCCCCCACAAGTGACCCCATTTTAGAAACTAGACCCCCCAAGGAACTTATCTAGATATGTGGTGAGCACCTTGAACCCCCAAGTGCTTCACAGACGTTTACAACGCAGAGCCGTGAAAATAAAAAATAATTTTTCTTTCCTCAAAAATGATGTTTTAGCAAGCATTTTTTTATTTTCACAAGGGTAACAGGAGAAATTGGACCCCAGTAATTGTTGCGCAGTTTGTCCTGAGTATGCTGGTACCCCATATGTGGGGGTAAACCACTGTTTGGGCACACGTCGGGGCTCGGAAGTGAGGGAGCACCATTTGACTTTATGAATACAAGATTGGCTGGAATCAATGGTGGCGCCATGTTGCGTTTGGAGACCCCTGATGTGCCTAAACAGTGGAAACCCCTCAATTCTAACTCCAACACTAACCCCCCCACACCCCTAACCCTAATCCCAACTGTAGCCATAACCCTAATCACACCCATAACCCCAACATACCCCAAACCACAACCCTAATTCCAACCCTATGTGCCCACGTTGCAGATTCGTGTGAGATTTTTCAGCACCATTTTTGAAAAATCCGCGGGTAAAAGGCACTGCGTTTTACCTGCGGATTTTCTGCGGATTTCCAGTGTTTTTTGTGCGGATTTCACCTGCGGATTCCTATTGAGGAACAGGTGTAAAACGCTGCGGAATCCGCACAAAGAATTGACATGCTGCGGAAAATACAACGCAGCATTTCCGCGTGGTTTTTTCCGCACCATGGGCACAGCGGATTTGGTTTTCCATATGTTTACATGGAACTGTAAACCTGATGGAACACTGCTGCCAATCCGCTGCCGATCCCCGGCCAATCTGCTGCGGATCCGCAGCCAAATCCGCACCATGTTCACATAGCCTAATTCTAAAGGTATGTGCACATGCTGCGGAAAACGCTGCGGATCCGCAGCAGTTTCCCATGAGCTTACAGTTCAATGTAAACCTATGGGAAACAAAAATCGCTGTACACATGCTGCAGAAAAACTGCACGGAAACGCAGCGGTTTACATTCTGCAGCATGTCACTTCTTTGTGCGGATTCCACAGCGGTTTTACAACTGCTCAAATAGAAAATCGCAGTTGTAAAACCGCAGTGAAATGCGCAGAAAAACCGCGGTAAATTTATCAAATCCACAGCGGAAAAATCCGCAGAGGAACAGAATACGTGTGCACATACCGAAACCCTAACCCTAACCATAACCCTACCCCTACCCCTACCCCTACCCCTAACCCTACCCCTACCCCTAACCCTAACCCTACCCCTAACCCTACCCCTAACCCTACCCCTAACCCTACCCCTAACCCTAACCCTACCCCTAACCCTAACCCTACCCCTAACCCTACCCCTATCCCTAACCCTAGTTCTTACCCCAACCTTAGTGGAAAAATTTTTTTTTTTTTTTTTTTTTTATTGTCCCTACCTATGGGGGTGACAAGGGGGGGGGGGGGGCATTTACTATTTTTTTTATTTTGATCACTGAGATAGGTTATATCTCAGTGATCAAAACTCACTTTGGAACGAATCTGCCGGCTGGCAGTTTCGGCGGGCGCACTGCACATGCGCCCGCCATTTTGGAAGATGGCGGCGCCCAGGAAAGAAGACGGACGGATCCCAGGAGGCTAGGTAAGTATAAGGGGGGGGAAGATCAGGGCACGGGGGGCGTCGGAGCACGGGGGGGTGGATCGGAGCATGGGGGGGTGGATCGGAACACGGGGGGTGGATTGGAGCACGGGGTGGGGGATCGCTGTGCAGGGGGGTGGATCGGAGCACGGGGGGGATCGCTGTGCGGGGGGGTGATCGGAGTGCGGGGGGGTTGATTGGAGCACAGGGGGTGTGATTGGAGCACGGGGGGAGCGGACAGGAGGACGGGGGAGCGGAGCACAGGACGGAGGGGAGCGGACCACAGATCGGAGGGCTGGGGGGGCAATCGGTGGGGTGGGGTGGGGGCACATAAGTGTTTCCAGCCATGGCCGATGATATTGCAGCATCGGCCATGGCTGGATTGTAATATTTCACCAGTTTTTTAGGTGAAATATTACAAATCGCTCTGATTGGCAGTTTCACTTTCAGCAGCCAATCAGAGCGATCGTAGCCACGCGGGGGTGAAGCCACCCCCCCTGGGCTAAACTACCACTCCCTCTGTCCCTGCAGATCGGGTGAAATGGGAGTTAACCCTTTCACCGGATCTGCAGGGACGCGATCTTTCTGTGACACAGCATATGCATCACAGGTCGGATTGGCACCGACTTTCATGACGCATACGCTGTGTCACAGGTCGGGAAGGCGTTAAAACTGTTTCAGCTGCGGGATCAGACTACCAGCAGTGCCGAGCTTGCTCAGGAATGGCAGCAGGCTGGTGTGAGTGCTTCTGCACGCACTGTGAGGCGGAGACTCTTTGAGCAAGGCCTGGTTTCAAGGAGGGCAGCAAAAAAGCCACTTCTCTCCAGAAAAAAACATCAGGGACCCAGGGAGTGGACTGCTGAGGACTGGAGCAAAGTCATTTTCTCTGATGAATCCCCTTTTCGATTGTTTGGGACATCTGGAAAACAGCTTATTCGGAGAAGAAGAGGTGAGTGATACCACCAGTCTTCTCTCATGCCAACTGTAAAGCATCCTGAAACCATTCATGTGTGGGGTTGCTTCTCAGCCAAGGGAATCGGCTCACTCACAGTCTTGCCTAAAAACACAGCCATGAATAAAGAATGGTACCAGAATGTCCTCCAAGAGCAACTTCTCCCAACCGTCCAAGAGCAGTTTAGCGCCCAACAATGCCTTCTCCAGCATGATGGAGCACCTTGCCATAAAGCAAAGGTGATAACTAAATAGCTCATGGAACAAAACATAGAGATTTTGGGTCCATGGCCTGGAAACTCCCCAGATCTTAATCCCATTGAGAACGTGTGGTCAATCATCAAGAGACGGGTGGACAAACAAAAACCAACAAATTCTGGCAAAATGGAAGCATTGATTATGCAAGAATGGACTGCTATCAGTCAGGATTTGGTCCAGAAGTTGATCGAGAGCATGCCAGGGAGAATTGCAGAGGTCTTGAAGAAGAAGGGTCAACACTGCAAATATTGACTTGCTGCATTAACTCATTCTAACTGTCAATATAACCTATTGGTACTCATAATATGATTGCAATTATATTTCTGTATGTGATATAAACATCAGACAAACACTAATAAAAACCAGATGGCAGCAGATCATGTGAAAATATAATTTTGGTGTCATTCTCAAAAATTTTGGCCATGACTGTATATGTTTCACTACTTCCATGCTCTTCACCTTCTTTTTTACTTCTCCCACACTTTCTCCTTCATCATCCTCAGCAGCATCATCTTTTTCATCAACTTCTTCTACACCTTATTCATCTTCTTCTTCACCTTCATCCTATTATTCTTTTTTTTTACATTCTTCATATTCTTCTTATTCAACTATTATTCTTCTTCATATTCTACTTCTTCATCTTCTTCATAATCTTCTTCTTCATCATATTGTTATTTGTGACAGGCATTACTGTACTTGTTATCTGTAAAAGTTTGAAGATTACACCTTCCGTTCTGCCTGTCACAAAACATTTACAACAGGATTTGTCCGCGTTCAGATTTGCGTGCAGCAGCAGGTTTTTTTTTCCAGGGGCACCACGAGGAGGAACGGACTCACCCCCATACACTGCTTAGTCTTCTTCTTAAATAATATCTTTTGCTCTGATTTTTAGTCTTATGCTTAATGTTCTTCTGCTTTTTGTTCTGCAGCTTCTTGTTCTTCTGCTTCTTGGTCTTCTGTCTCTTGTTCTTCTGTATCTTGGTGGTTGTCTTCTTGTTATTTGTCCTTTTGTTCATATTCTTCAGGGTCATCTTCTTGGTCTTCTTCAGGGTGGTCTCCGGGGTCGTCGTCTTCTTCTGGGTGGTCTCAAGGGTCATTGTCTCCAGGGTCGTCATCTCCAGGGTCATCGTCTCCAGGGTCGTCGTCTTCTTCAGGGTGGTTTTCAGGGTCATCGTCTCCAGGGTCGTCGTCTCCAGGGTCGTCGTCTCGGGGGTCAATGTCTTCTTCGGGGTGGTCTTCAGGGTCGTCGTCTTTAGGGTCGTCGTCAGGGAGATCCAGAGTGATTATCAAAAACCATTTCAAAAAGCTTGAACTTGGAAATGTAGCAGAAGGTACAAGAAGGCTGACGAACTGCCGAAAACCAGCTGACGGTACTGGAACCCAGATAGGTAGCCGAAGTTACAAGAGCCAATTGAACAACTGAGGACCAGCTGATGGTACTGGAACCCGGTTACTAAGCAGGAGGTACCCATGCCATAAAGCACTACCAAGGACCACCAGACGTTGGTGGAACTTGGATACTGAGAAGGAGACACCTAAACCAAAGGCTCTGCCAAGAACCAGCTGATGGTACTGGAAGCAGGATGGGTAGCACAAGGTACAAGAGCCAAAGACACTGCTGAGAACCATCTGACGGTACTGGAAGCCGGATGGGTAGCCGAAGGTACAAGAGCCAATGGAAGAACCGAGGATCAGCTGATGGTACTGGAACCCGGTTACTAAGCAGGAGGTACCCGTGCCAGAAAGCACTACCAAGGACCACTAGACTTTGGTGGAACTCAGATACCGAGAAGGAGGCACCTAAGCCAAAGGCTCTGCCTGGAACCAGTTGACGGTACAGGAACCAGGATGGGTAGCAGAAGGTACAAGAGCCAAAGACACTGCCAAGAACCAGCTGATGGTACTGGAACCCAGATGGGTAGCAGAAGGTAAAAGAGCCAATGGAACTACCGAGGTCCAGATGATGGTACTGAAACACGGTTACTAAGCAGGAGGTACCCGTGCCAGAAAGCACTACCAAGGACCATCAGACGTTGGTGGAACTCGGATGCCGAGAAGGAGGCACTTAAGCCAAAGGCTCTGCCTGGAACCAGCTAACAGTACTGGAACCCAGGGGGACCTATTCAAGATTGACTTCCAAAGAACCAGCTAATGGTACTGGAACTCAGATAGGCAGCAGAAGGTCCACATGAAAAAAAATGCAAGGCCGCGAGCCAGCCGGAGTTATCAAAAACGCACAGTCCTACAAGGGGAGCTTGTCCTATTAACACTACGGCACCAGCCTTCATTGCCAGATTCCGCAGCCCACATAGGAAGCACCTAAACTGCAGGCACCATAAAATCGGCTAACCCGACCACAACCCAACAGGACAACGTATTGGAGGCAAAGTGACCTTGACACTACCTGGAACCAGCTGGCGTGCTGGGACCAGGCTGGACAGGTGGGAGTACCCGTGCCAAAGACACTTCTGAGCAGCAACTGGCAGTGTTGGAGCCGAGGGTCAATGTTAGAAACAGAGTGTAGGCCGAGGCCTAATTGGAGCATGTTTAATATCTGTAGTAGTGTGAATGTGGAGGGAGCAGGAGAAATTGCCGCACACACAGCAGGGGAGCAGCTGGCTTTACTGAACCCCAATAACATTGGAGCATGTGTTGACTGTGCAGATGACACTTCTGAGCAGCAACTGGCGGTGTTGGAGCCCAGGGTCAATGCTAGAAACAGAGTGTAGGCCGAGGCCTAATTGGAGCAAGTTTAATATCTGTTGTAGTGTGAATATGGAAGGAGCAGGAGAAATTGCCTCACACACAGCAGGGTATCAGCTGATGTTACTGAACCTCAATAACATGGCAGCAAGTGTTGACTGTGCAGATGGCACTTCTGAGCAGCAACTGCAGTGTTGGAGCCCAGGGATTACAGGAGGAAAACAGTGTAGCCAGAGGCTTAATTGGAGCAAGTTTAATATCTGTTGAAGTGTGAGTGTGAACGCAGCAGAAGAAATTGCCAGATCCACAGCAGAAGATCAGCTGACGTTACTGAACCCCAATAACACGGCAGTAAGTGTTGACTGTACAGACGGCACTTCTGAGCAACAACTGGCAGTGTTGGAGCCCAGGGATTACAGTAGGAAAAGAGTGTAGCCAGAGGCCTAATTGCAGCAAGTTTAATATCTGTTGTAGTGTGAGTGTGGACGAAGCAGGAGAAAATTCTGGATACACAGCAGGGGATCAGCTGACTTTACTGAACCCCAATAACACGGCAGCAAGTGTTGACTGTGCAGACTGCACTTCTGAGCAGCAACTGTTGGTGTTGGAGTCCAGGGATTACAGTTCAGGTGGTAGAACAATGAACACAACAGGAGACCTGGATACTATTGCCAACCAATTATTTAATCTGGAAGAGGACTGGCAAAATTCTGCGAGATCCAGGCCTTGTTCATTTTCAGAAAAGTAAACCGGTCAATGTTATCGGAGGATAGTCGCATGCGACGGTCTGTTAGTGCACCACCGGTGGCACTAAAGGCGCATTCTGATAATACACTAGCAGCAGGGCAAGCCAGCACCTCCAATGCATACTGGCTTAGCTCTGGCCATGTATCCAGCTTAGAGACCCAAAACTTGAAGGGGGAAGAGCCATCTGGGAGTACATTGAGAGGGCAAGACATGTAGTCTGTCACCATCTGACAGAAACGTTGCCTCCTGCTGCCTGTAGATATTGGTGGAGACACAAAACTTTGCCACATTTGGGCCATACTGGTCTTACCTTGTGCTGAGGTGCTGCTTCTGCTCCCTCTTTGTGCAGAGCTTCCTCCACTGCCTCAAAGCACTGAGCTGCTTTGTAAACCACTAGCAGCACTGCTCTAGGGTTGAATGGAGAACATGATGGAATGCACCAGTGTGTCTCGGTACTCCCGCATTTTACACTCTTGGTTCAACGGTGTTATGAGGCTTTTGTAAGTTGTCCCAGCAGCGAGGATCTAGGAGGGTGTACACCCAATAATCAGTCATGTTGAGAATGTGGGCAACACGGCGGTCGTTTCTCAGGCACTGCAGCATGAAATCAACTATGTGCTGCAGACTGCCAACTGGCATAGAAACACTTTTCCCTGCTTGAGGCGTGACCTCTGCCTGCTCTGAATCATCCCACCCTCGCTCTACATACTGACTACTAGAGCATTTTGAACTCCCTCCTCTGGAGAGATGTCTTCCTCCTCCATTGACTCCTCCTCATCCTCCTCACAAAGTGTCCCCTGCCTAGGCCTTTGTGAGGAACCACGTTGAGCAGACTGTCCAGAAGCAGATGGCATTTGTGACTCCTCATACTCCACCTCTTCAACAACCACCTCCCTTAGTGCTTGCAGTGTTTGTTCAAGCAGGCAGATAAGGGGGATAGTCATCCTGACTAGTGCATCATCTGCACTCGCCATCCGCGTGGAATCATCGAAGGCACACAAAACGTGGCAGATGCCCTTCATAGTGGCCCACTCAGTGGTGGTGAAGTGTGAACATATGTAACGTTGAATTCCACCTGGTGGATAGGTCACATATGATGCGATGCTCCGGAAGGTGGAATCTACATAGTAACATAGTAACATAGTTAGTAAGGCCGAAAAAAGACATTTGTCCATCCAGTTCAGCCTATATTCCATCATAATAAATACCCAGATCTACGTCCTTCTACAGAACCTAATAATTGTATGATACAATATTGTTCTGCTCCAGGAAGACATCCAGGCCTCTCTTGAACCCCTCGACTGAGTTCGCCATCACCACCTCCTCAGGCAAGCAATTCCAGATTCTCACTGCCCTAACAGTAAAGAATCCTCTTCTGTGTTGGTGGAAAAACCTTCTCTCCTCCAGACGCAAAGAATGCCCCCTTGTGCCCGTCACCTTCCTTGGTATAAACAGATCCTCAGCGAGATATTTGTATTGTCCCCTTATATACTTATACATGGTTATTAGATCGCCCCTCAGTCGTCTTTTTTCTAGACTAAATAATCCTAATTTCGCTAATCTATCTGGGTATTGTAGTTCTCCCATCCCCTTTATTAATTTTGTTGCCCTCCTTTGTACTCTCTCTAGTTCCATTATATCCTTCCTGAGCACCGGTGCCCAAAACTGGACACAGTACTCCATGTGCGGTCTAACTAGGGATTTGTACAGAGGCAGTATAATGCTCTCATCATGTGTATCCAGACCTCTTTTAATGCACCCCATGATCCTGTTTGCCTTGGCAGCTGCTGCCTGGCACTGGCTGCTCCAGGTAAGTTTATCATTAACCAGGATCCCCAAGTCCTTCTCCCTGTCAGATTTACCCAGTGGTTTCCCGTTCAGTGTGTAATGGTGATATTGATTCCCTCTTCCCATGTGTATAACCTTACATTTATCATTGTTAAACCTCATCTGCCACCTTTCAGCCCAAGTTTCCAACTTATCCAGATCCATCTGTAGCAGAATACTATCTTCTCTTGTATTAACTGCTTTACATAGTTTTGTATCATCTGCAAATATCGATATTTTACTGTGTAAACCTTCTACCAGATCATTAATGAATATGTTGAAGAGAACAGGTCCCAATACCGACCCCTGCGGTACCCCACTGGTCACAGCGACCCAGTTAGAGACTATACCATTTATAACCACCCTCTGCTTTCTATCACTAAGCCAGTTACTAACCCATTTACACACATTTTCCCCCAGACCAAGCATTCTCATTTTGTGTACCAACCTCTTGTGCGGCACGGTATCAAACGCTTTGGAAAAATCGAGATATACCACGTCCAATGACTCACCGTGGTCCAGCCTATAGCTTACCTCTTCATAAAAACTGATTAGATTGGTTTGACAGGAGCAATTTCTCATAAACCCATGCTGATATGGAGTTAAACAGTTATTCTCATTGAGATAATCCAGAATAACATCCCTCAGAAACCCTTCAAATATTTTACCAACAATAGAGGTTAGACTTACTGGCCTATAATTTCCAGGTTCACTTTTAGAGCCCTTTTTGAATATTGGCACTACATTTGCTATGCGCCAGTCCTTGCAGAGCTGCAATGCACGATCCTGATATGCTGGAACCCCGCAAGTGAGCGCACTCTAGGCAGACCTTGTGCAGAAGTGCATCAAGATCCGGATAGTCCCTCAAAAAACTCTGCACGACCAAGTTGCGCACATGTGCCAGACATGGGATGTGAGTGAGGTTGCCTAGGCCCAGAGCTGCCACCAGATTTCGGCCATTGTTACACACTACCATACCTGGCTGGAGATTCGCTGGCACAAACCACATGTCGCTCTCCTGCTTGATGGCATTCCAGAGCTCCTGCGCTGCGTGGCTTCAATTCCCCAAAGAAATTAATTTCAATACGGCCTGTGGACGTTTGGTCATGGCTGTGCTCATATCGGTCGTAACAGGTAAGCGTTCATGGGTGGAGGTAGACCGTGACGGCTCCTGCAGCACTGATTCAGAAAAACTGGAGTAGGAGGAGGAGTCAATGTGTACAGACTGGATTCCGGCAATCCTTGGAGTTGGCAGAACACGTACAGTGCCACTCTCAAGATCTGTACCCGGCTCCACAACATTTACCCAATGGGCAGTGAGGAAAGGGTATTGTCCCTGTCCATGGTTACTAGTCCACGCATCGTTCGTCAGGTGGACCTTGCTACTGACAGCGCTTAGTAGCGCATGTTTAATGCTTCCCTCCACATGCTTTTGCTGGACAGGGATGGCTTGCCTGCTGAAATAAAAGCACCTAGGCATGTTATATTGTGGGACTGCCAATGCCATGAAATTACAAAAGGTTTCAGTCTCCACCAGCCTGAATGAGAGCATTTCAAGGGACAGTAATTTTGCAATGCTAGCATTCAAAGCCTGTGCTCGGGGGTGGATTGCTGAGTATGGGCGCCTTTTCTCCCATGCCTGTGCTACCAATGGCTGTAGACTGGCCTGGGAGTGTGAGGATGACAGGGAACGTGGTGCTGTGGGTGGAATTACACTGTGTCTCTGGACAACAGTGCCAGAGGTTCTTCCACAGCATGAACCAGCTGTGTGTGAGCTGGAGCAAGAGGCTACAACATGAGCTGAAGAGGTGGTAGGTGGTGCTGTAGGTTGGCTTAGGTCTTCAGTTTGTCTTTGTAACTCCACCATGTGCTTGGTCCGCACATGTTTCCACATATTTGTGGTATTGAGGTTGCTGACACTTTTCCCTCTTTTGACTTTCTGATTACACACCTTGCATTTGACATACAAAATGTCATCTGCAACTGTGTCAAAAAAGGACCAGGCACTGCAAGTCTTGGGAGCACCCATTTTGGGTTTTGGAAGAGGCATGCTCCTAATGGGTGCCGAAGTGGAGGCTACAGGCAACCCAGTCTGCCCCCTCCCTCTCCCTCCTTTTTTGGCTGTTCGGAGAATCTCTTCCTCAGAGCTGCTCCCACCACCTTCCTGTACCTCACGCCATGATGGGTCAAGGACCTCATCATCTACACTACCGTCTTCCAGCAACTAGTGTTGAGCATTCCGATACCGCAAGTATCGGGTATCGGCCGATATTTGCGGTATCGGAATTCCGATACCGAGATCCGATATTTTTGTGATATCGGGTATCGGTATCGAATCAATAGGGATGTGTAAAATAAAGAATTAAAATAAAAAATATTGATATGCTCACCTCTCCGGCGGCCCCTGGACTTCACGCTGCTATCCGGGAGGCTTCTTTGTTTAAAAAGCGCGCCTTTCGGACCTGTGAATGACGTCCCGGCTTCTGATTGGTCGCGTGCCGCCCATGTGACCGGCACGCGACCAATCAGAGGCCGCGACGTCATTCGCAGGTCCTCAATTCCTAGAATTAGCAGTTTTGTGAATGAGAATGACGTCGTGGCTTCTGATTGGCCGCGTGCCGATCACATGGTCACATTCCTGAACAGCTGCTAACAGGTATAATAAACGCTAATTTTATAAAGTGTGGACTAGAATTTAATAAGAGCTAATGTGGCCTACACAACTGTAAAGTGGAGTGTTTGGTGAACTTTATTAACTTTTTTTCACAAAAAGACAATGGATGTGCCCAAAAATGTAAAACCGATAGTAGCACAAACTTTTTGTAGCTATTACAATGCAGGAAGGTAACATTCAATGCATTAGATGAGGCTCCACAAAATAGGCTAATACTAATCTGGCTGGGGCTGCAGGGCACAAGGCTGCAGAAAGGCTCCTCTCTCTACTCCTTTGTAGTGTTTGCACGCAATTTAGCTGGATACGGATGAAAACACACTTATAGGAGAAATCAGGAAAAATGTGCAGCAGCACTTTTTGGCAAAAAAGGACAATGTAACAGTATGAGGCAGAGACGCACGCTGAGCGGACTACAACCAGATGTGGCTGCAGAACAGACTACAGCGTGAGCTGCACTCACACACAGAGACCTTGCAGACAGCCATCAACAGCGCTGCAAGGCTGCAGAAAAGCTCTTCTATCTACTCCTATATAGAGTGTGCACACAATCTAGCTGGATACGGATGGAAACACACTAACAGGAGAAATCAGGAAAAATGTGCAGCAGCACTTTTTGGCAATAAAGGACAACGTAACAATATGAGGCAGTGATGCACGCTGAGCAGACTACAACCAGATGTGGCTGCAGAACAGACTACAGTGTGAGCTGCACTCACACACAGAGACCTTGCAGATAGCCGTCAACAGCGCTGCAAGGCTGCAGAAAAGCTCCTCTATCTACTCCTATATAGTGTGTGCATGCAATCTAGCTGGATACGGATGGAAACACACTAATAGGAGAAATCAGGAAAAATGTGCAGCAGCACTTTTTTTGCAAAAAGGACAATGTAACAGTATGAGGCAGTGACGCACGCTGAGCAGACTACAACCAGATGGGGCTAAAAAATGGAGTAAGAAAGTCCCAGATATCATAATAAAAACAAATAGCTTTATTAACATACAAAAATTACAAAAAATTGGACATCAATAAAATTGCAAATATGCACCATAACAGATGGAACTAAGGAGAAAAACTCAAGCAGTACAGGTGTGCATGGGGAACACAACGTATTTCCGGGGGTAAAGATATAGCTAGTAGTATACGGCCATAGACATAATCATATAATAGGAGTGAGTCCTGCATATATCCCCCGCTGCCACAAACAGCACCTTATGGGGTGAATACTAAAACCGTCAACAAGTCAATAGTGACCACTGTGTGCTTACCCATATATAAACCGGACAGCTCACCCACTGCACACCAGGAACCCCTTGACGTACATTTCGCCGCCAAGCTTTTTCAAAAGGGGATACTAGTCAGCTGTTCGAGATGCCTTAATATAGTGCCGAAACCATGGGCAGGACATTAGATTCGGGAGTCTGAGTCCTCATCCTCTCTCAATGTATCGTATGGGATTTTCCCCGCTTTGCTTTTAATGTGTCTGTATACTCATTGTTCTTTTTTCCTTATTTCCATTAGTCCTGCCTTGCCGGTTAGCGGAAACTGTCGGAGACCGTCTTCCTTTCTTGCTGCTGAAGAATTGTCCCTTTGTTGTATCACTGTTATGAACCCTTGTGGGTTTCACTTATTGCACCTGATATATATATATATATATTTCATATATTTTTTATACTAGTGTTATTATCGCATATTTTATGCTGTTTACCTGTTTAGGGTGTCACACATTCTCACTGTTGATTGTGTAGTCGCAGCCGTACTCGGTGCTGCTGCATATGCGTATATTTGTTTATGTAAGATTTTATAATCACTATATGTGTCATAATATATTGCTTACAATGTCACATGCTTTATTTGTTAGTATATTTACCTTTCTTGTAGCGCACTACTGTGGTGGGGATGAGTTGTGCCTTGGTTACACTGGCCGCCCCCACCGCATCTTCAGTATGTTTGTATATTAATGGGTCTCTCACAGTATGGCCGCAACCTTGGTCCTCATTTTAATGGCCGCTCTGGGGACGCATGCGCTCCTTGGGTTTGGTTATCCCCGCCTCTCCTGCGGTTATCTGTAACTGGTGTGTGCGCATGTACTGACGTCACACGGCGGAGTTCCGCCTTTATGCTCACACATCAGGTGACGGCCGCTGGTGATGCGGTGTTCGGATCCAGGTGCGCATGCGCCGTTAGTCCAGCGGCAGTTCCGGTTTCGGCACTATATTAAGGCATCTCGAACAGCTGACTAGTATCCCCTTTTGAAAAAGCTTGGCGGCGAAACGTACATCAAGGGGTTCCTGGTGTGCAGTGGGTGAGCTGTCCGGTTTATATATGGGTAAGCACGCAGTGGTCACTATTGACTTGTTGACGGTTTTAGTATTCACCCCATAAGGTGCTGTTTGTGGCAGCGGGGGATATATGCAGGACTCACTCCTATTATATGATTATGTCTATGGCCGTATACTACTAGCTATATCTTTACCCCCGGAAATACGTTGTGTTCCCCATGCACACCTGTACTGCTTGAGTTTTTCTCCTTAGTTTCATCTGTTATGGTGCATATTTGCAATTTTATTGATGTCCAATTTTTTGTAATTTTTGTATGTTAATAAAGCTATTTGTTTTTATTATGATATCTGGGACTTTCTTATTCCATTTTTTTGCTATAATATATGATTCCTGGAGTGGCCCCGCTAAACCAGTTTATCTGGGTATTACGAGTGGGAGAGGTACACTATACTACTCTCGGCCTTGTAACATTGTTATGCTTCATGATTCTCTGTTGAATAACCAGATGGGGCTGTAGAACAGACTACAGTGTGAGCTGCTCTCACACACAGAGATCTTGCAGACAGCCATGAACAGCGCTGCAAGGCAAAAAAAACCTTCTCACACAGCAGTTGCTAATGTAGCCTGGGTAAAGCACAATGAAACAAATCGCTATCTCTGTTATGATAGGCAATTCAGTAACACAATGTACATAGCGATCAGAGCACATACAGTGTTAGGGGTCGAGTTCCCGCTTCTGCACAGGGGGAATCTCGAGCCACCTCCGCTGCGGTCTCCCATTCTTATCCAGCCGCAGTGGAGTCTGCTCAGCAGGGACGTCGGTCCCAGCGTCTTGCTCATTCTCACTCTGTTCTGAGAGTTACTGCTGCTTCTCCAGTCTCTGCCATTAAAGTCAGTGCTGGTCAGCAGCGAGCGGACTTCTCTGGGACTAAGTCCTTGTCTGCACGTACTGAGCATGTCCAGGGTAAGATCTCCCGTTGGAGATCGAGGGTCATGTGCTCAGGCTCTGCAGCACATTCCATTGGTCCTTTTGGCAGGTCTTGGAAGGGCAAAGGTACTGTAGCCACTTCCTGTGCTGCTGCTATATAAACTGCGCATGACCGCACGGCCATGCGCTAGTATTGTCTTACAATTGAATACGTGTGTTTGTTGTGAGTGCAAGTCGTTCATTAAATACCCCTACCCTATTGTATGACTGTTCGCGTATGGAGTATGGCTGCTATCTAGCGCCCGACTAATCACTCAACGTGTCACACACGTATCAGCGTCTATTGCTGTGACCGCCAGTGCGGCGCCACGCGCCAGTAGTGCGCTTCCTGACCCACGTCTGGGTGCTTAGTGGTGCCTGCCAGCACGGCACAGTTCGCACTTCTAATTATAAGAGTTGCCTAACACACCCTGTTACGGTGTTGTGTCAGCAAGTGGTCTAATCGGACTTCAATCCTGTGTCTTGGGGTTGTGTTCGCTGACTCCTTGCTTGCACTCTTTAGTGCGGTATTGCGGACCTGTGGTTTTACCGGGTTCGCTTCCACCACCATATTACGCTGCCATTTACTAGCAGCAGGTTTTTACCTGCACGGTGGACCCCGGACTGCGAACGCATCTATTACATCTTTCTTGGTGCGTTCCGCCAGTCCTAACAGAATACTAGCGCAGGGTCTGGCTAGTAAATGGCAGACGATCAGCGTTTACAGCGGTACATCCAGCAGCTGGAGGGAAGGTTGGCGGCTCTAGAGCGTTCAACCTCAGCTGTGGATGTCACTGCTGTCGCTGTTCAGGCTGCAAGTGTAGCCGCAGCCAGTTTGTCCGCTGCCACCTCTGCCCCGACTTTATCCCGTCTCCCGCTTCCTGACAAGTTTGCTGGTGACAGTAAACAATGTCGCGGATTCGTAAGCCAGTGCTCCATACACCTTGAGCTCCTGGCGGCGCGTTTCCCTACGGAACGGGCGAAAGTGGGATTTATTTTATCTCTCTTGTCGGGCAGGGCGTTGGAGTGGGCAACGCCACTTTGGGAGCGTGATGACCGTGTGGTACAGAGTGCTCCGCTCTTTCTGGACGCTCTGAAGCACGTCTTTTTGGGACTCCGTATTACACACGATACTGCACTCCAGTTATTGACAATCACTCAGGGTTCGTCCGTGGTCAGTCAGTTTGCCATCCAGTTCCGGACTCTAGCCTCGGAGTTAGAGTGGTCGGATAAAGTTCTAATTCCGGTGTTCTGGAGGGGACTGGCAGACCACGTGAAGGACGCCTTAGCCACCAGGGAGATACCCTCCACACTGGAGGAGCTTATTTCTCTATCTACCCGCATCGACCTCCGTTTTCACGAACGAAGGTTAGAGCAGACCCAGTGTAGGCAGAGGTTTAAACTGGCTCCCACCTTCGCCAGACCTCTTGAATCTTCCGTTTTGGCATCCGACTCCCATGAGCCCATGGAGGTTTCTCGAGCGGGACCTAAGTCTCAGGCTGCTCGAGTACCCATGGTTTGTAAAAATTGTCACCAACGAGGACATTACACTAATAAATGTCCACGGCGGTCGAGAAAACGATCGCGTCTAGTAACCTTAGGGGGAGGTTCACTAGACACAGCGGCTTTTTCCTCCAAACTGTCCTTTAAAGGGACAATCCTGTTTGACTCATCCACTCTACCAGTCGAGCTTTGTGTGGATTCAGGAGCAGAGGGAAATTTCATGTCCTCTGCTTTTGCTCTGCGCCACGCTGTACCACTTGTTATGCTCGCCAAACCTGTAACTGTTAGAGTTGTGAATGGGTCGACACTTCCACAACAAATCACACACCAGACTGTTCCATTCTCGTTGTCCATGTCCCCTTCCCACCAGGAGATTATTTCCCTTCTAGTCCTACCCGAGGGAATGGATGAGATTTTACTGGGAATACCCTGGCTCCGTTACCACTCCCCACATATTGAGTGGTCCTCTGGGAGAATATTGGGTTGGAGTAAGTCTTGTATGGGCAGGTGTGTGAGTGAGTGTGTACAGGTCTCTACTACCAAGGTACCCGCAGACCTTTCATCTCTTCCAAGGTACTATTGGTGCTATGCAGATGTATTCTCTAAAAAGGCAGCAGAGACTCTACCACCTCATCGCCCCTATGACTGTCCTATTGACCTCTTGCCTGGAGCTGAACCTCCTCGGGGAAGGGTATATCCCCTCTCTCTCCCTGAGACGGAGGCTATGTCTCAATACATCCAGGAGAATTTGGCAAGAGGATTCATTAGGAAGTCAGTGTCTCCTGCAGGGGCGGGATTCTTCTTCGTACAGAAGAAGAACGGGGAATTACGTCCTTGCATTGATTACAGGGGTCTCAATGCTATCACCATTAAAAATAAGTACCCGTTGCCCCTGATATCGGAGCTCTTTGACAGGCTAAGGGGAGCAAAGATATTCACCAAACTAGATCTGCGGGGTGCCTACAACTTAATTCGCATCCGTGAGGGGGACGAATGGAAAAGGCTTTCAATACCAGGGATGGGCACTATGAGTACCTGATGATGCCCTTCTTGCTCTGTAATGCCCCAGCCGTTTTTCAGGACTTTGTCAACGATATCTTCCGGGATATGCTTTCCACCTCGGTTGTAGTCTATCTGGATGATATTCTCATCTTCTCTCCAGATATTGACTCCCACCGGAGAGATGTTGGCAGAGTCTTCGAACTCTTACGGGTGAATTCCTTATATGCAAAGTTGGAGAAGTGTGTGTTTGAACAGGAGTCCTTGCCTTTCCTGGGCTATATCATCTCGGCCCAGGGATTGGCTATGGATCCTGCCAAACTACAAGCAGTGATGGACTGGCAGGAACCCCATTCTCTTAAAGCGGTGCAGCGCTTTATGGGGTTCATAAATTACTATCGCCAGTTCATTCCCCACTTCTCAACTTTGGTAGCTCCCTTGGTATCCCTCACCAAGAAGGGAGCGAATCCCAAATCGTGGTCCGAAGGGGTCTCCAAGGCCTTCTCTTCTATAAAGTCCCATTTTGCCAGTGCTCCTATCTTACATCGTCCCGATGTGGGTAAGCCATTCCTTTTGGAAGTGGATGCCTCATCCGTTGGTGCTGGAGCAGTCCTCTATCAAAAGGATGCTCAGGGTCGGAAGCACCCATGCTTCTTTTTCTCAAAGACCTTCACACCAGCGGAGAGAAATTACTCCATCGGGGATAGAGAGTTGCTGGCAATGAAGTTGGCCTTTTCGGAGTGGAGACATCTCTTGGAGGGTGCTCGGTTCCCATTCCGAGTTTTCACGGATCACAAGAATTTGGTCTATTTACAAACAGCCCAGCGGCTGAATTCTCGTCAGGCCAGATGGTCCTTGTTTTTCTCCCGGTTCCACTTTACCCTACATTATCTCGCCGGGGAGAAGAACATTCGTGCTGACGCTCTCTCTCGCTCCTTCGTGTCAGCTGAGGAGGAGGAGGACGAGCCTCGGCTCATTGTCCCTTCGGAGAGCCTGAGAACTGTAGCTCCGGTTTCGCTGGAGTCTGTGCCCCCGGGCAAGACTTTTGTTCCCATCAATTTGCGTCCGGAGGTTCTCGCTTGGGCTCATTTATCCAGAGTGGGTGGACACTTTGGGGCAAAAAGGACATCTGAGCTACTGGCGAGGACGTATTGGTGGCCACATATGGTTCGTGACGTCGGAGACTACGTTCAGGCATGTGTCTCTTGTGCCAAGAATAAGTCTTCCCGACAACAGCCAGCTGGTTTGTTATACCCTCTGCCGGTGGCAGACAGGCCCTGGGAGATGGTCGGGATGGATTTTGTTGTGGGTCTGCCCAAGTCTCGTGGCTGTACCATTATTTGGGTAATCACCGACCATTTTTCTAAAATGGTGCATTTGGTGCCGCTTCCCCGGTTACCTTCTGCACGGGCCTTGGCAGCGTTGTTTGTCAAACACATCTTTCGTCTTCACGGTATGCCAGACAAAATTGTCAGTGACCGAGGTCCCCAGTTTGCGTCTCGGTTCTGGAGAGAGCTTTGTCGTCTTCTCAGTATCGAGTTGAATCTCTCTTCGGCTTATCATCCTGAGACGAATGGGTTGGTAGAGAGAGCCAACCAGACCTTGGTCACATATCTGCGACATTTTGTTTTGGCTAAGCAGGATGACTGGGCATCTTTGCTACCGTGGGCGGAGTTTGCTCCTAACAATGCCGTCGCTGATTCCACTGGACAGACTCCATTCCTCCTTAACTATGGTCAGCATCCGCGGGTACCTGTGCCCATGCACGTGTCTTCCGCCGACTCCAGGGTGGCAGACTGGGCTGTGGAGGCACGGGACATTTGGGATCGCCCTCAGGATGCCATTCAGGCTTCCAAGGAGAGAATGAGGTCCTCCGCCGACGCACATCGGCGCCCCGCTCCAACCTTTGCTCCTGGCGACTTAGTGTGGCTCTCCGGCCGTAACATCAGGCTGCGAGTTGAGTCTACCAAGTTTGCACCTCGCTACTTAGGTCCTTTTAAGGTCCTCGAACAGGTTAATCCTGTGGTTTACCATCTGGCCCTTCCTCCACGCCTAGGTATCACCGACACCTTTCACGTGTCCCTCCTTAAGCCCGTCTACATGTCCCGGTTTTCTGAGTCATGTCCCGGTTTCTACTGGGACGTCGGGTTCGTCTACGGACGATTACGAGGTGAACGCTATCTTGGGGTACAAGGTGGTTTGTGGCAAAAAATTTTATTTGGTGGATTGGAGGGGTTACGGTCCTGAGGATAGATCCTGGGAGCCTGCTGAGCACATTCAGGCTCCGCAGCTCATTGCTGCCTTCGAACGTAGCGAGGCCCAAGGAGGGGGGGGGCCCTAGAGGGGGCGGTAATGTTAGGGGTCGAGTTCCCGCTTCTGCACAGGGGGAATCTCGAGCCACCTCCGCTGCGGTCTCCCATTCTTGTCCAGCCGCAGTGGAGTCTGCTCAGCAAAGACGTCGGTCCCAGCGTCTTGCTCATTCTCACTCTGTTCTGAGAGTTACTGCTGCTTCTCCAGTCTCTGCCATTAAAGTCAGTGCTGGTCAGCAGCGAGCGGACTTCTCTGGGACTAAGTCCTTGTCTGCACGTACTGAGCATGTCCAGGGTAAGATCTCCCGTTGGAGATCGAGGGTCATGTGCTCAGGCTCTGCAGCACATTCCATTGGTCCTTTTGGCAGGTCTTGGAAGGGCAAAGGTACTGTAGCCACTTCCTGTGCTGCTGCTATATAAACTGCGCATGACCGCACGGCCATGCGCTAGTATTGTCTTACAATTGAATACGTGTGTTTGTTGTGAGTGCAAGTCGTTCATTAAATACCCCTACCCTATTGTATGACTGTTCGCGTATGGAGTATGGCTGCTATCTAGCGCCCGACTAATCACTCAACGTGTCACACACGTATCAGCGTCTATTGCTGTGACCGCCAGTGCGGCGCCACGCGCCAGTAGTGCGCTTCCTGACCCACGTCTGGGTGCTTAGTGGTGCCTGCCAGCACGGCACAGTTCGCACTTCGGTGCTCTAATTATAAGAGTTGCCTAACACACCCTGTTACGGTGTTGTGTCAGCAAGTGGTCTAATCGGACTTCAATCCTGTGTCTTGGGGTTGTGTTCGCTGACTCCTTGCTTGCACTCTTTAGTGCGGTATTGCGGACCTGTGGTTTTCCCGGGTTCGCTTCCACCGCCATATTACGCTGCCATTTACTAGCAGCAGGTTTTTACCTGCACGGTGGACCCCGGACTGCGAACGCATCTATTACATCTTTCTTGATGCGTTCCGCCAGTCCTAACATACAGTGATCTGACAATAACCCAAAATAATAGAACAAGCTCTGAGACGTGGAAACTCTGTAGACCGCAATTCCTGATCCTCTCCAAACACAACTAGAGGCAGCTGTGGATTGCGCCTAACGCTCCCTATGCAACTCAGCACAGCCTGAGAAACTAACTAGCCTGAAGATAGAAAAATAAGCCTACCTTGCCTCAGAGAAATACCCCAAAGGAAAAGGCAGCCCCCCACATATAATGACTGTGAGTAAGATGAAAAGACAAACGTAGGGATGAAATAGATTCAGCAAAGTGAGGCCCGATATTCTAGACAGAACGAGGATAGGAAAGATAACTTTGCGGTCTACACAAAACCCTAAAGAAAACCACGCAAAGGGGGCAAAAAGACCCTCCGTACCGAACTAACGGCACGGAGGTACACCCTTTGCGTCCCAGAGCTTCCAGCAAAACAAATAGACAAGCTGGACAGAAAAAATAGCAACAAATAGCAAAGAAGCACTTAGCTATGCAGAGCAGCAGGTCACAGGAATGATCCAGAGAAACACAAGTCCAACACTGGAACATTGACAGGAAGCATGGATCACAGCATCAGGTGGAGTTAAGTAGAGAAGCAGCTAACGACCTCACCAGATCACCTGAGGGAGGAAACTCAGAAGCTGCAGTACCACTTTCCTCCACAAACGGAAGCTCCCAGAGAGAATCAGCCGAAGTACCACTTGTGACCACAGGAGTGAACTCTGCCACAGAATTCACAACAGTACCCCCCCCTTGAGGAGGGGTCACTGAACCCTCACCAGAGCCCCCAGGCCGACCAGGATGAGCCACATGAAAGGCACAAACAAGATCGGGAGCATGGACATCAGAGGCAAAAACCCAGGAATCGTCTTCCTGAGCATAACCCTTCCATTTAACCAGATACTGGAGTTTCCGTCTTGAAACACGAGAATCAAAAATCTTCTCCACAATATACTCCAATTCCCCCTCCACCAAAACCGGGGCAGGAGGCTCAACAGATGGGACCATAGGTGCCACGTATCTCCGCAACAATGACCTATGGAATACGTTATGTATGGAAAAAGAATCTGGAAGGGTCAGACGAAAAGACACAGGATTAAGAACCTCAGAAATCCTATACGGACCAATAAAACGAGGTTTAAACTTAGGAGAGGAAACCTTCATAGGAATATGACGAGAAGATAACCAAACCAGATCCCCAACACGAAGTCGGGGACCCACACGGCGTCTGCGATTAGCGAAAAGTTGAGCCTTCTCCTGGGACAAGGTCAAATTGTCCACTACCTGAGTCCAAATCTGCTGCAACCTGTCCACCACAGTATCCACACCAGGACAGTCCGAAGACTCAACCTGTCCTGAAGAGAAACGAGGATGGAACCCAGAATTGCAGAAAAACGGCGAAACCAAGGTAGCCGAGCTGGCCCGATTATTAAGGGCGAACTCAGCCAAAGGCAAAAAGGACACCCAGTCATCCTGATCAGCAGAAACAAAGCATCTCAGATATGTTTCCAAGGTCTGATTGGTTTGTTCGGTCTGGCCATTAGTCTGAGGATGGAAAGCCGAGGAAAAAGACAAGTTAATGCCCATCCTACCACAAAAGGCTCGCCAAAACCTCGAAACAAACTGGGAACCTCTGTCAGAAACAATATTCTCTGGAATGCCATGCAAACGAACCACAGGCTGGAAGAACAAAGGCACCAAATCAGAGGAGGAAGGCAATTTAGACAAGGGTACCAGATGGACCATCTTAGAAAAGCGATCACAGACCACCCAAATGACTGACATCTTTTGAGAAAAGGGAAGGTCAGAAATAAAATCCATAGAGATATGTGTCCAAGGCCTCTTCGGGACCGGCAAGGGCAAAAGCAACCCACTGGCACGAGAACAGCAGGGCTTAGCCCGAGCACAAATCCCACAGGACTGCACAAAAGTATGCACATCCCGCGACAGAGACAGCCACCAAAAGGATCTAGCCACTAACTCTCTGGTACCAAAGATTCCAGGATGACCAGCCAACACCGAACAATGAAGTTCAGAGATAACTCTATTCATAGTAACATAGTAACATAGTTAGTAAGGCCGAAAAAAGACATTTGTCCATCCAGTTCAGCCTATATTCCATTATAATAAATACCCAGATCTACGTCCTTCTACAGAACCTAATAATTGTATGATACAATATTGTTCTGCTCCAGGAAGACATCCAGGCCTCTCTTGAACCCCTCGACTGAGTTCGCCATCACCACCTCCTCAGGCAAGCAATTCCAGATTCTCACTGCCCTAACAGTAAAGAATCCTCTTCTATGTTGGTGGAAAAACCTTCTCTCCTCCAGACGCAAAGAATGCCCCCTTGTGCCCGTCACCTTCCTTGGTATAAACAGATCCTCAGCGAGATATTTGTATTGTCCCCTTATATACTTATACATGGTTATTAGATCGCCCCTCAGTCGTCTTTTTTCTAGTCTAAATAATCCTAATTTCGCTAATCTATCTGGGTATTGTAGTTCTCCCATCCCCTTTATTAATTTTGTTGCCCTCCTTTGTACTCTCTCTAGTTCCATTATATCCTTCCTGAGCACCGGTGCCCAAAACTGGACACAGTACTCCATGTGCGGTCTAACTAGGGATTTGTACAGAGGCAGTATAATGCTCTCATCATGTGTATCCAGACCTCTTTTAATGCACCCCATGATCCTGTTTGCCTTGGCAGCTGCTGCCTGGCACTGGCTGCTCCAGGTAAGTTTATCATTAACTAGGATCCCCAAGTCCTTCTCCCTGTCAGATTTACCCAGTGGTTTCCCGTTCAGTGTGTAATGGTGATATTGATTCCCTCTTCCCATGTGTATAACCTTACATTTATCATTGTTAAACCTCATCTGCCACCTTTCAGCCCAAGTTTCCAACTTATCCAGATCCATGTGTAGCAGAATACTATCTTCTCTTGTATTAACTGCTTTACATAGTTTTGTATCATCTGCAAATATTGATATTTTACTGTGTAAACCTTCTACCAGATCATTAATGAATATGTTGAAGAGAACAGGTCCCAATACTGACCCCTGCGGTACCCCACTGGTCACAGCGACCCAGTTAGAGACTATACCATTTATAACCACCCTCTGCTTTCTATCACTAAGCCAGTTACTAACCCATTTGCACACATTTTCCCCCAGACCAAGCATTCTCATTTTGTGTACCAACCTCTTGTGCGGCACGGTATCAAACGCTTTGGAAAAATCGAGATATACCACGTCCAATGACTCACCGTGGTCCAGCCTATAGCTTACCTTTTCATAAAAACTGATTAGATTGGTTTGACAGGAGCGATTTCTCATAAACCCATGCTGATATGGAGTTAAACAGTTATTCTCATTGAGATAATCCAGAATAACATCCCTCAGAAACCCTTCAAATATTTTACCAACAATAGAGGTTAGACTTACTGGCCTATAATTTCCAGGTTCACTTTTAGAGCCCTTTTTGAATATTGGCACCACATTTGCTATGCGCCAGTCCTGCGGAACAGACCCTGTCGCTATAGAGTCACTAAAAATAAGAAATAATGGTTTATCTATTACATTACTTAGTTCTCTTAGTACTCGTGGGTGTATGCCATCCGGACCCGGAGATTTATCTATTTTAATCTTATTTAGCCGGTTTCGCACCTCTTCTTGGGTTAAATTGGTGACCCTTAATATAGGGTTTTCATTGTTTCTTGGGATTTCACCTAGCATTTCATTTTCCACCGTGAATACCGTGGAGAAGAAGGTGTTTAATATGTTAGCTTTTTCCTCGTCATCTACAACCATTCTTTCCTCACTATTTTTTAAGGGGCCTACATTTTCAGTTTTTATTCTTTTACTATTGATATAGTTGAAGAACAGTTTGGGATTAGTTTTACTCTCCTTAGCAATGTGCTTCTCTGTTTCCTTTTTGGCAGCTTTAATTAGTTTTTTAGATAAAGTATTTTTCTCCCTATAGTTTTTTAGAGCTTCAATGGTGCCATCCTGCTTTAGTAGTGCAAATGCTTTCTTTTTACTGTTAATTGCCTGTCTTACTTCTTTGTTTAGCCACATTGGGTTTTTTCTATTTCTAGTCCTTTTATTCCCACAAGGTATAAACCGCTTACACTGCCTATTTAGGATGTTCTTAAACATTTCCCATTTATTATCTGTATTCTCATTTCTGAGGATATTGTCCCAGTCTACCAGATTAAGGGCATCTCTAAGCTGTTCAAACTTTGCCTTCCTAAAGTTCAATGTTTTTGTGACTCCCTGACAAGTCCCCCTAGTGAAAGACAGGTGAAACTGCACAATATTGTGGTCGCTATTTCCTAAATGCCCAACCACCTGCAGATTTGTTATTCTGTCAGGTCTATTAGATAGTATTAGGTCTAAAAGTGCTGCTCCTCTGGTTGGATTCTGCACCAATTGTGAAAGTTAATTTTTCTTGGTTATTAGCAGAAACCTGTTGCCTTTATGGGTTTCACAGGTTTCTGTTTCCCAGTTAATATCCGGGTAGTTAAAGTCCCCCATAACCAGGACCTCATTATGGGTTGCAGCTTCATCTATCTGCTTTAGAAGTAGACTTTCCATGCTTTCTGTTATATTTGGGGGTTTGTAACAGACCCCAATGAGAATTTTGTTACCATTTTTCCCTCCATGAATTTCAACCCATATGGACTCGACATCCTCATTCCCTTCGCTAATATCCTCCCTTAAAGTGGACTTTAGACAAGACTTTACATAGAGACAAACCCCTCCTCCTCTCCGATTTTTACGATCCTTTCTAAACAGACTGTAACCCTGTAAGTTAACTGCCCAGTCATAGCTTTCATCTAACCATGTCTCGGTTATTCCCACTATGTCAAAGTTACCTGTAGATATTTCTGCTTCTAGTTCTTCCATCTTGTTTGTCAGGCTTCTGGCGTTTGCGAGCATGCAGTTTAGAGGATTTTGTTTTGTTCCAATCTCCTCACTGTGGATTGTTTTAGAAATGTTCTTACCTCCCTTCTGAGTATGTTTTCCTGGGTCGTCTTTGTTCGAGTCTAATGTTTTTCTTCCCGTCCCCTCTTCTTCTAGTTTAACGCCCTCCTGATGAGTGTAGCGAGTCTTCTGGCGAATGTGTGTTTCCCAGGTTTGTTGAGGTGTAGTCCGTCTCTGGCGAGGAGTCCATCATACCAGTAATTCACACCGTGGTCCAGGAATCCAAATCCTTGTTGTCTGCACCATCTTCTTAGCCAGTTGTTTGCATCAAGGATCCTGTTCCATCTCCTGGTGCCATGCCCATCTACTGGAAGGATAGAAGAAAAAACTACCTGTGCATCCAGTTCCTTTACTTTCTTCCCCAACTCTTCAAAGTCCTTGCAGATTGTCGGTAGGTCCTTCCTTGCCGTGTCATTGGTGCCAACATGTATCAGAAGAAATGGGTGGACGTCCTTGGAGCTGAAGAGCTTTGGTATCCTATCGGTCACATCCTTGATCATCGCACCTGGAAGACAGCATACTTCTCTTGCAGTTATGTCCGGTCTGCAGATGGCTGCTTCGGTGCCTCTCAGTAGTGAGTCTCCCACCACCACCACTCTTCGTTGCTTCTTGGCTGTACTTTTTGCTGTCACTTGTTGCTGTGTGCCCTTTTCTTTTTTGCTTGCTGGTATTGCTTCATTCTTAGGTGTGCCATCTTCATCCTCTACAAAGATTTGATATCGGTTCTTCAGTTGTGTGGTTGGTGATTTCTCCATGGTCTTCTTGCTTCTTTTGGTCACATGCTTCCACTCATCTGCTTTTGGAGGTTCTCTGACACTTTTTGCACCTTCTGTGACCAGTAGAGATGCTTCTGTTCTGTCTAGAAAGTCTTCATTCTCTTTGATGAGTTTCAAAGTTGCTATTCTTTCTTCCAGACCCCGCACCTTTTCTTCTAAAAGGGCCACTAGTCTACACTTCTGACAGGTGAAATTGGATTCTTCTTCTGGTCGATCTGTGAACATGTAGCACATGCTGCAGCTCACCATGTAGGTTGTCACATCTGCCATGTTGCTCCTAGATCCTGCTGACTTGCTGTGTGTTTTCCTTCTTGTGTAATCTACTCAGCCAAGCTCTCTTGCAATAATGTCCTACAGGCAAAAATTTGCGCGCCGTAAGCTGGTCCCGGCTGTACCCAACGATCTTCTAGCTTAGGGAGACTTCGCTTCTCCCAGAAGGCACCTGGAATATGCAAATTAGCCTCCTGAAGCTTGAATCCCTGGTTTGGTGATGCTTTCGAAGCAGCTGGTCCCGGCTGTACCCAACGATCTTCTAGCTTAGGGAGACTTCGCTTCTCCCAGAAGGCACCTGGAATATGCAAATTAGCCTCCTGAAGCTTGAATCCCTGGTTTGGTGATGCTTTCGAAGCAGCTGGTCCCGGCTGTACCCAACGATCTTCTAGCTTAGGGAGACTTCGCTTCTCCCAGAAGGCACCTGGAATATGCAAATTAGCCTCCTGAAGCTTGAATCCCTGGTTTGGTGATGCTTTCGAAGCAGCTGGTCCCGGCTGTACCCAACGATCTTCTAGCTTAGGGAGACTTCGCTTCTCCCAGAAGGCACCTGGAATATGCAAATTAGCCTCCTGAAGCTTGAATCCCTGGTTTGGTGATGCTTTCGAAGCAGCTGGTCCCGGCTGTACCCAACGATCTTCTAGCTTAGGGAGACTTCGCTTCTCCCAGAAGGCACCTGGAATATGCAAATTAGCCTCCTGAAGCTTGAATCCCTGGTTTGGTGATGCTTTCGAAGCAGCTGGTCCCGGCTGTACCCAACGATCTTCTAGCTTAGGGAGACTTCGCTTCTCCCAGAAGGCACCTGGAATATGCAAATTAGCCTCCTGAAGCTTGAATCCCTGGTTTGGTGATGCTTTCGAAGCAGCTGGTCCCGGCTGTACCCAACGATCTTCTAGCTTAGGGAGACTTCGCTTCTCCCAGAAGGCACCTGGAATATGCAAATTAGCCTCCTGAAGCTTGAATCCCTGGTTTGGTGATGCTTTCGAAGCAGCTGGTCCCGGCTGTACCCAACGATCTTCTAGCTTAGGGAGACTTCGCTTCTCCCAGAAGGCACCTGGAATATGCAAATTAGCCTCCTGAAGCTTGAATCCCTGGTTTGGTGATGCTTTCGAAGCAGCTGGTCCCGGCTGTACCCAACGATCTTCTAGCTTAGGGAGACTTCGCTTCTCCCAGAAGGCACCTGGAATATGCAAATTAGCCTCCTGAAGCTTGAATCCCTGGTTTGGTGATGCTTTCGAAGCAGCTGGTCCCGGCTGTACCCAACGATCTTCTAGCTTAGGGAGACTTCGCTTCTCCCAGAAGGCACCTGGAATATGCAAATTAGCCTCCTGAAGCTTGAATCCCTGGTTTGGTGATGCTTTCGAAGCAGCTGGTCCCGGCTGTACTCAACGATCTTCTAGCTTAGGGAGACTTCGCTTCTCCCAGAAGGCACCTGGAATATGCAAATTAGCCTCCTGAAGCTTGAATCCCTGGTTTGGTGATGCTTTCGAAGCAGCTGGTCCCGGCTGTACCCAACGATCTTCTAGCTTAGGGAGACTTCGCTTCTCCCAGAAGGCACCTGGAATATGCAAATTAGCCTCCTGAAGCTTGAATCCCTGGTTTGGTGATGCTTTCGAAGCAGCTGGTCCCGGCTGTACCCAACGATCTTCTAGCTTAGGGAGACTTCGCTTCTCCCAGAAGGCACCTGGAATATGCAAATTAGCCTCCTGAAGCTTGAATCCCTGGTTTGGTGATGCTTTCGAAGCAGCTGGTCCCGGCTGTACCCAACGATCTTCTAGCTTAGGGAGACTTCGCTTCTCCCAGAAGGCACCTGGAATATGCAAATTAGCCTCCTGAAGCTTGAATCCCTGGTTTGGTGATGCTTTCGAAGCAGCTGGTCCCGGCTGTACCCAACGATCTTCTAGCTTAGGGAGACTTCGCTTCTCCCAGAAGGCACCTGGAATATGCAAATTAGCCTCCTGAAGCTTGAATCCCTGGTTTGGTGATGCTTTCGAAGCAGCTGGTCCCGGCTGTACCCAACGATCTTCTAGCTTAGGGAGACTTCGCTTCTCCCAGAAGGCACCTGGAATATGCAAATTAGCCTCCTGAAGCTTGAATCCCTGGTTTGGTGATGCTTTCGAAGCAGCTGGTCCCGGCTGTACCCAACGATCTTCTAGCTTAGGGAGACTTCGCTTCTCCCAGAAGGCACCTGGAATATGCAAATTAGCCTCCTGAAGCTTGAATCCCTGGTTTGGTGATGCTTTCGAAGCAGCTGGTCCCGGCTGTACCCAACGATCTTCTAGCTTAGGGAGACTTCGCTTCTCCCAGAAGGCACCTGGAATATGCAAATTAGCCTCCTGAAGCTTGAATCCCTGGTTTGGTGATGCTTTCGAAGCAGCTGGTCCCGGCTGTACCCAACGATCTTCTAGCTTAGGGAGACTTCGCTTCTCCCAGAAGGCACCTGGAATATGCAAATTAGCCTCCTGAAGCTTGAATCCCTGGTTTGGTGATGCTTTCGAAGCAGCTGGTCCCGGCTGTACCCAACGATCTTCTAGCTTAGGGAGACTTCGCTTCTCCCAGAAGGCACCTGGAATATGCAAATTAGCCTCCTGAAGCTTGAATCCCTGGTTTGGTGATGCTTTCGAAGCAGCTGGTCCCGGCTGTACCCAACGATCTTCTAGCTTAGGGAGACTTCGCTTCTCCCAGAAGGCACCTGGAATATGCAAATTAGCCTCCTGAAGCTTGAATCCCCTATTCGTCCACCTATCAGGGACAAACAGTTTCTCCGCTGGGCAACGATCAGGTTTATTAGCCTGAAATTTTTGCAGCACCCGCCGCAAATCAGGGTAGATGGCAGACACAATTACTCCTTCCTTGAGGATACCCGCCGGCTCAGATAAACCCGGAGAGTCGGGCACAAAACTCCTAGACAGAGCATCCGCCTTCACATTTTTAGAGCCCGGAAGGTACGAAATCACAAAGTCAAAACGGGCAAAAAACAACGACCAACGAGCTTGTCTAGGATTCAAGCGCTTGGCAGACTCGAGATATGTCAAGTTCTTATGATCAGTCAATACCACCACGCGATGCTTAGCTCCTTCAAGCCAATGACGCCACTCCTCGAATGCCCACTTCATGGCCAGCAACTCTCGGTTGCCCACATCATAATTTCGCTCAGCAGGCGAAAACTTCCTGGAAAAGAAAGCGCATGGTTTCATCACTGAGCAACCAGAACCTCTCTGTGACAAAACAGCCCCTGCTCCAATCTCAGAAGCATCAACCTCGACCTGGAACGGAAGAGAAACATCTGGTTGACACAACACAGGGGCAGAAGAAAAACGACGCTTCAACTCTTGAAAAGCTTCCACAGCAGCAGAAGACCAATTGACCACATCAGCACCCTTCTTGGTCAAATCGGTCAATGGTTTGGCAACACTAGAAAAATTGCAGATGAAGCGACGATAAAAATTAGCAAAGCCCAGGAACTTTTGCAGACTTTTCAGAGATGTCAGCTGAGTCCAATCATGGATGGCTTGGACCTTAACAGGATCCATTTCGATAGTAGAAGGGGAAAAGATGAACCCCAAAAATGAAACCTTCTGCACACCAAAGAGACACTTTGATCCCTTCACAAACAAAGAATTAGCACGCAGGACCTGAAAAACCGTTCTGACCTGCTTCACATGAGACTCCCAATCATCCGAGAAGATCAAAATGTCATCCAAGTACACAATCAGGAATTTATCCAGGTACTCACGGAAGATGTCATGCATAAATGATTGAAACACTGATGGAGCATTGGCAAGTCCGAACGGCATCACTAGATACTCAAAATGACCCTCGGGCGTATTAAATGCAGTTTTCCATTCATCGCCTTGCCTGATTCTCACCAGATTATACGCACCACGAAGATCTATCTTAGTGAACCAACTAGCCCCCTTAATCCGAGCAAACAAATCAGATAACAATGGCAAGGGGTACTGAAATTTAACAGTGATCTTATTAAGAAGGCGGTAATCTATACACGGTCTCAGCGAACCATCCTTCTTGGCTACAAAAAAGAACCCTGCTCCTAATGGCGACGATGACGGGCGAATATGCCCCTTCTCCAGGGATTCCTTCACATAACTGCGCATAGCGGTGTGCTCAGGCACGGAAAAATTAAACAGTCGACCTTTTGGGAATTTACTACCAGGAATCAAATTGATAGCACAATCACAATCCCTATGCGGAGGTAGGGCATCGGACTTGGGCTCATCAAATACATCCCGGTAATCAGACAAGAACTCTGGAACCTCAGAAGGGGTGGATGACGAAATTTACAGAAATGGAACATCACCATGTACCCCCTGACAACCCCAGCTGGACACCAACATGGAATTCCAATCCAATACTGGATTATGGGCTTGTAGCCATGGCAACCCCAACACGACCACATCATGCAGATTATGCCACACCAGAAAGCGAATAACCTCCTGATGTGCAGGAGCCATGCACATGGTCAGCTGGGTCCAGTATTGAGGCGTATTCTTGGCCAAAGGTGTAGCATCAATTCCTCTCAATGGAATAGGACACTGCAAGGGCTCCAATAAAAACCCACAACGTTTAGCATAATCCAAGTCCATCAAATTCAGGGCAGCGCCTGAATCCACAAACGCCATGACAGAATACGACGACAAGGAGCATATCAAGGTAACGGACAGAAGAAATTTTGACTGTACAGTACCAATGGCGGCAGACCTAGCGAACCGCTTAGTGCGCTTAGGACAATCAGAGATAGCATGAGTGGAATCACCACAGTAGAAACACAGCCCATTCAGACGTCTGTGTTCTTGCCGTTCAACTCTGGTCATAGTCCTATCGCACTGCATAGGCTCAGGTTTAATCTCAGGTAATACCGCCAAATGGTACACAGATTTACGCTCACGCAAGCGTCGACCGATCTGAATGGCCAAAGACATAGACTCATTCAAACCAGCGGGCATAGGAAATCCCACCATGACATCCTTAATGGCTTCAGAGAGACCCTTTCTGAAAATGGCCGCAAGCGCAGATTCATTCCATTGAGTGAGCACGGACCATTTTCTAAATTTCTGGCAATATAGCTCTATCTCATCCTGAGCCTGACAAAGAGCCAGCAAATTTTTTTCTGCCTGATCTACTGAATTAGGCTCATCGTACAGCAATCCAAGCGCCAGGAAAAACGCATCGATATCACTCAATGCAGGATCTCCTGACGCAAGAGAAAATGCCCAGTCCTGAGGGTCGCCACGCAAAAAAGAAATGACGATCCTAACCTGTTGCGCTGGGTCACCAGAGGAGCGAGGTTTCAAAGCCAGAAACAGTTCACAATTATTCTTAACTCAGAAATTTAGTTCTATCTCCAAAAAACAAATCTGGAATAGGAATTCTCGGTTCTAACAAAGAATTCTGAACCACAAAATTTTGAATATCTTGAACTCTTGCCGTGAGCTGATCTACACATGAAGACAGACCTTTAATGTCCATTGTAACACCTGTGTCCTGAACCACCCAAATGTCTAGGGGAAAAAAAAGACAAATCACAGTGCAAAGGAAAAAAAATGGTCTCAGAACTTCTTTTTTCCCTCTATTGAGAATCATTAGTACTTTTGGCTTCCTGTACTGTTATGATAGGCAATTCAGTAACACAATGTACATAGCGATCAGAGCACATACAGTGATCTGACAATAACCCAAAATAATAGAACGAGCTCTGAGACGTGGAAACTCTGTAGACCGCAATTCCTGATCCTCTCCAAACACAACTAGAGGCAGCTGTGGATTGCGCCTAACGCTCCCTATGCAACTCGGCACAGCCTGAGAAACTAACTAGCCTGAAGATAGAAAAATAAGCCTACCTTGCCTCAGAGAAATACCCCAAAGGAAAAGGCAGCCCCCCACATATAATGACTGTGAGTAAGATGAAAAGACAAACGTAGGGATGAAATAGATTCAGCAAAGTGAGGCCCGATATTCTAGACAGAACGAGGATAGGAAAGATAACTTTGCGGTCTACACAAAACCCTAAAGAAAACCACCCAAAGGGAGCAAAAAGACCCTCCGTACTGAACTAACGGCACGGAGGTACACCCTTTGCGTCCCAGAGCTTCCAGCAAAACAAATAGACAAGCTGGACAGAAAAAATAGCAACAAATAGCAAAGAAGCACTTAGCTATGCAGAGCAGCAGGCCACAGGAATGATCCAGAGAAACACAAGTCCAACACTGGAACATTGACAGGAAGCATGGATCAAAGCATCAGGTGGAGTTAAGTAGAGAAGCAGCTAACGACCTCACCAGATCACCTGAGGGAGGAAACTCAGAAGCTGCAGTACCACTTTCCTCCACAAACGGAAGCTCCCAGAGAGAATCAGCCGAAGTACCACTTGTGACCACAGGAGTGAACTCTGCCACAGAATTCACAACATATCTCAAACTGTCCCTCAGTCAGAACAGCAGCGTCCTGCCCTTAACTGAATTCACAGCAGAGTGCACCCAAAATGGTGGTGGCAGCTTTTATAGTGCATAATGACATCATTTCAGCAGCCAATCACAGCCATGCCATTAGTTACATGCCTAACATGCATAACATGATGTGACTACACTTCTTAGGATTCCTCATTGGCTGAATTAATTCAAACTGGCTCATTACATTATGGGAACTTCTGATTCTGGCATTCGATATTGCAAAAGTATCGGAACTCAGTATCGGAACTCCGATACAGTGAATATCGGCCGATACCCGATATTTGTAGTATCGGAATGCTCAACACTAGTCATGGGACAAGACGCCCAGCGGTACGGCCCTGAGTTTCAAACTCAGAGAGGTAACGGACCAGGATGGAACAGGGAATGTGAGATGAAGAGAGTGCCCTGGTCAAGCATCAGCAAGTGGTAAAGCTAATTAAGGACCATAGTGGCAGAAATTGTTACCCTAGGAGGAAATAAAGATGCTGAGCAGAGGGTTGAAATATTTGACACTCACTAACAAGACTGTAGGACTGAGCTGGGTTGTGATGACAACAGTAGAACTTGATACAAAAAGAAAAAATCTTAGCAGTAGAGAGACTGTATGTGAAGATGCCTCATATTGTAAAGGAGGCATTCATGAAGTTATGCACCTGCTATCTATAATAATAATAATCTTTATTTTTATATAGCGCTAACATATCCCTCAGCGCTTTACAGTTACAGTACATCACTGTCCCTGATGGTGCTCACAATCTAAATTCCCTATCATTATGTCTTTGGAGTGTGGGAGGAAACCGGAGAACCCAGAGGAAACCCACGCAAACATAGGAAGAACATACAAACTCCTTGCAGATGTTGTCCAAGGTGGGATTGGAACCCAGGACTCAAGCGCTGCAAGGCTGCAGTGCTATCCACTGAGCCACCGTGCTGCTCTATTGTATATAGTTCCCACCAAGTTTATGTTATGTAAATGACTGTTTATTTTTGAGTGGTGGTCTCCCTCATTGAACTTTTCACCATCTGGTCCTGGCAAATCAAAATGACCGGCATCATGTAGCCTGCAAGGGCATAGTGCATCCATGGACAACGCCCACACAGTTATCCAGGACCTCCATTATCATGTAGCATATAGGGGCATGAAGCCGAGTACCTCGCCCATGGCTACTGCCCCAAGACATGTTACATTCATTCTAGTTTGTAATGTCCAGCCCCAAGTAAGCCAAGTAGCACTTAATTCTGAGGCCTGCTCAGGGTCAGAAGTCCCAGCCAAAAGTAAACATGAGGCCACAGGTGCAGTTCTATGATGGATCAGAGAGCCATAAAGTGGGTAGGAAGCAAAGGGGAAGGCCGTAGAGTTGAGCAATCAGGTGGTTATTTTTTTTTCTTTTTAACCTTTTGCTGTTCCTCTACACTTCTACAGCTCTGCTGGGTGCTGCATTGGCAATTTTGTTGAATTTGCGCAAAGTAAATGAAAAAAAATCCACACTATTCAGATTTTTTTTACTCCGCTTCAATAAATTTGCACACCTCTATTCCCACTCATCTCTCCGCCCATCCCCACTGCTCACTGTCTCCTGTCTGGTCCTTGTTGCCTCTTCTTACTTCTACTATGATCTGAAACCCTGGGACTTCTAGCCAAGACCAGATTGGTAATGTCCCTGTGTATTCACATTGCAAAGTCATATGACCATGATCGGGACATTGCTGCTAATTTATTTCATAAGGTCAGAGTGCAAAGCAGGATTAGAGATGAGCAAATATTTAAATGTTTGGTTCGGATTAAGTTGCCGAATTTGCAATATTCAGCAATTAATTCGTCGAATATTCGCCGAACAAAACCGAACGCCATTCACGCCAATGGGAGGCAAAAACAAACGCATGCACAACACCTTAGAATGCTGCCAAATACAGCAAATTAGGGGCAGACACCAGGAAAGTGACCTCAATTCAACAACAGTACTAAATGTAGCATGGCACTGCAAACAATCAGCCAGGCATGAGGTATCAGGGTCTGGGACAGCATTAACAGGTTTCAATTGAACACTGTAAGACGAGGTGGGTGAGGGATCAGTGTAGGCCCCCTTTGCTGGGAGCACTGATACCACATGCAACAACTCTACCTGCTTTCATGCTGAGCCACAATCAGGTGACACAAATATCAGTTTTGTATACTACATTGTCAGAAAAATTTAAGGATAGTAATACAGGTAGTTGAGTCCAAGGAAGTGGAGGCCTGACGATCTCGGAGGCCTACTGCTACAGGCAATACGCATGAAGGAGACCCAACCAGGAGTGCTCACACTTCCAAAAATTACTGGCAGACACCACCAAAGTGGCATGAATTTCACCATAGTAGAAATAGTATAATAGGGACCGACAGTTCTTCCACTAAAACCCAATACAGCAGATGGACACCAAACCAGGAGTGTTCACATATTAAAAATGAGCGTCTGACACCACCGAATAACTGTCACAAGAATAGAAATAGTATAATTGGGACCGAGATGTCTTCCAGTACAGCTAACCCAGGAGATGTAGACCAACCATGACTGTTCACATTTCCACAAATTTGTGTTAATATCAGCAGCAGCAGCCACAGCAGGCACAGAAGCCACACTAAAGATATCACAGAGTGCAGTTACATGACATTAATGCATCACAACAAAAAAATGAAATATGACCTAGTCTGTACAGTCTGCAATTGGGGTGCAAAAGTTCTTGGAGATCCATGACTTGTTCATCCTAATGAAAATTAGGTGGTCTACACTTTTAGGGGACAGCCGGCAATGTTTATCAGTCAGGAGTCAGGACACCACCAGCAGCGCTGAAGACACGTTATGAGAGAACGTTGGCTGCTGGGCATGATAAAACCTCCAAGGTGTGTGAAGCAAGCTCAGGCCACTTATCAATTTTGGAAGACCAAAATGTGAAAGGGTCCAAACCCTCCCTGATGGTATTGATATTAAGTTTTAGATACTCCTGCACCATCCTCTCCATTCGTTCATCATGTGTAAGACTTAGACTCTGTTGTGCTGGTGCACAAGCTGGTCTAAAAAAAGTATCAAGGGACTCACAGAAATTGCTTCTTCCACTTCCACCACTGCTGCTACTGCTAATGTTTTGACATTGACGAACTGATGTGCTGGAGGTTGAAAGTCTACAGCTGCGATGTGAACTGTGTGCATCCCTGCTGTCTTGGGGAAAAGCTGTTTTAAGCATGTTTAAAAGTGTGTTTCGATACTCCAGCATTTCAGGGTCCCTTTCTAGGGTGGGAATCATCTGGCAAAATTTGGTTTTATAACGTGGATCTAATAAAGTGGAAACCCAGAAGTCAGCATAATTCCTTATCATAACTATACGGGGACCATGTTGCAGATAGTGCAGCAAGAAGGCACTCATATATCGGGCTCTACCATAAGGTCCAAGCCCATGCTGTGTTGCTGGCTTGGTAACAATGAGACTCGTTTCCCCATCCCCGCACAAGAACCATGAACAACAGAGAGGAGAGGATTATCCTCTTCATCTTACAGTTGCTCACCCATCACTTTTCCTCTATTTGTTCCTCGTATCTTGCACCTTCGATAACAGTTTGTCTGTTACAACAGCCCTCCTTAATTGCAGTAATACACCCTACCTTGGCACCCGCCTGTGTGACAGCAATCTTTAATTTAGAGACAATGTTATCCCTTCCGCATCCTCCTCTGCTTCCTCCTCTTCTTCTGGGACCACCATCTCCTCCCGCAGGCTATTCCAAGTCTGCCCCAGCACATAGATGACCATCTAAGTAGCCATTTCGAAACTACACAGAGGGGTGAAGAGGTCTTTCATTTGTGCCCACTCTGTAAACGTGATATGTGCCACGTCTGTACTGCATTGGCCCAAGCTATATGACATGACATACTGCATCAGGGCTTGTTGCTGTTGCCACAGTCGCTGTAACATGTGCAGAGTGGAATCCCACCATATCAGCACATCACATATTTACTGGCCTGGACAAAGACCTCTGTATCGATGCAAGTCGATGAGCAGAGGGGTGCGAATGGTTGAAATGAGCACACAGCTTACGTATTTTCTGGAGTAGCTCACCCAGGCCAGGATAGTGGTTGAGAAAATGATGTGCCACCAGGTTGAAAATGTGAGCCATGCAAGGCATGTGTTTGAGCTTGCCACGCTGTAGGGCCGCCACCAAGTTAGCACCATTATCAGACATGGCCTTTCCTTGATGCAGGCTCAGTGTAGACAGCCATTGATCAAACTCAGCCTGGAGAGCTGTCCACAGATCTTCAGCTGTATGACTGCGATCTCCAAGGCATATCAATTTTAAGACTGCCTGATTGAAGTGGGCCCTGGCTGCGCAGTACGGAGGTGGTGGGGGTTCGCTCTACACTGTTGGAATGCGTGTCTCATTAAGGCAGAGGTTGAAGGCGCAGGTGGAGGCCCTAGAGAAGATAGAAGAGACAGAAGCAGTGGAGGAAGTGTTAAATGTAGAGATTTGTCCTGCAAACCTTGAGCATTCCAAGACTTGTGGAGCAGTGCCTGTCCCAACAGCCACCAGGGTCACCCAGTGCCCAGTCAGCAAGATGTAACACCCTTTTCATGCTTACTCATCCAAGAGTCTGTTGTGAAATGCACCCTGGCAGACAGATCTTTTGTCAAGGAACGGGTGATATTGTCTTCAACCATGCTGTTGTAGTGCAGACACAGCTTTCTTAGAAAAGTAATGTCGACTTTGTAATTGGTACTGTGGGAATACAACGGCCATCAGGTTTTGGAAACAGTCTGTATCTACCAGGCGAAAAGGCAGCATTTCCGTGGCCAGCAAATTGGTGATGGTGGAGTTCAACCTCTTAGCTTTGTCCTGTATATGAGGAAACAATCTTTCACGCGACCACAACTGCGGAACCGTGGACTGGCTGCTAGTGCTGTGAGAGGGTGGAGTACGGTGAACCGGACAAACTGCTGGACTGTGAGTGAGGTGCAGGTGGAGATGTTTCTGTGGATTGAGAAACTTGTGGCATGATCGTTCTCTGAGAGCGGTCAAAAACAGCAGACATATCCAATTCCATTATAGCGGAAGGAATCCTCTCAGTCAGCGTGACTGGAACATGTAAAGAACTCAAGGTTCTGTGGTCAAATACCTAAATCTCAATAGTTGGCAGGGTAACAGAGCAGGAGGAAGCATCAGATGCGATTGATGGGGTGGCTGATGGTTGTTGAAGTCCGCTGGTCCACATTTTTACACAGTGGGATTCCCACAGTAAGGCATGTTGATTGTGCATGTGAAGGTTCATACATATAGTAGTCAAATTATTGTACTTTTTACCTCAACTTAGTTTTTTTTGCAAAGTTAGCAGATTACGTGAGTTGGCTCATCCTTTGCAGTGTCAAAAAAGGCCCAGGCTCAGCAACCCTTGCCACCCCTGTGAGCTGCAGACCCACAGACATTGGTGGTCAGAGGCACAGTCGTGGATGAGGATACATCAATCGTCACAGCTGCCTCATTGTGTCTGTGGCATAGAGCACAACGTAACCTCCTTGTCTTCCTCCTCAGATGACCTACTGAGCTGTTTCTCTATGTTGCGCCAACTCGGATCTCACACCTCATCATCATCATCATCCACTGAGTTATCACATTCCTTGCCATTGGATTCACCCTCCTCCTCTTCTTACCCTGACAGAACAGTACAGTCTGCATGCGCCTCATATATCTGAGTCTCATCAGGGTCACCTCCCCCCAGGGGTTAATGGCTAATAATTGGGGTCCGGAAGCTTTTCGGACCGTACTTCGTCCTGCCCCTGTTTCAAGCTAAAAAAATGTTGGGCATCGGTGCAGATTTCCTCCTCTTGACTCTACTAAGCTTTTGAGTACACTTCTGATGAACATGGCATAGAATGTGAGAGCAGTTCTTCAGACTCATCCATTTGTTGTTCCATGCAGTCAGTTGACCAGTTGGATAGTTGGGACGCGGGGTGTTGTGAATTCTGTTGTCGGGCTCCCTCCTGTGGTCGTGAATGGTACTTCGGCTGGTTCTATCCATGGAATTCCTCTGGTGGCTGTGGGTGTTTCTGAGTTTCCTTCCACAGGTGACGAGGTTAATTTGTTAGCTGGCTGCTCTATTTAACTCCACTTAGAGCTTTGCTCCATGCCACCTGTCAATGTTCCAGTATTGGTCTTGTTCACTCCTGGATCGTTCTTGTGACCTGTCTTCCCAGTAGAAGCTAAGTGCCTGCCTGTTTTTCTCTGGTTTGCTATTTTTCTGTCCAGCTTGCTATTTTGTTGTTGTCTTGCTTGCTGGAAGCTCTGGGACGCAGAGGGAGCGCCTCCGCACCGTGAGTCGGTGCGGAGGGTCTTTTTGCGCCCTCTGCATGGTCTTTTTGTAGGTTTTTGTGCTGACCGCAAAGCTACCTTTCCTATCCTCGGTCTGTTCAGTAAGTCGGGCCTCACTTTGCTAAATCTATTTCATCTCTGTGTTTGTATTTTCATCTTTACTCACAGTCATTATATGTGGGGGGCTGCCTTTTCCTTTGGGGAATTTCTCTGAGGCAAGGTAGGCTTTATTTTTCTTTCTTCAGGGCTAACTAGTTTCTTAGGCTGTGCCGAGTTGCATAGGGAGCGTTAGGAGCAATCCACGGCTATTTCTAGTGTGTGTGATAGGATTAGGGATTGCGGTCAGCAGAGTTCCCACGTCCCAGAGCTCGTCCTTTATTATCAGTAACTACCAGGTCATTCCGTGTGCTCTTAACCACCAGGTCCATTATTGTCCTGACCACCAGGTCATAACAGCGGCGGGAATCAAGGGGAATTTTGGTGCCACATCTGTGGACTGTACTGGGTGTGATGTTGAGGTGGAGGAAGATGAGGAGAGGCCACTTGAAGCTGCACTTGCCATCCACTTGATTACATGCTCTTTCTGGGCATCATCGATAAAGGCGTACTGCTGTGCTTCTGCCAAAGAAAGGTACTGGTGTAACCTGTCCAGTAACATAAGAAGTCAGTTGTCTTTGCATAGGGCGTGACGTTGATTCACTAGTGCTTTCACAAACATTAACACCTACCCCACATACACCTTGAACACCAAGCCTAATAACCCTTCCACCACGGCCTCGCTCTTCCCCAGTTATGTTGCTCAGATAGTGTGATAGGAGCAATTATTAGCAAAAAAAACTAAATTTTAAAGGGTCTCTGTCACTTGAATTTGGAGAGAACAATTTCAAGCCATAGAGGCGGGGTTTTCGGGTGTTTGATTCACCCTTTCCTTACCCGCTGGCTGCATGCTGGCTGCAATATTGGATTGAAGTTCATTCTCTGTCCTCCATAGTACATGCCTGCGCAAGGTAAGATTGCCTTGCGCAGGCATGTACTACGGATGACAGAGAATCTCTACTGCAGGGTTTGGGCCATAGAACGCCAGTCTGTTCTTTACCTCCCTCTGGAATTCAGTCTCCTCCACGTTCACATTGGGGGCGCTGCACTGTCGTGTTCCATGATGGCTGCTATCAAATCCGCTTTTGTTTTGTTGCTGGCGATTAACCCTCGGGCTTCCACCAGATCTTTTAATGTAGTCCTCTTTAAAGGGACACTGTCACCTGAATTTGGAGGGAACAATCTTCAGCCATGGAGGCGGGGTTTTCGGGTGTTTGATTCACCCTTTCCTTACCCATTGGCTGCATGCTGGCTGCAATATTGGATTGAAGTTCATTCTCTGTCCTCCATAGTACACGCCTGCGCAAGGCAATTTTGCCTTGCGCAGGCATGTACTACGGAGGACAGAGAATGAACTTCAATCCAATATTGTAGCCAGCATGCAGCCAGCGGGTAAGGAAAGGGTGAATCAAACACCTGAAAACCCTGCCTCTATGGCTGAAAATTGTTCCCTCCAAATTCAGGTGACAGAGTGCCTTTAAGCTCTGCACCACCTCTGCAAACAGTTGAATTTCAGCAACACTAAATTTAAAGTTGAAATATGGCATGCTGCATCGTGTTAGTCACAGAAAAAATAATTGTTTAAGTGTTGATGAGGCCTGTATGACAAAGAAGTTATGCTGCAAAAAAATTTAAATTCAGCTCCCTTACTGTATGATGTTAATACCAGAAGATTTTTTTGTGACCTATGGATCAGGCCTATATAACACACTAGATGCTACAAAGTATTTTAAAATCAGGTCCCTTACTGTATGACGTTAATAACAAAATAATTTTATGTGGCCTATGGATCAGGCCTCTATAACACACTAAAGGCTACAAACTATTTTAAATTCAGGTCCCTTACTGTATGATGTTAATAACAAAAGACTTTTTTGTGACCTATGGATCAGGCCTCTATAACACAGTAGAGCCTGCAAACTACTTTAAAGTCAGGTCCCTTATTGTATAACGGTTAATGGTGACAGCATCAGGAGCAGCCCCTCTGCCCTGTTATAGTGTCAAAATGGCGCTAAACAAGATGTCTGCTATTTATATGGAGAGGGACATGTTACTGCAGCAGCCATTGACACAAGCCGTAGTGTCAGGACATTATGGGTGTTTCCTGCACCCTGATTGGCTAGCCACAATGTGCACACATAAAGTTAGGAAAAAAAATTGACTGCTGTGCTTACAAGAATGCCGTGCCTCTGAGCTCTGCAATCCCCCTCCCCTCATCAAACACGTGCCAAACGCTCATGATTTACCACCATTATCATTGTTAAAGTGCTGAAAATATTTTTGTGGCAACACAAATTTGTAACTATACCATGTGGATGTCACAGGCTTGGATACAGCCAGAAGTCTTTGCCTAGCATGAAAAAGTCATGCGCTTCACTGACCTGCTGTGGTAAGAAGAAGTTTTGAGAACAGGATTGGGGACAAAAAGCAGTGAAATGGCTGGAGAGAGGAACAATGAGGTAAGTATTAGCTGCTTTTGTTTTCCTACATCTCATGTTTATTATGCGACCCTATATCATACATAAGGTACCGTCACATTAAGCGACGCTGCAGCGATATAGACAACGATGCCGATCACTGCAGCATCGCTGTTTGGTCACTGGAGAGCTGTCACACAGACAACTCTCCAGCGACCAACGATGCCGAAGTCCCCGGGTAACCAGGGTAAACATCGGTTACTAAGCGCAGGGCCACGCTTAGTAACCCGATGTTTACCCTGGTTACCATTGTAAATGTAAAAAAAAAAACACTACATACTTACATTCCGGTGTCTGGTCACTTCCCTCGCCTTCAGCTTCCCGCACTGACTGTGAGCGGCATGCGGCCCTGCGCTTAGTAACCCGATATTTACCCTGGTAACCAGTGAAGATATCGCTGAATCGGCGTCACACATGCCGATTCAGCGATGTCAGCGGGAGATCAGCGACCAAAATAAAGTTCTGATCATTCCCCAGCGACCAACGATCTCCCAGCAGGGGCCTGATCGTTGGTCGCTGTCACGCATAATGATTTCGGTAACGATATTGTTGCTATGTCACAAAAAGCAACTATATCATTAACGATATCGTTATGTGTGATGGTACCTTAAGAGATAGTCAAGAGATATTCAATTCATGTAGAATAGATTCTCTGCTAATTGAATTTCCCAGTAAAATCTGCACAATTTAGTGTATTTGAATTTTTTTCATACTCAATAACCTCTTACTGTTGACCTAAAGAATTAACTTTAATGGACATGTGCTACATTACTAAATTTGCCATTCCTGTATTTCTAAAAATGTTTAAAAATTATTTATTATCTAAGACTGGTTTCACATTTGCGTTTTTTGCCGCAGCGTTTGTACCGCATATAAACGCATGCGTCGTGTTTTTCTATATTTAACATTAAAAACGCATGCGTTTTTTTTTGTTCGAGTTTTGCTGCGTTTGACGACCCATGCATCTTTTTGTCGCTTGCAGCTTGGCGCGGAAATGCAACATGTAGTAATTTCTAGAGGCGTCTATTTGCTGCAAGGAAACGCATGCGTTTGATTGCGCCCGGTTTGCGTAAAAAAAGCATTGCTGTCTATGTAAACGCATGCGTTTTTAAGCACATGCGTTTGGTTGCATTTTTGAATGCATGCGTTTCAATAGAGAAAAACAAGTCTAGACACTGATAAGCCACCCCCCACCATCAAGGTGATAAAGAGATCCAAACCCTAACCCTAACCCTAAGCCACCATCAATGTGATAAAGGGATCCAAACCCTAACCCTAACCCTAGCCCTAACCCTAACCCTAAGCCACCATCAAGGTGATAAAGGGATCCAAACCCTAGCCCTAACCCTAACCCTAAGCCACCATCAAGGTGATAAAGGGATCCAAACCCTAACCCTAACCCTAGCCCTAACCTTAACCCTAAGCCACCATCAAGGTGATAAAGGGATCCAAACCCTAACCCTAACCCTAAGCGACCATCAAGGTGATAAAGGGATCCAAACCCTAACCCCAAACCCTAACCCTAACCCTAAGCCACCATCAAGGTGATAAAGGGATCCAAACCCTAACCCTAAGCCACCATCAAGGTGATAAAGGGATCCAAACCCTAGCCATAACCCTAGCCCTAACCCTAAGCCACCATCATGGTGATAAAGGGATCCAAACCTTACCCTAACCCTAGCCCTAACCCTAATGGGAAAATGGAAATAAATACATTTTTAAAACATTTTTAATTTTTCCCTAACTAAGGAGTTGATGAAGGGGGTTTGATTTCTATTTATAGGGGGTTTTCTTGTGGATTTTTATGATTGGCAGCTGTCACACACTGAAAGACGCTTTTTATTCCAAAAAATATTTTTTGCGTTACCACATTTTGAGAGCTACAATTTTTCCATATTTTGGTCCACAGAGTCATGTGAGGTCTTGTTTTTTTGCGGGATGAGTTGACATTTTTATTGGTAACATTTTCGGGCACGTGACATTTTTGATTGCTTTTTATTCCTTTTTATTGATTTTTGTGAAGCAGAATGAACAAAAACCAGCTTTTCATGAATTTCTTTTGGGGGGCCATTTATACCGTTCCGCGTTTTGTCATAATACACGCCCTCTGTAGGCCCATTGGCGGTGTCTGGATCTTGATTTTTCTCTTGTGAAATTTCTCATCATGCGTACCAAAAGCGCAAACGCAGGAAAAAACGCATGTAAACGCGTACAAACGCGGCGTTTTTTAACCGCATGCGACAAGGCATGCATCTAAAAAACGCAGCGTTTGTATGCGTTTACATGCGTTTTTTTCACCACTTGCAGATGCGTTTTAAATGCTGCGGATTTAAACGCAAATGTGAAACCAGCCTAAATTAATAGACTCTAAAACACATGCTAAATCTGAGTGACATCATATACTCAATGTATAGGACATGTAAATTAATTTAGCAGTATATTTCCCTAACAATATACTTTTATTAAATGTTGTTATTTCTAGAAATTATATATTTGAAAACAATAAGTTTAGAGATGTTGTTTTTTTGTTTGTCACTTTGTGTACTCAGACATGTAAGAGTTCAGGTCACTGAGTATCATCTGTGACAATCAATGATACAAGTAGTGAAACATGAATAATTAATTACAATATAGTGCTCCGACAAAAGAAAAGAAAGGCATCAACATGTCAACGTATCAATGTAACCTTTTTGTATATAGCCCTGTTTCTAAGGGGTATATCTATAGGGAGTAATATTTAACAGGTGATACCTTAACCTGGATATTTCAGGGATAAGTATCTGCCACAGTAATATTATATTTGCCACAGAACATCTAGGGCTTGGACAGATTTTGCATTGGAATGTGAAATTGTATCTCCAACTCTCCTGTGTCTTCTTTTAGCTGAATAAACTGAATAAAACCCTCCCAAAAGTTTTATTGCTCTTTTCAAATGTTCTTTTCTTCTATTATTGTTATGGCAAAAGCATAACACAGCCACTTCTAATGACTTCTAACACATAGACTGATATTGCCGGCTGGAATTAGAATTTTTCTGCAATTAAGTGAATGGGCATTTAGTAAGTATTTTTGTTGTTTATTATTTTCAGTTTTTTTATTTACAGGTGACAAGGGCTTCAATGGAATGGGTTTAAGGTGAATACAAATGTGCTTGTTTTAAATAAATTTGTAAAATGGTGTGTATTTTTATTTCATATAAAGGACTTTGTTCAGGGTGTTTTTTACCGACCATATGACTATGGGGTTAGTGTCTTTTAGACGCTACTCCATTGCTAACTGCTGGGGTTGATGTCACCTGAAAATACAAAGATGACATCACCCTCACAAATATGAACCCCACTTGCCACCGCTACAGGGAAAGTGGGAAAAGTCAGGCAAAGTGCCAGTATTGGCACATCTAATAAAAGCACCTTTTCTGAGGTGGATGCAGGTTGCTATTTTTAGGGAGGCCAATATCGAATGCTTCTTACCAGCCTGAGAATACCAGCCCCCAGCTATATGCTTTAGCATGGCTGGTTGTCAAAAATTGGGGGGACTGCACACGTTTTTTTTAAATATTTAATTAAATGATTAAAAAAATGGAGTAGAGAGACCCATCTTTTCTTGATAACCAGCATTGAAAAAGCCGACAGCGGAGAGTTGCAGCCCGCAGCTGTCAGGTTTGCCTAGCTGGTTGTCAAAAATAGAAAGATCCTGCATCATTTTTTAAAATATTTATTTATAGAGCAGGTACTGGCTGATGAATACTCCCATCAGCCTCAACTGCTGTTGCTGTTATTAGCAGCTGTTTTTAGTACTCACATAAGTTGACAACTCTGTGACTGGAGGTAAACGTTTTGCAGCTGGTCACAGCTGCTGGCTCATGCTGTAATCTGACAGCATGGGAACCACAGTACTCTCTGACCACCCATTTTGATCTTACTGCTGATCAGAGGCTGTGTTTGACAGCATGGCCAATGACGGATGTTCGGGCCCATCATTCATCTGAATGGGGTCAGGGTTCGGGTGCCAGAACAGAACAGAACAGAACAGAGCAAACCTTTTTTAACTATTCGTCAGAAACCGCCAGTGCCAAATATCCAGGGATTCGCCCATGACTAATGGTGAGCTTTGTTGGTTTTATGTTAGACTTAGAGTTTATCTTGGTGGTCAGAAAGTTAAATGTTTGTCTCATCTGACCACAACACCTTTTTTGATACATTTCAGGCATCTTCCACATGTGTTTTGGCAAACTCAAAATGAGCCTTTCAATTTTTGTGTGTAAGTAAAGGCTTTTTTCTGGCCACTCCTCCATAAAGGCCACCTCTTTGAAATGTATGACTTATTGTGGTCATATGGACAGACACTCCAGTCTCTGCAAAAACAAATAGAACCATGAGACAGAGGTTCAAGTGGAGGTGGACATGGTGGTGTATGTGGAAGAGGAGGACAACACTGTTTTAATTTTTTTTTGGGGTTTGTTTAAATTTTGGGATGCAACAAAATGAAATAAGTGCAAAATACAGAGTAACTGTGGCAGGGTGCAGCTTGTGTAATTGTCTAGTCAGCCAAAGGTATGGTCATGTCCTTCGTGAGCCATGCCTTGTTGATTTTTGGTCAGGTATGATTGTCATCAGTAAATTCTCTACCAGCATGTGCTTGCATTCATGCATTTTGCATGGAAAAAATGATGGTATGCTGTCCTTGTAGCGTGAATCCATCAGGGTTTCCAACCAGTTATCAGCACTGGCTGCAAAACAGGCAACTTGGTGGTCATTGCGCAAACACAGAAGCATGTATTGGCTCATGTGTGCCAGGCTGACCAAAGGCAACAACAAGCTGTCTAGCGCCAAGCTGCCCTCGGTGAAAGATGTATAGTCAGGGTTCACTTAATCCCCTAGCCACGCTCCAGTGAAGCTTGGGAGCTAATTTGAGTGCCACCTTGCTGTAAGCATGTTTTTTTCCCCTCATCCTTCACCTCCTGATCAAATTTGTCTCCTGGCTAGACATTTGGGTACCTGGCTGCTGTTGGGACAGTAACCCACACTCCAAGCGCTATGTGGGTGACAAACCTGATAATGGTGTGAGTGGCACTGGTCCTCTCATTCCTGTGCCTCCACCTCGCCCATCTTCCCCTTAATTGTTTTTTACAGCAGGCATAGAAGTAGAATAGTAACGCTGATGATGGCATCATCAATGATGACTGTAACGGGGTCTACTGTGCTGTAGAACCTCTTTCAGCACCCCCCGTGTTTCAGGAGGTCCACTCTGCTTTTGCTGGATTCTGAATGAAGGACACTGGCTGGAATTCCTTGATTACGTGAGAGCATATAAAAGCTGACTGCTACTCCACGTATTTCCAGTCTAAGAGCACGCAGAATATATAACACAGATACACAGGGCAGGCCAGTAGACAGGCCAATAGAAAAAGCAGGTCAGACATACATTACAATAGCCGCAGGTGGCCGGAGCCTGCTAATATTTACTGTGGGAATTACAAAGGGGGGGAGGTCACAAGGAGAATATCTTGTCCCCTCTGACCAGGGGCGCAGCCTGTGGACTGATGCATTTCACATGGAACCTATTATACATAATATATACTGCATAACATATTCTTGGTGCTGGGGTTTCTGTAACAATGACCATATTGGTGGAGTATTCAAAGCAGGGGAACATGGCAAATATGTCCTGCATGGATGTCCACTCATTAGTGGTGAAATGGTTTTGTTCTGCAGAGCGACTTAGTCATGCGTAAGTCAACTGTAATTCTACTAGTTACCAGCATATGCACGGTGGACCTTGTTGGTACGTCGCATAGGAGGCGGTGATCAGGAAGGCAAAATTGACATTGCAATGCAGACAGGTGAACAGCAGCAGAGTGAGAATGATGAAAGCACATACCCATTGCCCGCACTTTCAGCAGCAGCTCTGACAGATATGGGTAGTTTTTCAGTAAAATCTGAACCACCAAATTCAGCATATGTTCCAGGTAAGAGGTGTTTGTCAAACTGGATAGGCGCAGAGCTGCTATAAGATGTCATCAATTATAGCTCATCATCAGGCCGGGCTTGAGCTTCACTGGCACCACCCACTCATCTGTTTGTTGCTTGATGTCAATCCACAACTTCTACTCGTTGTGGGATTTGTCCCCCAAACAGAGAAATTTCAAAACAATCTGATGTAATTTCCCTCTGGCTGTGCTGAAGTTTGTAGTGTTCATCTTACTGTGACCAGATGAGGAGGCGGTCGAGGAAGCAGAGTAGGAATACGAGGCATCCTTGACAGAGAAAGATCCGACAATCCTTGGCACAGTAGAAGTTGAAATGGGCTAGAATACCTTCCGCCTCTGTTCCAGCAACAGCTACATTTGCCCAGTGGACCGTTAGGGAGATGTAACATCCCTGGCAATGCTCACAGGTCCATGTATTGGTGGTTATGTAGCCATTGTCACTGATGGCATTGCACAGTGGATACATCATTAGGTCCCCAACAAGTGTGTGCAGGGGCGGCCCGTCTGGAAAAGAAGTGGTGTCTGTTAGGAGTCGAGTTTCCTCTGCTGCACAGGGGGAATCTCGATCCGTGTCTGCTGCGGTCTCCCATTCTGCTTCGGCCGCAGTGGGCTCTGCTCAGCGGAGGCATCGCTCCCAGCGTCTTGCTGGGATACTGCTGCCTTTTCTGGCTCTGCTGTTGTACCCTGCACTGATCTGCGGCGAGCGGGCTTCTCTGGGACTAAGTCCTTATTTGCACACACTGAGCATGCCCAGGGCAAGATCTCCCGTTGGAGATCGAGGGTCACATGCTCAGGCACTGCAGCACATCCCATTGGTCCTCTTGGCAGGTCCTGAAAGGGCAAAACTTCTGTAGCTGCTTCCTGTGCTGCAACTATATAAACTGCGCATGACCGCACGGCCATGCGCTAGTATTGTCTTGATAATGTGTGTGTGTAGATGGATGTATGTTGATGGATGAAAGCTCCTAAGTATCCCTCCCTAGTGTTGTTGACTGCTCGCGGATGATGGTAGCTATCTAGCGCCCGACTAGCCATCTGCATGTAACACACATCACAGCGTCCTGTTGCTGTGTCCGCCAGTACGGCGCCGTGCGCTTCCTCTGCGCTTTCCTTACCCAAGCCTGGGTGGTTAGTGGCGTCCGTCAGTGCGGCACCGCACGCACTCTCGTGCCTTTATATTCTATTTATTAGTTTCCTTACACACCCAGTTGCGGTGTTGTGCCAATCCTGAGTAGGGGTTGAGTTCGCTGACTTCTTGCTCGCGCTCTATGTGCGGTACTGCGGTCCTGTGACGCAACAGGATCGCTTCCTTCACGCAGGGTGAAGTTAACCCATGTGTGTATACTTAGTACCGCCATATAGTCCGACTTACTAGCAGCAGGGTCTTTACCTGCACGGTGGACCTCGGACTGCGAACGCACCTAGTTTCATATCATCTATACTTGGTGCGTTCCGCCGGTCCTTAACAGTGTCTGGGAACAACATACTATGAGTCCATACTGTCCATACTGAAACTGTCCATATCCAACAGCCAGAATGGCATCATTTCAAGGGCCAGTAATTTTGAAATGCACTAATTTAGGACCATGGCTTGTGGGTGAGTATCGAGGCATTTCCACTATCCCATGAGGGTTAAGGGGATGGAGAACAGAACACTTAGATGGGACAATGTGGAGATGTGTGGTGGGACAGGTGTTGGTGGTGCTATCACATCCTCCCATTGTGAGGAGGCAGGTGGCTCTGTTGATTGTGAGCAGTAGGAAGAGGCCGAAACCGCAGCAAGAAAAAGGGAGGTTCTCAGGTTCAGAACATTTATGCTTTCAGGTCCTTCTATGGTCCTCAGGTGCCAACTCTGTGCTGCACAAGCCCAAAACTGGCACAGACAAAGCTGCAGAGTATAATTACACTAAGCAATTAGCAAGACAACCCCTATAAAGAAGTAGTTCTGCAAGAGGTCACCATTTCTCTGTTCTCATCCTTTTTGGCTGTTGGTTTGGTCACCTTTGCATTTTGTCATTGTTCTCACCCCTAAAGATTCTGTACAGCAGCATAAGGAGCTGTCTACAACCCACAAAAGTTGCTCAGGTAGTGCTGCTCATCCAGGATGGCACATTAATATGAGCTGTGGCAAGAATGGTAGCTGTGCCTGACAGCACAGTGCCCAGAACATGGAATAGATCTCAGGAGACACACCAGTACACCAGAAGACATGGAGGGGGCCTTAGGAGGGCAAAAACCCAACAGCAGGACTATACCTCCTTCTTTGCACAAGGAGCAACAGGAAAAGTAGTGCCAGAGTCATGCAAAATGACCCTGAGCAGGCCACTAGCATCCATGTGTCTGCTCAGTCAGAAACAGACTCCATGAGGGTGTAATGAGCACTCAAAGACCATAAGTGGGTGTATACTTACAGCCCAACATTCTACACCTTGATTTAATTTTGCCAGAGTACACAAAGATTGACAGATTTGACATTGCACTCTGTGCTCTTCATGGGTGATACCAGTTTCCCACTGAGAATATGTGACAGATGTGATACAGTCTGGGGACGCTGTGGAGAGCATTCTGCTGCCTGCAACATCCTCCACCATAACATGTTTAGCAGTGAGTCAGTAATGGTATGGGAAGGCATTTCTTTTGGAGGGCCACACAGCCCTCCATGTGTTGTCCAGAGGTGCCCTGACTGCCATTAGGTACAAAGATGAGATCCATTGTAAGACCATATGCAGATGCAGTACACCCTCGGTTCCTTCTGATGCATGAAAATGCCAGGTCTTATGTGGCTGAAGTGTCAGCAGTTCCTGCATGATGAAGGTATTGAAGCTATGGACTGTCTTGTCCGTTCCCTGAATCAAACTGAGCACATCTGGGACACAATGTGTCATTCCATCCACCAGTGCCATGACAGACTGTCCAGGAGTTGAATGATGCTTTTAGGAGGTCGCTCAGGAAAACATCCGTCGCCTCATCAGTAGCATGCCCAGGCATGGCAGGGTGGCCGCACACACTACTGAGCATCATTTCCTTGTCTACAGGCATTTCCACTGAAGTTGGATCAGCATGCAATTTGATTTTCCACTTTGATTTCGATTATCATTCCAAATGCAGACCTCCATGGGATATTAATTTTGATTTACATTGATCATTTTTATGTTTTCTTGTCCTCAACACACTACACTATGTAATGAATATAGATATGCAACTGAAATATTTTATTCAGTGATATCTAGGATGTGGTATTTTAGTGTTCCCTTTTTTTCTTGAGCAGTCTATTGTTATGCACACAATTCATATAGAGACAGCTGCAGATTATAATTATTGTTCAGACACACTAATCGCAAAGACTCTGCTGCAGAGTGTAATTACTTTTTAGACACACTACACATACAGACACAGCTTTAGGGGTGCACGATAACGGGACTCTGTGACCCCTGGAATAAGGTATATTGTGGAGCTACATTGCCTCTTGTGATCTTTTTGATTGCGTTTTATTTTGCACATTGCACATTGCACTTTAGTGGTGTCGCTCATTTACCAGATTGTGGCACATTCTGTGCCCTGTAGGTACCTTTATATTGCAGTTGCTCAGCACTTTTGCACATCGCTGTTATTAATTCAGCAAAAAAAAATTTTTCCTTGCGGTAGCACACATGTATTTTGCATTTTTTTGCACTTATTTGCAATAATATTGAATTGATTTTTTACGTGTGTATTTATATTTGCAGTGCACTTTATATGTTTTTATATATATAACTTTTTTCTGTCCGATTTTTTTCTATATCAACAATTTTTCTTGGCTGTTACCACATGAGATATATATACATCCATTAATAATTTTTCCAGAGGTCACCTATTTATATCCTATTTGATTTTAATATACTTTTTTATTGTCCTGTAATATTCGCGTACTATTAATTATTTTTAATATTGTGCCAATTGTCACCATAAATAAAGGCTTATTTTTAAGGAATTCTCTGTGTGGGTACACTTTCTTGGCTGTCCGGGTTATAGTTGTGGTTGGTTCTCCACATACAGACACAGCTGCAGAGTATAATTATTTTTTAGACACACTACTCAAAAAGAGAAGTCTGCAGAATATAATTAATTTATAGGCATACTACAGACACTACTGCAGAGGATATTTTTTTAAAGCAGATACTCATACAGACACAGCTGCAGAGTATAATTATTTTTAGACACACTACTCACATAGACACAACTGCAAAGTATAATTGTTTTTTAGGCACACTGCTCGCAGACATGGCTGTAGAGTATAGTGCTTTTTAGGCACACTACTCACAAAGACACGGCTGCAGAGTACCCACAACTGGCACAGACACAGATACCCACAACTACCACAGACATAGCAGCAGAGTATAATTACTTTTAAGCACACTACTCATATAGAAACGGCTGCAGAGCATAATTATTGTTAGGCACACTACTCATACAGACATGGCTGCAGAATATAGATATTTTTAGGAATACTACTCTCAAAGACACAGCTGCAGAGTACCCACAACTGGCACAGACACAGAGGCCCACAACAGGCAGAAAAGTGAGTACAATTATTTTTTAGGCACACTACAAGTATGGACACGGCTGCAGAATTTAATTATTTTTTAGACACACCACTCATACAGATAAAGCTGCAGAGTATAATTATATTTTAGGCTCATTACTCGTACATACAAGGCTACAGAATATATATATATATATATATATATATATATATATATATATATATATATATATATTAGGCACACTACTCTCAAAGAGATGGCTGCAGAGCATAATTATTTTTAGGCACACTACCATGACAGAAATAGCTTCAGAGTATAGCTTTTCAAGCACACTACTTTCAAAGTCATGGCTGCAGAGTGCCCACAACTGGCACAGACACAGATGACTATAACTGGCACAGACAACGTGGCAGAGTATAATTATTTTTAAGGCACTCTACTCATACAGACAAGGCTGCAGAGTATAATTATTTTGGCTCATTACTTGTACATACAAGACAACAGAGTATAAATACTTTGTAGGCACACCACTCGAAAAGAGACAGCTGCAGAGTATAAGTATTTTTGGCACAGTACCCCCACAGGCAGGGGTTCAGAGTACAGATGAAGGCTTAAAGACACAGTACTCTCTCAGATGGATTGCAGAGTACTCACAGAGGCTTTTTGACACAGTATTCCATTGAAACGCATACAGAGTACACACAGAAGCATAAAGGCATGGAACTCCCACAGATATGGGTACAGAGTACACACAGTAGCTTTTTGGCAAGGTACTCCAATTGAAACACATGCAGAGTACACACAGAAGTGTAAAAGAACAGTAGTCCAACAAGCAGGGGTACACAGTAGACACAGAGGATTTTTGGCACAGTACTCCGACAGACAGGGAAGCAGAGTTCACACAGATGCTTTTGGCACAGTACTCCCATAACAGGAGTGCAAAGTACACACAGATGCTTTTTGACAAAGTACTCCCACAGTCAAGGGTACAGAGTACACACAGACTTTTTTGGCAAAGTAATCCCACAGGCAAGGGTGCAGAGTACATACAGAGGTTTAAAGGCACACTACTCCCACAGGCAAGGGGTGCAAAGCACATACAGAGATTTTGGGCACATTAGTCCCACAGGCAGGGGTGCGGAGTACACACAGATATTTATAGTAACAGTACTCCCACAGGCAAAGATGCAGTGTACACACAGAGGCCTAAAAGCACAGTAGTACTCCCTCAGGCAGGGGTGCCTAGTACACACAAAGGTTTTTTCACAGTACTTCTTGGCATAGCTGTCATTGCTCCGGAAGTTCCCATAGCCTAAAAGCTTGGTATTTGGCTATGCTGCAGCCTTTTAACAAAGTTAATTCAGCTTCTGATCCCGAGCAGAAAGCCAGACATGCAGTAAAAGTTCTTGTTCGGGGTTTGGTAATGGTCAGTAGTAGAGTTGAGCGACCTTGACCTTTTTAGAGTCGAGCCGGGTTTTGCGAAACCCGACTATGTCCAAAGTCGGGTCGAGTGAAATCGGCCGATTATGACGTAAAGTCGGGATCGACCGAAACACGAAACCCAATGCAAGTCAATGGGGCAGCATAGTCGGCAGTGAGTGGGGGCCAGGAAAACACCTAGAGTACACATTTTAATGTCAATACCATCCATTCTTCTTAATGAAGCTTGTCAAGCGTAATTTACCTTATAATAATTGGAAGGCATTTGAAATTGGGGGTCATTTGGCTAAAGTTGTGTGGGGTAGGGCTGGTTCAAGTAATTAGTGGGCCCAGGAAATCTGGACCACGTCACGGCAGTGGAGCAGGGAGAGGTAAGTATTTCAACTTTGCAAGTGCTGTGAACCTGAGCAAGCAGGGGGGGCCCACTCGTTGGCATTGGCACTGGCACAGGGCCCCTCAAAGTACAGCGGTGTGTTTGCACGGCGGGGGCGCCTCCCACCGGCAGCAACACTTTTGCGTACTATGAGAGGCCCTGTGCCAGTGACGTCGCCAACTAGTATTCCTCCCCCCACCTGATGAAGGAACCTGCACTTTCATCTGCACCTTCCTCTTTGTCCCCGTGTAAGGTGGTATGGTATGCGGGAAGAGCAACCTGACTTTCAGCAGGGTCACAATGTTGTTGTGTAGCGTGCACGGGGAATGTTGCGTTATGGGTCAATGTACCAGCAGACTCATCTATCACTGGCTGGGCAATGGGCACGATGAAGTGGAAACACAGATATAGGCCCAAAGAAGAAAGTGGGCTAAATGCAGTTCAAAATTGGTAACACAGGAATAACCAGGGGGCATTGCAGTGGAGGACAACTGGAATGAGAGGCTGACACAGAGAGTAGGGCCAAATCAGTAAGTAGTCGAAATGCAGTTCAAAATTGGCAACCGTAGTAAACAGGCGGCACAGCTTTGTTCAGTGGAGGAGAACAGCAAGGAGTGGCAGACACCGATAGTAGGCCCCAACCCAACTAGTAGGCCAAATGCAGTCTAACATTAACAACTACTTAACGAGAGGCTGAAAATGGAATTTCAGGACAGGAAACCAGGAGAACAGCAAGGAGTGGCAGACACCGATAGTAGGCCCCAAACCAACTAGTACGCCAAATGCAGTTGTTCCATTTAACCACAATTTAATGAGAGCCTGAAGATAGAAGCTCAGGAAAGGCAACCTGGGGAACACCTTGGAGTGTAACACACCATCTCTCTCCACCCCATACCCATTTTTTAGGCCTAATGCAGTGTACTTTTCTACAACTACTAAACGAGAGTCGGAAGACCGAAGCAATGGCAAGGAAACCTGGGGAACACCTTGGAGTGTAACACACCATCTCTCTCCACCCCATTCCCCATTTTTTAGGCCTAATGCAGCCTACTTTCCGACACCTACTAAACGAGAGCATGAAGATCGAAGCTCAGGAAAGGCAACCTTGGGAACACCTTGGAGTGTAACACACCATCTCTCTCCACCCCATACCCATTTTGTAGGCCTAATGCAGCGTACTTTTCTACAACTACTAAACGAGAGCATGAAGATCGAAGCTCAGGAAAGGCAACCTGGTGAAAACCTTGGAGTGTAACACAACCTGTCTCTACACCCCATACCAAATTTGTAGGCCTAATGCAGCGTAGTTTCCACCAACTACTAAACGAGAGCCGGAAGATCGAAGCTCATGAAAGGCAACCCGGGGAACACCTTAGTGTAACACAACCTCTCTCTACACCACGAAAGGGCTGATTCTTAGGAAGGAAGGCTGTTGTAAATAAGCATTGCGCGTCCGAGGGTGATTATATTCTTATTCGGTATCTACTCACCCTCGGACGCGCCATGCTTCTTGATTTGTAATTAATGTTTATTTGCAATGTGCTTTTGACTTACTCAATTAATTTTTTAATTATTGATTTTATTAAATTAATAGTTTAACATCTTATTGGAAATAATTTAAAGGAGACGCGACAGGACAACACTCGGTGGATGCCATATCTGTGTTAACAACTCCAAAAAACTTTCAGTTAACTTCTTGCAGGAGAAAGAAATTGTAGCTGTTGGACCTTTGTAGTACAGTTCCAGATATTTGTTGTGTGTTTGTTTTGATTGTTAAAATGTCTGCATTTGAAATCTCAACACGATCTTATTTTTTATAATCAAATTAATTTTTAAAATATTTTATTAGGTTGGTTCAAGGGGTACACGGGCAGCAATAGACGGGTCAGTGGAGGCCTAGTGGAAGGAGTGACGGCAGACAGGCATCAAAGGCCTAACATTGGGCTGGCTGTAGGCAAGTTAAAATTGGTTCCAGGGGAACACGGCCATCAGTGGCCTGGTCAGTGTAGTTGTAGTTGAAAGAACGGGACGCAGACAGGCTTCGAAGGCCTAACATAATAACATAGGGCTGGCTATAGGCAAGTTAAAATTGGTTCCAGGGGAACACGGCCATCAGTGGCCTGGTCAGTGTAGTTGTAGTTGAAAGAACGGGACGCAGACAGGCTTCGAAGGCCTAACATAACAAACTTGGGCTGGCTGTAGGCACTTTTAAATTTGTTCCAGGGGTACATGGGCAGCAGTGTATGGTCAGTGGAAGTCTAGTGGAAGGAGTGACCGCAGACAGGCTTCCAAGGCCTAACATAACAAACTTGGGCTGGCTGTAGGCACTTTTAAATTGGTTCCAGGGGTACATGGGCAGCAGTGGTCTGGTCAGTGGAAGTCTAGTGGAAGGAGTGACCGCAGACAGGCTTCCAAGGCCTAACATAACAAACTTGGGCTGGCTGTAGGCACTTTTAAATTGGTTCCAGGGGTACATGGGCAGCAGTGGTCTGGTCAGTGGAAGTCTAGTGGAAGGAGTGACCGCAGACAGGCTTCCAAGGCCTAACATAACAAACTTGGGCTGGCTGTAGGCACTTTTAAATTGGTTCCAGGGGTACACGGGCAGCAGTGGTCTGGTCAGTGGAAGTCTAGTGGAAGGAGTGACCGCAGACAGGCTTCCAAGGCCTAACATAACAAAATTGGGCTGACTGTAGGCACTTTTAAATTGGTTCCAGGGTAACACGGCCAGCAGTGGCCTGGTCAGTGTAGTAGTTGTAGAAAGAAGGGACCGCAGACAGGCTTTGAAGGCCTAACATAACAAAAATGTCAAAACAATGGTATTGTCAGTGCCAGGCATTGAAGGATGTCAGCGCCTAGACTACACATTGGTGAAGCTGTGAGAGATAATTTTGCTAGTGGTAGAGCACTGTTTGAGCTGGGGGGGGGGGAACTGTCTTGGTACAGGCACAGGGCCCCTCATATTACAACGGTGTGTCTGACGTTGGGTGCGCACCACCACCGCCAGAGACACTTTATTGTACTATGAGGGACCCAATGGCAGTGCCGTCGACCAAAAGCGGCCACACCCACCTCTTCAGACAAACAGCACTCTCAAGGGTCCAAGCGCAAAGTGTCGATAGCACGGCCCCGTGTGGGGAGTTTGGCCATTTCGTGAGGTGGAAACATGTCGTATGCTGGACAATCAGGTGAAGAAAATTACGAGATTGGAAAAGTCATTCAGAATAGTCCACAGGCAAGACCTTTTCATAGGAAAGCTAGGTGTCAGCCGGGCAGGGTGGGGCAAAAGATTTTGAAATCCAGTTGTGGTTCATTTTAATGAAGGTTAGATCATCTACATTTTGGGTAGCCAGACGAGTCCTTTTTTCGGTTAGTATTGAACCTGCAGCACTGAATACTCTTTCTGATAGGACACTAGCTGCCGGGCAAGCAAGCTCCTGCAATGCATATTCTGCCAATTCTGGCCAGGTGTCTAATTTGGATGCCCAGTAATCAAATGGGAATGACGGTTGAGGGAGAACGTCGATAAGGGATGAAAAATAGTTTGTAACCATACTGGACAAATGTTGTCTCCTGTCACTTTGAATTGATGCTGCAGTACCTGTCCTGTCTGCGGTCATAGAAAAATCACTCCACAACCTGGTCAGAAAACCCCTCTGGCCAACGCCACTTCTGATTTCTGCCCCTCTAACACCTCTGGTCTGCTGGCCCCTGGAGCTCGTGTGAGAACGATCACGGGCGCTGTGTGCAGGGAATGCCAGAAGCAAACGGTCAACAAGAGTTGATTGTTTTGTTGCTAATATTAGTTCCAAGTTCTCATGTGGCATAATATTTTGCAATTTGCCTTTATAGCGAGGATCAAGGAGGCAGGCCAACCAGTAATCGTCATCGTTCATCATTTTTGTAATGCGTGTGTCCCTTTTGAGGATACGCAAGGCATAATCCGCCATGTGGGCCAAAGTTCCCGTTGTCAAATCTGCGGTTGTGCTTGGTTGAGGGGCAGTTGCAGGCAAATCTACGTCACTTGTGTCCCTCAAAAAACCAGAACCCGGCCTTGCCACGCCACCAATTTCCCGTGCCCCCGGGAAAGCTTCCTCATTAAAAATATACTCATCCCCATCATCCTCCTCATCCTCCACCTCCTCTTCGCCCGGTACCTCGTCATGTACACTGCCCTGACCAGACAATCGCTGACTGTCATCAAGGCTTTCCTCTTCCTCTGGTGCAGACGCCTGATCCTTTATGTGCGTCAAACTTTGCATCAGCAGACGCATTAGGGGGATGCTCATGCTTATTATGGCGTTGTCTGCACTAACCAGCCGTGTGCATTCCTCAAAACACTGAAGGACTTGACACATGTCTTGAATCTTCGACCACTGCACACCTGACAACTCCATGTCTGCCATCCTACTGCCTGCCCGTGTATGTGTATCCTCCCACAAAAACATAACAGCCCGCCTCTGTTCGCACAGTCTCTGAAGCATGTGCAGTGTTGAGTTCCACCTTGTTGCAACGTCTATGATTAGGTGATGCTGGGGAAGGTTCAAAGAACGCTGATAGGTCTGCATACGTCCACGCACTTTGAGGAGCAGGTCGGATAACCCCGGATAACTTTTCAGGAAGCACTGCACCACCAGGTTTAAGGTGTGAGCCAGGCAAGGAATGTGTTTCAGTTGGGAAAGGGAGATGGCAGCCATGAAATTCCTTCCGTTATCACTCACTACCTTGCCTGCCTCAAGATCTACAGTGCCCAGCCACGACTGCGTTTCTTGCTGCAAGAACTCGGACAGAACTTCCGCGGTGTGTCTATTGTCGCCCAAACACTTCATAGCCAATACAGCCTGCTGACGTATGCCAGTAGCTGCCCCATAATGGGAGACCTGGTGTGCAACTGTGGCAGGTGCGGATGGAGTGTTTGTGCGACTGCGGTCTGTGGACGAGCTCTTGCTTCTGCAGGAGGACGAGGAGGAGGAGGAGGAGGAGGGGGTGCGAACGGCTACAGACAACTGTTTACTAGACCGTGGGCTAGGCAGAACTGTCCCAAACTTGCTGTCCCCTGTGGACCCTGAATCCACCACATTTACCCAGTGTGCCGTGATGGACACGTAACGTCCCTGGCCATGCCTACTGGTCCATGCATCTGTTGTCAGGTGCACCTTTGTGCTCACAGATTGCCTGAGTGCATGGACGATGCGCTCTTTAACATGCTGGTGGAGGGCTGGGATGGCTTTTCTGGAAAAAAAGTGTCGACTGGGTAGCTCGTAGCGTGGTACAGCGTAGTCCATCAGGTCTTTGAAAGCTTCGCTTTCAACTAACCGGTAGGGCATCATCTCTAACGAGATTAGTCTAGCTATGTGGGCGTTCAAACCCTGTGTACGCGGATGCGAGGCTAAGTATTTCCTTTTTCTAACCATAGTCTCATGTAGGGTGAGCTGGACTGGAGAGCTGGAGATCGTGGAACTAGCGGGGGTGCCGGTGGACATGGCAGACTGAGAGACGGTGGGAGATGGTATTGTTGCCGCCGGTGCCCTAGATGCAGTGTTTCCTACTACGAAACTGGTGATTCCCTGACCCTGACTGCTTTGGCCTGGCAAAGATACCTGCACAGATACAGCAGGTGGTGCGCTAAATGGTGGTCCTACACTGCCGGAAGGGATGTTGCGTTGATGACTAGCTTCATTGGCCGAGGGTGCAACAACCTTAAGGGACGTTTGGTAGTTAGTCCAAGCTTTCAAATGCATGGTGGTTAAATGTCTATGCATGCAACTAGTATTGAGACTTTTCAGATTCTGACCTCTGCTTAAGGAAGTAGAACATTTTTGACAGATGACTTTGCGCTGATCAATTGGATGTTGTTTAAAAAAATGCCAGACTGCACTCTTTCTAGCATCGGATACCTTTTCAGGCATTGCAGACTGAGCTTTAACCGGATGGCCACGCTGTCCTCCACCAGGTTTTGGCTTTGCCACGCGTTTTGGGCAAGATACGGGCCCGGCAGATGGAACCTGTGGCGATGTTGATGCCTGCTGCGGCCCCTCCTCCTCCTCTGCTTCAGAACTGCTGCCGCCTGCACCCTGTTCCCCCAATGGCTGCCAATCGGGGTCAAGAACTGGGTCATCTAATAACTCTTCTTGTACCTCCTGCGCAACTTCGTCTGTGTCACCGTGTCGTTCGGTGGTATAGCGTTCGTGATGGGGCAACATAGTCTCATCAGGGTCTGATTCTTGATCAGCACCCTGCGAGGGCAATGTTGTGGTCTGAGTCAAAGGACCAGCATAGTAGTCTGGCTGTGGCTGTGCGTCAGTGCACTCCATGTCAGATTCAATTTGTAATGGGCATGGACTGTTAACTGCTTCACTTTCTAAGCCAGGGACGGTATGTGTAAAGAGCTCCATGGAGTAACCCGTTGTGTCGCCTGCTGCATTCTTCTCTGTTGTTGTTTTTGCTGAAGAGGACAAGGAAGTGATTTGTCCCTGACCGTGAACATCCACTAACGACGCGCTGCTTTTACTTTTACCAGTTTCACGAGAGGAGGCAAAAGAGCTAGAGGCTGAGTCAGCAAGATAAGCCAAAACTTGCTCTTGCTGCTCCGGCTTTAAAAGCGGTTTTCCTAATCCCAGAAAAGGGAGCGTTCGAGGCCTTGTGTAGCCGGACGACGAACCTGGCTCCACAGCTCCAGACTTAGGTGCAATATTTTTTTCCCCACGACCACCTGATGCTCCACCACTACCACTACCCTCATTACCAGCTGACAATGAACGCCCCCGGCCACGACCTCTTCCACTAGACTTCCTCATTGTTTTAAAAACGTAACCAAACTAACGTTATTTGTTGCAGTCACACAACTTACACGGTGAGCTATAACTTCAGTATGATTTAGCTACCCCTTTACAGGTTGGTGAGACCACAGCGAAAATCAGGGCCAATGTTACACACTCTTTTTTTGGTGGCTGCAAATTAGAGAGATGCCCCACACGCAGGACTGTCACTGAAGCACAAATGTTAATATTAATGTCACACTATTATTTTTTTTTTATTTTTATTTTTTTCAGGAACACTTTAGAAACCGCAAAAAAAAAAAAAAATAGATTTTTGCAGGGAGAATTTAGAAAACAAATGTAACAAACTATATGCTTTCTATGGGCCACTGAGTGAGAGATGACGCACACAGGAATCAGGAGTGGCACACAAGCCCAGAGGCCAATATTTTTCTACCAATGATTGATGGAGTTATTTTCTCTGGTAGATTTTTGAACCCAAATCAAGGAAAAAAAATATAGGCTTTCTATGGACCACAATTGGAGAGAGAGAGAGAGAGGGAGAGAGAGAGATGGCACACCCAGGAGTCAAGACTGGCACACAAGCAGAAAGGCCAATATTAATCTCCCAATTTTTTTTTGGGTTTGTTTTTTTTTTTTTTTTTTCAGGGAGACTTTAGAAAAAAAAATAATAAAAAAAATATGATTTTATCAGGAAGAATTTAGAAACCAAATAAAATAAAATGATTTTTTCAGGGAGAATTTATAAAACAAATAAAAACAAAAATAGGCGTTCTATGGCCCACTGACTGAGAGATGACGCACACAGGAGTCAGGAGTGGCACACAAGCCCAGAGGCCAATATTTTTCTACCAATGATTGATGTAGTTATTTTCTCTGGTAGATTTTTGAACCCAAATCAAGGAAAAAAAATATAGGCTTTCTATGGACCACAATTGGAGAGAGAGAGAGAGAGAGAGAGACAGATGGCACACCCAGGAGTCAAGACTGGCACACAAGCAGAAAGGCCAATATTAATCTCCCACTGTTTTTTTTGGTTGTTTTTTTTTTTTTTTTTTTCAGGGAGACTTTAGAAAAAAAAATAATAAAAAAAATATGATTTTATCAGGAAGAATTTAGAAACCAAATAAAATAAAATGATTTTTTCAGGGAGAATTTATAAAACAAATAAAAACAAAAATAGGCATTCTATGGCCCACTGACTGAGAGATGACGCACACAGGAGTCAGGAGTGGCACACAAGCCCAGAGGCCAATATTTTTCTACCAATGATTGATGTAGTTATTTTCTCTGGTAGATTTTTGAACCCAAATCAAGGAAAAAAAATATAGGCTTTCTATGGACCACAATTGGAGGGAGAGAGAGAGAGAGAGAGAGAGAGACAGATGGCACACCCAGGAGTCAAGACTGGCACACAAGCAGAAAGGCCAATATTAATCTCCCACTGTTTTTTTTGTTTTTTTTTTTTTTTTTTTTTTCAGGGAGACTTTAGAAAAAAAAATAATAAAAAAAATATGATTTTATCAGGAAGAATTTAGAAACCAAATAAAATAAAATGATTTTTTCAGGGAGAATTTATAAAACAAATAAAAACAAAAATAGGCGTTCTATGGCCCACTGACTGAGAGATGACGCACACAGGAGTCAGGAGTGGCACACAAGCCCAGAGGCCAATATTTTTCTACCAATGATTGATGTAGTTATTTTCTCTGGTAGATTTTTGAACCCAAATCAAGGAAAAAAAATATAGGCTTTCTATGGACCACAATTGGAGAGAGAGAGAGAGAGAGAGAGAGACAGATGGCACACCCAGGAGTCAAGACTGGCACACAAGCAGAAAGGCCAATATTAATCTCCCACTGTTTTTTTTGGTTGTTTTTTTTTTTTTTTTTTCAGGGAGACTTTAGAAAAAAAAATAATAAAAAAAATATGATTTTATCAGGAAGAATTTAGAAACCAAATAAAATAAAATGATTTTTTCAGGGAGAATTTAGAAAACAAATAAAACCAAAAATAGGCGTTCTATGGCCCGCTGACTGAGAGAGAGAGAGAGATGGAACGCTTAGTACTGGCACACAAGCCCAAAGGGCAATATTAATCTCCCTTTTTTTTTCAGGGAGAATTTCTAAAACCCCAAAAAAAAAAAAAATAGGCTTTCTATGGCCCACTATTTGTGAGAGAGATGGGACGCTCAGGACTGGCACAGATGGCACGCTCAGGACTGGCACAGAAGCCCAGAGGCCAATATTAATCTCCCTTTTTTTCTGGGAGAATTTATAAAACCAAAAAAATATTTAAATAGGCTTTCTATGGCCCACTATTTGTGAGAGAGATGGCACGCTCAGGACTGGCACAGATGGCACGCTCACAACTGGCACACAAGCCCAGAGGCCAATATTAATCTCCCTTTTTTCAGGGAAAATTTATAAAACCAAAAAAAAAATTAAATAGGCTTTCTATGGCCCACTATTTGTGAGAGAGATGGCACGCTCAGGACTGGCACAGATGGCACGCTCACAACTGGCACACAAGCCCAGAGGCCAATATTAATCTCCCTTTTTTCAGGGAAAATTTATAAAACCAAAAAAAAAATTAAATAGGCTTTCTATGGCCCACTATTTGTGAGAGAGATGGCACGCTCAGGACTGGCACAGATGGCACGCTCACAACTGGCACACAACCCCAGAGGCCAATATTAATCTCCCTTTTTTTCAGGGAGAATTTATAAAACCAAAAAAAAAAATTAAATAGGCTTTCTATGGCCCACTATTTGTGAGAGAGATGGCACGCTCAGGGCTGGCACAGATGGCACGCTCACAACTGGCACACAAGCCCAGAGGCCAATATTAATCTCCCTTTTTTCAGGGAAAATTTATAAAACAAAAAAAAAAATTAAATAGGCTTTCTATGGCCCACTATTTGTGAGAGAGATGGCACGCTCAGGACTGGCACAGATGGCACGCTCACAACTGGCACACAAGCCCAGAGGCCAATATTAATCTCCCTTTTTTCAGGGAAAATTTATAAAACCAAAAAAAAAATTAAATAGGCTTTCTATGGCCCACTATTTGTGAGAGAGATGGCACGCTCAGGACTGGCACAGATGGCACGCTCACAACTGGCACACAACCCCAGAGGCCAATATTAATCTCCCTTTTTTTCAGGGAGAATTTATAAAACCAAAAAAAAAAATTAAATAGGCTTTCTATGGCCCACTATTTGTGAGAGAGATGGCACGCTCAGGGCTGGCACAGATGGCACGCTCACAACTGGCACACAAGCCCAGAGGCCAATATTAATCTCCCTTTTGTTCAGGGAGAATTTATAAAACCCAAAAAAAAAAATAAAATAGGCTTTCTATGGCCCACTATTTGTGAGAGAGATGGCACACTCAGGACTGGCACACAAGCCCAAAGGCCAATATTAATCTCCCACTGTATTTTTATCAGGGAGAATTTATACACCCCACAAAAAAAAATACAGAAAAATGAAAAGGCTTTCTATGGCCCACTATGTGAGAGAGATGGCACACACAGGGATGGCACTCTAGCAGAAATGCCAAATTGCCAATCTTAATCTCCCACCAAAAAAAAAAAAAAAAAAAAACAGGGAATGTCCTACAATTACTATCTCCCTGCCTGCAGTAATCTCAGCCAGGTATGGCAGGCAGCTACTATCTCCCTGCCTGCAGTAATCTCAGCCAGGTATGGCAGGCAGCAATAAGGAGTGGACTGATGCACAAATGAAATAAAAAGTGTGGACAAACAAAAAAGATAGCTGTGCAGAAAGGAAGGAACAAGAGGATTTGTGCTTTGAAAAAAGCAGTTGGTTTGCACAGCGGCGTACACACAGCAATGCAGCTATCAGGGAGCCTTCTAGGGCAGCCCAATGAGCTACAGCGCTGAGGGGAAAAAAAAAAAAAAAAACTTCCACTGTCCCTGCACACCGAGGGTGGTGTTGGACAGTGCAAATCGCTGCAGCACAAACGGTTTTGTGGTTAATGGACCCTGCCTAACGCTATCCCTGCTTCTGACAAAGCGGCAGCAACCTCTCCCTAAGCTCAGATCAGCAGCAGTAAGATGGCGGTCGGCGGGAACGCCTCTTTATAGCCCCTGTGACGTCGCAGACAGCAAGCCAATCACTGCAATGCCCTTCTCTAAGATGGTGGGGACCAGGACCTATGTCATCACGCTGCCCACACTCTGCGTTTACCTTCATTGGCTGAGAAATGGCGCTTTTCGCGTCATTGAAACGCGACTTTGGCGCGAAAGTCGCGTACCGCATGGCCGACCCCGCACAGGGGTCGGATCGGGTTTCATGAAACCCCGACTTAGCCAAAAGTCGGCGACTTTTGAAAATGTTCGACCCGTTTCGCTCAACCCTAGTCAGTAGGTGTCTGGTACAAATCCAAACTTCATAGTTCGGGTTGGCTCATCCCTATTTATTAGCTAAATACATGTATAGTGAACTACACATGCACATCTCTAGTTATATATCTAACAGTCAGGGCTGCTACCAGAAATTTCAGGGCCCTGTACTGGAAACATTTTTGGGTCCTCTTGAAACTCTGCCGAGGCTCAGCTTTCACCTCTTGAAGCTTTCATAGTCTCACCATTCACTCTTGGAAACACTCTGTCTTTTGCACCACATCCTCACTAATGACATATTAATAGTTACCACATACATAGCCATCAGCTTTTGGTTTGGTCAAAAGATGTTTTAAGCCTGCCACAATGACAGGGTAGACTCTTTTATTAAGGCCCTATTCTATCCTAGTATATAGTTCTACACTATTATAGTGTATAGTGTAAGTGTGCATGTAATACAGTGACTCACACGTGACCTTATACACAGGAGCTCTGTATATATTTTCAGTGTACAGGTATTACAGGGATCATCAGAAACTTTATACGCAGGACCTCTGTATATAGTTTACAGGTAATACAATAATCACCAGTGACATTATGCACAGGAGCCCTGTATAGCGTATACAGTGTAAGTGGACAGATAATACAGTGATCACCAGTGACATTAAACACGGTAGCTCTATATATAGTGTATAATGTACAGGTAATACAGTGTTCACCATTGACAATATACACAGCACCTCTGCATATAGTTTCAGTGTACAGGTAATACAGTGATCACCAGTGACACTATACTCAGGAGCCATGTACCGTATATACTCGAGTATAAGCCGACCCAAGTATAAGCCGACCCCCCTAATTTTGCCACAAAAAACTGGGAAAACTTATTGACTCGAGTATAAGCCTAGGGTAGGAAATGCAGCAGCTACCGGTGAATTTCAAAAATAAAAATAGTTGCTCCATACCGTTCATTATTGCTCCATAGATGCTCCACATAAAGCTGTGCCCTATATAATGCTCTGCACCATTCATTATGGCCCCATAGATGCTCCATATAAAACTGTGCCACATATATTGCTCTGCACCGTTCATTATGGCCCCATAGATGCTCCTTATAAAGCTGTGCCATATATGCTCTGCACCGTTCATTATGGCCCCATAGATGCTCCATATAAAGCTGTGCTATATATATTGCTCTGCACCGTTCATTATGGCCTCATAGATGCTCCATATAAAGCTGTGCCCCATATATAATGCTCTGCACCGTTCATTATGGCCCCATAGATGCTCCATATAAAACTGTGCTATATATAATGCTCTGCACCGTTCATTATGGCCCCATAGATGCTCCATATAAAACTGTGCCCCATATATAATGCTCTGCACCGTTCATTATGGCCCCATAGATGCTCCATATAAAACTGTGCCCCATATATAATGCTCTGCACCGTTCATTATGGCCCCATAGATGCTCCATATAAAACTGTGCCCCATATATAATGCTCTGCACCGTTCATTATTGCCCCATAGATGCTCCATATAAAGCTGTGCCATATATATTGCTCTGCACCGTTCATTATGGCCTCATAGATGCTCCTTATAAAGCTGTGCCCCATATAGAATGCTCTGCACCGTTCATAATGGCCCCATAGATGCTCCTTATAAAGCTGTGCCATATATATTGCTCTGCACCATTGATTATGGCCCCATAGATGCTCCTTATAAAGCTGTGCCATATATAATGCTCTGCACCGTTCATTATGGCCCCATAGATGCTCCTTATAAAGCTGTGCCATATATAATGCTCTGCACTGTTCATTATGGCCCCATAGATGCTCCATATAAAACTGTGCTATATATAATGCTCTGCACCGTTCATTATGGCCCCATAGATGCTCCATATAAAACTGTGCCCCATATATAATGCTCTGCACCGTTCATTATGGCCCCATAGATGCTCCATATAAAACTGTGCCACATATAATGCTCTGCACTATTCATTATGGCCCCATAGATGCTCCATATAAAACTGTGCTATATAGAATGCTCTGCACCGTTCATTATGGCCCCATAGATGCTCCACATAAAGCTGTGCCATATATAATGCTCTGCACCGTTGATTATTGCCCCATAGATGCTCCATATAAAGCTGTGCCATATAGAATGCTCTGCACCATTCATTATGACCCCATAGATGCTCCTTATAAAGCTGTGCCATATATATTGCTCTGCACCGTTGATTATGGCCCCATAGATGCTCCTTATAAAGCTGTGCCCCATTGGGGCAGCACGGTGGCGCAGTGGTTAGCACAGCGCTGGGGTCCTGGGTTCTAATCCCACCCAGGACAACATCTGCAAAGAGTTTGTATGTTCTCTACGTGTTTGCGTGGGTTTTCTCCGGGTACTCCGGTTTCCTCCCACATTCCATATACTCTGCACCGTTGATTATGGCCCCATAGATGCTCCTTATAAAGCTGTGCCCCATATATATTGCTCTGCACCGTTGATTATGGTCCCATAGATGCTCCTTATAAAGCTGTGCCCCATATATATTGCTCTGCACCGTTGATTATGGCCCCATAGATGCTCCTTATAAAGCTGTGCCATATAGAATGCTGCTGGTGCTGCAATAAAAAAAAAAATTACATACTCACCTCTCTTGCTCAGGACGCCGATGCTTTCAATATTTACCTGCTCCTCGTGCGGCTCCGTCTCCAGCACTGATGCTTAGCAGAGGGCGCGCACTGACTACATCACCGCGCCCTCCGACCTGAGCGCCACAGCCAGAGGATGCTAGAGACGGGAGCCGCACCGGAGTGAGGAGCAGGTAAATATCGCGCAGCGCTGCGCTCCCCGTATACTTACCTGCTCCTGGTGCGGTCCCTGCAGTCCCTGGCTACCCCGGCGCTGCATCTTCTTCCTGTACTGAGCGGTCACAGTTACCACTCATTTACAGCAATGAATATGCGGCTCCATTACAGCAATGAATAAGCGGTATATAGATGGACACACAGGGGTAATCCACGCCGTACTAGAGCTCATGGAAATGGTTCTCCAGTAGTTGCCGCTACATCCACTATACCATCCCCGTGGTGAAGAAAATTCAAGTGATTTTTTATCTTCCACCGGAAGCTAAATAGACCACGGACCAGACGAGGGAAGAGACGGAGGAGCCGTAAGAAAACGGACAGTACGCCACAAGGGCCGCAACCTGCCTTTCCATCACCAATACCCAACGAGGCGGAAGTGAATTTGGGGACCGCCTCCCCCCATATGATACAGACTTCAGGACCCTTTACCTCCACTCTACAGGTAATAAACCTCTCAAACCGTGTATTGACCTCTGTGGAACTTGCTGTCCTTCAAAGGGGTCTAGCCTTTGTCCCCACGCATGTGGCTGACAAATTTACTTTGGTTAAAGAACTCTATTTGTTTTGTAGGAATCTTACATTCCAAGTTATCTATAAAAAAATGGACATCTTGCAGTCTATGCCTCTGGATGAGCGCCAAGCCTTCCAGGATTTATTAGCCCTACTGGAGGAAAAGGAATTGGGATGTACCAGGAGAAGATTTCCAGGGAGAAATAAATCTCTCAAAACCCCCTCGTTTTCATTGGTGCCTGCCATCAAGATATTTTTCGAGCTAGTGAAATGCGACATTTTGGCTATGCCAGCTCAGGTGGGTATGTTTTCTAATCTTAGTCATGAGGAAAAATGAGCTCTGCGGGACCTACAAAACAATAAAGAATTTGTCATCAAAGAGGCAGATAAAGGGGGGAACGTGGTGTGCAGTGGAAGCATATCTGACTGAGGCGAACAGACAACTCACTAATACCAGGTGCTACCAAAAATTACCATCTGACCCAACAGATATCTTTGCATCTAAATTTGAGGCTTTACTTTGCAGGACACAGCAGTTCGGTATCATTTCGCCTCAAGAGAAAAAGTATCTATGGGTCGAACATCCGGTCACGGCAACATTTTATATGTTGCCGAAGATACATAAGGATGAGAGGAGGCCACCCAGAAGACCGATTGTCTCCAGTATCGGCAGCATCTGTGAGCGGGCAAATGAGTACCTGGACTTTTTCTTCCAACCAATTGTCACTACTCTGCCCTCATTTATTAGGGACTCTGCGCACTTCATTGAGGTGTGTGGACAGATTGAATTACCGGAGTTTTACTTGGTCACCTGTGACGTGGAGGCCTTATATTCCAACATTGTTTACCTAAAAGAAAACCCTAGAAGCTACCAAAGGGCAACCCCCGTCAGCTAATATATATAAACCGAAAAAAGAAAGGAAGAAGGGGAACTTAGCAACCATAAATTGTGGTGCCAAATATACAGTATGGTTCAATGATTACACCATAGAATATGCCCCTATAAAATCCAGACCAGACAGGGGTACATAAAGATATAAATTTTATTTAGAAAATATTAAATACACTAGTACCGGTGCAAACGTTAAATATAGTGGCGCCAGTACAAACAGGACAACAATAATAAAGCAAAAGAACAGCTAAAAAGGAACGGTGCATCAGATGTAATACCGTATAGGGGGATGCATTAAAGACTGCACAGAAAAAGTCCCTGCTGCAGATACCAAAAACACCTGAAGCCTAGATGCCGAACAGATAATAGCGCCCACTATAGTCAGTATAGCGTCTCATAAGAGAGAGCATGTGAAAGTGTGAGCCATATGATACCAGCCCCGCACGCCCAGAATGCTGGGTCGCAAGGCTGTGTCATATGAGACAAGGTATGCCGGTTAAAGCATAAATCAAAAAATAAGTGAACCTTAGATGTGAGTACCTTGGGACATCGTGGCCACCAGGTGCAGGCGTGCAGGCAGGGCACAGAGAGCCTCGACGCGCGTTTCACCGCCTTGGCTTCGTCAGGAGGCGTGGCTTATAAAAAGAGGGCCGGGAATATATGAGGAAGTGAGGGGAGTACCAGCGAATCGGCGCGCTATCCCTAGCATGATGTGTAAACACGTCGGCTGCGAGGCGGGCCGGAGCGCGCCGTGGAGCATGGGAAGGAGGACACACGTCATCCGGCCCATCACCACAGCAACGCTGCCGGCCGGCGACGCAACCGAGGCAACACAGCGCATGCGTGGGGCGCGTCTGCGCCAGGATAATACACATAGAGGACATATGTGGAGATCTCCTACTGAGCGCCAGGTTCCCAACAAGATAGCCCGCAGCGGGTAAGGCAATTACTAAGGAATATCTCCCTCGTCGCTGGGTATATGGAAGGAGGAAGAACCGGCCACTAATAAACCACAGAGCATAAGGTGAAAATTCAGCAGAATTAACTCTGGGTGTACCACAGGGGCTTAATCAGAATGCAATAACATTGTACAGAGGGATGACAGCAGCCTCTTTGTATAACACACGCCTAATACAATAATATAATAATCGGAACAGCATACAGATTAATAGGTAATCAAGACCTAATTATCACAATATGTAATATGAAAATCTAGATATATACAGATGTAAACATAAATACAACGGCAGACTGTATGCCTAGTCCAAAGAAGACCGCCAATGGGTCAAGAGACAATAAAGAAAGTTATTGCAAGTGTATCGCCATAGAACGACGGGCTGGAAGATAAATGATGATATCATGACTGTGTCCGATGTCGGTCGGTCCATATATGCTCTGTAAGTCCGGATAGCATCTCCGATATGGTCTCCCCTCCATATGAATATGAATAGAAAACCAATAAACGACAACAGCATCTAATGAGAACAAAACATCATAGTGAATATATACAACCGATCAAACAATAAAATATTCCCGGACTGTGATGAAAAAATAAATAAAAAGAACAAAGTCTAAAGAACTTATCTAGAGAAAAGACTTGAAACTGAGGGCCTCGTTTAAACCCTTAGGTGAGAGCGTGTCCAAAGTTACTATCCACCGCGCCTCTTTCTGGAGCAATTTCTGTTTCACATTACCACCCCGAATCCCCGTATAAATACGGTCAATCCCGCATACAGAGAATCCCTTTGGATTACTATTATGTTTCTCGAAAAAATGTTTAGGAATAGGTTTTAACAGCTGTGGTTCGGGACAGTTTATTGAACCCCTTATGTCTCTTAGATGTTCCTGTACTCGAATCTTAAGGGGTCTGGTCGTCATACCGACGTACAGACGGTCACACGGGCACCGGCCACAGTAAACCACTGCTTCGGTGTTACAGGTAATATGATGGATGATCGTGTAATTTTTATCTCCTGCAGAATTAGTAAAGTTTTTTGTTCTTTTGATAGTCCCACAGGCCGAGCACTTACCACGAGGGAAGCAGCCCCATGGGGGACCACAGCTGATAGAACCAAACGGATAGCTCTTAGGGGGTACGTAATGACTGTTACATAAAAGATCACCTAGAGTGCGGGATTTGCGCCAGGTAATGAGGGGATAAGATGTCAGTTGGTTGGCCAAATCCCTGTCAGTTAACAGAACAGGCCAATGTTTTTTGAAAATGCTGTTAATTTCTGACCAATTAGAATTGAATTTAGTAATAAAACGAGGTGTCAAATCTACATTTTTATTGTTGGTTCTTCTAGGTGATTTTGTCAGTAAAGTAGCTCTATCAGAGTGGAAAGCGCGGGAAAAACCTCTATAGATGTCTTTTTGTTTATAACCTGTGTTCCTAAACCGAGAGGATAAGTCCTTGGCTTGGTTGATAAAATTAGCATCGTCCGAACAGATGCGACGGGCTCTCAAGAACTGTCCCGTAGGTATTGAACTCTTGAGTTTAGGGGGATGAGACGACGTAAAGTGCAATAGTGCATTAGTGGCCGTTTCTTTACGGAAGATAGTTGTATCTATAGTACCCTTGCTAGAATTGGTGATTAGCAGATCCAGAAAGTCTATAGACTTCTGGCTATACTTCCATGTAAGTCTTATATTAAGTGTGTTGACGTTTAGTTGGTTCAAAAAAGAATCCAACTGCGACGTGGAGCCCTGCCATATAAACAAAATATCGTCGATATAGCATAGCCACGAGACGACGGAGCTGTGTCCTGGTGTGTCAAGGACCGTATCCCTCTCCCACAGCCCCAGGAACAAATTAGCGTACGAGGGCGCACAAGACGCCCCCATAGCCGTGCCCTGGAGCTGTAGGAAGGGGCGGTCCTTGAACACGCAAAAAATTATGGGTAAGAATAAACTGTAAAAGTTCCAAAATAAAATGAATCTAATTAGATTCCAAATTTGTCATGTCAAGAAAAAATTTCACAGCCCGCATCCCGTGGCCATGCCCTATCGACGTATAGAGGGACTCCACGTCGCAGGTAACGAGCCACATATCGTCGTCCAGTGTGAGGCCATTCAGTCTTCTCAGGACCTCAGTGGTGTCCTTAACAAAAGACGAGAGGGTCTCAACGCATTGTTTCAGATAGAAGTCGATGAACTGACAGGCTGGTTCACAAAGACCCCCCATACCCGAGACAATAGGTCTGCCCGGTGGGCAGAGGGGGTCTTTGTGAACTTTAGGTAACAGGTAAAACGTAGGGATGATGGGGAATTCTGGCAAGAGAGCCAGTCTCATTTTTGTGGTAATGGCTTGAGATTCCACCCCTTCATCTAACAAATGACTCAATTCTCGTTGAAAATTCGCTAGTGGTAAGGCATCAAGTTTTTTGTAATGATCAGGTCTAAGTAATTGTTTAAAGGCCTCAGCCTCATACAGATCAATTGGCCACAAAACTACATTACCTCCCTTGTCCGCCCTTTTAAAGACAACATCCTTCATAGCTCCGAGTTCCCTCAGGGCGGTTCTCTGTCGAGGTGTGAGGTTGTCATGGAGGATACAAGGGTTTAGTTTCTGAAGGTCCTCCCTGATCAATCTCACAAAAATTTCTACTTGAGGGCAGGCGGACAAGGGAGGGAAGATCTTAGAACGTAAGTGTAGGTGTGTGGGTGCAGCCGAAGCATTAGATTGAGAATTTTCAGCCTCTAAAGACTCCAAATCACTCAAGACTTGCAAATCAGTCTGGGTGAGAGTGGAATCAGATTTAGGGGCAAAATGCTTTTTAAAGATGAGCTTTCTCGCAAAAAGCTCCAGATCCTTAATTAAAGTGAAGTAGTCAGACCCCTCAACCGGTGAGAAAGAAAGACCTTTCGAAAGCACCTCAACCTGTGGCGGACTCAATTGAAAATGAGATAGGTTAATTACCTTCAGAACTTCCTCATTTTCTTGTCTCGGAAGTTGTAATGATGCTTTCTTTTTACGGTGCTGGTGTAGGAATGCGCTGAGCAAGAAGGTCTATTGGAGGACCAGCTTTTGCTGACGAGTGTCCTCTGTCTAAAAAATGCTCTCCACATGTTCCTTCAGAAGTAGTAGAAACGTTGGAGAATGATTGAGATCTAGCGTGTTTTCTAGGAGGTTTTTGACGCCAGCGATAAATACGCTTAAGTTGGTAATCCTCCAAATCACGCAAATATTTTTTGGTTTTGTTATTTTGTATCTCCAGCTCCCACTTAGAGAGCTCCTCTTCTAAAGACAGATCAAATTTCCTGCACTCGTCACTTGGGAGTGTGCCTTGGATTTTATCACGTATAGTCTCAATTTCCTTCTCTAAGGTCTCAAGAGTTCTCTTATCTACCCCCACAAGTAGTTCCAGAAGAGTTTTAGAGCATTTAGTTAGAGTTTCCTCCCATTTAGATGTAAAAGCGGGGTCCTCTATATCTAGGGTGGGAAATAGTTGGATACGCAGGCCCCTAGGTATAATGTCTTTTTGTAAATAATTCTCTAGGGCCGCTTTATTCCACCAGGTTTTAGTTCGTTTTTTGAGCAGATCTCTAATCCTCAGTTTCAAGTCTTTTATGTCAGTTGCGTCTTTATCCGTCAGCTGTCTCTCACCAAACACTGCCCCGAGTTGTGTGACCCGGGTTTTGTCCCATTTCTTAAAATCCATGTATCCTGTAAGGGAGTCTATAGACAAAAAGTTAATAGACAGACAGTTCACCTAAAAGAAAACCCTAGAAGCTACCAAAGGGCAACCCCCGTCAGCTAATATATATAAACCGAAAAAAGAAAGGAAGAAGGGGAACTTAGCAACCATAAAGTGTGGTGCCAAATATACAGTATGGTTCAATGATTACACCATAGAATATGCCCCTATAAAATCCAGACCAGACAGGGGTACATAAAGATATAAATTTTATTTAGAAAATATTAAATACACTAGTACCGGTGCAAACGTTAAATATAGTGGCGCCGGTACAAACAGGACAACAATAATAAAGCAAAAGAACAGCTAAAAAGGAACGGTGCATCAGATGTAATACCGTATAGGGGGATGCATTAAAGACTGCACAGAAAAAGTCCCTGCTGCAGATACCAAAAACACCTGAAGCCTAGATGCCGAACAGATAATAGCGCCCACTATAGTCAGTATAGCGTCTCATAAGAGAGAGCATGTGAAATTGTGAGCCATATGATACCAGCCCCGCACGCCCAGAATGCTGGGTCGCAAGGCTGTGTCATATAAGACAAGGTATGCCAGTTAAAGCATAAATCAAAAAATAAGTGAACCTTAGATGTGAGTACCTTGGGACATCGTGGCCACCAGGTGCAGGCGTGCAGGCAGGGCACAGAGAGCCTCGACGCGCGTTTCACCGCCTTGGCTTCGTCAGGAGGCGTGGCTTATAAAAAGAGGGCCGGGAATATATGAGGAAGTGAGGGGAGTACCAGCGAATCGGCGCGCAATCCCTAGCATGATGTGTAAACACGTCGGCTGCGAGGCGGGCCGGAGCGCGCCATGGAGCATGGGAAGGAGGACACACGTCATCCGGCATTGAGCATGAAGATGGCCTACATGCAGTCACCTTTTTTCTGGATAAGAATGTAAACTCGGACCGGGGACATGACTCCTTTCTCTTGGACCTCCTCAGATTTGTACTCCATCACAAATTCTTTTTGTTTGATAGGACGTTTTACTTACAGACAGCAGGAGTGGCAATGGGGGCAAAATGTGCACCGACCTATGCAAATACATTTTTAGGTTGGTGGGAGGAGATGTTTGTGTACCCATCCCCGACTTTTCAAGATCAGGTCCGAAGTTGGCATCGTTATATCGATGACATATTCTTCATATGGCTGGGTACCAGGGAGGGTTGTATCGAATTCATCAATGGGCTTAACGCCAACTCCCATAACATCTTTCTCACCCATTCGATCTCTAACAGTTCTATTAACTTTTTAGATCTGAAGATTTTTGTGAGGGGTAATCGATTGGCGATGGACCTGTTTCGGAAACCTACAGCGACGAATGCGCTTCTTGAATTCAACAGCTTCCATCCCTGGCACACCAAGGTGGGTGTCCCTACGGGGCAATTTCTGCGCATTAGACGCAACTGTACGTTGGATCAGGATTTCCTAACATAAGCTCGCGAATTGACGGATCGTTTTAGACAGAGGAGTTACCCGAAACGTGTGGTTTCCACTGCTTTTCAGTGTGCAAAACGAAGGGACCAGGCTTCCCTGCTGACCTCTGTTGGACGCCCTCGGCAACCACAAACAAGATTTATCACGGAGTTCAACGACAATTGGGGACAGGTAAGAGCCATCCTTACCAGACATTGGCCGGTGCTACAAACAGATATTCAAGCAACAGAAATCATCAGTAGCAGGCCACTCTTGACATCTAGAAGGGCCCCCAACTTGAGACAGCTGCTGACTAGGAATCATTTTTCTAGGCCCACAGTCAGATTAAACAGGGGCATCATTCTGAAGGGGTCATTCCCCTGTGGGGAATGTAATGTCTGTCCCTTTATGGTGCCCACCCAAGACGTATTTATTCATCCTACCAACTCCAGTACACATGCCCTAAAAGCATATATCAACTGTAAGACCAGGAACGTTATTTATGCTCTTGTATGCCCTTGTAACAGGATCTACGTGGGGCAAACATCTCAAGAATTATGCAAAAGATCACAGAAGCATATATCCACCATACGTCTGGCAGCCACAGATCAAGCTAAAGGTAAAATACTTACCCCTGTGGCAGCACACTTCTTATCGACTCACAGGGGCTCCCCCACTAATCTCAAAGTTGTGGGGTTACAGAGAGTCTTTTGTGGTGAAAGGGATGGCAATATACACAGCCATCTTTTGCGCATTGAATCCAGGTGGATTTTTGATCTTCAGGCGGTTACACCACTGGGACACAACCAAGAGCTTCTCTTTACGGGATTCCTGGAATAGACTATTAGTTAGAACCTGGGCGTACGTGATCCTGTGGATATTTGCCTCTCTCTCCTGAATACTTGCCTTTTATTTCTCCCAGGGAAGCAGACGGCACATGGAATGGGGTGACGTGAACGCATAATGGACACCACTACTTTGGGAACTACTGTTCAGTCTTGGAGGCCAGCGTTGGCCCATAGAGCTTCGAGGCATTGGATCACAAACAAACTGATGGATGGTGGATGTAGACGGTGACTTTGGAGAACAGAAGCACATGGGAAGTGGATGGAATTAGTTCCAGTTTCTACAATATGGCATCCATAGCCATACTCATCCTTTGTTTGGACAGTTTAAGGGCTGATTTAGTCTGACCTACACTCATAGAGTCTGATGAAGGACCTCCACGGGAGAGGTTCCTTTATTATTGGGACCTGAATGCGTGGGTTTCTTAGCATTTTGGGACTATCGTAGCATGAGGATATACATCGGCCTAATTATCTGTGCATGTATGTGTAAATGAGTCATTTTAAATAAATAAATAATATATGCTTTTCATTGCTGGATGTGGCGTTCCCCTTTGGGATACACCGTGGTGGGTTTATTACCATCTTATTATGGATTTGGATACACCGTGGTGGGTCAATCATCAATCATTAATCATTAATCATTATCTTATTATGGATTCTGATGGGCACAATACCATGCACTGTATGCATATATATGTCTATGTACATTTATGGATTACTGTTATGTATATATCTTCTGCCTATTAACAGGTCTTCCTCCTCAGGTGATATGGTCATATCGGCGCTCCATTTGGTGTTGCCATAGTCTCTACCTACATACTATTCTTTGCTCCCTTCTAAACCTCCTACGAGCGTTCCCTCTTCCCTTGGCCAGATCATCATATTCCCTTTGATGCTCCTTTACCATCTATTACATCTTATGTCCTCCTTACTCTCTTCTTCGTCCGGCCAGCTTGGGACAGCGCATGCGCAACGCGATCCTATCAGGAATCGCGGTGTGCGCACGCGCAGTGTACCCAATGGACGCTGCACTACTTCTGGCATTATGCCTGTTCATCTGACATGGCGCGTGCGGTCCCCCTTCCCCCCGCTCTTCCTGGCGCCTCCTGATGCTCCACACACTGCGGTATGTAATAATCGCGACTTTATGTTCTATTTATACCTGCTCAGTACACCTTTGGTCACTTCCCCTGACGAAGCTGCTGCGGCAGCGATACGCGTGGGGCCTGCTCTCACCATACCCCCTGTATTTCTTTGGGCTACCTTACCGGTTCCTCCACTTGCCACATGGAGACTTAATTTTGGCTGATCACCCTGTACCACCAATGTTGCTCCTTTTTATCAGCTTCATTCACTGCCGTCATCTGACTATCGACAGGTTGTATACATCTTGATTGCCCTGGGTATTATTACCTAAGCTGGATTACGCTGAACATATATACCGGCAGTGTGGGCACCTGTCCTGCATGGACGGTTTGTTTAGACACACCTCACTCGGTGTGTGACAGAGAAGTCAGTGGGGTCTTTCCATGTGGGATCTTTCATATGGAGTATATAGGTTGATTTGGAGGTATTCATTATGCCATTGGCACATTTACTAGGCCTCTATTTGCCTTGGGGTATGGTGTATGTATAGATTTGTATATCTTGTTTTAAATGTTTTTAATATGCTTTTTTGAGGTGTAATAAAGGTTTTGATATTTATATATATATATATATACGGCTTTTTCACTCCTTCGTGCGGTTGTGCATACCACATGAGTCTGTCCTTTTTCTTGGCTCTTGACCTGTGCAGAAAATAACACACACTTATAGACGTCCTGCATGGTAAAAGATTTTATCTGAATGTGCGTCTTCGGATGCAGGTTCTGGTACTGAATAGGCTGAATCCTGCTTTTGCTTCTGCTCACCGGTACCCACACTCAGTAACCCCTAATGGCAGCCATGTTCACGGATATTTATCTATCTATATATCTAGCTACATATCTATAGCTTTGCACATCTTACACCTAAACATCTATCATTTCTCTTCTGTATTCTATTCCAGTATGTGTCTAAAGGATGGTGTACATGGACAGCACACAAATGCCACACAGAAGGCACACACATATACTTGGATACACAAGTACTGTTTTTTTTTTATTAACAGAAATATCAGGAGGTGTGAAGAGGGACTAAAGTGGATAATTATGCAATAGGACACTGAGATATAATTCCCAACAAATCAAATAACAATGATTACCATGATGTCAGAAAATAGGTTTCTCTACATTTTCTGTGTGTTCCCAATTTATACCTTATCTACTCACTACAAATCTGATCATTACCACAAAAACCTCCCCATAAGTAGGGCACAGAAAAAACTGTTATATTACCACTATAGAAAATCCAGTACACTGTGCTGTCTAAAAATTATAGTCTTTATTGTAATACACTAAACAAAATTTAGAATTATGCTGTACAAAAATTCAAATAAATCAGAGAAAATTACTAAAACCAATCAGGTCACTACTTTAACAACAATGGGGAAATCCTCCAACACCCACATGACCAAACCCTATCTATGCGGTGCTCAATATATTTGTACAATAGAGTCCTACAAATTGTGATGTATCAGCTCTATGCTATGTGTATGTCAAACCAGACCCACATCTCTGTATACATAGCACTTACAGTAGGGTGGTCCGTGGTGTGTGGTGATCCCCTGAAGCGCCCCAATGCGCGTTTCGTCCCTTCGTCAGTAATTAAAGCTTCTACAATTGGATGTGTTAAAAAAATGTCCCTGTGCTGAGATAATCTTATAAATGTGCCTCTGCTGTTTACTTTGTGTCTGACCGTGCACGAACATTGCCCGAATGTACCACATCTCTTGTGCAGGGGAAAAAGCAAAGGAGAGTATACAGATTGACAGCAAGGGATCGCAGCTTATTCTTTCTGTGAGGTAAAGCATGGTTTAAAAACAGACAGGGAAATGTTTTACCTCACAGAAAGAATCATTTCTGTATAATAATATCTGTATACTATCTTTTGTGTCGCCCCCTGCTCTGGAGCTGTGGTATGATCAGACCATGCTCCTGCACGGTCCGACACAGCCATTACACAGTAGACAACAGGGACACATTTATAAGATTATCTCAGCACAGGAACATTTTTTTAACACATGCAGTTCTGGAGCTAATTATTATTCCAAGGTGTACTGACTAAAATGTACTTTTGTTCATGGGGAAAACCCCTTTAAAGGGAACTTGCCAGCAGGTTTTTCTATTCCAATCCAATGACATCTGAGTAAAGTGTCCCCCCACTTTCTGACAGATCACTCTTGCCTACGTGATGAGACCCCCTGCCAAAGTTCTTGTGCACATGCCAAGGACGAAAAACCCTCTAACAATCACGGATACATGACTTTAGCTAATGCGAAGTCGACAAGAGTTTTGTTTTTCATCTATATGTCCATGGGAACCACATCAAGTCTTCAACACTTTATATCTCATGACATCTCAACTTCCAATAAAAGCGTTTTGTGCAGACACTGTGGGCACATTATAATCATGGATTATTTGCAGCCTATGTAAACAAGTATTGCCTTGATCCTAGGACAGTTCCAGCATTCTTCATATCATTGTAGGGGGTAAATATATAATTTAATAGATTTTTAATTGGCTTTTATTTAATTGGACCCAGTGTGTGTGTAATAGATATTAAACTCTATGGGGGCTTGTAGAAAATATAATATTTTATTATCCGGCCACCAGGGGCAGTGTTTTATGAAGAGAAATGAAAAGTTTAGTGCAATTCTCAAAGTTTAATTTAATGATGGAAAAGTGACTGATTCAGTCATTGTTGTATGCTTACATTACCCTCTAGGATATATTTTAATGAAAGTACTTCGGTGTGACATAATTAGGAAAAACAAAGTGAATATTAAGAACATTCACATGATACCTACATTGTCAATTGCGGTTTCCACAAGATATCATGCTCCTGTACACATTTTTCTCATGGTAGTTTTTGTCACATTCCCCGTTTCATCATGTCAAGTATCTGCCAACCTGAACTTTTGCCCTTGGGTCTTATTCTTTATTGTTCAATTTTAACTTTTCAGCTTCATCTCATCTACTGTCACCGTTAGACCCATTTGCTAAATCATCAGAATTCAGACTATTTAATCATGTCCTTCTATTAACAGAACTGTTGGGAACATGGTTCATGCCTGTAGCGATGGATTAGGGTTCTTTTTGCCTAAATAAAGGTATATTCCAGAAAAAAAAAAGTAGTTAAACAATTTCACCCACCATAACTTATATTCTTAAAGTATTCGTTAAGTACCATGCCAACTTAAAATGAATGTCCTTGGTATCTAAGGATTTACTGCATATTGAAAGAAATCCTTCAGATAAAATATTTTAATTTACTCTGTTTACGTTAGCAGAAAAGTGGAAAGGTAGGGCTTGGAGGGATTTTATGCACATGTACCTTACAGATCAATGGGCGAATGCTCCTTTACATATAAGAATAAGTAATACCTAGAATAAACAATACCAAAAATACTTTATCAGGTAAAAAGTAAAACATGGAAATAAAAAGCAGATAAAATGGACCTACATGGTCAACGTGGAAGAGGAAAATCACAGTCATATAGGATCATACAAGAAGCAAGAAATCTAGATGTGAACTCTGTGAATATTCCCACCTCCCGGCATTCCAGGCTCTTCTTTTGATTAGTTGGGCTGATGCCTATACCTCCAAGGTCATGAAGGAGTTAAAATTGGAAATACTTGGCTGTAACCGAGATTTGTTCATCAAAGAGTGGAATGCTATATAATGATCAGGGTCTGCGGCAGGGGCGTAACTACAACAGGTCCCGGGGTTGCAATCGCACCAGGGCCCTGGAGCCTAGTGGGCCCTAAAAGTCCCTTTGGCCTATACAAAAAAACTATTGCTATTAAACATTTTAAATATTTGGGGGCCCTGTTAGAGTTTTTGCATCTGGGCCCATGAGTTTCAAGTTACGCCACAAGTTGCCAACCGTCTAAATATTCCTGGACAGAGAGTAAAAATAGGGCACTTTTATTCCCCATGCATAGAAAAAAGTGTTGCGTCTGTGAATTTTTTAAAGCTAGAGGAGCTCAAAGATTATTATAAATCTAATTATCATCTTCCTATAGCTCACAGTGAATGCAGATGATGAATTCATGTACTCTACTGTTATATAGTCATTGATTTTTTTTTGAGAAGCTGTCCAGAATAAAATAAAAAATAAAGTTGGCAAACCTGGCAGGAAACAGTGAAGCATAGTGGAGGTCAGTGCATGCTTATCTTACAATATCTTCAGGGAGACATCTGATTGGTTCCAAATTTATTCTGTAGCATAACAAAGGCCCCAAAGATTCAGCCAATGTCATAAAAAAAAACATTTTATCCATTAAGAAGAGTAAGGACTCCTATAAGTCATGCTATGGCCCTTAGAGAGTTCTCATCTCAAAATCATGTAGCCATTCTGGGATTATATTAAAGGGTTGTCCACTACTTGGACACTCCTTTTGTACAGTAAACACTCCCTTTTTTAAAATAAAAAAATGGGTACTTACCTCCCGATCCAGCGATATTGGTGGCAGGTCTGTTGGGGTTTGTGTCATATTGTACATATAGAACAACTTTGATTTCTTTTTATAAAGCATTATTACTAGTGTTGAGCGATACCGTCCAATATTTGAAAGTATCGGTATCGGATGGTATCGGCCGATATCTGAAAAATATCGGATATTGCCGATACCGATATCCGATACCAATACAAATCAATGGGACACAAATATCGGAAGGTATCCTCTATGGTTCCCAGGGTCTGAAGGAGAGGAAACTCTCCTTCAGGCCCTGGGATCCATATTCATGCGTAAAATAAAGAATAAAAATAAAAAATATTGATATACTTCCCCTCGGACGCGTCCTGGTTGTAACCGCTGCAACCGCCATGATTCCCTTCCTAAGAATGAGCGCGTAAAGGACCTTCGATGATGTCGCGGCTTGTGATTGGTCGCGAGACCGCTCATGTGACCGCTCACGCGACCAATCACAAGCCGCGACGTCATCGAAGGTCCTTCACGCGCTCATTCTTAGGAACAGAAGCATGGCGGTTGCAACGGTTACAACCAGGGCGCGTCCGAGGGTAAGTATCTCAATTTTTTTTATTTTTATTCTTTATTTTACACATCAATCGTCATCCCGATACCGATTCCTGATATCGCAAAAATATCGGAACTCGGTATTGGAATTCCGATACCGCAAATATCGGCTGATACCCGATACTTGCGGTATCGGAACGCTCAACACTAATTATTACTTTGAAGTATTTTTTGTCACCTGACTAAAACATTTGCACAGTAACATATATATATCTAATATATAATTGCCTAGAATACTACTTCCTGCAATTTTTGCCAACTTCCGTGGCTTTGTCCGGAGCTAATGTCCGGAGCTAATGTCCGGAGCTAATGTCCGGAGATTAATTGCCTAGAATACTACTTCCTGCAATTTGTGCCAACTTCCGTGGCTTTGTCCGGAGCTAATGTCCGGAGCTAATGTCCGGAGCTAATGTGCGGAGATAATGTCCGGAGCTAATGTCCGGAGCTAATGTCCGGAGCTAATGTCCGGAGATAAGTGACGTCAACAGTGTCCAGTGTCTGATTGGTTGCCGCCTGCTGCGAGCGACCAATCAGAAACGTGCCGTACTGTGACACACTCCGCCCGCCATTTTGGTGTGATTTTTGAATTACAGCAAGTTTCTACTACGTGGAGGCGGGCCCAGTGACGTTGCTCTTCAAGCTCCTGCCGAATTTCGTCAAAAAATGATAATACCATTTACCAAAACTATATATATTTAGTTGTGAAGTGGTTCAGTGACATTTTCACACCAATTTTGAACTTTTGTTTGGTGTTTTCTCCATATACTGCCTATTATTTTTGTTCTTTCCTACTATTATTTATTAATTGTATTATTCTTACATTTGAATAAATAAAGTATATATGGATTCTAGACTCCCGATTCTTTAGAATCGGGCTGCCATCTAGTATATATATCGGGAGTCTAGAATCCATATATACTTTATTTATTCAAATGTAAGAATAATACAATTAATAAATAATAGTAAGAAAGAACAAAAATAATAGGCAGTATATGGAGAAAACACCAAACAAAAGTTCAAAATTGGTGTGAAAATGTCACTGAACCACTTCACAACTAAATATATATAGTTTTGGTAAATGGTATTATCATTTTTTTGACGAAATTCGGCAGGAGCTTGAAGAGCAACGTCACTGGGCCCGCCTCCACGTAGTAGAAACTTGCTGTGAGGTAAAAATTCAAAAATCACACCAAAATGGCGGGCGGAGTGTGTCACAGTACGGCACGTTTCTGATTGGTCGCTCGCAGCAGGCGGCAACCAATCAGACACTGGACACTGTTGACGTCACTTATCTCCGGACATTAGCTCCGGACATTAGCTCCGGACATTAGCTCCGGACATTAGCTCCGGACATTAGCTCCGGACATTATCTCCGGACAAAGCCACGGAAGTTGGCACAAATTGCAGGAAGTAGTATTCTAGGCAATTAATCTCCGGACATTAGCTCCGGACATTAGCTCCGGACATTAGCTCCGGACAAAGCCACGGAAGTTGGCACAAATTGCAGGAAGTAGTATTCTAGGCAATTATATATTAGATATATATAAGATCTGAACATGTACACCTTTAATAATTGTCAACAGACGCAGCAGGAAAGCCTCTTTGAAGCTGTCAGTGAAAGTGTTTGTTTGGACCAAGTAAAAGAGAAATGAGATTTCTTAGGTCTAGTGCAGCGCATTGCACCTCTAAAAGCTGACATTATTCTAAAAAGCCGTGAATATACAGTTCCTTGTCAGAACGAAATAACAAAACTCAGCTAAGCTGTCATCTCTGACAGGCCGGTGTAATGAGCAAAAGAATGCTGAGTTTGTTTAAAAGTTTCCATGCAAGTCAGCTGGGTATAGCTGTATTTAGTGATAACACGGCACATATGTGCTTCATTAAAGGTGTCACAATATCAAATATTGACACCCATATTATCACAGTACAACACATTTCTCCTAAAACTTTCCTTTGTTACTCCTGGGTTTTAAATATGTCAGCCAGAAACTAATAAATCTCTTTTATAGAATTGAAGAATGTGGAATTAACTGATACCACGGGAAATCAGATGGTTCACGGAATGCCTTTTTTTCCTTTCATTACAATCTCAGCATAGACTATTGGAAAATTATTAGTCCCCTTAAGAGTTTACTCTATTACTGCATTTTTTTTCTGAGTGGTTGCTAATCCTTTGACAAAATGGAACATTGACATAGATGCATTAAAAGGAGCCCATTACCAACAATCTAGCTAGATTGGTCAATAATGAAAGGGATCTGTCAGCAGATTTTTGCCATGTAATCTGAGGACTGCCTGATGTAGGGGTTAAAACATTGAATTCAGCAATTTTTTAATTGTAAGGCTGTGTTCTGTTGTTTACCTACAATGAAGGTTTTATCATTAAGGCCTCTTTCACACTTCCGTTTTTTACAATCAGTCACAATCCGTCAAAATGTTGAAAAGACGGATCTTGTGCTGATTGTAAAAAACCGATGCACTGGAGCCATTTTTTGATGGTTCCAGTGCATCCTCGAAGGCTATGTGCACACATTGTGTATGTGTCTTTGCCGCAGTTTTTCGCTGCAAAAAAGCATTCACAACACAACTCATAATAAAAATAATTAATAGAAATAAAAAATCGTGATGTTCTTACCTTCTGGTGTCCCGCGCAGCCCCTGCAGCCTTTCCGATGCTCGGGATGTCCCGTTCCCAGTTATGCATAGTGAGACAATGACTTGTGATGACGTAGTCATCTCGCGAGACCGTTAAATCATCGGGACATTTCGCTATGCATCACTGGGAACCGGAGCTGCCGGCAGCATTGCGAGTCTCGGGAAGGCTGCGTTGGACGCAGGAAGATAAGAATATCGCAATTTTTTTTAAAATTATTTTTAACATTATATCTTTTTACTATTGATGCTGCACAAGCAGCATCAATAGTATAAAGAGAGAGCGAGAGAGAATTTCCCGCCACGCATGCTCAGTTTGAAAAGTCCGCATTCGTCACTGGATTCCTGCTTTCACAGTTAGCAACGGATCCTGCGCTCATAAGCTTCCATTTTAGCCAACGATGGACAGCGCAGGATCCATCGCTGAGCGATTTTCTGACGTACAGAGAAAACGTTCCTCTGTGCATTTTTTCCACCCGATGGACAGCAATTTTACAATGGATCCAGTGCATGACAGATGAAAAGTGAGGCCTTCCGTCACAATCCATCGCTAATACAAGTCTATGAGAAAAAAATGGATCCAGCAGCACTATTTGATGGATCTTTTTTTTTCACAAAATGACGGATTGTGATGGAAAAAGAAAGACGGAAGTGTGAAAGAGGCCCAAGAGATTATTATTGCCCTGACCACAGTACACATGACCAAGCCACCTCCTCTCATAAGCAGCTCACTGTCAATAGATAATTTAATAGAGAGCCTACTGTGGGTGAGGTCAACATCCTGAGCACTGCTTCATGTTAAATCTAAGAACTCTGATTGGGTCACAACTAAGTGATACATCACGGGAATCAGGGTCTCGGGCCCTACAATATTCTGCTCTTAAATGAGATAATAAAATCCTAGTGAAAGAATCCCTTTAAAGGAAATATGTTTGTTTATGAGCCAAAAATACAGTACATACAGGGATGCATAGTGGCATCTACCAAGAGTTGAAGAAATAGAAATATAAAAAAGAAGTTCAAAAAGACTGCTTCTCTTCTGAACAAATTGACAATTCATTCTCAGCAGTCTCAAGAATAAAAAAACAACAACTTTATTCACTCTTTTTTAAGCAATCTCCATTTTCATCCAGTAGGGTCAGATGCTTTACCATATTTATTTATCAGTTTAGTGATTGGCTGTAATGGTTATAAGCTGTAGACTGTAGATAACATCATTTAAGCTATTTAATAATAAATAATCTTTATTTTTATATAGCGCTAACATATTCCGCAGCGCTTTACAGACATTATCATCGCTGTCCCCAATGGGGCTCACAATCTAAATTCCCTATCAGTATGTCTTTGGAATGTGGGAGGAAACTGGAATGCCCGGGGGAAACCCACGCAAATACGGAGAGAGCATACAAACTCTTTGCAGATGTTGTCCTTGAAGGGATTTGAACCCAGGACTCCAGCGCTGCAAGGCTGCGGTGCTAACCTCTGAGCCACCATGCTGCCCATTCAGAGTTCGGAAAGGAGCAGCAGAGATGCAGCAATTGTGAAGAACAGCGGTTCCCAGCCTGCCACATTTGGCTCCTGGGCCACAAATGTATGGTTCGCAGCAGTCTTTCAGCTTGGTGCGTTAACACCATGTCTAGCGATCAGCTATGTAGAGTACACCTCCAGATGATGATTTTCAAGAATAACAGATCTGGATGTGAGGGAGGAATAAATATAATAAGTTGTATATCAGATGATACTACCAGTTGGAGAGGTGATTGACGCTGGATGCAATTGTGTGATGATGGCTATGCTGGATACGAGAACTGATTTGGGGTAAGGTGGGCACTCTTGGATGTAAATATAATACTCATAAGGCAGAGGGCACAAGGTTTCAGTGTGATTTTTTAATGGGGCATCCTTGGCTGTCTTTACCAGAATCTAAGTATCACTACTGTGATCATAGGGGCACTGAATGTGATTTAAACCTATATCTGAAAGTTGACTGTGGCCCTCACGGAAAGAAAGATTGGGGAGCCCTGGTGTAGGAAGACGTAAAAAACAATGATTTTGTTATTTTCAAAGAGAAAAAAAAATGTACTATTAAAGTTGCAAATAGGGACACTACTGCATATGGTTGGCATATATTATCAATCCTTTATTGAGGTGCATTATACATATCGGAGTCTAAATAAACTTTTTTCACCATTTTGTTTTGCTTATCTACTGTAATGTGTAACTTTAAAATTGCCATTAACTACTTATGAAGCTTCCGTATTTTGGCTTCTAATTTTTAACAAGAGTTGACGTTTTGGCTTATCTCGGTATCTTTTCGTATCTTGTGACTTTATCAGAGCGAATTATAAAATAAGTATGTTCATAAGAAGAATAGGGTCACATTTGATTTTGGCTTTAAGCACCATAGATTTATATTAAATTCACCTCTCCCGAAAAAAAAAAATCCAAAATATTCCTTTTTAGATGGTAAAGGATGAAAATTCCAAAATTGAAACAATCTTTAGTTTGAAAAGTTTAAAAAATAATAGTTATCCTAAGGTATTCCAAACCTCCTCTGGTTAATACAAATATATCTAAAATCTAATATGTTTTCGGTAACATCGTACAAGACCCACCATCGAGTTAAAAATGAAACAAAGCAACTACAGTCAGACTGTATTAATAAACACTTTCAACTGTGAAATCAAAATGCCAAATATGTTCAAGCAATTTGACTCCGGAGCATTTTACCTTCTACCTTAAGATAAATTCAGTTTCCCACTGTGATCATTAAAGATTTACATGGTGTGTCTTGCTGGGAAAGAATGGAAGCATTTTAAGACTGAAATAGTATGAATCAAAGTGGTTATAAAAGATTTATTCTTTACTGAAAAGTAGAAGTGTCCCTGTAGTTTAGCTATTTGATATCTATCGTATCAATGAAAGAGATACTTTCATACAAATACATGATATGTCGTTTTGACCAATGGTCATGTGTGATCTGTGATATTGGCAAAGTCCCTAAATACTGAGAAAATGACTTGGTATACGAATATAGAATTAAATAAAGATAAAATGGTGTTATAAATAACAATATTCTATTTCAACCAACATCCCGTATGATTCTGAGATGGAATAAGGTGAGATGTAGACTTTAGTTCTTTAGTCAAATAACTTTGGAACCCTGCAGAGATTGAGAAATACATAGGAGCATTGGAAAAGTAAATAGGGCTCATTAGAAACCTGTGGTGTTTGGAACTGGAAATATTTTACATTATAATTTGAGTCTTATAGTTCTGTGATTATGGGGTTATTTTTACTCCATTGACTATAGGGTATTTTGTAAGGCAGGGGAAGAACTTGGAGAACTAGATTGTCTAACAAACTGAAAAAAAACTTCTGGCATTTCTGGATATGGGCATAAAAGTAAATTATTAAAGGAGTTATCTTTTTTTATTCTTTTTATTTCTAATATCTAATATTTTTTATTTCTAAAATCTTAACATTTTCTGATATGCATGAACTTAAAATATTGCTCATATAGCTTATATATATATATATATATATATAAGCTATATGAGCAATATTTTGAGCAATATATATACATACAGTGGGTGCGGAAGGTACCCCTTTATATTTCTCACTATTTGTTTCATTGCAGTCATTTGATAAATTCAAAAAAGTTCATTTTTTTCTCATTAATGTACACTCTGCACCCCATCTTGATTGGTAAAAACACAGACATCTAGAAATTTTTGCAAATTTTTAAAAAAAGAAAAACTGAAATATCACATGGTCATAAGTACTCAGACGCTTTGTTCAGTATTGAGTAGAAGCACCATTTTGAGCTAGTACAGCCATGAGTCTTCTTGGGAATGATGCAACAAGTTTTTCACACATGGATTTGGGGATCCTCTGCCATTCTTCCTTCAGATCCTCTCGAGTTCCATCAGGTTGGATGGTGAATGCTGGTGGACGCCATTTTCAGGTCTCTCCAGAGATGCTCAATTGGGTTTAGTCAGGGCTCTGGCTAGGCCAGTCACAGAGTTGTTCTAAAGCCACACCTTTGTTATTTTAGCTGTGTGCTTAGGGTCATTGTCTTGTTGGAAGGTGAACCTTTGGCAAAGTCTGAGGTCCAGAGCACTCTGGATAAGATTTTCATTGAGGATATCTCTTTACTTGGCAGTATTCATATTTCTTTTAGTTGCAACCAGTTGTCCTGTCCCTGCAGCTGAAAAACTCTCCCATAGCATGATGCTGCCACCACTATGTTTCACTGTTGGGATTGTATTGGGCAGGTGATGATCAGTACCTGTTTTTCTCCACACATACCGCTTAGAATCCAGAGCCTCTCACCTAGCCAAATCACTCCGAAACACCGTGTCTGCAAATTGAGATACTGATTTGGTATTTTATCCTAAGTCATATTGCAAGACTCGTTACAGGGTTGATTGTGACTTGCAGGATCGCTACTTCAAACAGGTGGCGCTATAGAGTTCAAGTCCTCTTTTTCTCTGAAGAGGCAGTTTGCGCACAAAAAAGTCTATCTTCATCTCATCAGACCAGAGAATCTGGTCCTTCATGTGTTTTTTTAGCAAACTCTATGCAGGCTTTCATATATCTTGCACTGCGGAGAGGCTTCCGTTGGGCCACTCTGCCATAAAGGAGGAACTGGTGGAGGGCTGCATTGATAGTTGACTTTGTGGAACTTTCTCCCGTTTCTGCATCTCTGCATCTCTGGAGCTCAGCCACAGTGATCTTGGGGTTCTTCTTTACATCTCTCACCAAGGCTCGTCCCCCATGATTGCTCAGTGTGGCTGGATGACCAAGTCTAGGAAGACTTCTGGTGGTCCCAAACTTATTACATTTAAGAATTATGGAGGCTATTGTGCTGTTAGGAACCTTGAGTACTGCAAAAATTATTTTGTAACCTTGGTCAGAGCTGTGCCTTGCCACAATTCTGTCTCTGACCTCCTTGGCCAGTTCCTTTGACCTCATGATTCTCATTTGGTCTGACATGCACTGTGAGCTGTGAGGTCTTATATAGACAGATGTGTGCCTTTCCAAATCAATTCCTATCAGTTTAACCGCTTAGCGACCGCCGATACGCCTTTTAACGGCGGCCGCTAAGGGTACTTAAACCACAGCGCCGTTAATTAACGGTGCTGTGGAAAAAGTAAATAGCGCCCCCCAGAGTCGGATTTTCTCCGGGGTCTCGGCTGCCGAGGGTAGCCGAGACCCCAGAGAACATGATTCAGGGGTTTTTTAACCCACCCCGCATTTGTGATCGCCGGTAATTAACCGTTTACCGGCGATCGCAAAAAAAAAAAAGCGATCTCTTTTTCATTTCTCTGTCCTCCGATGTGATCGCACATCAGAGGACAGAGAAAAGGGGTCCCAGGTGGCCCCCCAATACTTACCTATCTCCCCCGATGCTCCTCGTGTCTCCCGGTGGGCGCCGCCATCTTCAAAATGGCGGGCGCATGCGCAGTGCGCCCGCCGGCCGGCCCCGCGAGAATCTTTGGGGTCTCAGCTGCCGGGGGTAGCCAAGACCCCAAAGAGCATGATCTGGGTCGGTTTTATCGACCCCTGTTTTGCGATCGCCGGTAATTAACTGTTTACCGGCGACCGCAAAAAAAAAAAAAAAAAGTCCAAGTGTAATTCTCTGTCCTCTGATGTGATCGCACATCAGAGGACAAAGAAATTGGGGGATTCGGGGACCCTGCCATACTCACCTGTGTCCCTGGATCCTCCTGCTGCTCCTCCTGGCCGCCGGCATCTTCTGGGCAAAAGAAAATGGCGGGCGCATGTCTCCATCTGCCGGCCGGCAGGAGAAGAGCAGTTGGGGCTAAAATTAGGGTTAGGGGTAGGGTTAGGGGTAGGGTTAGGGGTAGGGCTAGGGTTAGGGGTAGGGTTAGGGTTAGGGGTAGGGTTAGGGGTAGGGTTAGGGTTAGGGTTAGGGGTAGGGTTAGGGTTAGGGCTAGGGTTAGGGGAAGGGTTAGGGGTAGGGTTGGGGTTAGGGGTAGGGTTAGGGGTAGGGGTAGGGTTAGGGTTAGGGTTAGGGGTAGGGTTAGGGCTAGGGGTAGGGGTAGGGGTAGGGCTAGGGGTAGGGTTAGGGGTAGGGTTAGGGTTAGGGCTAGGGGTAGGGTTAGGGCTAGGGTTAGGGCTAGGGTTAGGGTTAGGGCTAAATTTAGGGTTAGGTTTGGGGCTAAATTTAGGGTTAGGGTTGGGGCTAAATTTAGAGTTAGGGCTGGCGGTAAATTTAGGGTTAGGCTTCTTTCACACTTACGTCGGTACGGGGCCGTCGCAATGCATCGGCCCGACATACCGACGCACGTTGTGAAAATTGTGCACAACGTGGGCAGCGGATGAAGTTTTTCAACGCATCCGCTGCCCAATCTATGTCCTGGGGAGGAGGGGGCGGAGTTACGGCCACGCATGTGCGGTCAGAAATGGCGGATGCGATGTACAAAAAAAACGTTACATTGAACGTTTTTTGTGCTGACGGTCCGCCAAAACACTGATCCAGTGCACGACGAACGCGACGTGTGGCCATCCGTCACGATCCGTCGGCAATACAAGTCTATGGGCAAAAAACGCATCCTGCGGGCACATTTGCAGGATCCGTTTCTTGTCCAAAACGACGGATTGCGACGGATGCCAAACAACGCAAGTGTGAAAGCACACATTATCTAAAGTCCTAGTTAGTTTTTGTGGTTCAAAGGGTCACTTCACAAGATACATAGAAATATACATAATCCTCTATGAGGTATATCGAGAGGACAGGAAGTGAAATGAACGATATTTAGAGATTAAAAAATATTAACTGTTTATTAATACAATTGTTAAAAACAGGGGGCGGGGGGATGGGGAATATATGAGACAAAATAGGGACCTCCAAATGGTAGCGGGAGAGATGAGCCAACAATCATCTAATAACAATATATAGTATAATGAGGTAGATTATTTGTTACATGAAAGGAGTCCTCTCCAAAACAGAGCATATAAAATCTAAGACGTGCACAAGTGTGGCTGCCAATTATTATGGCTGTTTAGAAAAGATGCAGGCAAAAAATACTTGTACTCTTCCCTTACTTAACCCCTTAGCGACCGCCAATACGCCTTTTAACGGTGGCCGCAAAGGGTACTTAAACCACAGCACCGTTAATTAACGGCGCTGTGGAAAAAGTCCATAGCGCCCCCCAGAGGCCGATTTTCTCCGGGGTCTCGGCTGCCGAGGGTAGCCGAGACCCCAGAGAACATGATTCGGGGGGTTTTTAACCCTCCCCACATTTGCGATCGCCGGTAATTAACCGTTTACCGGCGATCGCAAAAAAACAAAAAAAAACAAAAACAAAACGCGATCTCTTTTTAATTTCTCTGTCCTCCGATGTGATCGCACATCGGAGGACAGAGAAAAGGGGTCCCAGGTGGCCCCCCAATACTCACCTAGCTCCCCCGATGCTCCTCGTGTCTCCCGGTGGGCGCCGCCATCTTCAAAATGGCGGGCGCATGCGCAGTGCGCCCGCCAGCCGGCACCGGGAGAATCTTTGAGGTCTCGGCTGCCGGGGGTAGCCGAGACCCCAAAGAGCATGATCGGGGTCGGTATTACCGACCCCTGTTTTGCGATCGCCGGTAATTAACTGTTTACCGGCGACCGCAAAAAAAAAAAAAAAAGAGTAAAGTGTAATTCTCTGTCCTCTGATGTGATCGCACATAAGAGGACAGAGAAATAGGGGGATTCGGGGACCCTAGCATACTCACCTAGGTCCCTGGATCCTCTTGCTGCTCCTCCTGGCCGCCGGCAGAAGAACATGGCGGACGCATGCCCAGTGCGCCCGCCATCTGTCTCCATCTGCCGGTCGGCAGGAGAACAGCAGTTGGGGCTAAAGTTAGGGTTAGGGGTAGGGTTAGGTTAGGGGTAGGGGTAGGGGTAGGGTTAGGGGTAGGGTTAGGGGTAGGGTTAGGGTTAGGGGTAGGGTTAGGGGTAGGGTTAGGGATAGGGTTAGGGTTAGGGGTAGGGTTAGGGTTAGGGGTAGGGTTAGGGGTAGGGTTAGGGTTAGGGGTAGGGGTAGGGTTAGGGTTAGGGCTAGGGCTAGGGTTAGGGTTAGGGCTAGGGGTAGGGGTAGGGTTAGGGCTAGGGTTGGGGCTAAATTTAGTGTTAGGGTTGTGGCTAAATTTAGGGTTAGGGTTGGGGCTAAATTTAGGGTTAGGCTTCTTTCACACTTACGTCGGTACGGGGCCGTCGCAATGCGTCGGCCCGACATACCGACGCACGTTGTGAAAATTGTGCACAACGTGGGCAGCAGCTGTAGTTTTTCAACGCATCCGCTGCCCAATCTATGTCCTGGGGAGGAGGGGGCGGAGTTACGGCCACGCATGCGCGGTCAGAAATGGCGGATGCGACGTACAAAAAAACATTTCATTGAACGTTTTTTTGTGCCGACGCTCCACCAAAACACAACTGATCCAGTGCACGACGGACGCGACGTGTGGCCATTCGTCACGATCCGTCGGCAATACAAGTCTATGGGCAAAAAACGCATCCTGCGGGCACATTTGCAGGATCCGTTTCTTGTCCAAAACGACGGATTGCGACGGAATGCCAAACGACGCAAGTGTGAAAGTAGCCTTAGGGCTAGGGTTAGGGTTGGGGCTAAAGTTAGGGCTAGGGTTGGGGCTAAAGTTAGGGTTAGAGCTGGGATAAGGGTTAGGGTTTGGATTAGGGTTGGTATTAGGGTTAGGATTGGCATTAGGGTTACGCTTGGGATTAGGGTTAGGTTTGGGATTAGGGTTAAGGTTAGGGTTGTGATTAGGGGTGTATTGGGATTAGGGTTAGGTTTGAGGTTAGGGTTGAGATTAGGATTAGGGGTGTGTTGGATTTAGGGTTTTGATTAGGGTTATGGTTAGGGTTGACATTAGGGTTGTTTTGGGGTAAGAGTTGTGATTATGGTTAGGGTTAGTGATTAGGATTATGGATCAGGTTGGGATTAGGGTTAGGGGTGTGTTGGGGTTAGGGTTGGAGCTAGAATTGGGGGGTTTCCACTGTTTAGGTACATCAGGGGGTCTCCAAACACGACAGCCAATTTTGCGCTCAAAAAGTCAAATGGTGCTCCCTCCCTTCTGAGCTCTGCCGTGCGCCCAAACAGTGGGTTACCCCCACATATGGGGCATCAGCGTACTCGGGATAAATTGGACAACAACTTCTGGGGTCCAATTGCTCTTGTTACCCTTGTGAAAATAAAAACTTGGGGGCTACAAAATCTTTTTTGTGAAAAAAAAATATTTTTTATTTTCACGACTCTGCATTCTAAACTTCTGTGAAGCACTTGGGCATTCAAAGTTCTCACCACACATCTAGATAAGTTCCTTGGGGGGTCTAGTTTCCAAAATGGGGTCACTTGTGGGGGGTTACTACAGTTTAGGTACATCAGGGGCTCTGCAATCGCAACATAATGCCCACAGACCATTCTATCAAAGTCTGCATTCCAAAAAGGCGCTCCTTCCCTTCCGAGCTCTGCCGTGCGCCCAAACAGTGGTTTACCCCCACATATGGCGCATCAGCGTACTCGGGATAAATTGGACAACAACTATTGCAGTCCAATTTCTCCTGTTACCCTTGTGAAAATAAAAACTTGGGGGCTACAATATCTTTTTTGTGGAAAAAAAAATATTTTTTATTTTCACGACTCTGCATTCTAAACTTCTGTGAAGCACTTGGGCATTCAAAGTTCTCACCACACATCTAGATAAGTTCCTTGGGGGGTCTAGTTTCCAAAATGGGGTCACTTGTGGGGGGTTACTACAGTTTAGGTACATCAGGGGCTCTGCAATCGCAACATAATGCCCACAGACCATTCTATCAAAGTCTGCATTCCAAAAAGGCGCTCCTTCCCTTCCGAGCTCTGCCGTGCGCCCAAACAGTGGTTTACCCCCACATATGCCGCATCAGCGTACTCGGGATAAATTGGACAACAACTATTGCAGTCCAATTTCTCCTGTTACCCTTGTGAAAATAAAAACTTGGGGGCTACAATATCTTTTTTGTGGAAAAAAAAATATTTTTTATTTTCACGACTCTGCATTCTAAACTTCTGTGAAGCACTTGGGCATTCAAAGTTCTCACCACACATCTAGATAAGTTCCTTGGGGGGTCTAGTTTCCAAAATGGGGTCACTTGTGGGGGGTTACTACAGTTTAGGTACATCAGGGGCTCTGCAATCGCAACATAATGCCCACAGACCATTCTATCAAAGTCTGCATTCCAAAAAGGCGCTCCTTCCCTTCCGAGCTCTGCCGTGCGCCCAAACAGTGGTTTACCCCCACATATGGCGCATCAGCGTACTCGGGATAAATTGGACAACAACTATTGCAGTCCAATTTCTCCTGTTACCCTTGTGAAAATAAAAACTTGGGGGCTACAATATCTTTTTTGTGGAAAAAAATAAATATTTTTTATTTTCACGACTCTGCATTCTAAACTTCTGTGAAGCACTTGGGCATTCAAAGTTCTCACCACACATCTAGATAAGTTCCTTGGGGGGTCTAGTTTCCAAAATGGGGTCACTTGTGGAGGGTTTCTACTGGTTAGGTACATCAGGGGCTCTGGAAACGCAACATAATACCCGCAGACCATTCTATCAAAGTCTGCATTCCAAAACGGCGCTCCTTCCTTCCGAGCTCTGCCGTGCGCCCAAACAGTCGTTTACCCCCACATATGGGGTACCAGCATACTCAGGACAAATCGGACAACAACTTTTGGGGTCCAATTTCTCTTGTTACCCTTGTGAAAATAAAAACTTGGGGGCTAAAAAATCTTTTTTGTGGAAAAAAAAATATTTTTTATTTTCACGGCTCTGCATTATAAACTTCTGTGAAGCACTTGGGCATTCAAGGTTCTCACCACACATCTAGATAAGTTCCATGGGGGGTCTAGTTTCCAAAATGGGGTCACTTGTGGGGGATTTCTACTGTTTAGGCACATCAGGGGCTCTCCAAACGCGACATGGCGTCCGATCTCAATTCCAGCCAATTCTACATTGAAAAAGTAAAACGGCACTCTTTCTCTTCCAAGCTCTGCGGTGCGCCCAAACAGTGGTTTACCCCCACATATTGGGTATCGACGTACTCAGGAGAAATTGCACAACAACTGTAGTGGTCTAATTTCTCCTGTTACCCTTGTGAAAATAAAAATTTGTGGGCAAAAATATCATTTTTGTAGAAAAAATGCAATTTTTTTTTTCACGGCTCTACGTTATAAACTTCTGTGAAGCACATGGGGGTTCAAAGTGCTCGCCACACATCTAGATAAGTTCCTTAAGGGGTCTAGTTTCCAAAGTGGTGTCACTTGTGGGGGGTTTCCACTGTTTAGGCACATCAGGGGCTCTCCAAACGCGACATGGCGTCCAATCTCAATTCCAGCCAATTCTACATTGAAAAAGTAAAACGGCACTCCTTCTCTTCCAAGCTCTGCGGTGCGCCCTAACAGTCGTTTACCCCCACATATTGGGTATCAGCGTACTCAGGAGAAATTGCACAACAACTTTTGTGGTCTAATTTCTCCTGTTACCCTTGTGAAAATAAAAATTTGTGGGCAAAAAAATCATTTTTGTAGAAAAAATGCAATTTTTTTTTTCACGGCTCTACGTTATAAACTTCTGTGAAGCACTTGGGGGTTCAAAGTGCTCACCACACATCTAGATAAGTTGCTTAAGGGGTCTAGTTTCCAAAATGGTGTCACTTGTGGGGAGTTTCCACTGTTTAGGCACATCAGGGGCTCTCTAAACGTGACATGGCGTCCGATCTCAATTCCAGCCAATTCTGCATTGAAAAAGTCAAACGGCGCTCCTTCACTTCTAAGTTCTGCAGTGCGCCCAAAAAGTGGTTTACCCCCACATATGGGGTATTGGCGTATTCAGAAGAAATTGCATAACAAAATTTATGGTTACATTTCTGTTTTTACGCTTGTGAAAATAAAAAAAATGGTTCTGAATTAAGATGTTTGCAAAAAAAAGTTAAATGTTCATTTTTTCCTTCCACATTGTTTCAGTTCCTGTGAAGCACGTAAAGGGTTAATAAACTTCTTGAATGTGGTTTTGAGAACCTTGAGGGGTTTAGTTTTTAGAATGGTGTCACACTTAATTATTTTCTATCATATAGACCCCTCAAAATGACTTCAAATGTGATGTGGTCCCTAAAAAAAAATGGTGTTGTAAAAATGAGAAATTGCTGGTCAACTTTTAACCCTTATAACTCTCTAACAAAAAAAAATTTTGTTTCCAAAATTGTGCTGATGTAAAGTAGACATGTGGGAAATGTTATTTATTAACTATTTTTTTGTGACATATCTCTCTGATTTAAGGGCATAAAAATACAAAGTTTGAAAATTGCAAAATTTTAAAAACTTTCGCCATATTTCCGTTTTTTTCATAAATAATTGCAAGTAATATCGAAGAAATGTTACCACAAACATGAAGTACAATATGTCATGAAAAAACAATCTCAGAATCAGCGGGATCCGTTGAAGCGTTCCAGAGTTATAACCTCATAAAGTGACAGTGGTCAGAATTGCAAAAATTGGCCTGGTCATTAAGTACCAAATTGGCTCTGTCACTAAGGGGTTAAAGCTAATCTCTATTGCCAATTATAAGGATAAAAATAAATATAAAGGGTGCGTACACAGAGGAAATTTCCTAAATATCTCAACTAGCTGGTGCTATATACTTGTAGCTACTCAGAAGCTGGTAATAAGGATCTTCATGTGCAGGCTATAGTAGAGATAAGCACAGAGGGAATGTAATGAAAGTTATATTACCTGGATGATTCTGTAGAGGAGTTGGAGGCCAGTGCCCTGGGATCATGTAACAGCGAGGGGACGTGTGGCTGTGCTCTCCCGACGCCCGACGAGCGCCGTTTTGCAAAAATGCTTCTTCCGGGGGCGGGTACAGGAGTTAGGGAAGGACGGTGTTTTAATAGGATAGGGGCGTGCTGATTGGGGGAGAGGTACAGCGCGGCAAGACTGATAGGACCAATGGAGCGCGCGCATCAGGAGACGCCCCCTGTTGCCAAGGGGACCTCCGGACGGGCGCTCCTGTGACACGCGGTGGAACGCACCGCGGTCACATGGTGGAGCACCTCCGGAGGTCAGAGGGGGCTGTGATCTCCCGGCGCGTGCGCATCCGGACTTCAGAGTAGCTCGCCAGCTGGTGCGATGCAGGGGGCGTCACACTAGGCGCGTGTGAAGACGCCTAGCATAGGGGCGGTCTTAGTCGCAGAGGGGAATGTAAGGAGGTGAGGTAGGAGGCGCCGTGTAAGGTGGCCGAAAGGCCGAGGCCGCGCATGCGCATAGGGGTGTCCACGGGATGATGACAAGGATCACCGGCCCTGGCAAAGCAAGGGGCATATAAGCCCTAGGCAAATAAAAGGTGGAAGCGCCTAAGATGGAATAAATAATGGGCCTGGCGCTTGCATATAGGGGTATCATTGTTGATAAATGGAGCTTATAAGAGAGAAAGGAGAAAAAGGAATACCGTAATGTAGAACTAAAGGGGAATAGATGCACGAGTATGGGACTAGAGGTGGGTGAATGGGAAGGTGAAGGATGAAGTGGGAGAAAGCCACAAATTGGCTAAATGGAGAGGGGTACGGTAAGGAGCAAACGGTGATGAACCCCAAAAAATGAGGGGTATGTTAATATTTAAGGAAGGTGGCTGTGTGGTGCCCATCCATTTAGTGAAAAAAATGGATGTATGGGGTAAAATAGTGTTACAGGGAGAAAAAAATAAATATATAGTAATAGTATACATATATAACGCCCAAAGTAATGTAATATGCAAAGTTCGTATTGTTTCTTTTCCTTTTTCTTGCTCTCTCTTTCTTTTGGGCTCCGTCCTTTCTTTTTTTCTTTTCTTTCTTTTTTTCTTTTGTTCTTTTTTTCTCCCCCCGTAACGTTCTCTCCTCCTTTTTTAAAAATTCCCCACAGGAGTAGGCCGTCAGTGCAGTCATATGAGAGGCATCGTAGCATCTAAGGGACCAATCCGAAGTAACAGACACAACGGGCAAAGCATGGTAAGTATGGAAACCTTAAATTAAAAAAGTGGAGATTAGTATACGGGAACAAGGAAATAAAATAAAAATTGCCAGAGTTAGTAAGACATGAATAAAAACACCTAAAAATTATAAAACCTGTTACAGGAATACAGTTTACATTATAGGACATTATAGGATATTACAGGAAGGAACTAAAGCCAAAGTTTTCATTAAGGCCCTGAGGGGTGATAGTGCCTAAGCGGTAGATCCACTTGCTTTCCAATTGGGCCAAGGATCTACCCAGATCTCCCCCACGTATGCCTAATTTAATTTGGTCAATGGCTTTAAAAACTAGGCCCTTGGGATTGGAGTTATGGTGGATTTTAAAGTGGCGTTGCAGGGTTTTTAGGGCGGAAAAGTCTTCGATATTCTTTGCCTTTTCAATGTTGCGGATGTGTTCACGGATGCGTATTTTAAACTCCCGTGATGTTAACCCAACGTAGATCAAGTCACAGGGACAGGTAGCGTGGTATACAATCCCTTGGGACGAGCAAGTGAGGTGTTCCCTAATTTCAAAGGTTCTTGACTTGTCGAAGTTCACGAAAGAAAACGATTTTTTTGTGTTCAAGCAGGCTTTGCATGTACCACATGGGAAGAAGCCTTTGGGTGCTGAACTAGTAATAGGTTTAGTGAGAGTGGGGTTATAGTGGCTATGCACTAGTAGGTCCCTCAAATTGCGACTTCTTTTTGCTACCAGAGAGGGTGAAGAGGGATGGATTTTTCGTAGAATTGGATCCGTCATTAGTATTTTCCAGTGTTTTTTGAAGATCATTTTCATATCATCCCACTGATTATTGAAAGTGGAAATAAATCTAATTTGATTTGAAGTATTTTCATTACGTTTATTGGGTAAGGAGTATAGGAGGTGTTCTCTGGGAGTTTTTTTGGCCCTTCTATATCCGTTCCTAATGCAGCGTTTGCTGTAACCTCTGTTGAGGAATCTTTGTGTCAAATCTATTGATTGATGTTCAAAGGCCTGATCATCTGAGCAAATGCGTTTCGCTCTTAGGAACTGGCCAATTGGGATGGCTTTTATCGTTGCAGGTGGATGTGAGGATGAGGCATGTAGTAAAGAGTTTGTAGCAGTGGGTTTCCTATATAGGTCGGTTTTGATGGTGCCATTTTCCGAAATCTTAATTTTTAGATCCAGAAATTCTAAATCCCTGCCAGCTTTGTATGTAAGGTTGATGTTGAGATTGTTGGTGTTTAATTTGGTCATTAGGGTATTTAGGCCTTCAGTTGTTCCTTCCCATATAAACCACACATCATCTATATACCTCATCCATCCTTGGACCGGTTGAATTTCTGTGATGGTATCTCCTTGAAAAATTTCCCTTTCCCAAAATCCCAAAAAGAGATTCGCGTAAGAGGGGGCACATGAGACCCCATGGCGGTCCCTTGCGTTTGTAAATAAATTTGTCTGGTAAAAGTAAAGACATTGTGTTTTAGAACAAAGTCCAATAGAGAAAGGACTAGTTCAATCATTAGGGGATATAGATTGCTAGTTTCCAAATACCAGGCCACTGCTTTCAGACCGTCTCTGTGTCTAATTGAAGTATATAGGGCCTCTACATCGGCGGTGACCATAGTCATATTGTCGTCCAGCCAAAGATTATCTAGTTTCTGTAGGGCCGAGGTAGTGTCCTGAATATAAGAAGGCAGGGTGAGGACCAAAGGTTTAAGGAAAAAGTCGATGAAGTCAGAGACAATCTCGCACAGACTTCCATTACCCGAGATGATCGGTCTTCCCGGTGGGTCCGTTGGATCTTTATGGAGTTTAGGTATTAAGTAGAGGGTTGGTAGTTTGGGATGGAGTTTACGGATGGTTTCCACCATGTTTTTGGATATTATGCCTTGTTCAAAGGCTGTTTCAATGATCAATAGAAGATCAGCCTGATGTTTTGTGAGCGGGTTACTGGGCATTTTTTGATAGCAATGAGGGGCCGTGAGTAATTTGTGTGCTTGTTTTTCATACAGTTTGACTGGCCAAACCACCAAGTTGCCCCCTTTGTCCGCAGGTTTAAAGACTACGTCTTATAAAGTTTGTAGGTTGGTCAGGGCTTGTTTTTCCTCTCTGTTTAGATTAGATGTCCAGGGTGGTTTTTTGGGTAAGGCCTCGATTTCTGCGGTAATAACCTTAGTAAAAATCTCTATGGCTGAGCATGTATTAGCGGTGGAAATCTGTGAGATTTGTTAAATAGTTTGTGGGGAAAAGGGCTTACCTGTGATGGATCGTTTTCCAAAAGAAGTTCCTCCAGGTTCACTAAGGCTTCCCTCTCTTCCACTGTTGAAAAGGTATCGCTGGTATAATTTTTGTGATGTAATTTTTGGAGAGTGAGCTTCCTGGAAAAGAGGTGTAAGTCTCTCACCGCGGTAAAAGTATCTAAATTAGATGATGGTGAGAAAGTTAAACCTCTCTCCAGGAGTCTGATCTCAGTGGATGATAGGTGATGTTCAGATAGGTTGATTACCTTTAAATGATCCCCTTGTGTTCGCTGGTTTTTGGATCTGGTAAATATATCAGGGAGTCTTCTGTCGTTTCTGAGTGCCATCCCTGTTTGGGGAGTCTCTCCTGTGGCGTTTTCACAGTCGCTTAAGGAGGTATTGTTATCCGATGTGGAGGGAGCTGAACTTTCGGAAGGAGTCCTGTTGTGAGGCGATTTTGTAGACTTTTTCTTATTGAATCTTTCCTTGTTTGGTCGGTCAGTGTTTTTATTCTGCCAGCGGTATATTTTGTTAGTATCGTAATCGTTGAGATCCCATTGGAATTTTTTAATTTTGTTCTGGCAGACTTCCTTTTCCCACTTATCCACGTCTTTGTTTATATCCGTCATCAGTTTATCCAGGCCCTCCACTGGTATATCTTTTACGAGAGATTTTTCCATTTCTTCAATGTCCGAATCAATGGTTTTTAAAGACATTGTATTCTAATCAATAATAATTTGTATGAATTCAAAAGAACAGGTAGTTGCAGCTGAGATCCATCTTTTTGTCAAAACATCATCCTCCAGGTCAAAGGAAGGGTAAAGTTGTATTCTTAATCCCCTGGGGATGATTTGTTTGTCCAGATAATTATCCAATGCGGAGCGATTCCACCATAGCCTCGTTTTTTTGTAGAGGGCATTCCTATATTGTTTAATTAGGTCCTTGCTATTAGTAACTGTATCCTGATTACCACCAGAGGTCCCCTGTCTAAATAGGTCCGTGGCCTTAGCCTGCCAGGATTGTTCCCTAGCTTTGAAATCCATTCTGTGAAAGAAGCGGACAGTCTGTCTATGAAATACAGATACAATATTCATTATCTAAAGTCCAAGGATGGATGAGGTATATAGGTGATGTGTGGTTTATATGGGAAGGAACAACTGAAGGCCTAAATACCCTAATGACCAAATTAAACACCAACAATCTCAACATCAACCTTACATACAAAGCTGGCAGGGATTTAGAATTTCTGGATCTAAAAATTAAGGTTTCGGAAAATGGCACCATCAAAACCGACCTATATAGGAAACCCACTGCTACAAACTCTTTACTACATGCCTCATCCTCACATCCACCTGCAACGATAAAAGCCATCCCAATTGGCCAGTTCCTAAGAGCGAAACACATTTGCTCAGATGATCAGGCCTTTGAACATCAATCAATAGATTTGACACAAAGATTCCTCAACAGAGGTTACAGTAAACGCTGCATTAGGAACGGATATAGAAGGGCCAAAAAAACTCCCAGAGAACACCTCCTATACTCCTTACCCAATAAACGTAATGAAAATATTTCAAATCAAATTAGATTTATTTCCACTTTCAATAATCAGTGGGATGATATGAAAATGATCTTCAAAAAACACTGGAAAATACTAATGTGGGCAGCACGGTGGTGCAGTGGTTAGCACTACAGCCTTGCAGCGCTGGGGTCCTGGGTTCTAATCCCACCCAGGACAACATCTGCAAAGAGTTTGTATGTTCTCTCCGTGTTTGCGTGGGTTTCCTCCGGGCACTCCGGTTTCCTCCCACATTCCATAGACATACTGATAGGAATTCTAGATTGTGAGCCCAATCGGGGACAGTGATGATAATGTGTGCAAAACTGTAAAGCGCTGCGGAATATGTTAGCGCTATATAAAAATAAAGATTATTATTATTATTATAATGACGGATCCAATTCTACAAAAAATCCTTCCCTCTTCACCCTCTCTGGTAGCAAAAAGAAGTCGCAATTTGAGGGACCTACTAGTGCATAGCCACTATAACCCCACTCTCACTAAACCTATTACTAGTTCAGCACCCAAAGGCTTCTTCCCATGTGGTACATGCAAAGCCTGCTTGAACACAAAAAAATTGTTTTCTTTCGTGAACTTCGACAAGTCAAGAACCTTTGAAATTAGGGAACACCTCACTTGCTCGTCCCAAGGGATTGTATACCACGCTACCTGTCCCTGTGACTTGATCTACGTTGGGTTAACATCACGGGAGTTTAAAATACGCATCCGTGAACACATCCGCAACATTGAAAAGGCAAAGAATATCGAAGACTTTTCCGCCCTAAAAACCCTGCAACGCCACTTTAAAATCCACCATAACTCCAATCCCAAGGGCCTAGTTTTTAAAGCCATTGACCAAATTAAATTAGGCATACATGGGGGAGATCTGGGTAGATCCTTGGCCCAATTGGAAAGCAAGTGGATCTACCGCTTAGGCACTATCACCCCTCAGGGCCTTAATGAAAACTTTGGCTTTAGTTCCTTCCTGTAATATCCTATAATGTCCTATAATATAAACTGTATTCCTGTAACAGGTTTTATAATTTTTAGGTGTTTTTATTCATGTCTTACTAACTCTGGCAATTTTTATTTTATTTCCTTGTTCCCGTATACTAGCCTCCACTTTTTTAATTTAAGGTTTCCATACTTACCATGCTTTGCCCGTTGTGTCTGATACTTCGGATTGGTCCCTTAGATGCTACGATGTCTCTCATATGACTGCACTGACGGCCTACTCCTGTGGGGAATTTTTAAAAAAGGAGGAGAGAACGTTACGGGGGGAGAAAAAAAGAACAAAAGAAAAAAAGAAAGAAAAGAAAAAAAGAAAGGACGGAGCCCAAAAGAAAGAGAGAGCAAGAAAAAGGAAAAGAAACAATACGAACTTCGCATATTACATTACTTTGGGCGTTATATATGTATACTATTACTATATATTTATTTTTTTCTCCCTGTAACACTATTTTACCCCATACATCCATTTTTTTCACTAAATGGATGGGCACCACACAGCCACCTTCCTTAAATATTAACATACCCCTCATTTTTGGGGGTTTATCACCGTTTGCTCCTTACCGTACCCCTCTCCATTTAGCCAATTTGTGGCTTTCTCCCACTTCATCCTTCACCTTCCCATTCACCCACCTCTAGTCCCATATTCATGCATCTATTCCCCTTTAGTTCTACATTACGGTATTCCTTTTTCTCCTTTCTCTCTTATAAGCTCCATTTATCAACACTGATACCCCTATATGCAAGCGCCAGGCCCATTATTTATTCCATCTTAGGCGCTTCCACCTTTTATTTGCCTAGGGCTTATATGCCCCTTCTATCAAGCTCCTTGCTTTGCCAGGGCCGGTGATCCTTGTCATCAACCCGTGGACACCCCTATGCGCATGCGCGGCCTCGGCCTTTCGGCCACCTTACACGGCGCCTCCTACCTCACCTCCTTACATTCCCCTCTGCAACTAAGACCGCCCCTATGCTGGGCGTCTTCACACGCGCCTAGTGTGACGCCCCCTGCATCGCACCAGCCGGCGAGCTACTCTGAAGTCCGGATGCGCACGCGCCGGGAGATCACAGCCCCCTCTGACCTCCGGAGGTGCTCCACCATGTGACCGCGGTGCGTTCCACCGCGTGTCACAGGAGCGCCCGTCCGGAGGTCCCCTTGGCAACAGGGGGCGTCTCCTGAGCGCGCGCTCCATTGGTCCTATCAGTCTTGCCGCGCTGTACCTCTCCCCCAATCAGCACCCCCCTTTCCTATTAAAACACCGTCCTTCCCTAACTCCTGTACCCGCCCCCGGAAGAAGCATTTTTGCGAAACGGCGCTCGTCGGGCGTCGGGAGAGCACAGCCACACGTCCCCTCGCTGTTACATGATCCCAGGGCACTGGCCTCCAACTCCTCTACAGAACCATCCAGGTAATATAACTTTCATTACATTCCCTCTGTGCTTATCTCTACTATAGCCTGCACATGAAGATCCTTATTACCAGCTTCTGAGTAGCTACAAGTATATAGCACCAGCTAGTTGAGATATTTAGGAAATTTCCTCTGTGTACGCACCCTTTATATTTATTTTTATCCTTGTAATTGGCAATAGAGATTAGCTTTAAGTAAGGGAAGAGTACAAGTATTTTTTGCCTGCATCTTTTCTAAACAGCCATAATAATTGGCAGCCACACTTGTCCACTTCTTAGATTTTATATGCTCTGTTTTGGAGAGGACTCCTTTCATGTAACAAATAATCTACCTCATTATACTATATATTGTTATTAGATGATTGTTGGCTCATCTCTCCCGCTACCATTTGGAGGTCCCTATTTTGTCTCATATATTCCCCATCCCCCCGCCCCCTGTTTTTAACAATTGTATTAATAAACAGTTAATATTTTTTAATCTCTAAATATCGTTCATTTCACTTCTTGTCCTCTCGATATACCTCGTAGAGGATTATGTATATTTCTATGTATCTTGTGGAGTGACCCTTTGAACCACAAAAACTAACTTGGACTTCAGATAATGAATATTGTATCTGTATTTCATAGACAGACTGTCCGCTTCTTTCACAGAATGGATTTCAAAGCTAGGGAACAATCCTGGCAGGCTAAGGCCACGGACCTATTTAGACAGGGGACCTCTGGTGGTAATCAGGATACAGTTACTAATAACAAGGACCTAATTAAACAATATAGGAATGCCCTCTACAAAAAAACGAGGCTATGGTGGAATCGCTCCGCATTGGATAATTATCTGGACAAACAAATCATCCCCAGGGGATTAAGAATACAACTTTACCCTTCCTTTGACCTGGAGGATGATGTTTTGACAAAAAGATGGATCTCAGCTGCAACTACCTGTTCTTTTGAATTCATGCAAATTATTATTGATAAGAATACAATGTCTTTAAAAACCATTGATTCGGACATTGAAGAAATGGAAAAATCTCTCGTAAAAGATATACCAGTGGAGGGCCTGGATAAACTGATGACGGATATAAACAAAGACGTGGATAAGTGGGAAAAGGAAGTCTGCCAGAACAAAATTAAAAAATTCCAACGGGAGCTCAACGATTACGATACTAACAAAATATACCGCTGGCAGAATAAAAACACTGACCGACCAAACAAGGAAAGATTCAATAAGAAACAGTCTACAAAATCGCCTCACAACAGGACTCCTTCCGAAAGTTCAGCTCCCTCCACATCGGATAACAATACCTCCTTAAGCGACTGTGAAAACGCCACAGGAGAGACTCCCCAAACAGGGATGGCACTCAGAAACGACAGAAGACTCCCTGATATATTTACCAGATCCAAAAACCAGGGAACACAAGGGGATCATTTAAAGGTAATCAACCTATCTGAACATCACCTATCATCCACTGAGATCAGACTCCTGGAGAGAGGTTTAACTTTCTCACCATCATCTAATTTAGATACTTTTACCGCGGTGAGAGACTTACACCTCTTTTCCAGGAAGCTCACTCTCCAAAAATTACATCACAAAAATTATACCAGCGATACCTTTTCAACAGTGGAAGAGAACCTGGAGGAACTTCTTTTGGAAAACGATCCATCACAGGTAAGCCCTTTTCCCCACAAACTATTTAACAAATCTCACAGATTTCCACCGCTAAATACGTGCTCAGCCATAGAGAATTTTACTAATGTTATTACCGCAGAAATCGAGGCCTTACCCAAAAAACCATTCTGGACATCTAATCTAAACAGAGAGGAAAAACAAGCCCTGACCAACCTACAAACTTTAAAAGACGTAGTCTTTAAACCTGCGGACAAAGGGGGCAACTTGGTGGTTTGGCCAGTCAAACTGTATGAAAAACAAGCACACAAATTACTCACGGCCCCTCATTGCTATCAAAAAATGCCCAGTAACCCGCTCACAAAACATCAGGCTGATCTTCTATTGATCATTGAAACAGCCTTTGAACAAGGCATAATATCCAAAAACATGGTGGAAACCATCCGTAAACTCCATCCCAAACTACCAACCCTCTACTTAATACCTAAACTCCATAAAGATCCAACGGACCCACCGGGAAGACCGATCATCTCGGGTAATGGAAGTCTGTGCGAGATTGTCTCTGACTTCATCGACTTTTTCCTAAAACCTTTGGTCCTCACCCTGCCTTCTTATATTCAGGACACTACCTCGGCCCTACAGAAACTAGATAATCTTTGGCTGGACGACAATATGACTATGGTCACTGCCGATGTAGAGGCCCTATATACTTCAATTAGACACAGAGACGGTCTGAAAGCAGTGGCCTGGTATTTGGAAACTAGCAATCTATATCCCCTAATGATCGAACTAGTCCTTTCTCTATTGGACTTTGTTCTAAAACACAATGTCTTTACTTTTAACAGACAAATTTATTTACAAACGCAAGGGACCGCCATGGGGGCCTCATGTGCCCCCTCTTACGCGAATCTGTTATTGGGATTTTGGGAAAGGGAAATTTTTCAAGGAGATACCATCACAGAAATTCAACAGGTCCAAGGATGGATGAGGTATATGAATGATGTGTGGTTTATATGGGAAGAAACAACTGAAGGCCTAAATACCCTAATGACCAAATTAAACACCAACAATCTCAACATCAACCTTACATACAAAGCTGGCAGGGATTTAGAATTTCTGGATCTAAAAATTAAGGTTTCGGAAAATGGCACCATCAAAACCGACCTATATAGGAAACCCACTGCTACAAACTCTTTACTACATGCCTCATCCTCACATCCACCTGCAACGATAAAAGCCATCCCAATTGGCCAGTTCCTAAGAGCGAAACGCATTTGCTCAGATGATCAGGCCTTTGAACATCAATCAATAGATTTGACACAAAGATTCCTCAACAGAGGTTACAGCAAACGCTGCATTAGGAACGGATATAGAAGGGCCAAAAATACTCCCAGAGAACACCTCCTATACTCCTTACCCAATAAACGTAATGAAAATACTTCAAATCAAATTAGATTTATTTCCACTTTCAATAATCAGTGGAATGATATGAAAATGATCTTCAAAAAACACTGGAAAATACTAGTGACAGATCCAATTCTACGAAAAATCCTTCCCTCTTCACCCTCACTGGTAGCAAAAAGAAGTCGCAATTTGAGGGACCTACTAGTGCATAGCCACTATAACCCCACTCTCACTAAACCTATTACTAGTTCAGCACCCAAAGGCTTCTTCCCATGTGGTACATGCAAAGCCTGCTTGAACACAAAAAAATTGTTTTCTTTCGTGAACTTCGACAAGTCAAGAACCTTTGAAATTAGGGAACACCTCACTTGCTCGTCCCAAGGGATTGTATACCACGCTACCTGTCCCTGTGACTTGATCTACGTTGGGTTAACATCACAGGAGTTTAAAATACGCATCCGTGAACACATCCGCGACATTGAAAAGGCAAAGAATATTGAAGACTTTTCCGCCCTAAAAACCCTGCAACGCCACTTTAAATTCCACCATAACTCCAATCCCAAGGGCCTAGTTTTTAAAGCCATTGACCAAATTAAATTAGATATACGTGGGGGAGATCTGGGTAGATCCTTGGCCCAATTGGAAAGCAAGTGGATCTACCGCTTAGGCACTATCACCCCTCAGGGCCTTAATGAAAACTTTGGCTTTAGTTCCTTCCTGTAATATCCTATAATGTCCTATAATGTAAACTGTATTCCTGTAACAGGTTTTATAATTTTTAGGTGTTTTTATTCATGTCTTACTAACTCTGGCAATTTTTATTTTATTTCCTTGTTCCCGTATACTAACCTCCACTTTTTTAATTTAAGGTTTCCATACTTACCATGCTTTGCCCGTTGTGTCTGATACTTCGGATTGGTCCCTTAGATGCTACGATGTCTCTCATATGACTGCACTGACGGCCTACTCCTGTGGGGAATTTTTAAAAAAGGAGGAGAGAACGTTACGGGGGGAGAAAAAAAGAACAAAAGAAAAAAAAAAGAAGAGAAAAAAAGAAAGGACGGAGCCCAAAAGAAAGAGAGAGCAAGAAAAAGGAAAAGAAACAATACGAACTTTGCATATTACATTACTTTGGGCGTTATATATGTATACTATTACAATATATTTATTTTTTTCTCCCTGTAACACTATTTTACCCCATACATCCATTTTTTTCACTAAATGGATGGGCACCACACAGCCACCTTCCTTAAATATTAACATATCCCTCATTTTTTGGGGTTTATCACCGTTTGCTCCTTACCGTACCCCTCTCCATTTAGCCAATTTGTGGCTTTCTCCCACTTCATCCTTCACCTTCCCATTCACCCACCTCTAGTCCCATACTCATGCATCTATTCCCCTTTAGTTCTACATTACGGTATTCCTTTTTCTCCTTTCTCTCTTATAAGCTCCATTTATCAACACTGATACCCCTATATGCAAGCGCCAGGCCCATTATTTATTCCATCTTAGGCGCTTCCACCTTTTATTTGCCTAGGGCTTATATGCCCCTTCTATCAAGCTCCTTGCTTTGCCAGGGCCGGTGATCCTTGTCATCATCCCGTGGACACCCCTATGCGCATACGCAGCCTCGGCCTTTCGGCCACCTTACACGGTGCCTCCTACCTCACCTCCTTACATTCCCCTCTGCGACTAAGACCGCCCCTATGCTGGGCGTCTTCACACGCGCCTAGTGTGACGCCCCCTGCATCGCACCAGCTGGCGAGCTACTCTGAAGTCCGGATGCGCACGCGCCGGGAGATCACAGCCCCCTCTGACCTCCGGAGGTGCTCCACCATGTGACCGCGGTGCGTTCCACCGCGTGTCACAGGAGCGCCCGTCCGGAGGTCCCCTTGGCAACAGGGGGCGTCTCCTGATGCGCGCGCTCCATTGGTCCTATCAGTCTTGCCGCGCTGTACCTCTCCCCCAATCAGCACGCCCCTTTCCTATTAAAACTCCGTCCTTCCCTAACTCCTGTACCCGCCCCCGGAAGAAGCATTTTTGCGAAACGGTGCTCGTCGGGCTTCGGGAGAGCACAGCCACACGTCCCCTCGCTGTTACATGATCCCAGGGCACTGGCCTCCAACTCCTCTACAGAACCATCCAGGTAATATAACTTTCATTACATTCCCTCTGTGCTTATCTCTACTATAGCCTGCACATGAAGATCCTTATTACCAACTTCTGAGTAGCTACAAGTATATAGCACCAGCTAGTTGAGATATTTAGGAAATTTCCTCTGTGTACGCACCCTTTATATTTATTTTTATCCTTATAATTGGCAATAGAGATTAGCTTTAAGTAAGGGAAGAGTAAAAGTATTTTTTGCCTACATCTTTTCTAAACAGCCACAATAATTGGCAGCCACACTTGTGCACGTCTTAGATTTTATATGCTCTGTTTTGGAGAGGACTCCTTTCATGTAACAAATAATCTACCTCATTATACTATATATTGTTATTAGATGATTGTTGGCTCATCTCTCCCGCTACCATTTGGAGGTCCCTATTTTGTCTCATATATTCCCCATCCCCCCGCCCACTGTTTTTAACAATTGTATTAATAAACAGTTAATATTTTTTAATCTCTAAATATCGTTCATTTCACTTCTTGTCCTCTCGATATACCTCGTAGAGGATTATGTATATTTTTATTTGCAAGTGTGAAAGTAGCCTTAGGGCCAGGGTTAGGTTTGGGGCTAAAGTTAGGGCTAGGGTTGGGGCTAAAGTTAGGGTTAGAGTTGGGATTAGGGTTAGGGTTTGGATTAGGGTTGGTATTAGGGTTAGGGTTGGCATTAGGGTTACGCTTGGGATTAGGGTTAGGTTTGGGATTAGGGTTAAGGTTAGGGTTGTGATTAGGGGTGTATTGGGAATAGGGTTAGGTTTGAGGTTAGGGTTGAGATTAGGATTAGGGCTGTGTTGGATTTAGGGTTTTGATTAGGGTTATGGTTAGGGTTGACATTAGGGTTGTTTTGGGGTAAGGGTTGTGATTATGGTTAGGGTTAGTGATTAGGATTATGGATCAGGTTGGGATTAGGGTTAGGGGTGTGTTGGGGTTAGAGTTGGAGCTAGAATTGGGGGGTTTCCACTGTTTAGGTACATCAGGGGGTCTCCAAACACGATAGCCAATTTTGCGCTCAAAAAGTCAAATGGTGCTCCCTCCCTTCTGAGCTCTGCCGTGCGCCCAAACAGTGGGTTACCCCCGCATATGGGGCATCAGCATACTCGGGATAAATTGGACAACAACTTCTGGGGTCCAATTTCTCTTGTTACCCTTGTGAAAATAAAAACTTGGGGGCTACAAAATCCTTTTTTGTGGAAAAATGTATATAAATTTTTTTTATGACTCTGCATTATAAACTTCTGTGAAGCACTTGGGCATTCAAAGTTCTCACCACACATCTATATAAGTTCCTTGGGGGGGTCTAGTTTCCAAAACGGGGTCACTTGTGGGGGGTTACTACTGTTTAGGTACATCAGGGGCTCTGCAATCGCAACATAAGGCCCACAGACCATTCTATCAAAGTCTGCATTCCAAAATGGCGCTCCTTCCCTTCCGAGCTCTGCCGTGCGCCCAAACAGTGGTTTACCCCCACATATGGCGCATCAGCGTACTCGGGATAAATTGGACAACAATGATTGCAGTCCAATTTCTCCTGTTACCTTTGTGAAAATAAAAACTTGGGGGCTACAATATCTTTTTTGTGGAAAAAAAAATATTTTTTATTTTCACGACTCTGCATTCTAAACTTCTGTGAAGCACTTGGGCATTCAAAGTTCTCACCACACATCTAGATAAGTTCCTTGGGGGGTCTAGTTTCCAAAATGGGGTCACTTGTGGAGGGTTTCTACTGGTTAGGTACATCAGGGGCTCTGCAAACGCAACATAATGCCCGCAGACCATTCTATCAAAGTCTGCATTCCAAAACGGCGCTCCTTCCTTCCGAGCTCTGCCGTGCGCCCAAAACAGTGGTTTACCCCCACATATGGGGTACCAGCATACTCAGGACAAATTGGACAACAACTTTTGGGGTCCAATTTCTCTTGTTACCCTTGTGAAAATAAAAACTTGGGGGCTAAAAAATCTTTTTTGTGGAAAAAAAAATATTTTTTATTTTCACGACTCTGCATTATAAACTTCTGTTATGCACTTGGGCATTCATAGTTCTCACCACACATCTAGATAAGTTCCATGGGGGGTCTAGTTTCCAAAATGGGGTCACTTGTGGGGGATTTCTACTGTTTAGGCACATCAGGGGCTCTCCAAACGCGACATGGCGTCCGATCTCAATTCCAGCCAATTCTACATTGAAAAAGTAAAACGGCACTCTTTCTCTTCCAAGCTCTGCGGTGCGCCCAAACAGTGGTTTACCCCCACATATTGGGTATCGACGTACTCAGGAGAAATTGCACAACAACTTTTGGGGTCTAATTTCTCCTGTTACCCTTGTGAAAATAAAAATTTGTGGGCAAAAAATCATTTTTGTAGAAAAAATGCGATTTTTTTTTCACGGCTCTACATTATAAACTTCTGTGAAGCACATGGGGGTTCAAAGTGCTCACCACACATCTAGATAAGTTCCTTAAGGGGTCTAGTTTCCAAAATGGTGTCACTTGTGGGGGGTTTCCACTGTTAAGGCACATCAGGGGCTCTACAAACGCGACATGGTGTCCAATCTCAATTCCAGCCAATTCTACATTGAAAAAGTAAAACGGCACTCCTTCTCTTCCAAGCTCTGCGGTGCGCCCTAACAGTGGTTTACCCCCACATATTGGGTATCGACGTACTCAGGAGAAATTGCAGAACAACTTTTGTGGTCTAATTTCTCCTGTTACCCTTGTGAAAATAAAAATTTGTGGGCAAAAACATCATTTTTGTAGAAAAAAATGCGATTTTTTTTTTCACGGCTCTACATTATAAACTTCTGTGAAGCACATGGGGGTTCAAAGTGCTCACCACACATCTAGATAAGTTCCTTAAGGGGTCTAGTTTCCAAAATGGGGTCACTTGTGGGGGGTTTCTACTGTTTAGGCACATCAGGGGCTCTCCAAACGCGACATGGCGTCCAATCTCAATTCCAGCCAATTCTACATTGAGAAAGTAAAACGGCGCTCCTTCACTTCCAAGCTCTGCGGTGCGCCCAAACAGTGGTTTACCCTCACATATGTGGTATCGACGTATTCATGAGAAATCGCACAACAACTATTGTGGTCTAATTTCTCCTGTTACCCTTGTGAAAATAAGAATTTGTGGGCGAAAAAATCATTTATGTGTAAACAAAAGCGATTTTTTTATTTTCACGGCTCTACATTATAAACTTCTGTGAAGCACTTGGGGGTTCAAAGTGCTCACCACACATCTAGATAAGTTCCTTAAGGGGTCTAGTTTCCAAAATGGTGTCACTTGTGGGGAGTTTCCACTGTTTAGGCACATCAGGGGCTCTCTAAACGTGACATGGCGTCCAATCTCAATTCCAGCCAATTCTGCATTGAAAAAGTCAAACGGCGCTCCTTCACTTCTAAGTTCTGCGGTGCGCCCAAAAAGTGGTTTACCCCCACATATGGGGTATTGTCATATTCAGGAGAAACTGCATAACAAAATTTATGGTTACATTTCTGTTTTTACACTTGTGAAAATAAAAAAAAATGGTTCTGAATTAAGATGGTTGCAAAAAAAAGTTAAATGTTCATTTTTTCCTTCCACATTGTTTCAGTTCCTGTGAAGCACGTAAAGGGTTAATAAACTTCTTAAATGTGGTTTTGAGAACCTTGATGGGTGTAGTTTTTAGAATGGTGTCACACTTCATTATTTTCATTCATATAGACCCCTCAAAATGACTTCATATGTGATGTGGTCCCTAAAAAAAAATGGTGTTGTAAAAATGAGAAATTGCTGGTCAACTTTTAACCCTTATAACTCCCTAACAAAAAAAAATTTGTTTCCAAAATTGTGCTGATGTAAAGTAGACATGTGGGAAATGTTATTTATTAACTATTTTTCATGACATATCTCTCTGATTTAAGGGCATAAAAATACAAAGTTTGAAAATTGCAAAATTTTAAAAAATTTCGCCATATTTCCATTTTTTTCATAAATAATCGCAAGTAATATTGAAGAAATGTTACCACTAACATGAAGGAAAATATGTCACGAAAAAACAATCTCAGAATCAGCGGGATCCGTTGAAGCGTTCCAGAGTTATAACCTCATAAAGTGACAGTGGTCAGAATTGCAAAAATTGGCTCGGTCATTAAGTACCAAATTGGCTCTGTCACTAAGAGGTTAATTAAACACAGCTGGACTCCAATGAAGGAGAAGAACCATCTCAAGGAGGAACACAAGGAAATTTGAGCGTCTGAGCAAAGGAGTGCTTATAACCATGTAATATTTCAGATTTTCTTTTTTCAAAAATTTGCAAAAATGTCTACACTTCTGTCTTTTTTTAGTCAAGATGGGGTGCAGAGTGTACATTGAGAAAAATGAATTTTTTTAAATTTGCCAAGTGGCTTTAATGAAACAAAGAGTGAAAATTTTAAAGGGGTCAGAATACTTTCCGTACCCACTGTATATATCAGTTTAGAACACACATACATGTGTCACCTTCTCTACCTTTCCTCTTCGAACATCAACACATCTCAAGATGACTGAAACAAATGAGCTCCTTTAAAAAAAAATAGATGACTTCCCCATACTTCGTGAGGAGACGTTTCAGTTTTATGTACCGTATATACTCGAGTATAAGCCGACCCGAGTATAAGCCGACCCCCCTAATTTTGCCACAAAAAACTGGGAAAACTTATTGACTCGAGTATAAGCCTAGGGTGGAAATGCAGCATTTACCGGTGAATTTCAAAAATAAAAATAGATCATTATTTCCCCATAGCTGTGCCATATAGTGTTCTGCACCGTTCATATTTCCCCATAGCTGTGCCCCATATAGTGCTCTGCACCGTTCATTGTGCCCCCTAGCTGTGCCATATACGGTGCTCTGCACCGTTCATTGTGCCCCATAGATGTGCCATATACGGTGCTCTGCACCGTTCACTGTGCCCCATTGCTGTGCCATATACGGTGCTCTGCACCATTCACTGTGCCCCATTGCTGTGCCATATACGGTGCTCTGCACCGTTCACTGTGCCCCATAGCTGTGCTGTGCCATATACGGTGCTCTGCACCGTTCACTGTGCCCCATTGCTGTGCCATATACGGTGCTCTGCACCGTTCACTGTGCCCCATAGCTGTGCTGTGCCATATACGGTGCTCTGCACCGTTCACTGTGCCCCATAGCTGTGCTGTGCCATATACGGTGCTCTGCACCGTTCACTGTGCCCCATAGCTGTGCTGTGCCATATACAGTGCTCTGCACCGTTCACTGTGCCCCATAGCTGTGCTGTGCCATATACGGTGCTCTGCACCGTTCACTGTGCCCCATAGCTGTGCTGTGCCATATACGGTGCTCTGCACCATTCACTGTGCCCCATACATAGCTGTGCTGTGCCATATACGGTGCTCTGCACCGTTCACTGTGCCCCATAGCTGTGCTGTGCCATATACGGTGCTCTGCACCGTTCACTGTGCCCCATAGCTGTGCTGTGCCATATACGGTGCTCTGCACCGTTCACTGTGCCCCATAGCTGTGCTGTGCCATATACGGTGCTCTGCACCGTTCACTGTGCCCCATACATAGCTGTGCTGTGCCATATACGGTGCTCTGCACCGTTCACTGTGCCCCATAGCTGTGCTGTGCCATATACGGTGCTCTGCACCGTTCATTGTGCCCCCTAGCTGTGCCTTATACGGTGCTCTGCACCGTTCACTGTGCCCCATAGATGTTCCACATAAGTTTGTGCCGCCGCTGCCGCAATAAAGAAAAAAAAACACATACTCACCTCCCTTGATTGCAGCTCCCGGCGTCTCGTTCCGGCGCCTCCATCTTCCCGGCGTCTCTGCTCTGACTGATCAGGCAGAGGGCGCCGCGCACACTATATGCGTCATCGCGCCCTCTGCCTGAACAGTCAGAGAGCAGAGACGCCGGGAAAATGGAGGCGCCGGCCGGGAAGATGGATCGGCGCCCGGCGGCTGGAACGAGGACAGGTGAATATAACATACTCACCTAGTCCTGGCGATCCTCGCGCTGTCCCCTCCTGTCTTCGGCGCTGCAGCTTCTTTCTCTATCAGCGGTCACCGGCACCGCTGATTAGAGAAATGAATAAGCGGCTCCGCCCCTATGGGAGGTGGAGCCGCTTATTCATTTCTGTAATGAGCGGTCCCACGTGACCGCTGAAGAGAGGAAGAAGCTGCAGCGCCGAAGCCCGTGGGACGGCAGGGACAGCGCGAGGATCGCTGGGACTAGGTAAGTATACCTCAGCGCCCTCACCCCCTCACCCGCCGACCCCACCACTACCGTGACTCGAGTATAAGCCGAGGGGGGCACTTTCAGCCCTAAAATTTGGGCTGAAAATCTCGGCTTATACTCGAGTATATACGGTATTTACATAGCTGTTGACGTATGGTTTATGGACTTTTGATGCTGTCTCAAAAAGCCTCTTAATAGGAAAATTAGGATATGTAGATTCAGAAAGTAAGGTTTGTAATTGGATCAAAAACTTTCTCAAAGACCGCACCCAGAGAGTTGTGGCAAATGACTGGTGCTCTGAATGGTCTACTTTATTTAAGAGGTATGTCACAAAGCTCAGAGGTAAAAATACTACAATTCAATTGATTTTTTTAATAAATAGAAGAAGGGATTAAAATGATTGATTTGATACTTCTATTTTTGCCAATGGTACCATCTATATAGTATAGTGAAGCCAAATGAAGATGTTCATAAGTTACAAGCTGACTTGGACAAACTGTTTGGACTTACACTTTGAAGTTAAGGTTCAATGTGGATAAATTTAAAGTTATGCATGTGGGTACTAATAATTTTGGGGCACAATATGTTACAAGAGTAATTTTATGAGATTCACTAGTAGAGAAGGATCTGGGTGTACTTGTAGATCAAAGACTAAATAACAGCATTCAACGTCAATCAGATGCTTCTAAGGCCATGAAATTATTGTCATGTATTTAAAGAGGTATACATTCGAAGGACAGGGACATAATAACACCATATTTAAAAGGCGTTAGTGCAACCTCATCTGGAATATGCAGCTCAGTTCTGGGCACCAGTTTAGCCCTGGATATAGAAAAGGTACAAAGAAAGTGGTAACTATTTGTAGTTTTATAAACTGAAACTCTTTAAAGGAAACCTGTCACCCCAAAAATCAATGATGAGGTAAGCTCACTGTCATCAGGGGCTTATCTACAGCATTCTGTAATGCTGTAGATAAGCCACCGATGTTACCTGAGAGAGGAGAAAACGTGATGGTGTCTCCGCAGCTTCTTTACATGCATCTGCATATTTCCCATAAGGGATGGGGGCAGTGTTCTGGAATCACTGCGTTGAGAAACACGTGATGGTGTCTCCGCGGTGTTGGATGTTTTGGTCTCCCCGAGGCCAATCATCTGTGCCTTTATAGCCTTTTTACTAGGCACTGCTCCTAATAGCCAGATTCCTACTCCACACTGATGAGGGGCAAAAACCCCGAAACAGCTGTCTGTGGATGGATACCATGCTTGGCATAGGTGGCTTTCCTTCATAGGATGCTGCCCTTCCCATGGTTGTTCCTTCCCGGGGAAAGGCCTGGCTATTCACTGCTTGCGTCGAGAAACACGTGATGGTGTCTCCGCAGCTTCTTTACATGCATCTGCATATTTCCCATAAGGGATGGGGGCAGTGTTCTGGAATCACTGCGTTGAGAAACACGTGATGGTGTCTCCGCGGTGTTGGATGTTTTTGTCTCCCCGAGGCCAATCATCTGTGCCTTTATAGCCTTTTTACTAGGCACTGCTCCTAATAGCCAGATTCCTGCTCCACACTGATGAGGGGCAAAAACCCCGAAACAGCTGTCTGTGGATGGATACCATGCTTGGCATAGGTGGCTTTCCTTCATAGGATGCTGCCCTTCCCGTGGTTGTTCCTTCCCGGGGAAAGGCCTGGCTATTCACAGCTTGCGTCGAGAAACACGTGATGGTGTCTCCGCAGCTTCTTTACATGCATCTGCATATTTCCCATAAGGGATGGGGGCAGTGTTCTGGAATCACTGCGTTGAGAAACACGTGATGGTGTCTCCGCGGTGTTGGATGTTTTGGTCTCCCCGAGGCCAATCATCTGTGCCTTTATAGCCTTTTTACTAGGCACTGCTCCTAATAGCCAGATTCCTACTCCACACTGATGAGGGGCAAAAACCCCGAAACAGCTGTCTGTGGATGGATACCATGCTTGGCATAGGTGGCTTTCCTTCATAGGATGCTGCCCTTCCCGTGGTTGTTCCTTCCCGGGGAAAGGCCTGGCTATTCACTGCTTGCGTCGAGAAACACGTGATGGTGTCTCCGCAGCTTCTTTACATGCATCTGCATATTTCCCATAAGGGATGGGGGCAGTGTTCTGGAATCACTGCATTGAGAAACACGTGATGGTGTCTCTGCGGTGTTGGATGTTTTGGTCTCCCCGAGGCCAATCATCTGTGCCTTTATAGCCTTTTTACTAGGCACTGCTCCTAATAGCCAGATTCCTACTACACACTGATGAGGGGCAAAAACCCCGAAACAGCTGTCAGGAGTGAGGTTTTCTGGAGGAATCCAGACTCTTTTGCAGAGAATTCTGTTTTTTTCTGTGGTAGTTTATACCGACAGCTTTGAAGATGAGTTATGTGAAGAACACCATCCGAGTGACGTTGGAGCCATCTATCCGGGCAAGGAACAGCGTGGTCTTTATCATTCGTGACCTTATTGAGGAAAAGGCTGGAGGAAAACGGGAGAACATCTATAGTATCAATGAGTTCCCTAATCAAGGTAACTACGATGTTACTTTTATGTCGGAGCATTATTGCCTGAATGTCTATGAGTGGTTTCGGAATCATGCCGGAGATCCCTGTTTGAAGGGAGTCAAATGTGAACCACTGTTTGGTCTTCAGGAAAGGCAGGTGACTATCACTGTCTATAACCCCTTTACTGAACCTGCATTGTTGGAGAGCTTTCTCTCACAGTACTGTGACTTTGTTTCAAAGGGAGAGAAGCAAGTGAACTGCTTAGGAATTTTCAATTGTCGATACAAGTATCGTGTAAGGTTCAGAAGAGATCCTGGCAGTGTGGGTGGGTTCAGACACCCTCCAGCGAACTTCTCTGTGGCAGGGCATAGGAATTTCCTCACGTACCCTGGGAAGCCTCTGTTTTGCAGGAGATGTTTCTCTTTTGGACATGTCCAGGCAGACTGCCAGAAGGGGCAGTGTTGCCGAAACTGCAAGAAGGAGGGGCATATGGCTGGTGATTGCCCGATGGCTAAGACCTGTGACGTGTGTGGTAGTAGTGACCACATGTATAAGGATTGTCCGCGGAGGGCGCCTAGACGCTCAGAGAGTGAATGGAGAGAGGAGGAGGAGAGAAGGAGGAGGTTGGCGATTATCAGAAAGGAATCTGAAAGAATGGAGAGAGAGGAAAGGAGGGAGAGGGAGAGGGAAAGACGCTCTGTGACTCCAGATGACATTGTGCTAGCACCCCGTGGTGCTATGAGTGATGCACAGAAGGAAGATAAGGAGTTTTGGTCGGCGGCAAAAAAAGTAGAGAAGGGGTTTAATAAGGAAGAAGATCAGGAAGAAGATGAGGAAGATGATGATGACTCTACTGTGCCTGAGATGTTTTCTCTTGAGGAAGCAATGGATGCAACGGAGGAAAACGTGCGCATTTCTGAAGCTGAGAGCCCTGTGCACCCCTCAGATCCTCAGAATATTGGAGGGCTTTCTTCAGATGAGGACAGGGGTGGGAATAAGTGTCAGAGGGAGGAGGATGGGGAAAGTGATGAGGCATGCAGTAGTATGCCTAAGAGGAAAATTGGGCCAGCTAAAAAAAATGGAGTGTGCACGAAGGGGTTAGTGGTTCAGAGACTTGCTGTTCAGTCCGAATGGCAGAGGAGGACAATGGTGATACTGGGTAAAATGACAGCTCAGTGGATCTGTTGTTTTTTTTTTCTCTCCTTTCTGTGAGTCTTGACCTTTGTCAAGGGCTTTTTGTGTAATGTGTGGAATTTTGTGGTAATTTTTGCATTGTATTTTTGTTTTTGCAGTATGGGTTTTTCTATAGTTTCTCAAAATGTGAGAGTTTTTAAGAAAGCGAGGAGGAGAGCAGCAATTTTGGATTTTTTAGCTATGCAGAGTGCATCTATTTTTTGTTTGCAAGAATGTGGGATTGTGGATGGTGTGAAAGGGGATGAGTGGTCTTATGGTGCGTCTGTGTGGTCTGGTAGTGCAAATAATAGAAATGATGGTGTGGGTATTTTAGTTAAGGGGCAGGAGGTTGTTTTGAATAATTATTTGGTGGTGGAGGTGGGGAGGTGTATCTTAGCAAATTTTGAATATAAAAATGTTAAGTTTTGTGTTATCAATATTTATGCGCCAGTAGAAAAAAATGAGCGTAAGTTATTATTTGAAAAAGTGAAGCTTTTTGTTCCAGGAAGAGTGCCTGTGGTGATTGTGGGTGATATGAATTGTGATGTGGAGGGAGTGAATGTGGATGTGTCTGGAAAAGTTTTGCTGGAGTTAGTTACTGACTTTGATTTGAGTTATATGCAGCGTGTGTGTAAGGTTAACCCTTTGTTAGATACCTTTTTTTCTGATAGTGGAAGAGCACAGTCCAGGTTGGATTATTGTTTTATTTCTAAAAATATTATTCCTGTTGGATATAAGCAGGATAGGGTCGTTTTTTCGGACCATGTTTGTGTGTTGTGCGAGTTAGATATTAATGTTAGTGGTGTGTTTGGAAAGGGTTTGTGGAAATTAAATGTGAAATTGTTGGAAAATGAAGCTGTGAGGAAGGAGTATGTGAGAAAGTATGAACAGTGGTGTAAGAGTAAGGAAAATTTTGGGAATGTTTGTGAGTGGTGGGATTGGGTTAAGAGGCAGACAAAAAAGTTTTTTAAAAGTGTGGGGTATGAATTTGCGGCAATTAAGAGGGAAAAGTTTGTTAAGTTGAATGCCCGTTTATGTTTATTGTATAAATTGAGGGAAGGAGGAATGGAGGTGGAGGAGGGGATAAAAAAGGTTAAAAAAGAAATTAAGGAGTTTTTGGAAGAGAAAGGGAAGAGTATTATTTTTAGGGCAAAAATTGATAGAATGGAGCAAGATGAAAGGTGTTCGATGTTTTTCTTTAAAAAGGTTTTTGGGAAAAAGCAGAGTATGGGTGTTTTGAATACAGAGGATGGAAGAGAGGTAAGTGGGGAGGATATGTGTGAACATGTGGCTAAGTTTTATGAGGAGCTGTATGCAGTGAAGTGGAGGGATGAGGCTTTGGAGGAGGATGTACTAAGTGTATTAGAAAATAAATTGAGTGAGATGGAGAGAGAGAGAGTGATGGGTGAGGTAACAGGTGATGAGGTATGGAAGGTAATGAATAGCATGGCGTTAAATAAGACTCCAGGAGAGGATGGTCTTCCTATAGAGTTTAATAGGGTGATGTGGCATGTGATTGGTAAGGATTTTGTGGATATGTGTAACTATATGTGGTCTAGTATGGAGGTGGCTGAGAGTATGCGTGCAGGGATGGTTGTGTTAATACCTAAAAAAGGAGATTTGAAGAGTTTAAAAAATTGGAGACCGATAACATTGTTGAATTGGGATTATAAGATCTATGCGAAAGTAATGGCGAATAGGATGCGTGATGTGATAGAGAGTGTGATTGGGGATGAACAGTGTTGTGCGGTGCCTGGGAGACGTATACATGAGTGTGTGTGTATGTTGAGAGATTGTTTGTGGGACTGTATGAGTCGGAAGAAGAGTGTATTTGTTTTGAGTTTGGACTTTGAAAAGGCATATGATCGGTTAGCACATAGTTTTTTGTTCCGGGTATTAGAATGGGGTTTCCGCCTGATTTTGTTCGGAGGGTCAGGAGCTTATATAAAGACATTTATAGTTGTGTTTTGATGAATGGTTCTGTGGGTAGAAGAGTGAATGTTTTTTCAGGTGTGCGACAAGGTTGTCCTTTGTCTCCTGTGGTTTTTATTTGTGCGATTGAACCGTTGCTTTGTATGTTGAGGAAAGATAAAGTGATTAGAGGTGTACAAGTGCCAGGAGGTGGAGGGAGGGAATGGAAGGTTAGTGCTTATATGGATGACGTGTGTATGTTGTGTGATTCAGGGAATTCTGTGAGGCGGGAGAAGTTATTAGCGTCTATTTTTTGTGGTGCGTCAGCATTTAAGGTGAATTGGGAGAAGAGTTAGTGTAAGGTTTTTGGGGGAGGGGTTTTAAGCAAGGATGTAGGAGTGAATGAGGTGACTGGGTCTATTAAGGTTTTGGGTGTGAAATTTTCAGAGAGTTTGGATGGGAAAGAAAGTTGGGATGATGCGAAAGGAAAGGTTGAGCGGAAGTTATGTTTTTGGAAGATGAGAAGTCTTTCGTTTTTTGGAAAAATCTTAGTTATTAAAAGTGTGATTTTGCCTATTTTCTTATATATTGCAGTGGTCTTTCCACCGGGGTATATGTGTATGAGAGGGTTAAATAGGATTCTGTTTGTGTTTTTGTGGAATTCTAGAATGGAGAGGGCTAGGAGGGAGGTTTTGGTGAAACGTTTAGAAAAAGGTGGGTTGGGTTTTCCAAACCTTGAGGTGTTTTTTGGTGTAAATATTGTGGTTTTTGTGTTGAGGGTGATTAGGATGGATGGCAAGTTTTCTTGTCTGTGTAGGTTTTTGTTTGGGGCGTATTTATTTCGTTTGAAGTGGCGAGAGAGGGATCTGAGGTATCCGGTTGCTTTTGACGTGCCTAGATGGTATGTGTGGGTTTATAAATTTTTGGTGAAGTATGAGTTGTGTGATGTGGATGTTAGGTTGTTGAGTAATAAGAAGGCTGGGTATAGGATGATTGAGTGTAGAGAGACAGAGTGTGGAATAAACATGGTTAGAGGGAATGATATAGAAAAAGTATGGAAGAAAGTGCGGTTGGACGGTATGACGAATAGGCAGAGTGAGATTGTGTGGCAGTCTTTGCATGGAGTGTTACCAGTTAGAGAATTTCAGAAGAATCGTGGGTTGGGGAGAAGTGATATGTGTCCGAGAGGTGGGTGTGGTGGAAGGGAAAGTGTAATACATGTGTTTTGGAATTGTCATTATGCTAGGGAGGGAATTGGAAGAATGGGACCGTTGTGTAAAGAATTGTGTGGTGTGAGCTTGTTATCATTCGAGTTGTTCATGTTTGGCTTGGGAATGTGTGACGGAGTGAAGGAGAGAGTGTTGTGGTTAATAGTTGCATGTATAAAGGAAGTATTATGGGATGTGAGGAATGTATATGTTTTTAAGAGAAAGGAAATTGTAGTAAAGAATAGTCTAAAAGTAATTTTGGGGAAGATGTATGTGTGTTTTCTATGGGATAAAAGAAGAAGGGGGGAGGTGGATGCCGAAGGGATTTGGAAGGTGAAGAAGTGGAGATACCTTGTAAATATGTCTTGACTTGTTTTTTCTGATGTTGAAGTAAACTGAAATTTTCCGATGATGATGGGAACAGCTTTAGTGTTTTGGATTTGACGCAGCTGTTTGGGATTTTTCTTTGGTCTTGGATTTCTGGACCGTGGATATTCCCATCTTAGGGAAAAAAAAGAAAAAGCTGTCTGTGGATGGATACCATGCTTGGCATAGGTGGCTTTCCTTCATAGGATGCTGCCCTTCCCGTGGTTGTTCCTTCCCGGGGAAAGGCCTGGCTATTCACTGCTTGCGTCGAGAAACACGTGATGGTGTCTCCGCAGCTTCTTTACATGCATCTGCATATTTCCCATAAGGGATGGGGGCAGTGTTCTGGAATCACTGCGTTGAGAAACACGTGATGGTGTCTCCGCGGTGTTGGATGTTTTGGTCTCCCCGAGGCCAATCATCTGTGCCTTTATAGCATTTTTACTAGGCACTGCTCCTAATAGCCAGATTCCTACTCCACACTGATGAGGGGCAAAAACCCCGAAACAGCTGTCTGTGGATGGATACCATGCTTGGCATAGGTGGCTTTCCTTCATAGGATGCTGCCCTTCCCGTGGTTGTTCCTTCCCGGGGAAAGGCCTGGCTATTCACTGCTTGCGTCGAGAAACACATGATGGTGTCTCCGCAGCTTCTTTACATGCATCTGCATATTTCCCATAAGGGATGGGGGCAGTGTTCTGGAATCACTGCGTTGAGAAACACGTGATGGTGTCTCCGCGGTGTTGGATGTTTTGGTCTCCCTGAGGCCAATCATCTGTGCCTTTATCACATGATTAAAAGCTGATCTGCTGAATCCTTCTAATCTCTATGTAGAAACAAGAAGTCTCTTTTCCTAGTTTGAGTCACTATTAGATCTACAATTCTACATCACTAAAAAATCCCTTGCAGGGAAGAGGAGTAGAGCAGCTCGGTCAACAGTTGACGAGAAGGTGAACCTTGGATGCCAAGGACTTGTAGTTTTAATGATGGCTCAAATTATTCAGTTAGTCAATTTTTAATCTCATGATTTCAAAGAACTAATGGAAAAAGAGAAGAATTAACTGGGTAGAAGGGAAATAGATCAATTGTAAGTACACAGTGCTATATAATATGATGACTGCAGCATATTAAGATGATACAACTTTGATAGGAGGAGTGCCTCTTTAAGTAACTTTATTATTGCTCCTATTTCTAGGATATTCCCTTCGCCTTGTGATGATGAGGTTTCCATATCTGATCACAACACTCCAAATGCTGCATAACCAGCAGCAAACAATGGTTCCTTGACCTCCCTGTGTATTTTATATTGGATGTACACTTTTTGAGCATCCAGCTAAGTTCAAACATGTCATTTTCTAACAAGCCTTTCAACCAGCCTGTCATAGTCTTTACTCTTTAAATTCATGTCCTGCTGTATCTTGTCAGCATCGTCCATCTTCTGCTCGAATTTCGCTTTATCTTCAAATTTCTGGCTAAAGCAAAACTCATACAATAATGAAGTTTCATAAAGACAAAATATAATACAGCATTACTACAATGCAAAATTAAAAATAAATACTTAAAAAGTAATAGATTTGATCTTTATCGATTTTGTAAATTTACGTTTTTTTAAATATTTAAGGATAACTTTAGTCCTCAGTTTATTCCCCATCATTTCAAGTCCAAAAATATATTTTCTGTGAATTTTGTGATAGAAATCTCTGCTAATGAACACTTGGCCTTTCCACTTAAGCACACGACATTACACTTTGCAGTACAGATGGAGAATGTCCATTTTTACAACACCAATGTGTTCTAGTAATTAGCGGTAGAATTTTATTTTTTTAGGGAGGTGTTGAGATTGAGAAGCCCGGACTGAAGGGTTTACCAGCTGCCTCTGCTAATAGCCTGTCCATTATAGTTTATTTTGAAATGGAAGAGAAAAGTTATTTTTTAAAGAAATATAGGAAATTTAGTGAAATATTGTAGAAAATAATATAAATATGATCCAAAAATTAGAATTTTTGTTTCTTTAATGTATTAACTCTGATTGGAAATATCTTACTGTTATTTAATAGTTTAAAATATGCAAAATATTCTAATAACAAAAATGAATACAAATAAAGAAATGTTAAAGGTTATCCACTTATATGGAATCAAAGCAGTCATTATATTAATGTTTAGTGACTATTACTGTGAACTGCAGTTCCTATCCTTTAAGAGAAATAAAATTTGGGCTACATTTGCTTTGTGGGTCAAATTGCACATTTTAATAAAAAGTACTTTATGGGCAAATGTACAGTGACATTACTTTAGGTCAATCTCATAGGAGTTTTTGTCATAAAATGCGATCCAAGAAGCATCGTTTCTCCATGCGGAGAGTGACATGTTAAGCATGTCAAGATGAGGAGACTTAAAGGGAACCTGTCACCTGAATTTGGCGGGACAGGTTTGCGGTCATATGGGCGGGGTTTTCGGGTGTTTGATTCACCCATTCCTTACCCGCTGGCTGCATGCTGGCTGCAATATTGGGTTGAAGTTCATGCTGTGTCCTCCGAAGTACACGCCTGCGCAAGGCAATCTTGCCTTGGGCACGCGCAGTATGCTTAGCCCCACTGCGGGCAAAGCCAAAAAGCCTTGGTGCGCATGCGCTGGCGCACTATGTCCCAGAACACAGCGAAATACTTCCGGGACATAGTGCACCGGCGCATGCACACTACAGCTTTTCGGCCTTATGACCGCAAACCTGTCCCGCCAAATTCAGGTGACAGGTTCCCTTTAAAGCTGCAATGCTCCTCTGGGAATATTAAAATTGTCTCTTCAGAGAGGAAGAGAACTAGAACTCTAGTGCCACCTATAGGAAGTAGCAATCCTAACAGTCAATGTCGACCCTTTTAACGAGCCTTGTCACATGACTTAGGATAAAAGCCAAACCAGAATCTCAATTTGCAGACACTGTGTCATAAATTGCAAGAGGTGAAATCCATTGTTAAAATCACAAATATAAATAGACATAGCCTGGGAACCTTATGGCGTGTTGTCCATTGTCCCAGATTATTAAAATAAGCCCCCAGCCATGAGCTTTCCCTCTGCCGGTTATCAAAATTGAGCGGGAGGAATGGTTCATATGAAAAATCTGACATGTGCGCACCACCATTGAATACAATGGGTGTATGCATGTTCGTATTAGCAGTCCTTACAAAATGGACTGCATACAGACATAAAAAAACGAACGTGTGAAAAATGCCCTATAGAAATAGATGAAGCTTTTATGCTTGGGTTGGGAAAGTTGCGGCTGGTCCGTGCATTAGGAATTAAATGTTCAGACCAATTGGCACGGATGTCACAATGAGCCTTTACAATTAGTGCCGCATAGCAGATTTCTTATAATTTCTACCTCAGTGTTTCCTTGAGATTTGTTAATAAGGGTAAGTTCACACAAAAAATTTTTTACATGTGGATTTTGAAGCAGATCTGCTTCTAAAGCCACATCAAAAACTATTTTAGCCCTCAATTAAATTCTGGTGTTATTTTTCTGGTAAGCAAAATATGATCCAAGTTTCAACATTGTTTTTGATCTTATTTTGATCAGTGTTTAGCCGGTGTTACATTTTTCACCAATAGTGTTTCATCAGTGATTTTCATATATGAAAAAAAAAAAAAAATTCAACGAGTGGAACAGGTTACCACTAGAGGTGGTGAGTTCTCCTTCAATGGATGTCTTCAAACAGAGGCTGGACAGACATCTGTCTGAGATGGTTTAGTGAATCCTACTTTGAGCAGGGGATTGGACACGATGACGCCAGAGGTCCGTTCCAACTCTAACATTCTATGATTCTATGATTCTATGATTTTATGAAATATATCACTTGTAAATTTTCACCCAATACATTGTATTGTTAATCACGGTGAGTACACAGACTGCACACAGTACCCCAAAAAACATGGCCATGTGAGTAGCCATATACTATAAGAGGTAACATAGTAACATAGTTAGTAAGGCCGAAAAAAGACATTTGTCCATCCAGTTCAGCCTATATTTCATCATAATAAATCCCCAGATCTACGTCCTTCTACAGAACCTAATAATTGTATGATACAATATTGTTCTGCTCCAGGAAGACATCCAGGCCTCTCTTGAACCCCTCGACTGAGTTCGCCATCACCACCTCCTCAGGCAAGCAATTCCAGATTCTCACTGCCCTAACAGTAAAGAATCCTCTTCTATGTTGGTGGAAAAACCTTCTCTCCTCCAGACGCAAAGAATGCCCCCTTGTGCCCGTCACCTTCCTTGGTATAAACAGATCCTCAGCGAGATATTTGTATTGTCCCCTTGTATACTTATAAGGTACATGATCAATCTTTTACAAACACACAAAGAACACAAATGTGTAAAGCTGACATTTGAGTGGGGCTTTAACACTTTGATGCTCATTTGATTTTAATAGGAAATCTACATTCTTGTTCATATAACAAATTTTTTTTCGCAACAAGGTTTTGAAATAGGAAGCTATTCACTAATTATAGTTTAAACTAAAGAGAAACAAATTGTAGGGATGGAGCTGCCATAAATGCAATTGAAATGTTTTTTTTTTTTTAAATACTGCCAGCTTTTTACCTCGTTGGACTTTAGTCATCCAGAACAGTGTGAAGAAGTCAGACACGCCTGATTCATGAAGAGCTGCACTCCTCTTTATGCATCCCACAAGTGGCGTGGGTCTCCGTTCACTACTCAATTTACAAATAGAATCTAATAAAAAAAATATAAAGGATTTTTATATATTTTTTTTATAAGACTCTACTTGTAAACTGGTATCGAATAGGATCTGCAACTTACTTACATTATTACCAACAATATCCAACAGTAAGTGCCTTCGAATTCATATTGACTTTAAAATCCAGACTCATTCCGCAGTGCTCAGTTTAATGTAGACAGCGCAGGTGAATACTATCTATACTAGTAACCAAACTATATACTCAACAGGTGTACACAGAACCTGTTACAATCACCAGCCGCACTCTACATAGAGAACTTTCTCCTCCATTAGAATTTTTAAGGGAGTGCCAGTGTTTTGCTTTTATATAAAGATTTTTTTTTCTTTTATACACTTTTACACCACTTATAACCGTAAAAGCTTTGGTGAATTGTGATCATTTTGTGTACATACCATTAAATGAGAATTCCTTGTGGAAAGTGCACCGAGCTTGCCCCTGTCAATTCAAAGTGCTGCAAAAAATGAGTAGAAAAATGTTCAGAAATTGTGTTCAAATAATGTCGTAAACGGCTTCAAATTCCACAATAGATTTAAAAACCATGCCATGAAGTTTTTACATGAATTTCTGGTGACGTTTTACAACTTAAAAATTCTCAAAATTAACATACCATTACGTTCAAAACTGGACGGGAAATCAGAAATATCCATCTCTTTTTAACTAATTAAAGGAGTTATGTGGGAATAATATATTGATGAACTATACATTTGAGGGAGTTAAAGTCTGACAACCAACTGTTATTTGCTCCGGCAGCTGGATGTGAGCAGTGTATGGAGCCGGTGCGGAAAGATTCTGTTTTCTGTTTAGTGTCGACTCGAATGTAATGCACTTATCTCCGATTTAAGTGAAAAAAAAGTAACTGTCGCTGACTTTTTATTGTTTGAGTCTCTGAAATTATTCTCTTCAGTTTTTGGTCTATGAAACAGCTTGATTCATAAACTCGCTAAGAGAAAATTAATTATAGTTGCTTCAGTTAATTAAAAAAGTAGAGCATAAAATAAATCCTATTATAACATAAGACAGATATTTGAAATGTGTCTGTAATTTCATGATATTAATGTATGTTTACGTAAGGCAAAGTAAATTGACACCTGGATTCCGCATGAGACCATGTTAGATCTGCCGCGATGTAATGTAACCTAATTTAAAGGGAATCTGTCAGTAGGACCAACCCTCCTAAGCCACCTATCTGGGCATGTTAGTCATAGATAGTTGAATAACATGATACTTTGATATCTGCGATAGAATAACTTATTCCAAAGAAATACATGGCCAGACGTAGATCTCCTTGAGAATCTGACTCCAGGGTTTATATTAAATAAATGAGGTTGTTGTCAGTGTGAGACATGTATATCCTGAGAGCAGAGTAATGTCGCCTTTCTTAAAACTAAGCTCTGGAGGCAGATTCTCAGAGAGATCTATGTCCGGCCCACAGACCTCAACAGCTCATTTGCATATTAAGAAAAACATTTCTCAAGGTTCATAAATATCAAGTTATCATTTCATTCAACTTCCTGTTACATACATACCCATATAGTTGGCTTAGGAAGATTAATCCTACTGATACATCATAGGAGAACCTATCATGAAGTCTGTTTTTTGCTATTACTACTTTTTAGCTGCATAGTATGATGCTGTTTTGGGGGGATTTATTTGGAGATTTGTGGTGCCATTAGGATTTAATAAGTGGTGTTACCATTAGGTTACAACTTTATTGAAACCACTAATTAGCACTACTTTAGATACCATGTTGGCAGTGCTGTGGCAAAATGTAAGCAATGTTGATATTCATCTTTACTACATGGAAGATTGGATGATTGCTTTCTCGTGTATGACCTATTCTATCGCAGCCAAAGCTGAAAGAACATCTCAGTTTACTTGATACATAAAGTTTCAGAAGAGCATGAATCTATTTTTTATAGAACTCAACTTTAAGCAACTAATATTAACTTAAAACTTTTCTAAAATGAAACTCAATTGTCATCATGAACTGGGAATATACAGTAGTAGGTATTGTCATTTAATTACAATTAGGATAACAGGATGAATAAAAAACTGCAGGTGGCAAGTAGTGTTACCATTAAAAAGTTCTGATTAATTGCTCTTAGCAAGAGTTTTACAAAAGTGTTAATTACATATTCGAAAAAAAAAATTTTAAGACTTTATTCTGATCATAGTCAATGCAGATGTCTACTCTATGTAAGGATTCAATCACACTAGGGTACAAATCGGACAAGTGCAATGAGAGAGAAAAAGGTATTGCACTCGGACCAATGTTATTCAATGAGGCAATGCAGATCCGCGTATTCTTTCACAGCTGAATCGCAGTGAGTGACTGAGTGTATAGGACAATACTTGACAATGCAAGTCCATGGGTGTGGGAAAAAAAACAGTTGGCACATGAACCATCCATATGGTGTACCATTTTTTACACAACACAACTCAAAAGAACCAGGAACTTGCATCATCCATAGAATGTTCCTAGCCAGAAGCCTCCTTGCAACCAAGACATACCCCCAAAAAGACACAAGCCTCCACAGACTCAAAAAGCCCAACATGCCGAGGAACATAAATGTGAAGCCACTCATAGTTCTAATACAGGACAAACCTGTATTGTGGGATGCCAGCCACCTTGCATGTGGTCTGAGATATGCCTCAGACTATTCCCAAATTATAAGAGCCGCAAAATAGAAGTTCAAAATGCACTAGGTAAGAACGGCATTTATATATGGTACTATGTATAGAATTTTACTCTGCCAAGCATATAAGTAGTCAAAATAGAATAGACATAATCAAAACAACAAGAAAATTCTAAGTTGCCCTCATAAGTTAGATCCTTAAATTAGAGGGGACATGTCCACTGATGTCCCATTTTTGCCTGGCGAACCACAAACTTTGTTCGTGCAAAACACAACAGAAAGTTGTCCAAAATCATTTGTGTAATATGTTTGTTTTTTTATTAGTCTCTCCATTTATTTGCAGTGACTGATGTGAACAAACTGTGGCAGAGCTACCATTACCAATACCGTCGCGAGCGACTACAGCACATCAAATGAGTTTCTGCATCCTTGAAGAAAAGGTCTTAATTGTACCTGGACTAGTTCCAATTTCTAGACCCAGTTATTGATCAGTGTCCCTAAGATCTATTAGCTGCTGTGCATTGCATTGTTGCAACGTGCTAACAATGTTTTTATTGTGATTCTTTTTTGCCCTTTCTGATTCATAAGCACAAAAAGTATCAAGCTGACACCATTTCCCATTGCAGCAGGAGCAGGAGGATCCTGACTACATTTCTAGAAGCCTGGGCTTTACGGGTCACCACATCACTTCCCCCGCAGAAAGATAGGCAACATTATCAAAAGGCATTTTGCTGCAACCTGGTGAGTTTTATGCAGGACATTTCCAGGCCAGTCAATCTGGGAGCCAGGTATGCCCTTCAAATTGAGGTGGCTAATTCTACTGCAACAAATGATGCCTAGTTGGTTTACGAATTCCTGAAAAGGTGGCAACTGTCAGACCAGTACCATCCTCTCGTGCCCCAGCTTCTGGTTCAGCACCCAGCAGCAGGTAATCCTCCTGTACCTCCTCTGCCCCAACCAGCAATACCACAAGCTCCAGTAACCACAAACAAAAGGTGAAAAGTCAGAATATCAGAGTGTCCCATAAGTTGGTGGGAGAAGTGTACCTGCCCCCTTGAGCCATTGACACACTGTTGGCCTTTTTCCCCCTCTTGGAAAAGCAATTAGCATCATAAGTTCCAATATTATGGTAGAGGTGGGCCATACTGCTCACACACACTCACACACATGTATTGAAATCAATGGGTTGCATATTAATTACTAAATGGCTAGGGTTACACTTGAGAGTTTAATGCAAGAATCTCCACGAGTCTCTTGCATCAAGTCCCGGCACTGCCGCAGGCACTTGGGTATGGAGTGTGCGGCTTCATGTATTTCTATGCCGGGACCTGATATGAGAGACTCGCAAGAGATTCTCTCATTGAACTCGCAAGTATGACGCCAGCCTAAAATTCGGTTCCCCGCAAAGTCCTCCTTAGCAATGGTTTTCCACGCTTCCTGACAAAAAGGGTTGCAAGCAGAGGAATCCTTCCCAAGGCTATGTTCACATGTATCAAATCTGGTCCACTCATCAATATGACTTGCAGAAATCCATGTACTTGTATCCAAAACTCACCCATGTAAAAAAATGCTTTTCAGTTGTAGTAATTTCTGCAACAAATATCTTGTATGTAAAAATAGCCTAATAGGTCACTATATTTGCAAGTGCTTCCTATGAACTGTTTGAGATCAGTCTGCTTCAGACGAATCTGAATGAGCTCTAATATGTACTGTGATAAATAGAGATGAGCAAATCTGCCAAAATATAAGTTTGACAGATCACGTGAATATGGCAGGTAAATTTGATTTTCATTGAAGTTATTAAACGTGAATCGAATGTTCCTTATTATGTAGGGCCAAAAAAATATTCACCTTGCCACACACCTGTCAGCCAACTATTTGGTGTTCAACAACTCATTTTGCAGCTTATTCCACAATTTTCAGTCTGCAGAGTAAAAATTAGACATCATGACTTTGTGACATCACAACGCACATTGCCTGGGGCCTAGGCAGTAACTTGGGTGATGAAGGATGTAATATCATGAGACACATTGCCCTAGAAACTTATTAGTCAACTGGCAATACTCATCATGACATGTCAAATCTACCCAGCACCAGAACACTAGCATTGAGTGAAGACTGAAGCAGAAGATGTGAATTGATGTAGGGCAGGGGTGTCAAACTGCATTCCTCGAGGGCCTCAGACCATGCATGTTTTCAAGATTTCCTTTGCATTACACAAGGTGCTGGAATCAATCTGTGCAAGTGATTAAATTATCACCTGTGCAATACAAGGAAATCCTGAAAACATGACCTGTTTGCGGCCCTCGATGAATGCAGTTTGACACCCCTGATGTAGGGAGTACCAAACAGTGTGCTCTGACAATGGGACAAGTAAATGGTGTGGTATTTAAAGAAGCGTTCCCATAAAAATGTTTATCCTCTTAGTATATTGCAAACATATTATATAGCGTTTTGTATGTACAATTGCTCATTTTGCCTTTCTATTCATTTAACTCTTCTCTTTTCCATTAGTTCTATGACTTTACGTGATTTAAAAACAAACTAGCTGATCCCTTCTAAGCAACAGGAGATCAGTTGTACCTGCATGAATCATATGTCACTGCAAAAGTTTCTAGCAGGGTAAAAGGGGGAAGCAGCTGTGTCAGGAGTTGAAGGGAATGATAATGTCACAAAATGTAATGACCCAACGGGGTCGGTCAGTGGACAGCACAGCACACACTTAACGGGATGGAAATGGCGAGAGGAAAGCCCTACCGATAGGGAATGAGGAATGGACACCTCCTGAATTCCAACCAAAGCCTCTCCCTGCACTCGCCTATTGCCCTAAGTGTGTCTTTCCCCAACCACCACCGTCAAGAACCTTGTACCTAGCTGTCACCTCGCACTATCCTGGCTAGTGAAGTGGCCGGCAAGGGTGCTAGCATTACCACTGCCAATAGTACTGCACAAGGGGGTGACAAGCACGTGACAGACAAGGAAACAACGCAACACTTAGCTTCCAAGCTCCACACCGCAGAGGACACATAAACAGAACCCAAACTCCAGAAATAACTGATACAGCGCTGACACCAGAGATCTGTAACTGCAATGCTGGTCTCCATAGAATAACTCTATCACCAACAGTCAGCTGATGCATTAGGTGACCAGTTAAAGGATGGTGGGAGCGGTCACCACCCACATCAGCTGACCTAGCAACTCTGCAGTTGCAGCAAGCTGCCAGCAAGGGAGACTGACATTAACCCCTACTGGCCTGAAAGGAAAAAGCTACATTTAAATCACAGTAGAACCAGAACTGCCACTCATCCAAAAATGGATTGTGACAGATTTTTGCAGGGAAAAGATACTTCCTATTTGTACATAGAGCAGAGAGAAGAGAAGAATTAGCTAAGTAGAAAGGCAAAATGAGCAATTGTAAGTACAAAGTACTCAATAATATAATATTGAGAAAAGAAACAGCACTCGCCATTGCTTTTTAACAAAGGTTAATGTTCTTTATTCCAAGTGGCGGGGAAATCCTTCAACATGCAGGGCGAGCGAGGAAGTGAAGGAGGGCAACAGCCATTTCGCTTCACTTCCCAGCTCCTGCAGTATGTTAAAGGATTGTCCCACCACATTTAATAAAGGACATTAACTATTTTTAGAAGCAATAGTGAGTACTGTTTCTTTTTGTCCATATTGAACACACTTGGTCTTAAACACATTTTCATGTACCACCTTGCACATAATTACTGTATGTGGTGTGCTTCATATTAAGGACTGATTTAGACTGCAGTCAACAGTTTGGTGCCCTTTTTCTGTTTTTTACTTTTTGCTATTTTATAATATGATTGCAATATATTAAGAGGATAAAAACATTGATGGTCATCACCATTTCACTGCATTCACACAAAGCAAATTGCAAAAAAAATTATTGATTCTGGAGAATTAATTTTTTTTAAACCCCTTTCCAACATCAGGCGTAATATTACACCGATGTCGGACACCCTCCATTGATGTGGGCTTCGTCGATGAGCCCACATATTTCAGGCACATGTCAGCTGTTCTGAACAGCTGACATGTGCTGCTAACAGCCGTGGGAGGAGTCGCGATACTCCCTCAGCTGTTAACCCATTAACTCCGACAGCGGCATTTAACAATTTCTTCCAGCAAGTGTGCCAGAAATCTGCCCATCGGTAACCTCTATCACATCATCGCCTGTCATCGATGGGTTGGCATGACAACCAGAGTTCTCCTGCAGACCTCTATGGTTGTCACTACTAGATGGGCAGACGTTGCCTTGGGCATGTGCAGTGAGCGCTGCCCATCCTCTGTCCTCATTTGCAGTCTAGCTGACTGCGCCTGTGCGGCCGCCCTGCCAGACATCCCACCCCACAGTATCTTCTGATTTATTCACATTGCTGCAGCCACACAGGTGCTGTCAGCTAGACTGCAAATGAGGACAGAGGATGGGCAGCGCACACTGCGCATCCCCAAGGCATGAGAAAAGAGCGCAGGTGCCGGCTCATTTGAAAACAGCGCTGAGGAGGCGGCGCCCGGCGAGCACAGGCCCGGAATGACGGCTGTGCTGCGTCTGATTAGCAAGGAAAGACCCACCTCCGGGAACATTTCAGGGTAAGAGGGGGCACATTTTATAAGTGATTATTTCAGCGTGTGTAGGCATCATAACTAAAAGAGCCACCATGTCAGAATGCAGCATTTGTACTGCACAAGGTGACTTTTAGTTACAAACGCCGGAGGGGGGTGACATGTTCCCTTTAATATTGACTTTAAATTACATACAATAGTATTAATCCCTACTTTGATATGGGAGCCATATGCTTTGGTTCTCTGTATATGAGCTTGTGGAATATTTTATGTAACATATTTTATGATGTATTTTATGACATATATTCACGTTTTTATTTTTGCCTTTTTTCAGATATGGGAAAAAGAATATATCCATGGAAGTATGGTGAGTACTATTATTATGTATATAATGTAATAAAATTGAAAAAAAAATGTTTCATTAAGAAGTCTTTTTTGGACGCTCCTGGGCTGCCTTATGCTGTTGCAGTTTTGTTTTCTAAAGGGCCATGATATATGGAAGGCTATGGAGTGGAGTATACTTGCTTTGGAGGCTTTTGCTCATATGACTATACTGTGCATAAGGCTCCTTGGAGTAGCCGAGGAAGTGTGAATGTGATCCATCCATAACATTCTAGCCTCCGCTCCTAAGGACTAGTTGCACTCTTAATATGACCTATGTGGTCTAATTGATTTACCGTATATACTCGAGTATAAGCCAACCCAAGTATAAGCTGACCCCCCTAATTTTGCCACAAAAAACTGGGAAAACTTATTGACTCGAGTATAAGCCTAGGGTGGAAAATGGAGCAGCTACCGGTTAATGTCAAAAATAAAAATAGATACCAATAAAAGTAAAATTAATTGAGACATCAGTAGGTTAAGTGTTTTTGAATATCCATATTGAATCAGGAGGTCCATATAATTCTCCATACAGTTCATTATTGCCCCATAGATGCTCCATATAAAGCTGTGCCCCGTATACAATGCTCTGCAGTGCACCGTTCATTATTGCCCCATAGCTGTGCCATATAGTGCTCTGCACCGTTCATTTTTGTCCCATAGCTGTGCCATATAGTGCTCTGCACCGTTCATTTTTTCCCATAGCTGTGCCATATAGTGCTCTGCACCGTTCATTACTGCCCCATAGCTGTGCCATATAGTGCTCTGCACCGTTCATTTTTGTCCCATAGCTGTTCCATTTAGTGCTCTGCACCATTCATTATTGTCCCATAGCTCTGCCATATAGTGCTCTGCACCGTTCATTATTGCCCCATAGCTGTGAAATATAGTGCTCTGCACCGTTCATTATTGTCCCATTGCTGTGCCATATAGTGCTCTGCACCGTTCATTTTTGTTCCATAGCTGTGCCATATAGTGCTCTGCACCGTTCATTTTTGTCCCATAGCTGTGTCATATAGTGCTCTGCACCGTTTATTTTTGTCCCATAGCTGTGCCATATAGTGCTCTGCACCGTTCATTTTTGTCCCATAGCTGTGCCATATAGTGCTCTGCACCATTTATTTTTGTCCCATAGCTGTACCATATAGTGCTCTGCACCGTTCATTTTTGTCCCATAGCTGTGCCATATAGTGCTCTGCACCGTTCATTATTGCCCCATAGCTGTGCCAGATAGTGCTCTGCACCGTTCATTATTGCCCCATAGCTGTGCCATATAGTGCTCTGCACCGTTCATTTTTATCCCATAGCTGTGCCATATAGTGCTCTGCACCGTTCATTATTGCCCCATAGCTGTGCCATATAGTGCTCTGCACCGTTCATTATTGCCCCATAGATGTACCATAGAAAGCTGTGCCATTGCTGCTGCAATAAAAAAAAAAAGCCATACTCACCTTTCTTGCTTGCAGCTCCCGGCGTCCGGTCCCGGCGTCTCTCCGCACTGACTGATCAGGCAGAGGGCGCCGCGCACACTATATGCGTCATCAGACCCTCTGACCTGAACAGTCAGAGCGGAGAGATGTCGGGAAGATGGAGCAGCGCCGGGAAGATGGAGCGACACCCGGCGTTTGGAACGGGGATAGGTAAATATGACATACTTACCTGGTCCCGGCGTCCCGCTTCTTCTCCCGGACAGCTGGTCTTCGGTGCTGCAGCCTCTTCCTCTATCAGCGGTCACCATTACCGCTGATTAGAGAAATTAACCCCTTCCCGACCCATGACGCCACGTAGGCGTCATGAAAGTCGGTGCCATTCCGACCCATGACGCCTATGCGGCGTCATGGAAAGATCGCGTCCCTGCAGATCGGGTGAAAGGGTTAACTCCCATTTCACCCGATCTGCAGGGACAGGGGGAGTGGTAGTTTAGCCCAGGGGGGGTGGCTTCACCCCCTCGTGGCTACGATTGCTCTGATTGGCTGTTGAAAGTGAAACTGCCAATCAGAGCGATTTGTAATATTTCACCCATTATAACGGGTGAAATATTACAATCCAGCCATGGCCGATGCTGAAATATCATCGGCCATGGCTGGAAATACTAATGTGCCCCCACCCCACCCCTCCGATCGGTTAGGGGTAGGGGTAGGGCTAGGGGTAGGGTTAGGGGTAGGGTTAGGGGTAGGGCTAGGGGTAGGGTTAGGGTTAGGGGTAGGGTTAGGGGTAGGGTTAGGGTTAGGGGTAGGGCTAGGGTTAGGGCTAGGGTTAGGGTTAGGAATGTGCACACGTATTCTGGTCCTCTGCGGATTTTTCTGCTGCGGATTTGATAAATCCGCAGTGCTAAACCGCTGCGGATTTATGGCGGATTTACCGCGTTTTTTTCTGCGCATTTCACTGCGGTTTTACAATTGCGATTTTCTATTGGAGCAGTTGTAAAACCGCTGCGGAATCCGCACAAAGAAGTGACATGCTGCGGAATGTAAACCACTGCGTTTCCGTGCAGTTTTTCCGCAGCATGTGTACAGCGATTTTTGTTTCCCATAGGTTTACATTGAACTGTACACTCATGGGAAACTGCTGCGGATCCGCAGCGTTTTCCGCAGCGTGTGCACATACCTTTAGAATTAGGCTATGTGCACACGGTGCGGATTTGGCTGCGGATTCGCAGCAGTGTTCCATCAGGTTTATAGTACCATGTAAACATATGAAAAACCAAATCCGCTGTGCCCATGGTGCGGAAAATACCGCGCGGGAACGCTGCGTTGTATTTTCCGCAGCATGTCAATTCTTTGTGCGGATTCCGCAGCGTTTTACACCTGTTCCTCAATAGGAATCCGCAGGTGAAATCCGCACAAAAAACACTGGAAATCCGCGGAAAATCCGCAGGTAAAACACAGTGCCTTTTACCCGCAGATTTTTCAAAAATGGTGCGGAAATATCTCACACGAATCCGCAACGTGGGCACATAGCCTTAGGGTTAGGGTTGGAATTAGGGTTGTGGTTAGGGTTAGGGGTGTGTTGGGGTTAGTGTTGTGGTTAGGGGTGTGTTGGGGTTAGGGTTGTGATTAGGATTATGGCTACAGTTGGGATTAGGGTTAGGGGTGTGTTGGGGTTAGTGTTGGAGTTAGAATTGAGGGGTTACCACTGTTTAGGCACATCAGGGGTCTCCAAACGCAACATGGCGCCACCATTGAGTCCAGCCAATCTCGTATTCAAAAAGTCAAATGGTGCTCCCTCACTTCCGAGCCCTGACGTGTGCCCAAACAGTGGTTTACCCCCACATATGGGGTACCAGCATACTCAGGACAAACTGCGCAACAATTACTGGGGTCCAATTTCTCCTGTTACCCTTGTGAATCTAAAAAAATGCTTGCTAAAACATAATTTTTGAGGAAAGAAAAATGATTTTTTATTTTCACGGCTCTGCGTTGTAAACGTCTGTGAAGCACTTGGGGGTTCAAAGTGCTCACCACATATCTAGATAAGTTCCTTGGGGGGTCTAGTTTCTAAAATGGGGTCACTTGTGGGGGGTTTCTACTGTTTAGGCACACCAGGGGCTCTGCAAACGCAACGTGACACCCGCAGACCATTCCATCAAAGTCTGCATTTCAAAAGTCACTACCTCCCTTCTGAGCCCCGACGTGTGCCCAAACAGTGGTTTACCCCCACATATGGGGTATCAGCGTACTCAGGAGAAACTGGACAACAACTTTTGGGGTCCAATTTCTCCTGTAACCCTTGGGAAAATAAAAAATTCTGGGCTAAATAATTATTTTTGAGGAAAGAAAACGTATTTATTATTTTCACGGCTCTGCATTATAAACTTCTATGAAGCACTTGGGGGTTCAAAGTGCTCACCACACATCTAGATAAGTTCCTTTCAGGGTCTAGTTTCCAAAATGGGGTCACTTGTGGGGGGTTTCTACTGTTTAGGCACATCAGGGGCTCTGCAAACGCAACGTGACGCCCGCAGAGCATTCCATCAAAGTCTGCATTTCAAAACGTCACTACTTCAATTCCAAGCCCCGGCATGTGCCCAAACAGTAGTTTACCCCCACATATGGGGTATCACCGTACTCAGGAGAAACTGGACAACAAATATTGGGGTCAAATTTCTCCTGTTACCCTTGGGAAAAATTAAAAATTCTGGGCTAAATAATTATTTTTGAGGAAAGAAAACGTATTTATTATTTTCACGGCTCTGCATTATAAACTTCTATGAAGCACTTGGGGGTTCAAAGTGCTCACCACACATCTAGATAAGTTCCTTTGGGAGTCTAGTTTCCAAAATGGGGTCACTTGTGGGGGGTTTCTACTGTTAAGCCACATCAGGGGCTCGGCAAACGCAACGTGACGCCCACAGAGCATTCCATCAAAGTCTGCATTTCAAAACGTCACTACTTCACTTCCGAGCCCCGGCATGTGCCCAAACAGTGATTTACCCCCACATATGGGGTATCAGCGTACTCAGGAGAAACTGGACAACAACTTTTGGGGTCAAATTTCTCCTGTTACCCTTGGGAAAATAAAAAATTGCAGGCTAAAAGATCATTTTTGAGAAAATAATTTTTTTTTTTTATTTTCATGGCTCTGCGTTATAAACTTCTGTGAAGCACTTGGGGGTTCAAAGTCCTCACCACACATCTAGATTAGTTCCTTTGGGGGTCTAGTTTCTAAAATGGTGTCATTTCTGGGGGATCTCCAATGTTTAGGCACACAGGGGCTCTCCAAACGTGACATGGTGTCCGCTAATGATTGGAGCTAATTTTCCATTTAAAAAGCCAAATGGCGTGCCATCCCTTCCGAGCCCTGCTGTGCGCCCAAACAGTGGTTTACCCCCACATATGGAGTATCAGCGTACTCAGGACAAACTGGACAACAATATTTGGGGTCCAATTTCTCCTATTATCCTTGGCAAAATAGGAAATTCCAGGCTAAAAAATCATTTTTGAGGAAAGAAAAATTAATTTTTATTTTCATGGCTCTGCGTTATAAACTTCTGTGAAGCACCTGGGGGTTTAAAGTGCTCAATATGCATCTAGATAAGTTCCTTGGGGGGTCTAGTTTCCAAAATGGGGTCACTTGTGCGGGAGCTCCAATGTTTAGGCACACAGGGGCTCTCCAAACGCGACATGGTGTCCGCTAACAATTGGAGCTAATTTTCCATTCAAAAAGTCAAATGGCGCGCCTTCTCTTCCGAGCCCTGCCGAGTGCCCAAACAGTGGTTTACCCCCACATATGAGGTATCGGCGTACTCGGGAGAAATTGCCCAACAAATTTTATGATCCATTTTATCCTACTGCCCATGTGAAAATGAAAAAATTGAGGCGAAAAGAATTTTTTTGTGAAAAAAAATTACTTTTTCATTTTTACAGATCAATTTGTGAAGCACCTGAGGGTTTAAAGTGCTCACTAGGTATCTAAATTAGTTCCTTGGGGGGTCTAGTTTCCAAAATGGGGTCACTTGTGGGGGAGCGCCAATGTTTAGGCACACAGGAGCTATCCAAACGCGACATGGTGTCCGCTAACGATGGAAATAATTTTTCATTCAAAAAGTCAAATGGCGCTCCTTCCCTTCCGAGCCTTACCATGTGCCCAAACAGTGGTTTACCTCCACATGTGAGGTATTGGTGTACTCAGGAGAAATTGCCCAACACATTTTAGGATCCATTTTATCCTGTTGCCCATGTGAAAATGAAAAAATTGAGGCTAAAAGAATTTTTTTGTGAAAAAAAGTACTTTTTCATTTTCACGGATCAATTTGTGAAGCACCTGGGGGTTCAAAGTGCTCACTATGCATCTAGTTAAGTTCCTTGGGGCGTCTAGTTTCCAAAATGGGGTCACTTGTGGGGGAGCTCCAATTTTTAGGCACACGGGGGCTCTCCAAACGTGACATGGTGTCCGCTAAAGAGTGGAGCCAATTTTTGATTCAAAAAGTCAAATGGCGCTCCTTCCCTTCCAAGCCCTGCCGTGCGCCAAAACAGTGGTTTACCCCCACATATGAGGTATCAGCGTACTCAGGACAAATTGGACAACAACTTTCGTGGTTCAGTTTCTCCTTTTACCATTGGGAAAATAAAAAAATTGTTGCTAAAATATAATTTTTGTGACTAAAAAGTTAAATGTTCATTTTTTCCTTCCATGTTGCTTCTGCTGCTGTGAAGCACCTGAAGGGTTAATAAACTTCTTGAATGTGGTTTTGAGTACCTTGAGGGGTGCAGTTTTTAGAATGGTGTCACTTTTGGGTATTTTCAGCCATATAGACCCCTCAAACTGACTTCAAATGTGAGGTGGTCCCTAAAAAAAATGGTTTTGTAAATTTCGTTGTAAAAATGACAAATCGCTGGTCGAATTTTAACCCTTATAACTTCCTAACAAAAAAAAATTTTGTTTCCAAAATTGTGCTGATGTAAAGTAAACATGTGGGAAATGTTATTTATTAACTATTTTGTGTCACATATCTCTCTGGTTTAACAGAATAAAAATTCAAAATGTGAAAATTGCGAAATTTTCAAAATTTTCGCCAAATTTCCGTGTTTATCACAAATAAATGCAGAATTTATTGACCTAAATTTACCACTAACATGAAGCCCAATATGTCACGAAAAAACAATCTCAGAACCGCTAGGATCCGTTGAAGCGTTCCTGAGTTATTACCTCATAAAGGGACACTGGTCAGAATTGCAAAAAACGGCAAGGTCTTTAAGGTCAAAATAGGCTGGGTCTTGAAGGGGTTAATATGCGGCTCCACCCCTATGGGAGTGGAGTCCATATTCATTTTTCTAATGAGCGGTCCCACGTGACCGCTGAAGAGGGGAAGAACTGCAGCACCCGAAGACCGTGGGATGGCAGGGACAGCGCCAGGATCGCCGGGACTAGGTAAGTATGCCTCAGCGCCCTCTCCCCCGCTCCTCCTCCCCTGCCGCCCACCGTGACTCAAGTATAGGCCGAGAGGGGCACTTTCAGCCCAAAAATTTGGGCTGAAAATCTAGGCTTATATTCGAGTATATACGGTATATTTAAGCCTCAGTATGCATGTGAGCCAGAAAGTTGTGTGCAAACTTGCCCATCAGCAAAATGGTGGCCATGGAAGATGAACACTGTGCATGCTCATGCACACTGTACCGATTGGTTGGTTTTGATGAGACATCACAGACATGCTCAGTGCAGCAGTGAATAAGGTGAATGCAGCATGGGTGACAGAGGTGTTAGGGGTCAAGTTCCCACCTCTGCACAGGGGGAATTTCGGGCCATCTCCACTGCAGTCTCCCATTCTTCTCCTGCCGCAGAGAAGCCTGCTCAGCGGAGACATCAGTCCCAGCGTCTTGCTCAGTCTGACTCTGTACAAAGAGTTACTGCTTCTTTTCTTGCTTCTGCCACTGAAGCCAGTGCTGGGCAGCGGCGAGCAAACGCTTCTAGGACTAAGTCCTGCTTTTCTCATTCTGAGCATGCCCAGAGTAAGATCTCTCAGTGGAGATCGAGGGTCACATGTTCAGATACTGCAGCTAAATCCATTGGTCCTTCAGGAAGGTCCTGTAGGTGCTCGGGCTCTGTGGCAGCCTCTCATTGGTCCTTCTAGGAAGGTCATGTACTTACTGCAACTATTTAAAGCTCGCATGGCCACACGGCCATGCACTAGTATCTTTCTAAGTTGTGTGCTTTGCGCCAGTGTGGTCATGTAAGATTGTGTTCAGGGACCCGGCTGAAATAAGCCCCTAGAATGCTGGCACCTCCGGCGAGGAGATTGTGTTTGTGTGTATTCAGGGACCTGGCTGAAATAAGCCCCTAGAATGTTGGCACCTCCGGCGAGGAGTTTTTTGTGCATGCATGACCACTGACTGCTCTCAGTTGGGTAGTTAGCCTGTGCCTCTGTGAAGTCTAACAGGGCGCAGTGCTTTGCTTTCATGGCTACTCTGTGAAATAACAGAGCTAGTACATGCTATATAGTGCCGCCGTCTGCTAGCAGCAGGTTCTCCTGAACGGTGGACCCCGGGCTGCGAACGCATCTATAACAATAAAACATCTATATTTACTCGGTGCGTTCCGCTAGCCGTGACAAGAGGTGTCTTTAACATAGATGTATAGTAAGATTTTTTTCTGTAATGTGACTGATTTTAGTACCCCCATATGAATATGGTATCTTTCTTTGTATGAGCTCATTAGCACTTTATTACACTGCTGCACTTTAGGAACAAATGTATATCAACTGTGTGACTTGTTCACATGTATCACTGAATGTGCTGGTATGAGCACCTGAAGTATTAATTAACACTGTTTTACATAATTGATGCATGGTATACTGTGGAAACACTATTTAAATGTTCACTTAATGTTTGTCCACTTCTTGAGAAAGGCAGATAAATCTGCCGAAACTTTGCTGCTAACGGATCAGTAAAGCCACAGTTTTTCATTTTGATTTTTGGAGTGCTGCCTGTTTTTTTCTGATTTTCTACCTTGGGGGTTTGAACATCACCTTAACAGGTTTAATTGCCCCCGTTTTTTTGGTAGTGCTGCCAATTTTTTTTTAATTATTAGAAATAGATAGATAGACAGATAGATGGATAGCTGTATTTGGGATATATAATATACATGTACTTAGCTCATAATTAAATACGTAAAAGAAAAAAATTGTGTGCGGCCCCCTTAATTTTTGATGTTTATAGCCTGGGAAGGAGGTAATACCCGTGAAGCTTCCCATGCTAAATCCCCCCAAAAAGATGATAGCCAGCAAAGGGCAGGCAGATAGTTGATAGCTGATACTAATAGGCTAGGAAGGGGCTGTGGATATTTTCACCTTTCCAGACCAAGAATATCAGCTCTCAGCCACCCAAGAAATGGCGCATTCCTTGGACGTGCCAATTTTGCTGCTTAGCCTCCACTCATCATTTTCTCTGGTGCGGTGGTAAGTGGGGGGTAATAATATTGGGATTGATGTCAGCTTTGTATTGTCAGCTGACATCAAGCCCAGGGGTTAGTAATGGAGTGGTGTCTATAAGACATATCCACTCCTAACCCTAGAGTGAAACGTAATAAAGACACAGAGTAAAGTACATTAGTTGAAAGTAACACACAAAGTCCTTTATTTTAAATAAATACTCCCTGGCCTTCTTTTTCCCATTTATTACTGCATAAATAAAAACTAATAAACCAGCATATTCCTCATCTGTCAACCGATAATCCCTGTGTGATCCCAAAGATTGTTGTGCATAAATATGCGATTCTTCAGAATTTGTTTTAGTCTTTGCCTGATGAAGAGACCTGTGTAGTCTCGAAAGCTTGCAATTTGTTACCATCTTTTCAGTTAGCCATTAAAAGGTATCAACCACTGAGGACTCTCAATTCTAAATATTTTTCTATCTACTGGCTAACACGGTACCAAGATATATATCTTTCCTGTATGTGATGCCACGAAGAATTCCAGTTCTGCTACATCTGGGTGGTTTGTTGAGCGGTGGCATGATGCGACCGCTCAGCAAGCCAGCAGGAACACACACTGAGACAGGAGAGCAACTACTCTTCTGCAAGTGTCTAGCACTGACGTGAGAAAGGTCACCGGAGTTCATAGCCATTGAACCCCGGTCACCTCACTGACATCACCACTTGCTAAGTGAGAAGGTTTTACGAAGTCAACAAAAAAAAAACTAATCTCAAAATACAAATTCTTACCGAATTCATAAAATATATAGGGTAATAATCCGGTATAATACATTGTTGCCAACATTTATCCAAACTCATCTCTTAATTCCTTCTGACATTACGTAACTGCTCTGCAAAATGTTTGTAAACCGTGCATGTTTTATTTTTTTTTTAAGAAAACAAAAGTGCCCTGCTATCAGCAGAACATGAATAATGAAACACCTGTCTGGAGACGACCATATTAAACATGTGCATTCATTTCAGTACTGGTCCGTGGACTCGGAGGAGTCGACGTCCTAAACAGATGAGTGTTTAAATGCAAAGTATGGATAAAGGATCCATTCCCTGGAATAAAACAATGAAAGGAAGAGAATTTGCAGAGTCATGTTTTATGGTGGTTTGAAAATGTTGAAATGCAATATGCAAACGTCCACCAGCACCATACATCTGGAGCCCAGAGCTACGAGCACTGGTGAAGTGCTGCGCTGTGTATTCGAAAGTACAAGACAGAAAATCTATGTAATTACCTCTGAAGCAGAAGACGCTGTGCAGCCTGACAGAACAGCATGAGTAGGAAGCACTTTGTGAGGTCTCTGTTGACTAATTCCCAGCTCCACATGATTTTATCCATAAGTCTTCTGCATTAACTACTATTGTGAGAAGACGTTGGCGCGCTTGCCCCCACCCCACTATAGCATGACTACATTTTTAATAAAAACAGTTTGCGTCTCTAAAATTTAAGGATAACCTGTAGCATTAGGCTGTAGCATCTGCTTATTTCCACCAGCATATGTTTTGCTGGAATCAGCAGACAATAATATTGTCTAATAATGCTGATGTTCATTAAAGTAGTCCAAAGTGTTCGGTGTGTAGTTCATCCTTGTTCTCAATGGAGACTGATTGTTCTCGTTAACTCTTCCTTACCACAAAAAAAAAATATTTTAAGCCAGACTCATTAGATTTAAAGTGGATCTCATCTTTCACCACATTTTACAGAGAAA